>NC_052325.1:40776090-41485495 GCF_016432855.1 Salvelinus namaycush
TCTTCACAGATGAATCCCGGTTTTAAACTGTACCGGGCAGACGGCTTCACGTGGGCAAGCGGTTTGCTGATGTTAACGTTGTGAACAGAGTGCCCCATGGTGGACGTGGGGTTATGGTATGGTCAGGCATAAGCTAGGGACAACAAACAAAATTGCATTTTATCAATGACAATTTGAATGCACAGAAATACCGTGGGGAGATCCTGAGGCCCATTGTCGTGCCATTCATCCACCGCCATCACCTCATGTTTCAGCATGATAATGCACAATCTCATGTCGCAAGGATCTGTACACAATTCCTGGAAGCTGAAAATATCCCAATTCTTCCATGGCCTGCATACTCACCAGACATGTCAAACATTGACCATGTTTGGGATGCTCTGGATCGATGTGTACAACAGGAAATGTGTCGCGCTGCATGAGGAAAATGGTGGTCACACCAGATACTGGTTTTCTGATCCACGCCCCTACCTTTTTTTAAGGCACACTACATGGCCAAAAGTGCTAGACGAGCATCTCATTACAAAGTCATGGGCATTAATCTGGAGTTGGTTCCCCCTCTTTGCTGCTATAACAGCCTCCACTCTTCTGGGAAGGCTTTCTACTAGATGTTGGAAGATTGCTGCAGGGACTTTCTTCCATTCAGCCAAAAGTGCGCATTAGTGAGGTCAGACACTGATGTTGGGCGATTAGGCCTGGCTCGCAGTCGACGTTCCAATTCATCCCAAAGGGGATGGGGTTGAGATCAGGGCTCTGTGCCGGCCAATCAAGTTCTTACATACCGATCTCAACAAACAATTTCTGTATGGACCTTGCTTTGTGAACGGGGGCATTGTAATGCTGAAACAGGAAAGGGCCTTCCCCAAACTGTTTCCACAAAGTTGTTAGCACAGAATCGTTTAGAATGTCATTGTATGCTGTAGCGTTAAGATTTCCCTTCACTTGAACTAAGGGGCCTAGCTCAAACCATGAAAAACAGCACCAGACCATTATTCCTCCTCCACCAAACTTTATAGTTGGCACTATGCATTCGGGCAGGTAGCATTCTCCTGGCATCCACCAAACCCAGATTCATCCGTCAGATGGTGAAGCGGGATTCATCACTCCAGAGAACGCGTTTCCACTGCTCCAGAGCTTTACACCACTCCAGCCGACACTTGGCATTGCGCAAGGTGGTCTTAGGCTGCTCGGCCACGGAAAACCCACTTCATGAAGCTCCTGACGAACAGTTCTTATGCCGAAGTTGCTTCCAGAGGCAATTTGGAACTCGTTAGTGAGTGTTGCAACCGAGGACAAATGATTTTGACACGCTACACGATTCAGCACTCGGCGGTCCCATTCTATGAGCTTGTGTGGCCTACCACTTTGCGGCTGAGCAGTTGTTGCTGCTACATTTCCATTTCACAATAACAGCACTTACAGTTGACCGGGGAAGCTCTAACAGGGCAGAAATTTGACAAACTAACTTGTTGGAAAGGTGGCATCCTATGACGGTGCCATGTTGAAAGTCATTGAGCTCTTCACTACGGGCCATTCTACTGCCAATATCTGTCTATGGAGATTGCATGGCTGTGTGCTCGATGTTATACACCTGTCAGAAACGATAGAGGCTAAAATAGCAAAATCCACATACATTTGGCCATGTAGTGTATCTGTGACCAACATATGCATATATGCATTCCCAGTCATGTGAAATCCATAGATTAGGGCCTTATGAATTTATTTCAACTGACTGATTTCCTTATATAAACTACATGAACTGTTTTATTTATATGTATTTATTTTGTTCAGTGTATTTCAAGATTGTGTACATTTGCAATGTTTTAGTCAACTTATTTGAGTTGCTAGCTGCAGTTGTGCCTGTCGGCCAATCCTGCAGCTTGCTGGCAGTATGTGTGGCACGTATTTCTTTGTCTACAGTGCTGAACCTAACATGTTTTCATTTTGTCCCTATTCTTGTTTATGTGGTCTCATTTCAATATTCTACCTGAATCTCTAATGGGATATCCATTTTGTTTTCATAATTCTGATGAATGCTGTCTGAAAAAACAGACTTTATTCAATTCAAAAACATTTTATTTTGCATGTGTTTATTGTACAGGCAGTCTGGCCACTAGAACTTCACAAAAGTTGATTTTGCATAATTGGCGTCAAGACATAGGCCTGAATATTGCAGTGACCCTGTGAACAATCATAGCATTGCAGTGATTTTCCAAGGCAACAATGGCATCATCAGAGGAAGTAGAGCAAGCAGAGTCCTTCGCAGAGATTACAACTTTTTAGGGCTAGGCGCCAGCGGGACACCTGTCGACAATTTCCGGTGAAATTGGAGGGCGCGCAATTCAAATAAATAATCGTAAAAAGTATGGATATTAAACATCTAGGTACATACAAGTGTCTTATATTGGTTAAAAGCTTACATTCTTGTTAATCTAACGGCATTGTCTGATTTACAATAGGCTTTACAGAGAAAGCATGCCATGTGATTGTTTGAGGACGGTGCCCCACATCAACACATTTTTCAACCAGCACAGGCTTCATAAAATCACAAATAGCGATTAAATAATCACTTACTTTTTTGAAAATCTTCCTCTGATTTGCAATCTAAAGGGTCCCAGCTACAACATGCATGGTCGGTTTGTTAGATAAAATCCTTCTATATATTCCAAAAGGTCTGTTTAGTTGGTGCCATCGATTTGAGTAATCCACTCGTTCAACATGCAGACAAAGGAATCCAAAAAGCTACTGCTAAACTTTGTTAAAACAAGTCAAACTACGTTTCTATTAAATCCTCAGGTACCCTAAAATGTAATTAACCTATAATATTTCATACTTTCAGAAGTATGTTCAATAGAAAAGTAAAATTAGCAAGTGCTCTTCGTCCCGCGCCCACAGACTGATTTCCAACTGTGACTCCCAGTACCAAAACTCAAAATTCTTCCTCGTTTGAGAAGAAACAAGCCTGAAACCTTGAACAAAGACTGTTGACATCTAGTGAAGCCATAGGAATTGCAATCTGGGAGCTGGAATTGCATAGGACCCATAGCTTTCCATTGTAAGAGCATGGGATCTCAAAAAACAAAAATTCTGGTTGGTTTTCTCCTACCATATCAATTGTGTTATAGTCTCATAAGTTATTTTAACATTTCTACATACTTCAAAGTGTTTTCTATCCAATGGTACCAATTATATGCATATCCTGGCTTCTGGGCCTGAGTAACAGGCAGTTTACTTTGGGCACGTCAGTCAGATGGAAATTCTGAAAAAAGGACCCTAGCCCTAAGAAATAGGATGACCAAGAAACCTTCTACAGACTATAAATGGGTGACATGCACAAGGCACGTGATGAACAACGTGAGTCACTGGCTAAGACCGTTAATGACAAATATGGCTCTCCCCACAACCCACCTGTTGCTGTTTACATACCACCTAGTTGCAATATGGCACTGTTCAGTCGGTTCCCAGTGAACCCTGATGAAATTCCTATAGAAGGCTGAGTTGCAGCTATGAAATCCACTATGAAAATGTGGTAAACCCCAGTATTTCCAGGGACAAGCCGTGTGTGTTAAGTGTGTTTCAAGATGGCGGCGCTGATTTGGAAGTGATGGGTCAATGCTGCCCAAAAAGTGCAGTAACTACGAATTTGGCAAAAATTTGGCATCTTTGATCTATTGTAATGGCCAGATAGGGGTCTGAAATGATTGACACCTGTGATAAAGATGGCATAATAACACAATAACCCCAAGCACACATCAACATCCACAAAGAAATGGTTAATTGACCTGAAAATCAACATTTTGCAATGGCCATCTCATTCTCTGGGCTTTGAACCCCATTGAAAACCTATGGTTTTAATTGAAGAGGGCAGTCCATAAGCGCAGACAAAGGATTTCAAGGAACTGGAAAGATTCTGCATGAAGGAATGGTCTAAGATCCCTCCCAATATGTTCTCTAATCTCATAAAACATTTTAGAAAAAGGTTCAGTGCTGTTATCCCTGCAAAGTGAGGTATTAAAAGGTATTGGAAACAGGGATGCCAATAATTTTGACCCTTAATCTTTGAGAAAAAAAGTATTACTTGTTAAACAAAATCTCTGAGCAATTGTATTAGTATGAAATCATTTTCAGAAAAATGTCAGCATACAATATAGATAAGTATTTGTATTATTTATTTTATAAAGTATTTTTTGCTCATCAAGGGTGCGAATTGTTTTGACCTGACTGTATATTGGAAATACAAATTTACAATACCATTTTTTTTAGCTTTTCCTCACAAAATTAGGGCTGTCAAACAATAAAAAAAATGTCATTGAGTTAATCAGAGGATTTGCTGCGATTAATCACAAATTCTGAATTTGCTCTAATTGAGCTGTAATTTACGATAGTTTGTACACAAAAAGCATGACAAGAATACAGACGTATTGGGGCGAAATTGTCCAAAGGGTTAGCAAAATTAGGTAAATTAATAAAGCACATTTTCTTTAACTTTTACCCATTTTCGCCCCAATTTCGTGATATCCAATTGGTATTTACAGTCTTGTCCCATCGCTGCAACTCAAATCAAATGTTATTGGTCACATACACGTGTTTAGCAGATGGTATTGTGGGTGTAGCGAAATGCTTGTGCTACTAGCTCTGACATTGCAGTAATATCTAACAAGTAATATCTGACAATTACAGAACATATACCCAATACAAACAAATCTGGTAAAGGAATGGAATTAAGAATATAAACATATATGGACGAGCAATGTCAGAGCGGCATAGAATAAGATACAGTAGAATAGTATAGGATACAGGATATACATATGAGACGGGTAATGCAAGATATGTAGACATTATTAAAGTGACTAATTAATGGGACATTAAAGTGGCCAGTGATTTCAAGTCTATGTATATAGGCAGCAGCCTCTATGTGCTAGTGATGGCTATTTAACAGATGGCCTTGAGAAAGAAGCTGTTTTTCAGTCTCTCAGGTCCCTGCTTTGATGCACCTGTACTGACCTCACCTTCTGGATGATAGCGGGGTGAACAGGCAGTGGTTCGGGTTCTTGTTGTCCTTGATGATCTTTTTGGCCTTCCTGTGACATCGGGTGCTGTAGGTGTCCTGGAGGGCAGGTAGTTTGCCCCCGGTAATGTGTTGGGCAGACCGCACCACCCTCTGGAGAGCCCTGCGGTTGCGGGCGGTGCAGTTGCCGTACCAAGCGGTGATACAGACCGACAGGATGCTCTCAATTGTGCATCTGTAAAAGTTTGTGGGTTTTAGGTGACAAGCCACATTTATGAAGGCGCTGTTGCGCCTTCTTCACCACACTGTCTGTGTGATGTGATTGGACCATTTAAATTTGTTGTTTCCTGAAGTCCACAATCATCTCCTTTGTTTTGTTGACGTTGTGTGAGAGGTTATTTTCCTGGCACCACACTCCCAGAGCCCTCACCTCCTCCCTGTAGGCTGTCTCGGCATTGTTGGTAATCAAGCCTACTACTGTTGTGTCATCTGCAAACTTGATGATTGAGTTGGAGGTGTGCTTGGTCACACAGGCTTGGGTGAACAGGGAGTACAGGAGAGGACTCAGCACGCACGCTTGTGGGGCCCCCGTACGGACTCAGGAGAGGCGAAGGTCGAGAGCCATGCGTCCTCTAAAACACGACACTGCCAGGCTGCACTGCTTCTTGCTTAATCCGGAAGCCAGACGCACCAATGTGTCAGAGGAAACACCATAGAACTGGCAACTGTGTCAGCGTGCATGCGCCCGGCCTGCCACAGGAGTCGCTAGAGCGCGATGGGACAAGGTCATCCCTGCCGGCCAAACCCTCCCTAACCTGGACGACGCTGGGTCAATTGTGCGTCGTGTTACGGGTCTCCCGGTTGCGACACAGACCGGGATTGAACCCGGAACTGTAGCGACGCCTCAAGCACTGCAGTGCCTTAGACCGCAGCGCCACTCAGGAGGCATAATGTTAACTCGTTTTGACGTCGTATTGTTTTTAGCTGTATAGAGTATGTATTTTGGATGTTTTAAAAAAAACATTCAGAATTTTGGTTTTACATCAATTAAACTGAAGGAGTGAGCAAAGTATTTTGTGATATATAAGGGTACACACAAACCGAACAAAATAATCATAAAATGGAAACATTGATTTTCTACATCGCATTTGCAATAACAAACATAAAACTTCAGTCCTATGGACAACAACTTTATTTTGCCTTCGTCAAAAGTGCCATAACCTGAATTACACAGTTAATTTCGCTGGATATTTGAAGATAATAAAGTATTTAGACCTACATGCCCCTAGTGCATTTTTGCCTTAGCAACCAAATCATTTAAAACACTGGCACAAAAGAAAAAGGGACAAATCTGGCATGCAATTAAAAATGCAAAGTAGTCCAAGCAAGGCAATATTCCCTTACCACTAGAATGATTATTTCATCCAATCGTGTCAATTCAGATTGGCCAGCGTAAACTGCTTTGGGTCCCACTAATTACATATGGCTGTAACCAAGCTGTATTTCATTCTACCAGACACATATCTATTCTGCATATTTAAAAGCATTGAATGCATTGAGATGTCCTATGAGACTCGGCTGGAGCAGTAAAATGTCCCTGTTGCAGTGGGTTGCCGGAACTAGCCTCCATCAGTGCCATATCAACTCTAGTGTTTTGTAGTTTGTGTGTAGAACAGAAGTGGAACAGAAGCAGCAGGAGAGAATGACTGGGAGTGTGCATACAGTCTACACCCCAAACAGTCATCAATGAGCAGAACGAGTCACTAATTGCAGTATAACCAAATGACGAGTTTTTTTTAGTCAACAAATACCCTCAAAAGAAGAGTCAAAAAAAGCTATGTATCCGAACTGTTATTGTGGCAGAGTGTGAAGCTTAACAGAGGAGACGAGGGAACGAGTGGCATTTCACTCTCAACAAAACAAAGGCAGTTTGTATTGCTGTTACTGTGAAATAGTCCTGTAATTCTACTGGTTGTCTGTCCATCAACCTCTTGCATATGTATAAAATGTATTTTAAAAAATGACAAAACAAACTTCAAAAGATGGCTCCATTATCCCATAACCCCTGCTAAGGGAGAAATATTGCGCATTCTCCACATCGATAATGTCCACCATTTCTTTTATCTTTTCTGTAGGTGTAGATGGGTATAACCGGTCCCTACATATGAAGATGTATATAGACACTCTTTTTCCTATTGTTTTGTTTATTCCATGTGTAAGTCTGTGTTGTTGTTTGTGTCGCACTGCTTTGCTTTATCTTGGCCAGGTCGCAGTTGTAAATGAGAACTTGTTCTCAACTAGCTTACCTGGTTAAATAAAGGTGAAATAATATTTAAAAAAATAAAAAGATATTGATGATTGAGATTTAATACTGGACACACACTCTGCCAAACACTCTCCCCATGTTGGTCCTCACAAAGGCAGCATTCATTCTGCTAAAGAAAGAAATGGGTTCAGTTGAACAGCCACTACAGTACTTGAGAACATGAGTGCAAGCTGTCATTTTGGGCTCCAGCTAAGTACACTTCACAGTGTCCTTCTGGATCTGAGCAGAGGTTTATTTTATTAATTCTCTCCTCGATGACAGCTTCTTAAAACACTGGCAGCAACAACGTGGTGAGGACTAATGACTATTCGGTGAGAGGGCAAGGATGGGGAAGCGATTACATCTCGGCTCTACTCGGATATCAATGGAAAAAGACCCAGGGCTCGCGTTTTTTCAACAATACATTTTGAATGGCATTGTGAAATAATGGAGAACATGCGTACAACCTGAATACAAAACCATATCAACGTATCTGAAGCATGTTGTACACTAGCATCTGTACCGGTACACTAATATCTGTGCATGGACAAGACTCACGGAAGACTTTAAATGATGCTGTGCCTCAGAGGAACACAAACAATTACTGAACTGAAACAGCAAAAAAAGCATTTTGCCTTTGAATAAAGCTTCAAAGTATGGAATTTTGCAACCTCCCAACTGTGTGGTACTGAATTGCACACCTGGCCACAAAAAGGAATTTGTTGAGAGGAATCTAATTGCTTTGGACAGTGTCCAGGATGAGGTGGTTTATTATATGTTGTGATCCGGCTTGGCAGAGGATCAAATGGGAGGCAGAGATTCATGTTGCTCCAATGACTTCTATGGCCAATGTTTCTGGGTCATCAGTATACTTTTTAACACAAACCGTGACAAGGGCAACAACAACAAAATGTAAACTGCATTGGGAAATAATTACGAACTTGGCATAAACATGAATTGAAATGTGCTGTTCCACGCTTAGGGAACTCAAGCGCTATACTAGTCACATTTTCATTTTGTATATCTTAATATTTCATTTCGGTATGTCTGAGACGTGAAATCCATAAGATCAGTAAATTGGTATTGCATCGACGCCAAAAAGACGTCACGTTTTCAGCAAATCCGTAAAAAATGTATCGCCACAGAAGAAATGCCTGTCAGAAATGCCTGTCAGTCTATGCATGCATCGTTGCTCATGATGCAATCAGTAAGATTAAAAGACAAGCCAATGAACATGGCCAAATTGTCCTTGATTTGACAGACCCATTCATCAGGCTGTGTCAGATTCCTCTGTCACCACCAGCAGCCCCTCAATCTGTTCTGTTGCACCGCTTTGATGGGAAAATGAAATTGTTGTTTAGAACCACCACACATAAGTGCTACCAATAGAATGCAACAAATATGTTTTTGACAATGACAAACTTTATTAACGTGGCTAATGTAGACGGTTTGAGAGAGAATAAAGTAGATGTCACACGTCTAAATCTTGATTTATGACCCTATGTCCTGTAGAAGGGTGCATGCCCATATTTGGGCTTCAGGTCAGGACATCCTGGTGGTTAGGGGGGGTCGGGGTGGGGTGAGTAAGTGACCAGGTGTCAGGTCAACCTGTTACTGTTTCTCACGGTTTGGGGGGTTAATGAACATTTCAAAGAGGATGACCCCACACCCCCCCTATTTTATTGCCCTCATGGGGTTGTTGTCTATGAAACACGAATGTCAAAGCATTGGTCCGGCCTCCACCTTATAAAGCCCCAGAACAATACATGTTTAAGACTGTACAAGATCTTAAAAATAACCATGGATTTTGTGATCAGTGACAAAGCAGTGATGACTGTAACAACTGAAGCGGGCCCTCGGTTGGTCCATAGAGCAAGGGCAAAGTATCAACCCGAAATATATGATGCGCCAAAAAAGCGTTTTTTAAATGTGTATAGAACCCAAATACCTCCCGCAAATGCGCTGAAAGATCAAGTGTTGATGTCTAATGGACAGCTGTGGGGGTATCGGTTTGATTACCTGGCCTGTAGAGTGACCCTCTATACGGTCGCTGAAGGAGAAGAATATACAGACCAGACTGTAGGAGTGGATTATGGTGTTGAAGACTGGTCGGTTTTTCGCAAGGTTGTGTGTCCTGAACTGGGCCTTATCACCAAGGGGTATAGTGTGTTCACTGGCTACGAGACCCGTTGGGAAGGTACCCCTGACTCCTCAGGAAGAATATTTCACAGGGTGAAAATACAAAGACAGAATGGACGTCCCTGCGGCTGCGTGGAGTTCTATATCGGCACCCAGGAAATCCGAAACCAAAACCTCAGGGAGGGGGGCCTGACTGGGGATTCCAGGCTGCGTATGCTTATTCCTTTTAAAAGTTGGGATGTAATGGAATTGAACATGTTGCAGGTGTTGGATGCTCTCTTTGTACAGAGCCTACAGAGGCAGAGCCTTGTTCATTTAAAGAAGTGCATAATATATACGAATCGTGAAGATTACGTTTCAAAAGAGGCTCAAGAAGATACCGCTTCAGAAGAAAACTAAGTACGCGGCCTCGGTTAACCACGCCCCGATACCCAAAGGCGTGGTTTTACAATAAAAGGAAAAAAGCCGCCTGTTCTTCATTTCATCATAGACCATGGATATCCCTAGCTTCTACGAGAACTCAGCTACGTCATGGGGGCCCGACACTAAGGACTCTATGCCTCGCAGCCCTACACTCTACTCCCCCCTGGCAAGACCCTCGACACCCCCTACATTTACCCAGCCTGAGGATATGTTTGATGGGGTTGCCAGTACGATTTTTGTGGATACCATCAAGGCCTCTGTAGCTACACTTTTAGACGTGGTGATTGGAGACTATATAAGAGAAAAATGCATCGGCTGTGAGATCAATCACCCCAGCCAGCGTCGTCATCCTTGCCTATACGACCCTCCTAGATACTACTTTTTCAACCATTTTGAGGAGCTGGTGAAAAGACTGTGGTCCTGCCGGTTTATACCAGCGCTGGTCATCGCCCTGGAGTCTATGGGTCTTGTGCCGTCTATCCCTAGAGTTTACGGGGTAACCGAGGCCTTCCTACATGAACTGAAGGAGGCAATCTTCATCCACGAGAAACTCAAAGAAATCCGACACACCCTGGTGGACGACAACAAATACAGGGAAGCTGTGGTGGCTGATGTGATGCTTTTCTGGCTCAATAAAACCCAAGAGACCGAGTGACATTTTGTTATTTAGACGTAAAGCTATGGGTAACTATGTGTCTACGATGTTGGAGCGAATAAATACATTTTTTCTTTTGAGAGACCTTACAAATGTTATGCATCAGATTATTGAAAATAAAGTGAACAATGTATAGTTCTACACGACACACAATACCTGGGCTAATGTAGAGCGTTTGTTGAAAATGGAACAAATCATGAATCATGTACGACATACGGGGGAGAGTATGCAATGGACACAAATGGTATCAAGAATTGTTGATGATTCTGAAGAACTAGAAATAACTTTGGCTAAGATTTTACATTATTTGTTTGAACCACCATTTAATGTGAACGTGTATCATATTTGTTGTTTATATACTTATATATCCGACGTGTGTGTTTTAAAAATTCAGCGAAACAAACCTGTAAATCTAAACCAAATATATAGGTTGTTGCATGCTGTGATTGTTGAGAAAACTGGGACGTGTATCTTGCAACAAATCCTGAATTGGCTGTATACGTAATACTTGGTCTTAAAAAATAAAAATTCTCAAACTGAAATGTTGTCGTTATTTGAAAGTGGCTCATTAACGTTATTGGCCCTCAGAGAGGCAAGAAGGATGGCTGAACAGCTGTTGAAAAACATTTATTATAATCCCGCTAACCCCGGGTCTTATGGGGGTAAAGAGCGTTTACAGAGAGCTATAGCCGAAGAAACAGGTAGCCTGTTAAGCGATGCTAAAGTGAATGAGTGGTTATCAGAGCAGGATGCCTATACTCTCCATAAACCTGTAAGAAAACAATTTCCAAGAAATAGAGTTTTTTCTACGCATCCCTTGGCCCAATTTCAGGCGGATCTATGTGACATGCAGGCCCTTGCCGATAAAAATGATGGAAATCGCTACATGCTAACGGTTATAGATATTTTCTCTAAAGTAGCCTTTGTAAGGGTGTTAAAAAATAAGAGCGGGGCCGAGGTAACCCGGGCCTTTGACTCAATCTTGAAGGCAGGAGGCGCACCCAAGAAAGTGCCGACTGATGGCGGAAAATAATTTTTTAATAAGACATTTCAGAAGCTCATGAATAAGCATAATATAATACATTTTGCTACAGGCTCGGATTTGAAAGCTTCAGTTGTTGAACGCTTTAACAGAACTTTGAAGGAGCGGATGTGGAGATATTTTACAGCTCACAACACACATAGATATATCGATATAGTTCCTGATTTAGTACAGGGTTACAACAACAGCTACCATAAGAGTATACGTATGAAGCCTTCGCAGGTGTCTTCTGAAAACTCTTTTCAAGTCTTTAAAAATCTGTATGGTTTGTTCCCCCTTCGCCGTAAGAAAAAAATTAACTTTAAATTCAACGTGGGTGACTTGGTGCGTATATCTAAGTTGAGGGGTGTTTTCGACAAAAAATATGAGCAAGGTTACAGCGATGAGTTGTTTACCGTTACAGAATGTCTGCCACGCATACCCCCGGTCTACAAGTTAAAAGATTATGACGGGGAGCTTATAGAGGGATCTTTTTATGAGAAGGAATTACAGAAGGTCCAGTTGGGTAAAGACAAAGTCTTTCACGTGGAGGAGATTCTAGATCAGAAGAGAGAAAAGGGTAAAAAATGGTTGCTGGTCCGCTGGAAAAACTGGCCCCAAAAGTTCAACAGTTGGGTATTGGAGCACGATATGGTTGAGGCAGCTGGGGTTAACTTAAATGCATGATAACTAGCTCATCATTCTCGTGTACACAGGAGTGCATCATGGAACACAGCGGCTTCTACCTGACTCTCCCCAGTAATGCGTCTGCACATATATATCGTAATAATCAGAGTTCGAATTATACAACCAATTTTCCAAAGCCTATAGAGTTATCAGAGGCTTGGGAAGTAGGTCTCAGCGAGATTACATACCCCCATAGTTGGTATAATATCAAAGATAAGGACCGTGATTTTTATTGCAAAAAGTTAGCGGAACCTGTGAAACTTATTAAGCTTAAAAAAGGTTTCTATAGAACCGTCGACAGGATCGTCTCAGAGTTGAATGAACACCTAACCCTGAACAGGATGGAAATATTCCTATTCTACAACCCTATCCATAAAAGGATACAAATCTCAGGGCCTGCTAACGGTGGTATAAAGACCAGCGGTAATTTAGCCTACATGTTGGGGATGGCCCCCAATAAATGGACGTATGTGAACGATAAATTATTCCCATTCCCTGCGGATATCCATGCTGGATTTTACAACATATTTGTGTATACCGACATCATAACCTATCAAAGGGTCGGAGACACATGTGTGCCCCTCCTGAGAACAGTTCATATAGACGGAAAGGATGGGGACATCGTCACTGTCAATTATGCCAAGCCGCACTACGTACATGTCAGCAAGAAATATATTGAAAACATTCTGGTTGAGCTTAAAACGGATCAGAACGAAAACATTGAATTTACTTATGGTAAAATGATTGTAAAACTACACTTTAGACCCACCAAAACCTCTCTACATATATAATATTTGTATTATATTTATAAACATAATACAAATAAAGGGTTATGGAGCACCATCATCTCGACCCTAACCGTTATGTTTCATACTATGTGGATCAAGTTGGTAATGGACTACCAGGGTATCATGGAGCACCGACAATGTACGGTGCTGGGATAGGAGGTATATTCCGTAACCTCTTCAGGATGGTTTTACCTTTTATGAAGAGAGGCTTCAGCATAGCCAAACCACATTTAAAATCAGCGGCTAAAAATATAGTAAGTGAGGTTGTAGCAAATGCTATGACCCGCAGGGCGTCACCAGAGGTGGAGCATCAAGAAGGCTCGGGGCTTATGATATTGTCTCGAAGGCCAAAAAAGAGACCCCCAGGTTTAAGACGCAAGCCTGCACCTAAAAAGCGGAGGTTAACTGTTAAAAGAACCTCAGTAAGTCAAAGACGGGGTAAAGGGAGGAGGTCTGGACCAAAAACGACAAAAAGAATACTAGGAAGTATTTTCTAAAAGAATAATTGACATGGCTCTTTTACACCGTATGTCCTCTGAAGCTATAAAGACAGAACTCGATCTTTTCACGGCCCCGTTAACGCAGCATTCAATAGATAGGTCCAGTTATGTGGAGATAGCCCCCCTCTCGGCTATTACCGATAACGGGCCTATCGAATTTTTCATACCAGGCCACGGTGACAACTATCTGGACCTCAACAACACCTTGGTGCATTTACGTCTAAAAGTGACCAAAAGAGATGGCACAAATATTGCAGGCGATGCCAAAGTGAGTCTCATTAATTACCCCATGGCCACCATCTTCTCCCAAGTGGACGTGACTTTGGGTGAACGCCTAATCAGTCAAAGCAGCGCCACATACCCTTATAGAGCCATCATGGAGTGTTTGCTAAACTACTCCGAAGACACTCTCAAAACATAATTTAGCGCCGGGCTGTTTAGCAAGGATACTGCAGGAGCCGCTATGGAATCGACAGACCCTTCCACCGGGGCAAACAAAGGACTGGCGGCACGCGCTCGCTACTGCGCCGAATCTCGAGAGTTTCATTTGCTAGGCCCTATACACTCTGACATTTTCTTTCAAGAACGGTTACTCTTAAATTCGGTTGATTTAAGATTAAAATTAACCAGGGCCAAGGATGAGTTTTGCCTGATGTCTCCCCAAGACGGGGATTTTAGTTTGAAAGTGTTGGGGGCCACCCTTTTTATTAAAAAAGTGTCTGTATCTCCGGCAGTACGTCTGGGTCACTCCCATGCTTTGATGAAAGGAAATGCCCTTTACCCTCTCCAAAGAATTACCATGAAAACCTTTAGCATACCTGTGGGCAGTAGAATCTGCAGTCAAGAAAACCTATTTCTAGGCCCTTTACCTAGATATGTGGTTATAGGTCTGGTTGATCACGCCTCTAATACGGGCAGTTTAGATTAAAAAAAACTTTAATTTTCAACACTTCAATGCAGAGTATGTAGCTCTCTGTCAGGACGGACGTCAGGTCCCTGCTAAGGCTTTCCAACCACAATTTAATAACAACATATCTGTGCGAGAATTTTACAATCTATTCCTGGCTACAGGGCGACATCTCAAAGATCTCTCTTTGCCTATAGACAGAAATGATTTTGCAGAGGGTTACACATTGTATGCTTTCAATTTATCACCTGACGATGACACCTCAGGAAATCTGTCTGTGTTGTCCCAAGGTAACCTCAGGCTTGAAATGCGTTTCCGTACACCTTTAGCCTGTACAGTTAGCATGATTGTTTACGCATGCTCTGATTCAATCTTGGAAGTGAATGCCCGAAGACAGGTCTTAGTGGATTATTATTAAGGACCTTTGAGCAAAGACATGAATACCCAAGAGTTGGACGGGCTCATGAGCCGCTTGATTGGAAAACAATTTTGTGGAGTGTTGGCTTGTGATGAATTACCTATTGAGAAATGGCCTGAGAGGCCGGCCATGTTTATTGTCAATACCCATCCTAAACACATGCCTGGTGAACATTGGCTAGCTATGACCTTAGAAGAGGAAGGTGGAAGAAAAATCTCAACTTTTTTTGATTCCTATGGCTTTCCCCCCGGTTTTTCACATTTCCCTAAATCTATTAAAGATTTTTTGACCTTAAACGGTTCAAAGATCTACTACAGCATCAAACAAGTGCAAGATAGCCTTTCCACTACATGCGGTCAACACTGTGTATTCTATCTGTGCCAAAGAGCCCGGGGAGTTTCTTTTGACGATGTTATGTCTCTTTATAAGGATGATTTAAGAAGTAATGATACCCTGGTATCTTGTTTTGTTAGAAAATATCAAAAGTGTTCAAATGTGTGTCCTTTAAGACCGTGTAATCAAGGCGTATGCTCACGTCATATGTTTCAAGAATGCCACAAATGTTAAATTGTTTATTTTTCAAATAAAAATTTATTGAATTTAATCATAGTCATTCAAAAATCTTTTTCAAAAGTCTAACCACACCGAGAGATCGGGATTAGGAAAAGGTCCTGAGACGTTCATGGGAGTAAATGAGTTATCATCATCCCTTTCATAGGGGGGCGGGGTCGTTGTGTGATCTTTAGGGGTGCTGTATCTCGTTGAAGGTTTTTGTTTTAAAGCTTGAATCTGTTGACGAAGCTTATGGTTGGGTACACCCGAGAGGGGAATGTTGAGGATTGCCAGGGCCTTAAGAAACTGACGCCAGCCGGGAGGCCTTCTGTCATCAGCAACCTTGTGGGCAGCCGTGGTACTTTTAAGCAAGTCAAGCATATGTGAACCCCTGACAACAGAGCCCTGAAGGATAAACTCTCCAGAGTCGTTCCAAGCAGCTATCCCCTTTGAGTCTTTTATCTTGTTCATAATGTATTTAACATTCTTCCTGTTACGTAACGGAACATGTGTCAGGAGGTCATGCATAACTTTATCTTCAAATGGCATTTGAGCTTCAACAGACATATGATCTTCAATAGGCAAGATCGCAGGTACAGGCCTTACAGGGGCCTGGCTATCGCTAGGTTCGACATCTGTTAAAGGGTCCGGTAGGGAAAGTGTTAAATGGTTAGTCTCTCTAGCCCCTTGTTTTACCAGAGTCAAATACCTTTGCATTAGGTTTGTGTATTTTTGAATCTTATCATAGGGGTTCAAGCCTTTTCGGTTCAAAATATCCTTCATGGCCGTATCCAAATCATTTTCAGCTGTTTGTCGGATATCTTCAGGACCATGCATTTGTTTTTTAAGTCTATCCAACTCTTGTTGAGGCACCAAGTACATTTTATTGGCCATCACAACCGGTGTTCAACCCCCACGTCGGGCCGCAATAAGGCTGGGGATGAAGGGCACGGCTATACTTAGTAAAGGCAGCAGAAAACCCCCAGACTGTTGTATGCTATGTCTTTTCTTTTGAAGACTGGCCCTTTTATTGGCAAAGAGTTTGATCGAGGTCTTTTGTCTCTTTAATTTTTTCAGTTGGTTCAGGGTGAGTGGAATGCGTCCTTTGAGAAGATTCAAAGCAATCTCACATAGGGCTAATATGAGATCTGAAGAACAGCGACCCAAGATGGCCTTCCGTTCTTTAGCTGTAGACCCAACTAGCCTTCTCAAGAGGGGCAGGTTTTTTTTTAAACGCAGAGACATAGCGTTTACTTTTTAGGAAGGTATGCAGCAGGCCACTCCCACGGAAACAGACCTGTACGTAGCCTAAGGTGTTCTGGAGTATTTGCTTTTAAATCCACGATTAAATAAGAAAATGGCTCTTTGGTAGCATCCTCATAGCTCTCCATAAAGTATGATTTCCTTCCAGGGTACATCTGCTGAGCTAGAGTGCTAATTTGCAGTTTGTCTCTAGGATTTTTAAACAATACCATGTAGTTGGCGTTCAAGCTAATGGTACGGCTATTTTTACCTTGGTGAAACACATTCTGGACCAAGTAAAGCACGGACATGTTTCTATGATGAGTATATTGGGTAAAAGCTCGTGCAATTTCGGGGTGTTCGCTACCCGCAAATAGCATATCGTCCAAAACAAGCAGATTGCTTTTATGTGGGGGGAGAAGTTCATCATCAGACAGAGAATCGGGTATTCCTTCAACAAACTTGATTTTTATTGTCTTCAATAATTCATCATACAGAGGTTGGTAACAGGAATAACACCATACAATATTGTCAGGCTTTTGAGATAACACATGTTCTGAATTCTCTAAAATACTTTTTACAAAAAAAGTTTTACCACTGTTTGAGGGGCCTGCAATTAAGGCCGAAAAGGGCAGTTTTAAACGTGGGTCAAAATCCTCGACAGCCGTCATTATATCTTAAGCTTTAAGACACACTGGGGCTTGTATCATAAGTCAGTAGCCAAAGGGCAATGTGGTACCGTCAGGCATTAGCCGTCTCTTGTCATAGACTACCCTGAATCTTTTAGTGAGTGGGGCGTTTCTTAGATGGAACCCCTTTTTATCCCTCACTATTTTGCTGTAGGAGCTCAAAATCTCCAAGTCACTATTCCTGTCATTTACGAAACCCTCGACCAAGCGCGTGATTGATTCCAAGTTTACACGCGGGGCATTTTCGTAGTTTTGAGTCACGCCTTTGGCTTTCAACACCACGTGATTGGCTTTAGTCCTAAAAGCATAGCTTTTGGGGCCACATGAGGACCATTCTGTGATATGGTCACCCTCTTCGAGTTCACTCGTTAAACCCCCAAGATAGTTGCTAAGTGGGGGGTTCCAATCCCCCGGTTTGCTTACATAGACCACAGAGTCTGTGTCGTGGTAAAGAACCCGCCGCTGAAGCTGTTCCATGAGGGTGTACAGTTCAAGTCGGCCATAGGCTGTGGTAAATGCTGCAAGAAACACATTTACATTACCTGGGGGTAGAACCCATTTTTTGTGGCGCCGCCATTGCACCAATGCAATGTCTTGACTCAAGAATGAAAAATGTGAAATTTCGTATTGGTCCGAAAAAACAAATTCCAAAAATTCTTCGGGGTCTTTAATGATCGAAGTTATTAGCATATTGCATCTCTGCGCTAATTTCCCCCAAAGGGAGTTCAAGTACAATTTCGAAACATTTCTTTTGGTTTTGTTGACCTCTATTCTGTCAGGGTCAAGAAGTATGCCTTCTCTGTCATGGTAGTCTTGAATGTACGTGTCTTTGCTCTCTTGATCTGTGACCGATGCCGGATAGCCTGAAGCCATCTGCTTGCATCTCAAGAAGGTCTTGATGTACTCTTTAAAAAGTGTGTCTGATTTCCTGGAAAAGTTCCACACTTCAAAGATTTTGGCCACACGATACCCCTTCTCTAAAGCCTTAGAGAATTCAACGGTGACCCATACACCGGTCAGGGCTCTTTCTTGATCTGAGTGATCACAAGGGTTTTCCTGGTTGTTGTTTTCACTGCATGTGCGACAAAGGGGAAAGAAAAGTTTTTCTTTAGGCCCCTTGTAAGGCAACACAGGTATAAAAAGGCCACTAGGAGGGTAGACAGTCGCTTTGATTAAACCAAAATAATTTTGAGGTATGTCAAAGTCTCGGTGAATAATTTCCGGATGCCCTATAGGATAGCATGAGGAACTCATTACATGTGGATAAAGGGATGTAAAATCTACATATCCTATTGTCTCGTCGGGTTGAGCTACATAACGCAATGTCAAAGCATTGGTCCGGCCTCCAAACAAGGCCTGTCGCGGTTCCAGGGGCTCTGGAGGGTAATATTGGGTAAGGAAGGCCTGAACATGAGGATCTGCCTTTTTGAGGGCTGTCCATTCGTGCTCCCACAAAACCACAACTTTTAACCCGTAAGTAGCCTGTAAAGAATTCAATTTGTCTTGAAACTCTTGGTACATTTCCCCAAAAGTCTTTTGGGTTAGGACACACATGGCCTGGGGAACAAAGCATAATTTACAACCGTGGAAGAAACAACCGTTGTACTCATACACTGTCTCAACCCCGTCAATCTGTGTGTATCCATCTACATGGTAAGAGCCAAACGACTTCTCACCCCGATTCAAAGCATGTTGGATAAAAATATCTTTATCCTGGGCCAAGTACTCCAACCATTGAATGGAACCACTAGAGTAGGCCTTGAATTGGCGTCGGTAGTTGTCTGGCGAAGGGATAGCTATAGATGCTGGAGTTAGATAGTGTGTACGATAGGTTTTCATGCACGCGGATGCAATAGTTGTACAGCTCCAGGGGTCAATGCCCGCATCTTTGATGACCTCTTCTCTGAATCTGAGGCATCCTTCACGTAGTATAACCACGTCATTGTCACAGTATGATTCCATCTCTTTATGGAAATCAAAAGTGCCATGTCTTACTGTCTCGTACCACGTCATGAATTTCTCACGCTCTTTGGGAGACATTTGATCACACCCGTACATTTCGGGGGAGGGATAAGATCCTATATAATGTAGATTCTCCTCAGATGTGAAGAAGTGTGGGAAATAGCCTTTGACAGAGTTTTCAAAACCCAAGGCCTCTGGCATTTGAGCCAATCTCATGGGTAAGAAGCTTAAGCTGTCAATGTATCTCTGTTTGAAGGCGGGGTCAACAAAACATAAGATTTTACTCCCTTGAGCAATGACACTGGGCGCAACGCCTTGCTGTATTAAGGGGTTCAGAAGACGGTAAGAGTCATAGGCTCGCGCATTGTGAGCTATAAACGTGAAGTTTCTGTACTGGGCCTTTCTAAAATGTTTTAGAAAGAGCCGGGCACAATTGGGGCCCTCGGCCGACCACTTTTCACCCTTGAAAGTCATTGTAGATACAAAAATAGGCAAGTGAACCCCTGATTGCTGATTTGTCTCAAAATCATAAAAAACATATTTCTCTGTATGTTCATCTTCAGCCAAGGGCTGAATGTAACACTCATGTGGTACTTCTTGAACCACTTCTGCGTCTCTGCTTTTCAAAGGCCCTTTACAGATTGGGCAATGTAGAATTCCACAAACATGTGGTTTAGGGCTATCTATTTTAAGGTTGTAATTGCAATGACATTTTGGACATTTCTTGTTAATGTCACAACTGCTTACAGATTTACAGGCCTTGGGGTGCCATGTTTCAGTTTTGTGTTTTTCGTAACAGTAAACCGAGCGACAGGTCCTATGACAATCCTCACAGGGTGTCAAGTTTAGCGGTTGCATAGGGCAATGTTTATCCAGACATACTGAACAGTTATAACGGCACGAGTGCCCCCCCAGGCGTGTGTAGCCGATATAACATGCTGGACACACATATGGGGCGCCTAAAAACGCTGTGATGTTAGTTATGGCATAGTAATGCTCATTTTGCACATAAAAGTACATAGTCTGAGGCTGTGGTTCTTGTATATTTTGGAATTTCAAGAGAGCGTCATTAGCCCTACTGTGGTACAAAACCACAATCTTTCTGTTCAGAAAGTTTTCAAATTTGCCTATGTCCGAGAAAGCCACAGCGTCATGTATACCGAGACCGACAGCCGTTTGTAGCTCTTGAGCTTTCTGTAACGCTGCGCGATCTGTACATCCAGGGCTGAGTAAATGGGCCAGCCCTATGGCAAAGCATAGCTTATTACCTTGATTGGGTACGATTATGAGGTATGCCCGTTTATTGCTTATGATTTCGGACTGCATTAGGCTATCGAGTTTCCTTCTCTGACCCCCGCCACCTAGGGGTTGACGTATTAATTGCACTACAAGTTCTAGGGTCCTATCTGCAAGCACGTTTAAATTTGACTGCACAAGGCGTTCTAGCAGGACATAAAATTGTTCAAGATCTGCTTCACCATTCTGTAAAATAAGGGATACACTGCTCTGCAGACTGTCTCCACGAATTTCCAACTGTAAGAGATCCCTGGGTTCTCCATAAGCTCTAGCCCTATCTAGCAGTTCAGTCAAAGTGTCAATAAGCATTACATAAAACACAGCATAGTCAAGATTCTGAGCACCACATGTGAAATTGAAAAACTGTCGAACCTCAGTATTGTGGAATTTATTTCGGTACAAAACACGTACACTGCGATCAAGACCATCCCCCTCCAGATTTGCTAGACAATTTTCCAACTGTTCAAAAACATCGTATTGTGTTTCAGACTCTTCGGACATGGGTGTTAAAGGCAGACTTAGAGGTGTATGTGGTGCAGAATTAAACCTCGGGCTCTCGTTCATCTGGGTAATTAGAGATATGATTGATTCGGGAATCTGTGATAACATGTTTTCATCGGAAACCTCTGACTCATTCATACGAGTAATAATTTCTATGAGTTCGGCGGGAATCTGTGTTAATAGGTTTTCATCTATCGTCATTATGTCAGTTACCCCAGCATCATTCATCTGATTAATTATAGCTTGGAGTTCTGGAGGGATCTGGGCTAAGAGGTTTTCAATTGTCTCGCTTAGGGCTATAGGTGGCGCCATTTGGTTACTTAAGGATGTGTGTTATACTGTAGGGATCTGTGTTACATCTATGTTTTTTAACGGCGGTATTTGCTTGTTTTAACCCTATTGTTGTTTAACATGCGGGGAAGCTCTCTACGCCAGAATGACATATCCTGACTGTGTTGATGCTCTAGTAGAATACACATTCGCCTTTGCATTAAAGCCTTTCGTGATTTTAAACCCTGGGTAAAAGCTTTGAAAAACCGGGCTTGGTCTATTTCAGAATCGGCTGTTGCCCCCACAGAATTGGCCGATTCAAGAAGGTTGGCCACTTCACAGAACATCAAATCGTCTACCTCAGAAATGTCATTTAAAACTTTGAAATCATCAGGTTTCGCTGTTTTCTTGACTGGTGTCTTTGGAGCCTCCTCGGGTTCTCGATGGGTAGCTTCTTCGATGTCTTTATAAGCCGGGGAGGAGTCTGAAATAAAAATAATACATACAAAAATAGGTTATTAACCCTAAAATATGTTAGATAAAAATGTCAAATACATTTCAGATATAAGCCTATATATTAACAATACATTAATTAAATACCTCGGCTTTTTTGACGAGGGCTGTTCTGAAGAAGCTCTGAAAACGCTGGAACATGTCTTTGGGCAACCCGAATTACAGCATCTGCCTGGTCTGTAGCTGGTGAGCCTGAAAAAAAAAAAAAACAGCATTAGGCCCTGTTTTAACATATTCAGACATAAAAAAATATATAAATAATAAAATAATAATATATATAAATAATAATAATATATAATTGATTCATACCTTGTCCTTGGAACTCGGTCTCGTGAATACCGGCCAAGTAGAATTGTTCGGGTGAAGCGGAACTGTGGATCTGGGCACTGATTGTCCGTTGGTGTTTAGAAATATGGGGCGCACCGGTGGCCTGTCCCAGGGGAGTTGACCTGCCGTTTAAAGCCTCTGTTCGCGGCTTGTGTGTAAAAACATCCTGGGAGTATGGTAGAATGGTCTCGTAGTCATATGCTTCGCAGAAACCGTTCAGGCTCCATATGGCATTCTTTAACCTTCTAGGCTTTATGTCCTCTGTAAACACATAAAATAACTTTTAATATAAGATGCCAACACTTTTTGTTTTTAAGGTATAAATATTTTTATGTATGGAATTCTTGGAGCTTACTTACGTTTACAATTCAGGGTCGGCGTTTGGATGTCTGCAATTTGTTCCGGAGACCCAATGGACGGTTCGAGCTCAGTTATACCTCTGAGAATCTGCGTGAAGGTTTGAGAATCTACAACAAAAAAAAAAAAAATTGATAATATTAAAGCTATAATCACTTTAGCTAATATTGCCTTGTTATACGGTAAGCATACTGGCCCTAATGATTGTTTAATATTTCTATAACATAACCCCCTTTTCAAACAATTCCCCACAACAACCAAATCTAATATAAATATATATTTATTTCAAGAACTCACCTTCAGAAAGATCCATTAGGAGGTTTTCCCAGATTATCTTTTTAACGGTTCAGTCCGATAACTATTCATGGGGGATGCTGTAGGGTAAGTTTGTAGCGGCGCTAAAACGGGGCTAACAGTGGCCCGGTTTTCTAGAGCTTTTGTACCCCACGACCTAGAGAAAGCACTGAATGATTTTTACAGAGCTTTGTGGTTGTCGTTTTTTCGGGCTATACCCCTCCCAAGGTATCTTTGACTCCTAAGGTATTTGGTTCAAACACATGGGATTGGGTGTGTCTAAACATTAGGATCCTTTTGATATTCTAAAATCTCCGGGGTGCTAGCACCTAGATGCTGGGGTGGGGAGGTCTCGACATCGCTGGGATGAATGACTTTTTAGCCCACCTAAAAATTAGTTTTTGAAAGGCCTTTGTGTTTAGGAGGCGTAAGACACAATATTTTTGTTGGGGGGTAGGCATCTGTTTTGCAGGATAGTGTAAACCTTGGTTTCAAACGACCCCCTGCATAGAGAGAGAGAGAGAGCGAGAGAGCCTTGAGCGCAGATGCATGGGCATTTTTGAACACACACCCTGCCCCTTTTTCTCTGTTTTTGAAACACACACACATCCACTACAGCACACTCCCGCACACACACGCGCGCACATGGCTTTTTCCGCAAGTTTTTTTCTCAGGGACAGACTGCGCTAAGAGTGAACAAACGCGAGAGTTCATAACGTGGTGAGATTCGGCTTTTAAAAACCCTTTATTTCATTCAAAATATTTAGTACATACATTTTATAGCCTTACATTATTAAGGTATTTTACGATGCCTTTCTTACAGATCCAGGGGGCTGGTGCAACCATCCCCCATTATCAGTGTCCAGTTCGCCCTCAAACGGCCTGGCTCTCTTGCAAGGTCCATCAACACTTGGTAAGTTTTCACTCCAGGGGTAGATAATACGTCGGGCCTTTAGGTCCTGGCTATGTCTCAAGGACAGCCGAGGCCAGCGCCTTAACTGTTCACGATTTTGGAAGAGAATGTCCAGCTTATTCATAAGTGTTATGAAAATTGGATAATCCACCCATTTAAAACTAAACACAGGAATAAAAAAGTTTACATCTTTGCCTGCTCTGGAAGATACAGGAGAATTGACAGACTTTGTAGCATTAGACCTATCATAAAGGTCACAGGCTAAAATTGTCACTTTGTTGTCAGGGCTATAGGCCATTGAAGCGATTCTTAGGGCCTTCAGATCACTGCGTCCGCAGACCTGTTCTTCCAAAGCATATCCTGGCACATTTGTACCACTCAGGACCTGTTCAATTTTACAGAGCGCCAGCCTGATCTTTAGCCATTCTCTCATCCCCAGAGCAGGAGGAAAACTCCCAGGTTTTGCCGGATAAAGGGGCTTGGGGCCACTGGCGTTGAAGATCTTTACCGTAGAATCCTCCGGCTGGAATATGTAAGACATATGGCCCTCACTCGTACCCAAAAATCCTTTAAAACATTCTGGAGCTTCACACAGAACTTCCTCAATGCTTTGGTCACTGGGTTCATGACAAGCCGAGCATAACATACCACAAATTGGCATAGGTGTCATTTTTGTTTAATATTCAGGGGGGTTATCTTGTACAGTCTTAAACATGTATTGTTCTGGGGCTTTATAAGGTGGAGGCCGTACCAATGCTTTGACATTCGTGTTTCATAGACAACAACCCCCTGAGGGCAATAAAATAGGGGTGGTGTGGGGTCATCCTCTTTGAAATGTTCATTAACCCCCCAAACCGTGAGAAACAGTAACAGGTTGACCTGACACCTGGTCACTTACTCACCCCACCCCGACCCCCCTAACCACCAGGATGTCCTGACCTGAAGCCCAAATATGGGCATGCACCCTTCTACAGGACATAGGGTCATAAATCATTACATAGGGTCATAAATCATGCTTTTGACGGTTCACCTGACACCTGGTCACTTACTCACCCCCACGCCCCCACCTAACCACCAGGATGTCCTGACCGGAAGCCCAAATATGGGCATGCATCCTTCAGCAGGACATAGGGTCATAAATCAAGATTTAGATGTGTGACATCTACTTTATTCTCTCTGGTTTGCCATAAGCCCAATGTTAAGCAAGCTAGCTAACTTTATTATTAGCAACGTTAGCCATCTTATCTAGCTTTGGTCCAACCTCACAAGCACTTGAACACAATCATGTCGGACTTCCCACCTCACCCACGTCCCACGAGCACATTCACTTAATAATGTTTACATATCTTGCATTACTCATCTCATATGTGTATACTGTATTCTATACTATTCTACTGTATCTTAATCCGTTCCGCTCTGACATCGCTCGTCCATATGTATATAGTCTTAATTAATTCCTACTTAGATTTGTGTGAATTGAAGGAATATGTTGTGTAATTTGTTAGATATTACTTGTTAGATATTACTGCACTGTCAGAGCCTGAAGCACAAGCATTTCGCTACACCCACAATAACATCTGCTAATCATGTGTATGGGACCAATAAAATGTGATTTGCTTTGACATGAATACCCCATAGACCTACAATGTGGTACCTGGTAGCATAATTCTTTACCACATAAATAGAGGTGCATTGGATTGTCACCCATTATAAATGCCTTTCTTCATAAATTCAGCTTTCGGTTTCTTACACCGAATTGAATTCCTCACTTGAAATCCAACACAGGTGACTCACAGCTTCAAATAAGCTATGGTTATCAAATAGTTTACTCACAGTCCTTATATCCTAATTAGGCATATTTAATTTGGCAATAATCATTAAAAATGTCACGCCATTTTAACTTAATTCATTAACTTTGTTTTAATTAACTATGTTCATTTGTAAACCTTCCCCCATTGCCCCTGCCACCACGCGTCACCTGCATCATAATATGATAGTAACGGAAAAACTGAAAGGTGCTTTAACACATTTACAGTGCTGCAGAGTTAATACCATAACATCTACTGGAAGAAAAACACGAAATTAAAATGTCAAAATAATTGTACGTTCAGCAGGTAAGATCATTTGTTTGACTAATGAGGCACAAAGACGTCTGGAGGTTCCATAAAAGCCTGCTTTTCTCTCCTGATGAACCATGACCACGTGTAAATTCAGAGAATTAATGAAGCTCACACAATGCCTTGAATATTTCTGGGTTCATGAATTTTACTCATTCAAATATTCTTTGTGTTACAAAATAGTCCAATATCGAGAGAAACCAATGAGGTGAGGCCTCTCGGAAACATTTAGCTTACAAAACCATTTCTACTTAGTACAGTAGACCCTGACATTAGGTTTATACTATGTATGTAAATTACAATATTGTAACCTAATTAAAAAAGGCACAATATTCCATTCCAGGTATATTTGCAGATACGTTCAAAGCTAAGTAATCTAGAGCCTCCCTGGGTGTATTTTTCCTCCTGTAAACAAAGTTTAGATGGGTAGGGCAGGAGAGACTATCAGCACCCTAGTACCTAGGATGTATTTGTCAGCCTTACTTAATGTACGATTCATTTTCCACTGTGCGTGATCACCAGCGAGACAGCAAGTAAAGCCCTGATTTAGGCAGCATGGCCGTCTGAGATATATTACTGCATGACTCAACAACCAAAACCATTATAATTTATTATCAAAGGAAGGAAGGAAAGAAAAGAAAGAAAGAAAGAAAGGAGGAAGGAAAAGAAAGAAAGAAAAGAAAGAAGGAAAAGAAAGAAGGCAAGGAGGAAGGAAGTAAGAAAGGAAGTAAGAAAGGAAAGGAAGGAAAGAAAGAAAGAAGGAAGGAAAGGAAAGAAAAAAAGAAGAGAATAAAAGAAAGAAAGCAAAAAATGTTTTGTGTGGACCCCAGGAAGAGTAGCTGCTGCTTTTGCAACACCTAATGGGGACCCTAATAAAATACCAAAAATAGCCAATTATCCTGCCTGGTCAGCCCTTTAGCATTACCTTCTAACCACAAGACCTGAACACGAACACCTATTAACCGTCAATATTGCGCACTGTCCTTACTACAGTGTTTGTGGACATGAGCCAGCTATAAAATCAATGGGACCCCCACAAACCAAGCCAGCTGTATTAGAATATATTTGGATTATTAAAACGATAACTGTTTGTGCTGTAGCCTATGTACTGTAGATGTCAGTGTCTTCATTAAGCAAGAGAAGGAAGCCCCCCTCCCTCAGACAGGCAGTGCTCTATGGTGCACAGTGCATTGCGGTGTGAGGCGAGGGCTACCTCGGGTGTTTCACAGCCCCGTTTCAAAGGGAGGGCACGCACTCTGATCAATGTTTTTATAAGTAAGACCTTGCACTGCGTTCCTCCTGGGCCGGGCCTATGCTTCCTGGCATCAATCACACGTCATTTCCATTCCTGCACCACCACGTGACAGAAATACTGTAAAGGTGATCTATGTGTGTGTGTTAAGTAATTATTAAGTGTCCAGCTGCACTAATAAATCATTCACATCCACCGACCACCTCCTCAACACTCACATTCTCCCGTTCTTATACACCCTCCCTTTCCAAAATAATAACTTCAAGCTAGGGAACTACAGTAGGGTTAGTGCTATTTACATTTTCTTTCCGAGGGTTATTTAATTGAGGTAGGGAGGCTTGGCCTAAAGGTACGCTGCGAATTTGAGCTGCCGGCTGGGTTGGGCTGTACGGCTCTGGCTGTGGCGCTGGCTGGTATGGTTTTAATGAGAAGCCTGCCATCAATCAGAGGCTGCGGGACGGGAGATGACTGTAAATAAGGTGGTGATTACGGGAGGCCAGTGACAGGTGTCAAGGTGACAGGGGTCAGGGCACACCGCAGGACCATTATTGGAAACTGATGCAGGACCCAAGATGCTCTCTGTCAGCATGGTGACCACACTGCTGATGGATGACGCTGTGGGACCAATCTGAGGGAGGGGTTGTGTGGGGGTGGGGCAGACTAATGGCATTGAAATCCATTGCCTTTTAAAGTGTTTCAGTACTTCTAGGTGGACAACAATAAAATCATGAAGGTGAAGCAGACTATAAACACCAAGATTCATCTAATTCAGTTGCCACTTTATATGGAGATGCTTTGATTGCAGTCAATCATACCTACTGTGCACAAGCAGATTTGATTGTAGTCAACCATACTATGCACAAGCAGAGTTTTTAAATCATCATGACAAAGATGGCAACCAAGTGAGTCACTTGTGGAAGAAATAGCTCCAAAATGTACTTGAAACGGGACTCCCATTCTTTTCATTCTATTTCTGTGCATTTAATCCTAACTGACAGGTGAAATCCAGATCAATTTAGCAAATTACATTGAGTTTGTCTAACAAGAGGCTCGTTCACACTGCACTTTAGCCCACTTTAGTTCTAGCCTAAGGGAGATTTTAGCCCAGGGCTAAGTTCACACTTGCACATTCTAAAGTGGGCTAGCACAAACCTTAGCCCAGGGCTATATGGCACTGCTCCGGAGCAGGGTTAGCACCGGCTTTTCAGGGCTAGCCCCAGAAACACTGTGCCAAAATAGCCAGTGTGAAACGGGGTCAAACACAATGCATACAATTTTCACTGTCCAAACTTAAAAGCTGCACTAGTATATATTTGCAGACGAGTTTCAGAAGAAAGGTCTTTGTTTCTGGCCATTTTGAGACTGTATTCGAACACACAAATACTGATGCTCTAGATACTCAACTAGTCTAAAGAAGGCCAGTTTTATTGTTTCTTTAAATCAGCACAACAGTTTTCAGCTGTGCTAACATAATTGAAAAATGGTTTTCTAATGATCAATTAGCCTTTTAAAATTATGAACTTGGATTAGCTAACACAACGTGCCATTGGAACACAGGACTGATGGTTGCTGATAATGGGCTTCTGTACGCCTATGTAGATATTCCATTACAAATCTGCTGTTTTCAGCTACAATAGTCATTTAAAACATAAAAAATGTCTACACTGTATTTCTGATCAATTTGATGTTTTTTTAATGGACAAAAAAATGAGCTTTTCTTTCAAAAACAAGGACATTTCTAAGTGACCCCAAACTTTTGAACGGTAGTGTATGCTGAGCACTTGTTAGCTGCTTTTCCTTCACTCTGCGGTCCAACTCATCCCAAACCATCTCAATTGGGTTGAGGTTGGGTGATTGTGGAGGCCAGTTCATCTGATGCAGCACTCCATCACTCTCCTTCTTGGTCAAATAGTCCTTACACAGCCTGGAGGTGTGTTAGGTCATTGTCCTGTTGAAAAATAAATGATAGTCCCACTAAGCCCAAACCAGATGGGATGGCATATCGCTGCAGAATGCAGTGGTAGCCATGCTGGTTAAGTGTGCCTTGAATTCTAAATAAATCACTGACAGTGTCACTAGCAAAGCACCCCCACACTATAACACCTCTTCCTCCATGTTCTACGGTGGGAAATACACATGCAGAGATCATCCGTTCACCCACACTGCGTCTCACAAAGACACGGTGGTTGGAACCAAAAATCAAAAATTTGGACTCCAGACAAAAAGACAAATTTCCACCTGTCTAAATGTCCATTGCTCGTGTTTCTTGGCCCAAGCAAGTCTCTTCTTCTTATTGGCGTCCTTTAGTAGTGGCTACTTTGCAGCAATTCGACCATGAAGGCCTGATTCACACAGTCTCCTCTGAACAGTTGATGTCGAGATGTGTCTGTTAATTGAACTCGGTGAAGCATTTATTTGAGCAGCAATTCCTGAGGCTGGTAACTCTAATGAACTTACCCTCTGCAGCAGAGGTAACTCTGGCTGTTCTTTTCCTGTGGCGATCCTCATGAGAGCCAGTTTCATCATAACGCTTGATGGTTTTTGAGACTGCACTTGGAAGAAACTTTCAAAGTTCTTGAAATGTTCCGTATTGACTGACCTTCATGTCTTAAAATAATGATGGACTGTCGTTTCTCTTTGCTTATTTGAGCTGTTCTTGCTATAATATGGACTTGGTCTTTTACCAAATAGGGCTATCTTCTGTATACCCCCATACCTTGTCACAACACAACTGATTGGCTCAAATGCATTAAGGAAAGGAATTCCACAAATTAACTTAACAAGGCACACCTTTTAAATGAAATGCATTCCAGGTGACCACCTCATGAAGCTGGTTGAGAGAATGCCAAGAGTGTGCAAAGCTGTCATCAAGGCAAAGGGTGGCTATTTGATGAATCTCAAATATAAATATATTTTGATTTGTTTAACACTTTTTTTGGTTACTAGATGATTCCATATGGGTTATTTCCTAGTTTTGATGTCTTTACTATTAGTCTACAATGTAGAAAATAGTTTTAAAAAATAAAGGTTATTGTGTGTAGATGGGTGAGAGAAAAAAATCACTTCATCCATTTTGACAACAAAATGTGGAATAACTCAATGGGTATAAGTACTTGCTGAAGGCACTGTATATATATTTCTGCCAAGATACGCTTTTAAATGGATAGTTGTTGGCTCAAATGACTAGAAGTCTATGGGAACAGCTAGCATGTCATTGCGCTTAAGCTAATAGTAGTGTGACCACTAAATCTACTTATTTTGTTTACCTACTTCTGTTTTATGTCTTCTAAGCAAAGTAGCTGAATGTCAGTATACTCAATTGCCTCCATTTTATCATACCCAGGCTATTGTGGTACTCCCTGCTCCAATATGTTCATGCTACAAGCCCTGAGGCTCCTTAGGTGAGAGCACCTGAACTTCATGATGGAACGCACAGCAGCCCAGCCATTTCTAATGCAAATTAGTCACAAAATTACTTCTTTCATAATATGCATTAGAAGAGTGTTTGCATAATAATTCCATGTTTAACTATATTTAAGATAAAGGTATAGAGCTCGGATCTCTTTTTCAGCAGGGTAATGATTAAGCAGTCATTCTTTCCTAGCTACAGTTTTGGAAAATGTAGAACTGGTTAATAAGGTCTAATGCAATATCTGAAGATAATATTGGAACAAGCCGAGCTGAGGAATGTTGTATTGTTTACAGTCAATTATAGTACCGCAGGGCAATGGTTAAAATAGAAGCATTGCAGTAAATACTCGTTTTACTGTAGGCCCGCAGAGAAAGAGGACATATTTCTACCTTCCCTCAAGCGTCCTGTCTAGGGTGTGTACTTGTACATCAAGCTGCCTCACATTACAGAAACTGGAGATAGGCTCCTGTCCTATGGGTCGTTCTGGCTCGGAAAAGTCTTCGGCTCAGCATATACAGTGTAGTGCAGCTTCTCCCAAACCCTATCCTGGGGTGCACGTTTAGTTTTTTTGCCCTAGAACTACATAGCTGATTCAAAATAATCAAAGATTGAAGAATGTATTATTTGAAGTGGTTGAGTAGTGCTAGGGCAACAACCAAATGTGCACTCCTTGGGGTCCCCAGGACCAAGTTTGCTATAGGACTAAGGTGCAAATCCTTACCACCGGGGGAAGTCTAATTGGTAATGCCACTGTCAGTCAGAAAAAAATGCTGAGACTGATCAGACAGACAGGCTTGGATGATATCTTTAGGGTTAGGGTCCTCTGCACGGCTCACAGAATTATTTTAGACCCAAGCCACCCGCTCTACCTGGACTTCAAACTATTCCCCTCTGGGCGCTGGTATGGAACAGAACTGTATATACTAATACGGTATAGCACTTATACATTTTATTTGTGAATTTGCTGTGTACTGCATTGTTCTTTTTTTAACACTATTTTAAACATGGACATGATACTACAACAACTGTTTCCCACTGGGACAATAAAGTCAGTAAAGTAAACATGTTACACCTTGTCAATGAAAATCTTTCATAGTGCCAAATTCTGTCCAACAACAAAAATAAATGCAGATGTATGACCAGAATAGCCAATAACAATGAGAACACTGTGTACAGTAAACTAGGTTATTCTATGTATAGTACAGCATATGAAACATGGATAAATCCTAACTAAAGGCTACTTCGATATTTATTGCTTTTTCCCTTAATCCAAATGTATCTGGAACCCTAGTCCATCTGTCAGCAGGCAGGGCCCCTTGTAGATTCTGGGGGAGTTTGAGAAGAGTTTGGGGGTTTTCCCAGATGTCAACTTAGTCCATAATATACTGGCCTATCTTTAAAATGAATGAGTGGGATCACAGTGGATGAGATGCAACAACCACAGAGATAGCAATAATATCCATCCAGTCTGCCATCTCGGCTGTACAGGCCGCTGGCTCTGTCCTCACCTGGGAGGAACCCGGCATTGGGACAAGGAAAATAAATCTACTTTTGTTGATCAAATCAAATTGTATGGGTCGCATACACATATTTAGCAGATGTTATTGGGGGTGTAGCGAAATGCTTGTGAGATGGAGGGTGCTACAGAGTGTCACAGTAACCTTAATGAACAGACTATAGGTTCTTCAGGAGAAAAAAAACACAGATCAGCAAAGAAACTTTTCATATCAATCCCAGATGGTACCAATAGGACATTCTCAGATCCTTTACATATATTATACTGCCTACTGTATAGTAAACAGAATCATTTGAACGTCTTCCATCTTTTCCATAATCAAAAGTATACTGAAACTGTGCCATTTTGGGGGGGGGGGATACATCACATTTGAAGAATAAATTCTTTACCTTTCTGTGCACTATTTTAGATGTGTGTTGGCTGTACAGCACATACTGTACACAGTGCCTTTTAACTCATCCTATAGTAATGAAATGACTGCTTGGTGTCACAGTGCTGCAGTTCATCCTCCCGGTTTGAGACTGGAAGTGGAGAGGCAGGTGTTTTTAGTAACACTGCAAGCTTTAAAGCTGCTTCCTTTTGATGAGAGCAACAGAATTCGGGTTGATCCCAGCATGTCGCACACATACAGCCCACTTCCACCGGGGTTGCCTGATGAACCATGAAGCCCAATATGATGCTGGCCCTCAGCACAGCTAATCTTGGTGCACCGGAGCCCTGCTGGGGTCCCTAGACAATCTCAGTTGACATGGTGGCCTGCCTGACTCCCAGCCTGGCTTCTCCAACATATCTCCATAAACATGAGGCTGCTCTCTGACCTGCTGGACACACACAGGAAGTCCGCTCCCTCCTCACTCTTTCCCTTTCTCACTGCCCTATGTTCCTCACTACTTAGTAGATCCATTGATTTTCTAAACTGGTGTCTAATGCAGGATGATGTCTCGCCCCAGCGCCCTTCCCCTAGTATGAACTCTGGGTCAGTAGGCCTGGCATGTCCAGAGAAGGAGAGAAAGCCAGGCCAGGGTTGAATAATTCCCAGTGGCTGATGGGTTTGGATGAGACCTTGTCCACCCTCCGTCTCAATGGTGGTGGCAATAATGATGACAGCAGCGGCTGCGGTAATGGCGACACATGCAGACGGGATCCATACAAATAAGAGTGAGATAACACTGATGGTCTCAACGTCATTAGTGTCCATCACATAGAATTACAGGGCAAAACCTCAAAGCCATATCTGTTATTATCAGCACGGCAGCCTGGTGTGTGTTTCTGCTAAAACAAGAGAGATTAGGCCCATCAACCTGGTCAGGGAATCTGATGCAGGCTACTAGATTGGAGTGCTGCTACAGCTGGACATGAATGTGACTCCTCTACCCCAGTGCCTTTTGTCGTCATTATAGCAATACTCTATATTGTTGACATCAAACAAACCAACACAGACAATGCAGGGATAAAACCCATCCATGTATTTACAAGTTTGTCCTAATCTTTAACAGGCAACTCAAACATGGGATTAAATATTCAAATTGTTGCAATGTTTTAAAAGCTATTTTATGTATTTTATCTCTCGCTGCATTTATAATATAATTGCTCATTACCACAGAACGTAAAATATTAACACCTTAAGTGGATTTGGGCAAGCATCAACATATATGTCGCTATTAACTTTGACACATTCCAGCATTAATACTGCACATTCCAGGAGGTGTACTTCAAACTCATGTTCATTTTGTATAATGAGAAGCCAGGGAAAATAACAGAATGCTCTGGGGGAATAGCTGTAAAGGCATCATCCCTCATAGCACCCCACTACACTCTGAAATATCAACAGAGCTGTGTATATGGTGATTTCCCCGTACTAACATGGGGGGGGGGGGGAGAAAGCAGGAGAAATAGACTATTCTTCATGAATTTAACATTCCAGGCATGCAGCTACACACGGATGAGAGGGAGGCTCAAAGGTTTTTGGGTGCCAGAATAAGGAGGGTAATTGGGAGGGTAATATAAATGTTCAGGTTGCTCTATGATGATTAGTCCAATGATGGTTCAGTAGGTTTAATAATATTTTCCTAAATCAATTTACCATGGATATAAATGAAACAGACTACAAGACAGGATATAAGTCATTCTAAGTAACCCCATTAGGCTTTCCTTTTGTGAGTGTGTGTGTGCAGTAGTTATTGCATTTAACCATAATACAGATTTCGTGATAATGGCTTATTAAATCCAAAGTTCACCGTGGTACAAAAAAATTATTTAAACTGGAGTGCAGACATTCCAATAACATTTCGATATGCCAACCCCCCCTAATAACATGACAAACAGACAGTTAGCTCAAATAAAATGGTACCACTGTGGTATAGACACATGAAACTTGGCATATAGGTATAATTTGTCAAACTGAACAATTGTAGTGCCATTTGATCCAAACATAATTGAAGAGTGTAGCGCCACCTATAGGCTAAACCTGCAGCTAGGGTTTCACATTTTGGGGAATATTCAAAGGTGGAAACATTCCGTGGGAATTAACGGGAATATATGGGAATTAACAGGAATATATGGGAATTAACAGAAATATATGCAAGTTAATATTAATACCATTTAAATGTAGATGTTTTTTCCATTGGATATATTTACCATATCATACGAAGACAGAAACAAAACCTTTTACCTTATCATAAGTAGACATAATTGCAAATGATGAAATCCTTCCAATAGAAATGAAGAAAAACATTTTTTTGTTACAAATTGAACTTTAACTAAATGAGTTGACTCTTCACATGGGATGATTTCACTGATTCCAACAATTTTTCAACCCTTGGATTGGTCAGCCTGTGCTTTGGTGTGTGTGTTCCCAAACAAGGACCAGTTGCGCTCTGAGGTGGCTGATGTTGGTGGGATTTGGAGGATGATGGCGGCAACAGGGGAAAGAGCCTCAGATCCACAAAGATCCTTCCACCTGGTGGCTGATGAGATATGTTGGCACGACTGCCATATTGCATCTCCATCCCAAAGCCTTTGCTTGGAAGTGTACTTCGCCAGACTGCCAAGAACCTTGCCCTCATCCAGGCCAAGGTGGCGAGACACGGTAGTGATGACACCATAGGCCTTGTTGATCTCTGCACCAGACAGGATGCTCTTGCCAGCATACTTGGGGTCAGACATGTACGCTGTGGCGTGTATGGGCCTCAGGCAGAAGTCTTCCCACTTTTTGATATATTTCAGAACTGCAGTTTCCTCTGCTTGGAGCAACAGTGAAATGGGCAGGGCAGTACGGATTTCTTCTCTTACATCTGCAAGCGGAGTCTGAACATCAGACAGGATGGCATTGTCTCCCTTAATCTGTGCAATGGTTGCTGCTATAGGTTTCAGGAGTTTCAGGCTGCTTACCACTTTCTCCCAAAATACATCATCCAGGAGGATCCTCTTGATGGGGCTGTCCATACCGGCAGACTGTGATATGGCCATTCCTTGGAGAGACTCCTTCCCCTCCAGGAGACTGTCAAACATGATGGCAACACCACCCCAACGGGTGTTGCTGGGCAGCTTCAATGTGGTGCTCTTATTCTTCTCACTTTGCTTGGTGAGGTAGATTGCTACTATAACTTGATGACCCTTCACATACTTAACTTCTTATGGCTGCAGGGGCAGTAATGAGTAGCTTGGATGAAAGGTGCACAGAGGTGCCCATAGTAAACGGCCTGCTCCTCAGTCCCAGTTGCTAATATATGCATATGATAGAAAACACTCTGAAGTTTCTAAAACTGTTTGAATTATGTCTGTGAGTATAACAGAACTCATATGGCAGGCAAAAACCTGAGAAGTTCCACTTCCTGTTTGAATTGTTTCTGAGGTGGCAGATTTTCAACCAAGCTCTCATTGAAATTACAGCGAGATATTGATGAGTTTTCACTTCCTACGGCTTCCACTAGATGTCAACAGTCAATAGAACTTTGTCTGATGACTCTAATGTGATGGGGGGCCGAAGGAGACAGGAATTATTAATCACTGCCATGAGGTGACCACGCATTGAACACGCGCCTTCACATGAGGAGGACCTCCGTTCCACCGCTCTTCTGAAGTCAATCTAATTCTCCGGTTGTAACGTTATTCAAAATGTATGTTAACAACATTCTAAAGATTGATTCAGTACATCGTTTGACATGTTTCTACTGACTGTTACGGAACTTTTGGACATTTCGTCACGTTATAGTGGATGCGCTTTGTGACTTTGGAATTGTTTACCGCTGACGCGCTAACCAAAGTAGCTAATTGGACATAAATAACGGACATTATCGAACAAATCAAGCATTTATTGTGGACCTGGGATTCCTAGGACTGCATTCTGATGAAGTTCATCAAAGGTAGGGAAACATTTATCATGTATTTTCTGGTTTCTGTTGACCCCAACATGGCGGCTAATTTGGCTATTGTTCTGAGCTCCGTCTCAGATTATTGCATGATTTGCTTTTTCCGTAAAGTTTTTTTGAAATCTGACACAGCGGTTGCATTAAATCTAACACAGTTCTATTATAAAATCAGATCATGTTAAACAAGGTTGGAATGTGAAGCAATGAAATGGGGTATCAGTTTACTCGGTGATACCCACAGAACACAACTGTGAAGAGTTTACACAAATATTAGCGTTGTAGCTCTTATCACGGGACTGTGACCATGTGACATCACTTCCCCAGTCAGCCTATTGTGTGTATTGACATTCATGTTGCACGGTACAGCTTTACCTATGGATTGGGGATCAATGAAATGGGGTATCAGTCTACTCAATACCCAAGATATTTTTTTCCCAACGTCCTCCTCAGAGTTATCAGACTCCAAAACATCCATGCAGTATTGTTTTCCCTAGGAAATAGTGTTCAATACACATAGGTTGACAATAAATGTCTCAATTCACAGTTGTTTCACAGTGTTCTGAATTTGCACATGCAAGCCAAGCGCCACCACTATTATCAGTAGCGCTGTCAAAGCTGTACAAAAGTCTACAAACAAGCAAACACCGGTCACGAATGATGTGTTTACAATACCGCATTTGTAATAAATAATTATTTGTTTGACAGCAACTTCTCGTGTAGCTAGCTAGCTTTAGCTTAGTACCTAGCTAGCACCAATACAACCAGCCTGAAAACAATGACCAGTAGAAACTGCAGGCATTTTCATTATTCTTAGCAATGATTTAGGATTCTTTGTGAGTAAGTATTAACTAGGTAGCCACATGTTGTTTGCCTATTGAAATTTAACTTCAGTTCATGAAAATAAATAGCTAGCCAGCTCCTTAACCCTGTTGCACAAAGCTAAAGTTATAAGCGGCCAGATAGCTTCATCTGGCTAGTGAAGCTCGACCGGACCGGGTTATGTGTTGTGAAGCTAGCCATAAATAAGGATTAAGCACAATAGTGGAATTTGCGGTTTGCCTTCAAAATAAAATACAATTTGAAAGTGATATAGAAGGTTACAATTGGTGGAATCATGCCATATTTAGACTAGATCATGTTCAACAAGGTTGTAATGTGAAGCAATGAAATGGGGTATCAGTTTACTCGGTGACACCCACAGAACACAACTGTGAAGAGTTAACGCAACTATTAGCGTTGTAGCCCTTATCACGGGACTGTGACCATGTGACATCACCTCCCCAGTCAGCCTATTGTGTGTATTGACATTCATGTTGCACGGTACAGCTTTACCTATGGATTGGGGATCAATGAAATGGGGTATCAGTCTACTTAATACCCAAGATATTTTTTCCAAACGTCCTCCTCAGAGTTATCAGATTCCAAAACATCCATGCAGTATTGTTTTTCCTAGGGAATAGTGTTCAATACACATAGGTTGACAATAAATGTGTCTCAATTCACAGTTGTTTTAGAGTCCCGCAATAAGAGCTACAACGCTAATGTTCTCTGGGTGTCACTGAGACTGATACCCCCATGTCATTGATCCACAATCCTAAGGTAAGACTGTACAGTCGTGGCCAAAAGTTTTGAGAATGACACAAATATTAATTTTCACAAGTTTGCTGCTTCAGTGTCTTTAGATATTTTTGTCAGATGTTACTATGGAATACTGAAGTATAATTACAAGCATTTCATAAGTGTCTAAGGCTTTTATTGACAATTACATGAAGTTGATGCAGAGTCAATATTTGCCGTGTTGACCCTTCTTTTTCAAGACCTCTGCAATCATCCCTGGCATGCTGTCAATTAACTTCTGGGCCACATCCTGACTGATGACAGCCCATTCTTGCATAATCAATGCTTGGAGTTTGTCAGAATTTGTGGGGTTTTGTTTGTCCACCCGCCTCTTGAGGATTGACCACAAGTTCTCAATGGGATTAAGGTCTGGGGAGTTTCCTGGCCATGGACCCACAATATTGATGTTTTGTTCCCCGAGCCACTTAGTTATCACTTTTGCCTTATTGCAAGCTGCTCCATCATGCTGGAAAAGGCATTGTTCGTCACCAAACTGTTCCTGGATGGTTGGGAGAAGTTGCTCTCGGAGGACTTGTTGGTACCATTCTTTAGTCATGGCTGTGTTCTTAGGCAAAATTCTGAGTGAGCCCACTCCCTTGGCTGAGAAGCAACTGCACACATGAATGGTCTCAGGATGCTTTACTGTAGGCATGATACAGGACTGATGGTAGCGATCACCCTGTCTTCTCCGGACAAGCTTTTTCCGGATGCCCCAAACAATCGGAAAGGGGATTCATCAGAGAAAATGACTTTACCCCAGTCCTCAGCAGTCCAATCCCTGTACCTTTTGCAGAATATCAGTCTGTCCCAGATGTTTTTCCTGGAGAGAAGTGGCTTCTTTGCTGCCCTTCTTGACACCAGGCCATACTCAAAATGTCTTCGCCTCACTGTGTGTGCAGATGCACTCACACCTGCCTGCTGCCATTCCTGAGCAAGCTCTGTACTGGTGGTGCCCTGATCCCACAGCTGAATCAACTTTAGGAGACGGCTTTCTTGGGCGCCCTGAAGCCTTCACAACAATTGAACCGCTCTCCTTGAAGTTCTTGATGATCCGATAAATGGTTGATTTAGGTGCAATCTTACTGGCAGCATTATCCTTGCCTGTGAAGCCCTTTTTGTGCAAAGCAATGATGACGGCACCTGTTTCCTTGCAGGTAACCATGGTTGACAGAGGAAGAACAATGATTCTAAGCACCACCCTCCTTTTGAAGCTTTCAGTCTGTTATTCAAACTCAATCAGCATGACAGAGTGATCTCCAGCCTTGTCCTCGTCAACACTCACACCTGTGTTAACGAGAGAATCACTGACATGATGTCAGCTGGTCCTTTTGTGGCAGGGCTGAAATTCAGTGGAAATGTTTTTTGAAGATTCAGTTCATTTGCAAGGTAAATAGGGACTTTGCAATTCATCTGCTCACACTTCATAACATTCTGGAGTATATGCAAATTGCCATCATACAAACTGAAGCAGCAGACTTTGTGAAAATTAATATTTGTGTCATTCTCAAAACTTTTGGCCACGACTGTACACTAAGGCATTGTTGGCAGAATAGATGGATGCAGTTCAATGTATTATTAATATTATTCACCAATACATTTCTTGATAGGCCAAAAAATATTGCTATCGGGTTATAAATCAAAGCTGGCCTGGTATATTGTTTTCCGCCTCCATTCGGGATGTACTGTTTCAGTTTCAATGACTCAGTAACAGACAAATGTAACTAAGGCTGGGAATGTCAATACAATCAAACTAGCAAGGGCAATGATTACAAGTCGGTCATAGTGTGGCTAATAGGCTAGCGTATCTCTTTATGTAGCAAGCTAAAAACATGGAGCCTAACATTAGCTAGATAACAAGATAGCTATCTGCTAGGAGGATGCCATGTCATGCCATTGGAGAAGTGGGTGAGTGACTGACTTTTTCCACTGATATCATTTTTTGGTGACAATACACAGCTAGAGATGCAGGTGTCATTTGGTTAGCAAGCAAGAACTTGAGCGACTGTTTTCCAGTTAGCATATCTCTTGCGTTTGTAAATTCACTCTGGCTATCTACTCCGATTTCAGAGCACTCTCGTCTGAGTGTGCCTGAGCGCAGAACAACTGATGAATTTACGAACAAGCAACACCCGCTGACCAGTGTCAGTAAATGTAGACTAAAAAAAGTAATAGTTAGTCAAGAATGCTCTAGATAACATGTAAACAGTCTAACTAGCGAGTAAAATTGTCAAAGTGAGGTGTTCTCTCATTTGTGTCTGGAAGTTGCTAGCTAGCAACCTAGCCAACTTCAGCCAGTTAGCTTGGGTGCTTGGTTGGGACAAGCATGCATTGGCAGGAAAGCTGCAGAGGGATGAGTAGGCTACAATTCCCCATTGTTTATCAGTGCAATTTTGACAGCCAACTAGCTGAAAAAGTTTGAGAGGGTTTATCTAATGTTCCTTCGTTAGATTTTAGCTCATCTTGCTCTGGCTAGCACTAGTTGTTGATCTTGTTGTTGATGTGCATAACTGAGGGAGAGAGACTAACATTTATAGTTGTGTGATCAATAGGACTGTAAAGTTCCAAAATGTAAGGGGACTCCCATGGTGTTTACATATTTGCAGAAATCCATTCAGGTGTATTTTGTGGCTTTTGGCGAATGCGTTCTAATGATCTAAAGTCGCGTTGTAGCTACTGCATGTAAACACACAGTGCAGTTCGAAGTCAAATCAAATGTTATTGGTCACATACACATATTTTGCAGATGTTATTGCGTGGGTAGCGAAATGCTTGTGTTCCTAGCTCCAACAGTGCAGAAGTATCTAACAATTCACAACAATTCTAAAAGTAAAAGAATGGAAATAAGTGGTTGATGTCGATTATCTTTTTGACCTTCCTGTGACATCTGGTGCTGTAAGTGTCCTGGAGGACAGGCAGTGTGCCCGCGATGACACGTTGGGCAGACCGCACCACTCTCTGGAGAGCCCTGCGGTTGTGAGAGGTGCAGTTGCCGTACAGGATGCTTTCAATTGTGCATCTGTAAAAGTGTGTGAGGGTCTTAGAGGCCAAGCCAAATTTCTTCAGCCTCCTGAGGTTGAAGAGGCGCTGTTGCGCCTTTTTCACCACAAAGTCTGTGTGGGTGGACCATTTCATATTGTCAGTGATGTGTACTCCGAGGAACTTGAAGCTTTTCACCTTCTCCACTGCAGCTCCTTTGTTTTGTTGACGTTGAGGGAAAGGTTATTTTTCCTGGCACCACTCCAACAGGGCCCTCACCTCCTCACTGTAGGCTGACTAGTCTTGTTGGTAAATCAGGTCTACTACTGTGGTCTGCAAACTTGATGATTGAGTTGGCGGGGTGAACTGGGAGTACAGGAAGGGGCTAAGCACGCACCCTTGTCGGGCCCATGTGTTGAGGATCAGCGTAGTGGAGGTGTTGTTTCCCACCTTCACCACCTGGGGGCAGCCATCAGGAAGTCCAGGACCCAGTTGCACAGGGCGGGGTTCAGACCCAGGGCCCCGAGCTTGTTGATGAGCTTGGAGGGTACTATGGTGTTGAAGGCTGAGCTATAGTCAATGAACAGCATTCTTACATAGGTATTCATCTTGTCCATATGGGAAAGGGCAGTGTGCAGTGTGATGAAGATTGCATCGTCTATGGACCTATTGGGGCGGTATGCAAATTGCAGTGGGTCTAGTGTGACAGGTAAGGTGGAAGTGATATGATCCTTGACTAGTCTCTCAAAGCACTTCATGATGACAGAAGTGAGTGCTACGTGGCGATAGTCGTTCATTACCTTTGCTTTGTTGGGTACAGGAACAATGGTGGATATCTTGAAGTAAGTGGGGACAGCAGATTGGGATAGGGAGAGATTGAATATGTCTGTAAACACTCCAGCCAGCTGGTCTGAGCATGCGCTGAGGACGCGGCTAGGGATGCCGTCTGTGCCGGCAGCCTTGCGAGGGTTAACACGCTTAAATGTCTTACTCCCATTGGCCACAGAGAACGAGAGCCCACAGTCCTTGGGAACGGGCCACGTCCACTTTGTCTCTGTACTGACATTTTGCCTGTTTGATTGCCTTACGGAGGGAATAACTACACTGTTTGTATTTGACCATACTCCCAGTGACCATGGTTAAATGCTATGGTTAAATGCGGTGGTTTGCGCTTTCAGAATTGTGCGAATGCTGCCATCTTTCCACGGTTTCTTGTTTGGGTAGGTTTTAATAGTCACAGTGGGAACAACATCCCCTATACACTTCCTGATGAACTCAGTCACCGTGTCCGTGTATACGTCAATGTTATTCTCAGAGGCGAAACGGAACATATCCCAGTCCGTGTGATCGAAACAAACTTGAAGCATGGATTCCGATTGGTCATACCAGCGTTGAATAAACCTTAGCACGGGTACTTCCTGTTTGACTTTTTGCCTATAGTAAAGGAGGAACAAAATGGAGTCATGATCTGATTTGCAGAAGGGGGGGGGCTTGTAGGCATTTCAAAAGGGGGAATGGCAATGATTGAGTGTTTTATCAGGGCGAGTACTACAGTCAATGTGTTGATAGAACTTCGGTAGCATTTCCCTCAAATTTGCTTTGTTAAAATCCCCAGCTACAATAAATGCGGCCTCAGTATATGTGGATTCCAGATTGCATAAAGTTCAGTCTAGTTCCTTGAGGGCTGCCGTGGTATCGGCTTGGGGGGGAATATACACGGCTGTGACTATAACCGAAGATAATTCTCTTGGGAGGTAATACGGTCAGCATTTGATTGTGAGGTATTGTAGGTCGGGTGAACAAAAATGACTTGAGTTTCTGTATGTTATCACAATCACACCATGAGTAGTTAATCATGAAACATACACCGCCACACTTCTTCTTCCCAGAGAGTTCTTTATTCCTGTCTGCGCGATGTATTGAGAACCCAGGTGGCTGTATGGACCGGGACAGTATATCCTGAGAAACAAAAATGTTTCACATACAAGTTATTTTCAAAAGAGATGACTAACAGCAAGCGCGCTACCTTAAAAAAACACAGTTCCACTCACCAGATGATGATCATTTGAAACTTAACTTCTTGAAGGTTATTTTTGAAAAGGGAGAATCTAACAAATTAGCAACACCCTATTTGATAACACCTGCTGCAGCCACTGTAAACTAGCCGAAAACAAAAGCGAGCTAGCTAGATCATGGGAAAACTATTGCTCGCTATTGCACAGTGACCTGTTGGCCTTCAAGGCAGAAGTTTCCATACGTTTTTGTAAAAACGGTCCCACCCATTAAGTCAAAATGTGATTGGTTGATTCCATTGTCACTTCAAAATGTTGCCCTAATACAGTTGAATGGCAGGTGCCTTTATCTAGCTTCTGATAGCCAATGGCTGACATAGATAGCTAGATCTATCTTCCCAGACTTGAGCAAAGAAAGATCCTGTCAGTGTCAATCCTGAAGAGATTAAATTAGAACATCATTGAAAATAATATAATTGTCATTATTATTATAATCATTATTTATAAATCCTTAGAAGGCCCTTCCGTAGAAGGCCCATTGTTCCCCACTTTGTTTGGGTTAGTAATAATTTGCCACACACATTGCCACGCTCACAGCCCCTTTTTGATCCCCCAAAAAATACAGCTACAACAAACAATGGGAAGCAAAAAAGACGTGGGTTAAGGCTGTCAGTGGTGACTCGACGAAAGCTTTCTGTACTTTACTGTCAGGAATTCTCAATTGGCCATGGAGGGGAGAGTGACCAAATTCAGCATGCATCCACAGAAATGCACAAGAAGGCCACGCTAGCTAAAGGTGCTAGCAATATCGGCGCATTCTTTGTGACGTCTACTGCGGAAAATGATGATCTGCCTCCTACGGAAGGTGAGCCCGTGTATTTCTCAGTTGCCAGTGATGCCTCAAACAAGGGAAATAGAAAAATGTTTCCAGCGTGCGTGAGATATTTCTCTGTGTCTGATGGAGTGCAGTGCAAGTTACTTGACTTTTATGAAGACAGTGATGAAACTGCAAATGACATACATCAAGCTCTGATGAACTGTCTGGAAAATCATGAACTTGATATTAGACACATCACAGCCCTATACACTTCCTGATGAACTCAGTCACCGTGTCCGTGTATACGTCAATGTTATTCTCAGAGGCGAAACGGAACATATCCCAGTCCGTGTGATCGAAACAAACTTGAAGCATGGATTCCGATTGGTCATACCAGCGTTGAATAAACCTTAGCACGGGTACTTCCTGTTTGACTTTTTGCCTATAGTAAAGGAGGAACAAAATGGAGTCATGATCTGATTTGCAGAAGGGGGGGGGCTTGTAGGCATTTCAAAAGGGGGAATGGCAATGATTGAGTGTTTTATCAGGGCGAGTACTACAGTCAATGTGTTGATAGAACTTCGGTAGCATTTCCCTCAAATTTGCTTTGTTAAAATCCCCAGCTACAATAAATGCGGCCTCAGTATATGTGGATTCCAGATTGCATAAAGTTCAGTCTAGTTCCTTGAGGGCTGCCGTGGTATCGGCTTGGGGGGGAATATACACGGCTGTGACTATAACCGAAGATAATTCTCTTGGGAGGTAATACGGTCAGCATTTGATTGTGAGGTATTGTAGGTCGGGTGAACAAAAATGACTTGAGTTTCTGTATGTTATCACAATCACACCATGAGTAGTTAATCATGAAACATACACCGCCACACTTCTTCTTCCCAGAGAGTTCTTTATTCCTGTCTGCGCGATGTATTGAGAACCCAGGTGGCTGTATGGACCGGGACAGTATATCCTGAGAAACAAAAATGTTTCACATACAAGTTATTTTCAAAAGAGATGACTAACAGCAAGCGCGCTACCTTAAAAAAACACAGTTCCACTCACCAGATGATGATCATTTGAAACTTAACTTCTTGAAGGTTATTTTTGAAAAGGGAGAATCTAACAAATTAGCAACACCCTATTTGATAACACCTGCTGCAGCCACTGTAAACTAGCCGAAAACAAAAGCGAGCTAGCTAGATCATGGGAAAACTATTGCTCGCTATTGCACAGTGACCTGTTGGCCTTCAAGGCAGAAGTTTCCATACGTTTTTGTAAAAACGGTCCCACCCATTAAGTCAAAATGTGATTGGTTGATTCCATTGTCACTTCAAAATGTTGCCCTAATACAGTTGAATGGCAGGTGCCTTTATCTAGCTTCTGATAGCCAATGGCTGACATAGATAGCTAGATCTATCTTCCCAGACTTGAGCAAAGAAAGATCCTGTCAGTGTCAATCCTGAAGAGATTAAATTAGAACATCATTGAAAATAATATAATTGTCATTATTATTATAATCATTATTTATAAATCCTTAGAAGGCCCTTCCGTAGAAGGCCCATTGTTCCCCACTTTGTTTGGGTTAGTAATAATTTGCCACACACATTGCCACGCTCACAGCCCCTTTTTGATCCCCCAAAAAATTACCTGGATTCAACCAGAGGTTTGAAAATGGGTGCTAATGGTGTAGCAAACAATGGAGACAACAATCCATGAGGAGCTAATTTGGGGATAAATCAGGGGGCTGAATCTTTATCCACCCAAAATATCCTTCAGAGTACTAGAAGCCATGATAATTGTGGCCCTAACATACCGCTAATGCTAAGGATGGCCAGTTCTTTGAGTTCTTGGCCAGGTGATGCCTGGTCCTGAGAACATTACAACCTAGTCCTGTTGACTTGCTATGTGGGATATTCTACTCTCATCTTCGAGCCTAACCACTTGGTTCAATTCATGACTGCATGTCTTCTTAGAAACACATGAACTGCTTTTCCCTAAAGGTGATTTAAAGATAGCTGGGGTCTCTCTGGACTGTGGCTTTCCAGAGGCAGGCCTGAGAGCTGCAGGTCCTTAGGGAGACCTTGGTACAGTACATCTGGCTCCATTAAGCCTGCCAGGCTGGCTCTCTGTGATCAGCACCCCACACACACACTCACTCTGGGGTGGGTTACAGACGGGTGGGACCAGATCACCTTGCTCTGTAAACAAGCTCTGGAAAACATCATCATGCCAAAACACAGCTCATCACTATTAGCGAGTAATTTCAGCAAATTGAATCCCCTCAACTCCTCTGGTTAGCAAACAGCTTTAGGGTGATAGCTAAAGATTTAGAAAAAAAGCCAGGCAAATGAAGCCCTCACCTTAATGGTGCTTGTGGGACAAACAGAGAAATAATATGCTGGTTTTGTTAATGATCACAGACCAGGGTTTGACAATTTTTTTCCCGTGAGCAAACCAATTGGTTGGTTGAGGGTATATAATACGAATGTGGCCTCAGGGGAAACATGCCCTCCAATAACATTACAGACACCTAATGAGAGAGAAGCATATCAAATCAACTAATGAAACGCTTTGTCACTATCATGTGAGGGGCATGGACAGGCAAGTGTCCTCTGTAGAAAGAAAACAAATAGTTTATTGCTTCTCAGTGTGCCACCAACTTATTTTCCTTTTGAGATTGCAGTTTAAATGTGATGACGCACAAAATGCATGTAATCAAATAGGCTGCATCTTTATAGGAAAGCAAAGACTGAGGAATGGGGAAAAATCATGAAACGTGAGCTGGGGAAAAGTAATCGCACAGACTACAAAACTGGACATGGATGCCCTTTCCCTCATGCTTACGGAACACATCCAGTGCCTATAGAAAAAGTCTACACCCCCTTTAACTTTTTTTCACATTTTGTTGTGTCCGTACCTCAGAGTTTCATGCAATTAAATAAGGATTTCCCCCCCACTTATTTACACCATACTCCACACTTAAGGAGAATTTTTTCTTGTGAAAAATTATATAAAAAATACCAAACTGAAATTTCATAATTGGTTAAGTCTCCACCCCCATGTTAATTAAGCAATAAGGCCCGAGGGGGTGTGGTATATGGCCAATATACCACGGCTAAGGGCTGTTCTTGGGCACAACGTAACACAGTGTTACCAAGGCAACTACTGTAGTTATCTAGTAAATTTGCTAGCTACTTCAGTGGATGTTGAACACATATCAATCTACCTGCAAATGAACACATTTCTAGCGACAAATGTGTTAAATTATAGCCATGGTATAAAACTGATAATCAACTCGGGGCTCTATGCATTCTCTGGAAAATAATGCAACTCCGTGGAAGCTCAGTTCCAACGTCGTTCATTATTTTCTATAAAATGCATAGCCTCTCGATGATTATCCCTTAAGTGGAAGCACCTTTGGCAGCCATTACAACTGTGTTGGGATAACATTCTATATTTTTTTTTTTTTTTTTACATGTTTCTGATTCTGGACATCAGAACAGCAATCACCCACTTCGATTTGGATGGAGATTTCTACTTCAACGAGTCGGCAGCGCGGGACATATTGCTCACCCCAGACCAAACCCTATTCCCAGAGACTCGGAAAAAGAAGAGACAGTGTAAGAGGCCGACGTGTAGGCAGCCTTACAAAACTACTTCGGTGAGTAAATACACCGCCTCTGCCCTCCATTCTATAGGTGAACCTACAATTACTAGGGAACAAACTGGATGCGCTCTGTTAGAGACTATCCTCTCAACGGGATCTGAAGAACTGTAATGTCCTATGTTTCTCTGAGTCGGGGCTGAACAAGGACATGGATAATATGCACTACATGACCAAAAGTATGTGGACACCTGCTTGGCGAACATCTCATGCTAAAATCATGGGCATTAATAATATGGAGTTGGTCCCGCCTTTGCTGCTATAACAGCCTCCACTCTTCTGGGAAGGATTTCCACTAGATGTTGGAACATTGCTGCGGGGACTTGCTTCCATTCAGCCACGCACATTAGTGAGGTTGGGCAATGATGTTGGGCAATTAGGCCAGGCTCGCAGTCGGTATTCCAATTCATCCCAAAGGTGTTTGATGGGATTGAGGTCAGGGCTCCGTGCAGTCCAGTCAAGTTCTTCCACACCGATCTTGACAAACCATTTCTGTATAGGTCTTCACTTTGTGCATGGGGACATTTTCATGCTGAAACAGCAAAGGGCCTTCCTCAAACTGTTGCCACAAAGTTGGGGGCACAGAATCGTCCAGAATGTAATTGTATGCTGTAGCGTTAAGATTTCCCTTCACTGGAACTAAGGAGCCTGAACCATGAAAAACAGCCACAGATCATTATTCCTCCTCCACCAAACTTTACAGTTGGCATTATGCATTCAGACAGGTAGCGTTCTCCTGGCATCCGCCAAACCCAGATTTGTCCGTCGGACTGCCAGATGGTAAAGCGCGATTCATCACTCCAGAGACCATTATTTCACTGCTCCAGAGTCCAATGGTGGTGAGCTTTACACCACTCCAGGCTTGTGTGCGGCTGCTCAGCCATGGAAACCCATTTCATGAAGCTCCAGACAAACAGTTCTTGTGCTGACGTTGCTTCTAGAGGCCGTTTGGAACTCAGCAGTGAGTGTTGCAACCGAGGACAGCACTTGGCAGTCCTTTTCTGTGAGCTTGTGTGGCCTACCACTTCGCGGCTGAGCCGTTGTTGCTCCTAGACATTTCCACTTCACAATAACAGCACTTATAGTTGACCGGGGCAGCTCCAGCAGGGCAGAAATGTGACGAACTGACTTGTTAGAAAGATGGCATCCTATGACTGTGCCACGTTGAAAGTAACTGAGCTCTTCAGTAAGGCCATTCTACTGCCAATGTTTGTCTATGACAATTGCATGGATGTAAACACCTCTCAGCAAAAGATGTAGCTGAAATAGGCAAATCCAATTATTTGAAGGGGTGTCCACATACATTTGGATATATAGTTTACATCTCGCTGGTTTTTCTATACATCGGCAGGACCAAACGGCAGCCTCGGGTAAGCCCAAGGGGGGAGGTGTGTGCACAATCTGTAATATTAAAGCTGCAATATAACTTTTTTGGGAAACCTGACCAAACTCACCTAGAAATGCGAGTTATAAATCTGTCACTCATTGAAAGCAAGTCTAAGAGGTACAAAATAAAATAAAATGTTATTGGTCACATACACATGGTTAGCAGATGTTATTGTGAGTGTAGCGAAATGCTTGTGCTTCGAGTTCCGACAGTGCAGCAATATCAACAAGTAATCTAACAATTCCACAACTACCTAATACACACACATCTAAGTAAAGGGATGGAATAAGAATATGTACATATAAATATATGGATGAGCAATGACTGAGCGACATAGGGAACATGCAGTAGATGGTACAAAATACAGAAAATACATATGGGATGAGTAACGCAAGATATGTAAATATCATTATTGAAGTGGCATTAATAAAGTCACTAGTGATCCATTTGTTAGAGTGGCCAACGATTTCAAGTCTGTATGTAGGCAGCAGCCTCTCTGTGTTAGTGATGGTTGTTTAACAGTCTGATGGCCTTCAGATAGAAGCTATTTTTCAGTCTCTCGGCCCCAGCTTCGATGCACCTGTACTGACCTTGCCTTCTGGATGGTAGCGAGGTGAACAGGCAGTGGCTCAGGTGGTCGATGTGGATAGGGGGGTGCTCCCTCTAATGTTTCCTAAAGTCCACATCATCTCCTTTGTTTTGTTGACATTGAGTGAGAGGTTGTTTTCCTGACACCACACTCCGAGTGCCCTCACCACCTCCTTTTTTTTGTTGTTGTTGGTGATCAAGCCTACTACTGTTGTGTCGGAGACGTGCATGGCCACGCATTCATGGGTGAACAGGGAGTACAGGAGGGGGTTGAGCACGCACCCTTGTGGTGCTCCAGTGTTGAGGATCAGCAAAGTGGACATGTTGTTTCCTACCTTCACCACCTGGGGGCGGCCCGTCAGGAAGTCCTGGACCCAATCGCAGAGGGCGGGGTTGAGACCCAGGGCCTCAAGCTTAATGATGAGCTTGGAGGGTACTATGGTGTTGAATGCTGAGCTGTAGTCAATGAACAGCATTCGTACATAGGTATTCCTCTTGTCCAGATGGGAAAGGGCAGTGTGCTGTGTGATGAAGATTGCATCGTCTATGGATCTATTGGGGCGGTATGCAAATTGCAGTGGGTCTAGTGTGACAGGTAAGGTGGAGGTGATATGATCCTTGACTAGTCTCTCAAAGCACTTCATAATGACAGAAGTGAGTGCTACAGGGCGATAGTCATTCAGTTCAGTTACCTTTGCTTTCTTGGGTACAGGACCAATGGTGGCCATCTTTAAGCATGTGGGGACAGCAGACTGGGAGAGATAGGGAGAGATTGAATATGTCCGTAAACACACCAGCCAGCTAGTCTGTACATGCTCCAAGGACAGGAATGCCGTCTGGGCTGGCAGCCTTGCGAGGCTTAACACTTTTAATATCTTACTCACGTCGGCCACGGAGAAGGAGAGCCCACAGTCCTTGGTAGCGGGCCACGTTGGTGGCATTGTGTTATCCTCAAAGCGGGCAAAGAAGGTGTTTAGTTTGTCTGGAAGCAAGACGCCAGTGTCCGTGACGTGGTCATTTTCGTTTTGTAGTCCATGATTGTCTGTAGACCCTGCCACATACGTCTCGTGTCTGAGCCATTGAATTGCGACTCCACTTTTTCCCTATACTGACATTTCGCTTGTTGATTGCCTTGCGGAGGAAATAACTACACTGTTTGCATTCTGACATATTTCCGGTCATCTTTCCATGGTTAAATGTGGTGGTTCGAGCTTTCAGTTTTGCGTGAATGCCGCCATCTATCCTCGGTTTCTGGTTAGGGTAGGTTTTAATAGTCACAGTAGGTACAACATCTCCTATGCACTTCCTTATAAACTCACTCATCGAATCAGTGTATAAATCTATATTATTCTCTGAGGCTAGCCAGAACATGTCCCAGTCCACGTGATCAAAACAATCTTGAAGCGTGGATTCCGATTGGTCAGACCAGAGTTTAATGGTCCTTGTCACGGGTACATCCTGTTTGAGTTTCTGCCTATAGGAGGGGGGAAGCAAAATGGAGTCGTGGTCAAATTTGCCGAATGGAGGGTGGGGGAGGGCCTTGTATGCACCGCGGAAGTTAGAGTAGCAGTGATCCAGTGTTTTGCCAGCCCCGGTACTACAATTAATATGCTGATAGCAAATTTGAGAATAAGGCTACCTACATTCTATGTTAAAATCCCCAGCTACAATAAATACAGCCTCAGGATATATGGTTTCCAGTTTGCATAGAGTCCAGTGGAGTTCCTTGAGGGCCGTCGTGGTATCGGCTTGACGGGGGATATACACGGCTGTGACAATAATCGACGAGAATTCTCTTGGGAGATAATACGGTCAGCATTTGATTGTCAGGTGAACAGAAGGACTTGAGTTCCTGCATGTTGTTACAATTACACCATGAGTCGTTAATCATGAAACATTCACCCCCGCCCTTCTCCCAGAGAGATGTTTATTCCTGACGCTAAGGTTGCCAACTTTCTCACTACCAAATAAGGGACAAAAGGTGGCGTGCCAGTGCGCGGTATGGGTATGGTGTTATGGGTATGAATATACAGTGTATATGCATAGTCTTATTCAATTGGAAAGGCAAAAGGCATTATGAGTTATGTGAGCTGGGTAATTAGCTTTCAGAATGCGATTGTTGTCACTGCTCAATAACTGGTAAAGGGAGTGGTGTTTTTTTCAAAGTTGACATTGGCCTTATCTGCTGCATAGGCTGTGATGTGTCTAATATCAAGTTCATGATTTTCCAGACAGTTCATCAGAGCTTGATGTATGTCATTTGCAGTTTCATCACTGTCTTCATAAAAGTCAAGTAACTTGCACTGCACTCCATCAGACACAGAGAAATATCTCACGCACGCTGGAAACATTTTTCTATTTCCCTTGTTTGAGGCATCACTGGCAACTGAGAAATACACGGGCTCACCTTCCGTAGGAGGCAGATCATCATTTTCCGCAGTAGACGTCACAAAGAATGCGCCGATATTGCTAGCACCTTTAGCTAGCGTGGCCTTCTTGTGCATTTCTGTGGATGCATGCTGAATTTGGTCACTCTCCCCTCCATGGCCAATTGAGAATTCCTGACAGTAAAGTACAGAAAGCTTTCGTCGAGTCACCACTGACAGCCTTAACCCACGTCTTTTTTGCTTCCCATTGTTTGTTGTAGCTGTACATTCTTTTCTTTTTTGCAGTTTATCCATATTTCCTTGATATGCCAAACCGACCGAACAACAACAGAAATTACTTTGCAGGAATTGGCGCGTTTACGCTATACTGTGATTGGATGAATATACAGGACAAGGGAGATCACGTATGGGACAAACCAATTTATCCCAATATAAGGGACATCCCGGATAATACGGAACAGTTGGCAACCCTATGTGATGCACAAAGAATCCCGGTGGCTGTACCGACTCCGACAGCATGTCCCCAGGGAGCCATGTTTCCGTGAAACCGAGTAAATTACAATCCTGGATGTCTCTCTGGAAAGCAACCCTTGCCCTAATTTCGTCTACCCTTGTTATCTAGAGACTGGAAATTAGCGAGTAATATACTCGGAAGCGGTGAGTGGTGTGCGTGCCTTTGAAGTCTGACCAGAAGGCCGCTCCGTCTCCCTCTTCTGCGGCGACGTTGTTTTGGGTCCGCCTCTGGTTCGAACAAAGGATCCGCTTCAAGAAAGTCGTATTCCTGGTGTTGATAAGTTGACGTCGCTCTGATATCCAATAGTTCTTTCCGGCTGTATGTAATAAGACTTAAGATTTCCTGGGCTAACAATGTAAGAAATAATACATATTTTCCTAAGGACGAGGTGACCCTCTCTGTCGGCACCATCTTGCTCCGGGGCGGCAGGTAGCCTAGTGGTTAGAGCGTTGGGCCAGTAACCGAAAGGTTGCTTGATTGAATCCCCGAGCTGACAAGTTAAAAATCTGTTGTTCTGCCCGAGCAATGTAGGTAACCTGTCTGGGAACAGGGTTCCGCCAACAGCCAATGAAATTGCAGGGCGCCAAATTAAATCAACAGAAATCTCCTAATTCAAATTTCTCAAACATACAAGTATTAGACACCATTTTAAAGATAAACTTCTCGTTAATCCAACCACAGTGTCCGATTTCAAAAAGGCTTTTCAGCGAAAGCACGACATATCATTATGTTAGGTCAGCAACTAGTCACAGAAAGCAAACAGCCATTTTCCAACCAAAGAGAGGAGTCACAAAAAGCAGAAATAGAGATAAAATTAATCACTAACCTTTGATATTCTTCATTAGATGACACTCCCTGGTCAACATGCTACGCAATACATATATGTTTTGTTCAATCCAAGTTCATATTTATATCCAAAAACCTCAGTTTACATTTGGCTTTGCTTCCAAAACATGCCGTGAATTTGCACAGAGCCACATCAATTTACAGAAATACTCATAATAAACTTTGATAAAAGATACAAGTATTATGCACAGAATTATAGATATACTTCTCCTTAATGCAACCGCTTTGTCAGATTTCAAAAAAGCTTTACGGAAAAAGCAAACCATGCAATAATCTGAGTACGGCGCTCAGAGACCAAAACAAGCCAAACATATACCCGCCATGTTGCGGAATCAACAGAAGTCAGAAATAGCATTATAAATATTCACTTACCTTTGATGATCTTCATCAGAATGCACTCCCAGGAATCCCAGTTCCACAATAAATGTTTGTTTAGTTCGATAAAGTCAATTTATGTCCAAATACCTCCTTGTTGTTCGTGCCTTGAGTTCACAAATCCAAATTCCTGACGCGCGATCAAAAGTTCGATCAAAAGTTCCGTTACAGTCCGTAGAAACATGTCAAACGATGTATAGAATCAATATTTAGGATGTTTTTAACATAAATCTTCAATAATGTTCCAACCGGAGAATTCCTTTGTCTTTAGAATTGCAATGGAACGCAGGTCGCTCTCACGTGGACACGCGTGGTCAGCTCATGCCACTCTGGCAGACCTCTGACTCATTCAGCTCCCATTCCCCCTCCTTTACAGTAGAAGCATCAAACATAGACTGTTGACATCTAGTGGAAGCCTTAGGAAGTGCAATATGACCCCATAGACACTGTATATTCGATAGGCGATGAGTTGAAAAACTACAAACCTCAGATTTCCCACTTCCTGGTTGGATTTTTCTCAGGTTTCCGCCTGCCATATGAGTTATGTTATGCTCACAGACATCATTCAAACAGTTTTAGAAACTTCAGAGTGTTTTCTATCCAAATCTACTAATAATATGCATATATTAGCAACTGGGCCTGAGTAGCAGGCAGTTTACTCTTGGCATGCTTTTCATCCAAACGTGAAAATGCTGCCCCCTATCCCAAACAGGTTAACCCACTGTTCCCTGGGCGCAGAAAACGTGGACGTTGATTATGGCAGCCCCCCACATCTGTTCTATGTGCGCTATTTCTATGCTACCTGTTCTTTAGTTTAGCTTTTGCGTCTCTTGCTTTTGTACACCAGCTTCAAACAGCTGATAATACAATATTTTGGTTATGGAAAATGTATTTCACAACAGTTTAGGTTGTACAACGATTCTCTAGACTATACTTGCTTGTTTTGTCACAAACTGAAATTAGGCAAACTATTAGAATTTTAGCAACCAGGAAATGGCGGAGCGATTTCTGCATAGTGCACCTTCAAGTCTCGAGGTTCTGCTCGCCGGAGTTAGAACACCTCTTAATAAGCTGTAGACCCTACTATTTACCAAAAGTTTTAATGTAAATGTTTTGTAGCTGTCTATTTACCACCACAAACCGATGCTGGCACTAAGACCACACTCAACGAGCTGTATAGGGCCATAAGCAAACAAGAAAATGCTCATCCAGAGCAATTTCAGCTTTCTTGAAGAAGGTTTTCCTTAAGGATTTTTCTGTACATTGCTCCATTCATTTTCTTTTCTATCCTGAAAAGTCCCTGACAATGAGAAACATCCTCATAAAATGATGCTGCCACACCATGCTTCACAGTAGCGATGGTGACCTTTGGGTGATGTGCTGTGTTTGCTCCAAACGTAACGCTTTGCATATAGGCCAAAAAGTTCAATTTTCGTTTCGTCAGACCACAAAACTTTGCCACATGGCTACAGAATCTCCCAAGTGTTTTTTTGCATACTTGAAACTGATTCAAGATGGGCTTTGAGCTTTGAGTAATGGCTTCCATTCATGCCAGATGTGGAGTGCTTGGGATATTGTTATCACATACACACCGACCAGTCTTGGCCCTAAAGGCCTGTAGTTCTTTCAAAGTTGCTATTAGACTCTTGGTAGCCTCTCTGATCAGTCTCCTACTTGCTCGGTCGCCCAGATTGGAGGGACGGCCTGATCTAGGCATGGTTTTGGTGGTACCATACACCTTGCACTTCTTAATAATCGTCTTAACTGTGCTCCAAGGGATATTCAAGGCTTTTGAAATATTTGTATACCTATCCCCTGACCAGTTCTTTTGAAAGCTCCTTTGAGCTCATGGTTGAGTGTTTGCTTTGCAATTCACTCCCGAGCAGAGGGAACCAATAGGAACTGCTGAATTTATCCTGAAATAATGTGAATAACTACAGTTTAACACAGCTGGAGGCCAATTAACTTGGTGTGTGATTTTGAAGGTGATTGGTTACACCTGAGCTAATTTAGGATTGCTATTACAAGAGGTGTGGACACTTATCCAACCAAGTTATTTCAGTTTTTTAAAGACAAATCTGAAGAAAGAAATTTTCCTGGAAGTTGTGAAGTAGGATATGTAGACCAAATGGGAAAAAACAAATGCATTTTAATTCCAGGCTATAAGGCAACAAAAGGTGAACACTTTGAAAGGGGGTGTAGACTTTCTATAGGCACCGTAGATAATCTGATAAAAATTTAGAATCTCTGTGATGAGGTAGAAAGCAGGGTAGGAGGCATCTTTCACAAACACTAAGCTACCAGGCCAAAACCCAAAGCTACTCAAAAATGTATGTTCTATTAGTAATGGGTCTTATGCAAGTGTTCTCAACCAGTCTGGCCCAAAGAACCATGTGTTCTGAAATAGCATGTTCTGGACCAAAAAGTCCATGTCTGTGACCAAAAGTTGGTATATTTTCTAGAACCAAAAAAAACTATCATATGCCAATTAACTATACGTTTGAGTTTCTTGCAATATTCTGAAAGCATTGTGGGAATGTTTTAAGAAATACAAGACAATGTTGCAAAGCTTCTAATAACCTTTGCTTGTTAGAAAATCAGGGCTGGCATAGTTTATGTCCATTGTCCATGTCGATCCACATCCAACTTGACATCAATGCAACTTTAACTTTCAGCGATTTACTGTCTTTTCTATTGGAAAGGGAACGATGTGATCTAATCTAAAGTGAACTAAATAACCACTAAACCCACAGCAAAGCCTCAGATGCAGTTAGCTATTTTCTTTCTGATAGACGGGATGAAATGACATTCACAGGTCCGTTTTCAAAACATGATGTCTGGAGCCTGCCTCCAGACGCCGCAATAAATCAGGATGACTTTGCAGAGTCCGACTAATGGCGACTAAACAGAAGATTAGTACGGCTCAAGGTTTTGATAAAAGTCAATTTAGTAAAAGTATGCATCCGTTTGAAGCAATTACCACCAGTGATCTGGCTGTACCTGCAGAATTAGGGTTGCCATGGATACCCGCTGAGCTGGAAATGGGAATGTTCCCCTGCATGACAACATCTTGGATTTGTTCATTACACTCCTATTTACCACTGCTAAAGCCAAACAAGCAATACATTTGTCCTAAAACTTAAACACTGCCAGTCGTGTACAAAGACATTAGCCTTGTGTCTTTTTCATTACACAAACACTGTAAATGTATTTCTGCTCGTGAATGTCTGGGAAATTTTAGCATCATTCTTTTCTTGACAGGAAATGTCATCTTTTGTGGTCTGTGCCAAAAGCAAAAGGGTAAAAAGTGTTAATGAATGTGTTTATTAATGTTGATTAGCTTCCATACTGGTACATAATCTTGAATTTCAGACCTCTAAAAAGACTCATGGAAATGGAGATAACCCTGGTGCAATGTGACAAGACATCAATATTGAGCAGTCAATCTCAGTGCTGAGGCCTCCTCTGGTTTGTTTTCCCATTGTAAGACTGCATTGATCTGATCATCAGTAATAGCACGGTACCTACCACTGTGACCACTGTCAACACACCAAACTTCTAAAACGGGTCTATTCTAAGTCTTCTCTCCACATCGGCAATACAACTTACCTAACAATATTAGCTAGCAAGTCAGAATAGGCCAATACCAACTGCAAGGGATCCTGTTAAAACAATGTTGACCTATGAGGATATAAAAAGTCTCCAAGTCTAATCATGTACACCAGCAAATTACAAATCGTGAGTAGATGCGCAAGGTATTTCTGAGGGTGTGTTTACATGTGAGAGACCGAATGATTTCCATAAGTCAATAAGACTTGCTTGATGAACGCTGCATCTAGAGAACAATTACTCATCTACAGGCCACAATGTCTCTCTTTAAATGTTTCATATTCCTCCCAGTGCAGTTTGTCTAATTGTCATAATGTATGGCATTCATTCATATGATTTACCAATATAGTTATTCAACTGATATATTACTGTGAGGTTATGACAATCAGATTGATAAAATATAGGTAGAACCTCATTTTCTGAAGATACCTCTATGCGGTGACAGCGTTTTAATTAAACCCCAAACACGAGAGTGAAAGATAAAGTCTTCACAACTTCATGCCTTGTCAGTCGCTGCTATGGAGATGGAAAGAGAATGGGGAGGTTATTTACACCAAGAGGAGAGTTAATCTGCTTTGATACTCTTAGATCTATAGTCAAATAGAGATATTGCATATATAGTACCAGTCAAAAGTTTGGACACCTACACCTACCCTCATTCAAGGGTTTTTTAATTATTTTTACTATTTTCTACATTGTAGAATAATAGTGAAGACATCAACACTAGGAAATAACACATATGGAATAATGTAGAAACCAAAAAAGTGTTAAACATATCAAAATATATTTCATATTTGAGATTCTTCAAAGTAGCCACCCTTTGCCTTGATAACAGCTTTGCACTCTTGGCATTTTCTCAACCAGCTTCACCTGGAATGCTTTTCTAACAGTCTTGAAGGAGTTCCCACATATGCTGAGCACTTATTGGCTGCTTTTCTTTCACTCTGCGGTCCAATTCATCCAAACCATCTCAATTGGGTTGAGGTCAGGTGACTGTGGAGGCCAGGTCATCTGATGCAGCACTTCATCACTCTCCTTCTTGGTCTAATAGCCCTTACATGACCTTCCGAGTGGCGCAGTGGTCTAAGGCACTGCATCACAGTGCTAGTTGTGCCACTGGAGATTCTGGGTTCGAGTCCAGCCCCTCTCACAGCCGGCCGTGACCAGGAAACCTATGGGGCGGCGCACAATTGGCCCAGCGTTGTTAGGGGAGGGTTTGGCCAGCAGGGATGTCCTTGTCCCATTGTGCACTTGCAACTCCTGTGGCGGGCCGGGCGCAGTGCACGCTGACACGGTCGCCAGGTGCATTGGTGCGGCTGGCTTCCGGGTTAAGTGGGCATTGTGTCAAGAAGCAGTGCGGCTTGGTTGGGTTGTGTTTCGGATGATGCATGGCTCTCGACCTTCGCCTCTCCCGAGTCCGTATGGGAGTTGCAGCGATGGGACAAGACTGTAACTACCAATTGGATACCACCAAATTGGGGAGAAAACAGGGTAAAACAAATAGCCCTTTCGGGGCCTGGTGGTGTGTTTGGTCATTGTCCTGTTGAAAAACAAATGATAGTCCCACTAAGCGCAAACCAGATGGGATGACATATCGCTGCAGAATGCTGTGGTAGCCATGCTGGTTAAGTGTGCCTTGAATTCTAAATAAATCACTGACAGTGTCACCAGCAAAGCAAAGCACCCCCATACCATCACACCTCCTCCTCCATGCTTCATGGTGGGAACCACACATGCGGAGATCATCCGGTCATCTACTCTGCGTCTCACAAAGACACGACGGTTGTTACCAAAAATCTAAAATTTGGACTCATCAGACCAAAGGGCAGATTTCCAACGGTCTAATGTCCATTGCTCGTGTTTCTTGGCCCGTGTTTCTCGGCCTCTTCTGCTATTGGAGTCCTTTAGTAGTGGCTACTTTGCAGCAATTCGACCATGAAGGCCTGATTCACGTAGTCTCCTCTGAACAGTTGATGTTGAGATGTGTCTGTTAATTGAACTCGGTGAAGCATTTATTTGAGCAGCAATTTCTGAGGCTGGTAACTCTAATGAACTTACCCTCTGCAGCAGAGGTAACTCTGGGTGTTCCTTTCCTGTGGCGGTCCTTTCCTGTGGCGGTCCATCATAACGCTTGATGGTTTTTGAGACTGCACTTGGAAGAAACTTTCAAAGTTCTTGAAATATTCCGTATTGACTGACCTTCATGTCTTAAAGTAATGATGGACTGTTGTTTCTCTTTGCTTATTTGAGCTGTTGTTGCCATAATATGGACTTGAACTTTTACCAAATTAGGCTATCTTCTGTATACAACCCCTACCATGTCACAACACAACTGATTGGCTCAAACGCATAAAGAAGGAAAGAAATTCCACAAATGAACAAGGCTGTTAATTGAAATGCATGAAGCTGGTTAAGATTTATTTTTAAATTATTGAACCTTTAGGCAAATTAATTAAGAACAAATTCTTATTTACAATGACAGCCTACCGGGAAACAGTGGGTTAACTGCCTTGTTGAGGGGCAGAATGACAGATTTTACCTTGTCAGCTCAGGGATTCGATCCAGCAACCTTTACGGTTACTGGCCCAACTCTCTAACCACTAGGCTACCTGCCACACCAATGCCAAGAGTGTGCAAAGCTGTCATCAAGGCAAAGGGTGGTTACTTTGAACAATCTCAAATATAAAATATATTTTGATAAAGAAAAACCCTGGAATGAGTAGGTGTGTCTAAACTTTTGACTCGTATTATATCACTACAGTATAATCCAGCCTACCCATACACTGAGATGTCAGATTAAGGCAAAAATTCAGTGCAATATGAGTACTTCTTGCATAATCTGAGCCACCTGTTTCTAGAATCTACTGTACTTCATATAGCAGTATGAAGTGTATTATTGCAGTATGATATGTGGAACAGGCTTATTCTGAGTACTACTCGTATCAGATGGTGAAACTGAACATGAAAGACTATTCCATCTGCAACAGTCTCACCAACAGCCTCCTTTAGCCCTTATTTCAGGATGCATGTGCACTCGGGAGTATAAGACAGGTGGTCTAAAAATGATATGAACTGCTTTGGAAATGCCAAAGTAGAAAAAGGAACTTCAAACAGAATATATTTAAAGCTTTGATGTCTAGTTAGTGCCTTTATGTGCAAAAAGCAAGATTTAGCAGACAGCTCATTCAAAAACGTATTACTATTAGGGATGCACGATATATCGTTGAACATTTCGGAATCAGACGATATTAGCAAAAAATGACAACATCGGTATCAGCCCGATGTCTAGTTTAACGCCGATGTGCAAAACCAATGTCAAAGCTGATGTGCATACCTATATAACACAGATAGATGAGAACATCTTTGTACATAACGTAGATACATGACGTAATGACGCCATGTAAAATTTTGCGCTACACGTGCAACACAGCATTCCTAACCTAGCCCACAATGTCTACTGTGTGGATTGAGCAGTCAACAAGTCGAGCAGTAATTTTAAAGAGTAAGAACATTTCAGCGAGACAACTCAAAGGCTAAATCTATTAACGGCAAGATAATGGAATTCATTTCCCTTGACAATCAACCGTTCTCTGTCGTGGGTGATGTTGGCTTTCGCCAACTGGTCGAGTACTGGTACACTTATTTTTTTGGTACTATTTTTCAGATGTTGCCCTACCGGAGTTACACAGTAATAGCGTCACTGCTATTAGCTTCACGACTGACATTTGGACCAGCGATATCAGTCCCATGAGCATGCGGAGTCTGACAGCACAGTGGGTCGTCGAGGATTTTGTACTGAGCAAAGTCGTATTGCATGCTCATGAATATGCTGGTTGTCATCCCGCTGCTGCCAAATGGCATTTGAGAACATGTTTGAAACATGAACATACTAGCTAGCTCCATTCTAACAACTGACTCGAGAAATAAGCTCATCAACTGCGCCTGCATCAGACGTGATACCCTCTGTCATGGCATTGAAATGCCTGCTCAACAAAACTGACAGGGATGTAAACAAATGTACGGAACATTTCTGAGATCTTTTTTTTCAGCTCATGAAACATGGGACAAACACTTTACATGTTGCGTTTATATTTTTGTTCAGTGTAGTATTCGTATTCTAATTCCTAATTCTAATGCCACCGATTCTGTCACATAACAGCGGATTGCGCATGCCCATTCTGACTTCGCCAATGCTAAGCTAACCAGTTAGCTAGCAGCTAGTGTGCGACGTTAGTGCTGACTAGTTTCTATGGAGTGAAGATGGCCCCTTTTCCCGACGAGGTGGGCAACAAAACTGCCCACAGGCTGTGAACAAGCGATTCGGTGGCATTCTCGCTTTACTGTGATGCCACCATGCTCGCTTTACTGTGACGCCACCATGCTCGAAGCTATGTACCAGGACCGCTACTTCGATGCAGACAAGAAACAGGGTTTATGTGAAATGTTACATACACAGCTGGACAAGATGGAAACGGACACAGTGTCAGTGCGCACCGAGGAACAGAGGCCACGGACAGACAGAGCTGAAACTTCACTGCTTGACATGTATGATGAAATCCTGGTTGAGAATGAAACGACTGAACAAATGAACAACGAAACAGCACAGCAAGTAAGTGAAAGCCCAGTAAGTAAGTGAAAGAAGTAGGTTTTGATTATGTTTTACTGGTAATGGGGACATAAGTAAATGCCAACAAAATAACTTTTTGGTCAGTGTGGTGTGTGTGTGTAACCTTTATTTATTTAACTAGGCAAGTCAGTTCATTAAGAACAAATTCTTATTTACAATGACGGCCTACCTCGGCCAAACCCGGACGACGCTGGGCCAATTGTGCGCTGCCCTATGGGACTCCCAATCACGACCGGGTGTGATACAGCCTGGATTCGAACCAGGGACTGTAGTGACGCCTCATGCACTGAGATGCAGTGCCTTAAACAACTGCCTCCGTGTGTGTGTGTTAACTAACTGTACTAGAATGCTTACAATTGAAATATCGGTTATCGGTATCGTTTTTTTGGCAAGGAAAATATCGGATATCGGTATCGGACAAAAATGTCATATTGGTGCATACCTATTTACTATTATTTTTTCTCAAAACAAAAGTAGCCATACATCACTACATTGTTCTTTCACTATGACATCACTTTCTTACAACAGAGAACTGGGGCTGGTCTTCCAATAGTGATTGAATTTATGATTATGAGCGTTTTAACGATGCATCTTTCCTTCAACAGTCAAAGATGTAACATGCATTTCCTAAAACACCAGGCAGAGAGAACGTTCGCTAAATGAGTCGTCGAGGCATGATTCGATGCTGATATGATCTAAAGAAAGGCAGCACTGCTCTCGGATCAGCTTTCTCCATTCAAATGTTACCTTAACATTAGAATTATTCCACAATACTGACAACATATCAGCTCCTAGAGAGATATCACCTACGGCTGCAAATATTGAGGTGGCTGCTTAGCCAATAATAATGCACTAAATCAAGATTTGGCACATCATTGCACACATGTTAGGCTACACATCATGAAATATTTTGAGGAAAGAATGACAGACAATAGTCAAATAAAACTCCATTGAAATGTATAGGCCTATTTAGTCTATACTGTAGGTAGGCAATTTTTATCTTTAATGCGGTCATCTCAGTTTTCATTTGAATAATATTTTTATCCTTCGCTTGCTTGTAACAATTGCGAAGACATTGGCAACTTTGTATTTGAGTCAACTTCGTTGTGAAGTTATTGGCGGTCACAGAGAGACATCTTGATTCTGTGTTTAGCGGAGATCTTCTGCGTATAAATCGACGCAGTAGGGGAACCGCATCCGACGATGCACTTGGCTGTTCTACGAGTAGTCTGAGGCAGTCGGTAAATAGTGAGCATTGATCAAGTGCAACTTCGGTAAGGACGGTTTTGGGAAACTGCTCACAGATTTAGCGATGCTCCTATGAAGGTTCTAACCGTGAACTTAGCCTTAAGGTGCTTTTGGGAAACTGGGCCCTGGTCAATTCGAACATTTCTGATTCATCAATAGGCGGAGGCCTGTATGCATATGTCTTAGTTAATTGTCATCTTCCATACACCATGCAGGCCTCCACTGAAAGGATTACGTCAAAAGGCAGGAGGAAAAATGACTCACTGACTCAGTCTTCGACCGTGCAGTGGGCTTTCTGAAAGCGACATGACTTCACCATGTCCCAGAGGCGGTGTGAGGCTCGGTCATACAGCTCTGTCCAGTCAAACCTACACAGGTACAGGTCATATGTCATTGAGAACAGGTCTTTGAGATTCTTTCGGTTCGCTTCATCCACAAGGTCAGGCAAGTTTGTTGCATGTTCAGCAGAAAAAGACCACATCTTCCCAATATTCTCCACATCGCATTCAGTCAGCACAAAGAGTCTGGCTGGATTTAAATTGCAGAAGGTTACGGCAGGGAAGTATCCCTGTTGAGCTCTTTGTCATGTTTGGTGATAAGGTTGAGCTGGAAGTAGTAGGTGATTGCACAGATGCAGAGGTAGAGGAAGAAACAGAGTGACCTGGAGAAAGCCAGAGGCATCGCCTGATGCTGTAGGAGCCACGGTTGACTGCATCTAGTAGACCATGGAGAGAGGTTCTTCTGAAAAACCGCTGCAAATATTCCGGCATCTTCAGCTGCTCAGGGCGAGTATGAACAGGACAGGTTGGAATATGGGAAACATTCATACCATCCACCCAACTGTGAAGTTTACATTTTACAGCTCATAGCCAACTAACAAGACTGAAGTGGATTTAATGGCCTTTTATACATCTCTGGCATCGATAGGCACAGCCACTTATTGTTTCACAATTACCAAGGGGGGGATTTACACACAGGGAATGAAACCACAAGTAGGACTTTTTACAGTCAATCACATTACCCTCTTTATCAACAAACCTTTTATTATCAACCAAACTCATAACAGCAGCAAAATACATTCAAATCTCAAGATCATAATGAAAACAAAGCAGAGTAGATGTTAAAACACCCATTTAAAAAGCTTTCTCTTTTGGTTGAATGAGTCCAGAAAGTTATTATAATGGTCTTAGTTCCCTCTGGTTCAGATAGCAGGGATGATAAGGGCTACAATCTACCTGCAGTGAAGCCGCTCAACATTTACATAACAATCAGTCATCTAACAGACTCCAATCCAGATGGACCCACAGAAGCAACAAGGGTCAACGTCCTGCCCAAGGGCACGTTGACAGATCTCCCACCAAGTCAAAACGGGGACCCGAACCAGCAAACTATCGGCCACTGGCTCAAGCTCCCAACCACCATTTCTATGCAACATATATCTTTCAACTATGCTGTGATATTTAACATACAATTTGAATATCTAATCGAATAGAATCCACAGATTGCGAGTTGAAGATATATTAGTAATTGACTGACCAGGTCTCTCCAGATCTCCCAACAATGCTATTCTAGGGACAATTTTTGAATAATGTTATGCTTTTCCAGCCATTCCTGAGCCTGAGACCAGAAACAGGCTACCTGAGGGCAATACCAGAGCATGATAAGGGCTTATTGATCAGCAAAATGAATGGGACACGCTTTGGCAAATTTAGGGCACATTTGCGTGAAAGCATTCAAAAACAGTAGTAGTTTGAAAGCATGGTTGAGCAATCTTGAGGAAAACCATTTTAGGGCTACAGTTTATATGGTTCGTGTTCCAATTGAGTATTACACAAAATGCATTTAAAATTGTTGTAATTTGACAGATGCTCTTATCCAGAGGGACTTACAGTGCATTAAATAAAGACTAAAAAGTTATTGTAGATAGATTGTGAAACTGTATGGTTATATCAACATAGATATTTTAGTGTTCACCATCCTTCTCTTCATGGGCAATGATTTCCTGTTATACAAAGAAGTGGGCTCTGGCTTCCACCCAAACAACCCCCTACCCCTGTGAGACATCTCACTATAGGGAGTGTGATGTCCTGCCGACACCGATCAGAATACATCCAAGACACTGCATGTCCTCTCCGCTTACCATCTCTACCTGACAAACCTCTTAGCCTACCTTCCACGTACCACTGGCAGACAGACAAGATACTGTACTGCCTGACAAAGGATCACCATCTCCTTTGGCGCAGCTCCAACTGCACCCAATAATAAATCAAAGAACATCTTTCCGGGGAAGAGAACTGATACACAAAACGACGCCTTATTCAAAACAGAGTTTTTCAATTTAAATTATTAGTGACACGTTTCAGGAAACTAGGCGTATGTCGTGCGTCACTACTTCACAGGAGCGCCATTAGAAGTTGAAACATGCAGGGTAGTAACATTATGAGTTGGGATTATGGTTCATTGCAAGTAACTAAAGTACCAGTCAAAGGTTTGGACACACCTACTCATTCCAGGGTTTTTATTTTTACTATTTTCTACATTGCATAATAATAGTGAAGACATCAAAACTATGAAATAACACATATGGAATCATGTAGTAACCAAAAAAGTGTTAAACAAACCAAAATATATTTTATATTAGAGATTCTTGAAAGTAGCCACCCTTTGCCTATATAAACTCAGCAAAAAAAGAAACGTCCCTTTTTCAAGACCCTGTCTTTCAAAGATAATTCGTAAAAATCTAATTAACTTCACAGATCTTGATTGTAAAGGATTTAAACACTGTTTCCCATGCTTGTTCAATGAACCATAAACAATTAATGAACATGCACCTGTGGAACGGTCCTTAAGACACTAACAGCTTACAGACGATAGGCAATTAAGGTCACAGTTATGAAAACTTAGGACACTAAATAGGCCTTTCTACTGACCAAAATAAAAATGCCCAGGGTCCCTGCTCATCTGTGTGAACGTGCCTTAAGCATGCTACAAGGAGGCATGAGGACTGCAGATGTGGCCAGGGCAATAAATTGCAATGTCCGTACTGTGAGACGCCTAAGACAGCGCTACAGGTAGACAGGACGCACAGCTGATCGTCCTCGCAGAGGCAGACCATGTGTAACAACACCTGCACAGGATCGGTACATCTGAACATCACACCTGCGGGACAGGTACAGGATGGCAACAACAACTGCCCGAGTTATACCAGGAACGCACAATCCCTCCATCAGTGCTTAGACTGTCTGCAATAGGCTGAGAGAGGCTGGACTGAGGGCTTGTAGGCCTGTTGTAAGGCAGGTCCTCACCAGACATCACCGGCAACAACGTCGTCTATGGGCACAAACCCACCGTCGCTGAACCAGACAGAACTGGCAAAAAGTGCTCTTCACTGACGAGTTGCGGTTTTGTCTCACCGGGGGTGATGGTCGGATTCGCGTTTATCATCGAAGGAATGAGCGTTACACCGAGGCCTGTACTCTGGAGCGGGGTCGATTTGGAGGTGGAGGGTCCGTCATGGTCTGGGGCGGTGTGTCACAGCATCATTGGACTGAGGTTGTTGTCATTGCAGGCAATCTCAACGCTGTGCGTTACAGGGAAGACATCCTCCTCCCTCATGTGGTACCCTTCCTGCAGGCTCATCCTGACATGACCCTCCAGCATGACAATGCCACCAGCCATACTGCTCATTCTGTGCGTGATTTCCTTCAAGACAGGAATGTCAGTGTTCTGCCATGGCCAGCGAAGAGCCCGGATCTCAATCCCAAAGAGCACGTCTGGGACCTGTTGGATCGGAGGGTGAGGGCTAGGGCCATTCCCCCCAGAAATGTCCGGGAACTTGCAGGTGCCTTGGTGGAAGAGTTTGGTAACATCTCACAGCAAGAACGGGCAAATCTGGTGCAGTCCATGAGGAGAAGATGCTTGCAGCTGGTGGCCACACCAGATACTGACTGTTACTTTTGATTTTGACTTCCCCTTTGTTCAGGGACACATTATTCCATTTCTGTTAGTCACATGTCTGTGGAACTTGTTGAGTTTATGTCTCAGTGTCAGGGGTGCGTAACTGGTGGCATGGAAGTCAAACGCAGGAGAGCAGAACTTGGTAAATAGCCGGAGCCGTTTAATGTACGTAACTACCGGCATACAAAAATAACAAAACACATGGGCAACAAAACCCGTATCGCACCAGTCACATAAAGCACACGTACTACAATAAACAATTCCCGACAAGGACATGGGGGAAACAGAGGGAACATATACATGTAATTAGGGAATTGAAACCAGGTGAGTGTGACAACCAGACAAAACAAATGGAACATGAAAAATAGATCGGCGATGGCTAGAAGACCGGTGACGTCGACCGCCGAACACCGCCCGAACAAGGAGAGGAACCGACTTCGGCAGAAGTCGTGACACTCAGTTGTTGAATCTTATGTTCATACAAATATTTACACATGTTAAATTTGCTGAAAATAAACACAGTTGATAGTGAGAGAACGTTTCTTTTTTTGCTGAGTTTATGTATATATTCTTATCCCATTCCTTTACTTAGATGTGTATGTATTAGGTAGTTGTTGTGGAATTGTTAGATTACATGTGTAAGAATATTTTAAGATAATACACAACGCAGAGGACTAAAGGTCAAGAGGGAATTAACGATCAATGGAAATAGCGTAATAGGGAATTAATGATCAGTGGGTTAGAGACATGGGAGAAATGTGTCTATACATTGAGCCTGAAACAAGATACTTGTTATTTGGCCAATGGCCCAGTTTTATTGGAAATTCTAATTGGTCAACCACAGGCTAGGGTTGGGTAATAAATTACATCCTGTTTGTTCTGTGGAGAGAATCACGGAGGACAGGGGAGAATAAACATTTACCTCTAAACATAACATCTATTATTTGTCCTCTTTGAATAAACCTATTTAAACCTCAACTGCCAACACATTTTAGATATTGCTGCACTGTCGGAACTAGAAGCAGAAGCATTTCGCATTTCGCTACACTCACAATAACATTTGCTTACCATGTGTATGTGACCAGTAACATTTTTGCTAGAGAGCATTTGGATGATCCAGAAGAAGATTGGGAGAATGTCATATGGTCAGATGAAACCAAAATAGAACTTTTTGGTAAAAACTCAACTCGTCGTGTTTGGAGGACAAAGAATGCTGAGTTGCATCCAAAGAACACCATACCTACTGTGAAGCATGGGGGTGGAAACATCATGCTTTGGGGCTGTTTTTCTGCAAAGGGACCAGGACGACTGATCCGTGTAAAGGACAGAATGAATGGGGCCATGTATCGTGAGATTTTGAGTGAAAACCTCCTTCCATCAGCTGAAGATGAAACGTGGCTGGGTCTTTCAGCATGACAATGATCCCAAACACACCGCCCGGGCAACGAAGGAGTGGCTTCGTAAGAAGCATTTCAAGGTCCTGGAGTGGCCTAGCCAGTCTCCAGATCTCAACCCCATAGAAAATCTTTGGAGGGAGTTGAAAGTCTGTGTTGCCCAGCAACAGCCCCAAAACATCACTGCTCTAGAGGAGATCTGCATGGAGGAATGGGCCAAAATACCAGCAACAGCGTGTCAAAACCTTGTGAAGACTTACAGAAAACGTTTGACCTCTGTCATTTCCAACAAAGGCTATATAACAAAGTATTGAGATAAACTTTTGTTATTGACCAAATACTTATTTTCCACCATAATTTGCAAATAAATTCATTAAAAACCCTACAATGTGATTTTCAGGATTTTTTTTTCTCATTTTGTCTGTCATAGTTGAAGTGTACCTATGATGAAAATTACAGGCCTCTCTCATCTTTTTAAGTGGGAGAACTTGCACAATTGGTGGCTGACTAAATACTTTTTTGCCCCACTGTATATGGGGGATACAACCATCTCAGCTCTGCAGCTTTTGCTGCGAAGAGACAGAATTGTTAGTTCATTTGTTTTGGTACTGTCCATGTTTTTGGTCGCAGGTTCAGGAATGGCTGAAGAATTGCAACATTTACCTGAAGCTAACTCTGCGAATAGCACTACTGGGTGATTTAAAAAGTCCTAGTCAATCAATTAATAATATAATAATAATCCTGGTAAAAAAAAAATATCTTTCATTTACAATCTGTAGAAACTATGAGAATAGAAAGGTTCAGAACTTTTGTGAAACATCACAGCACAGAAATCAAAACTGGATGGTGTTCAGTGATAGATGGGAGGTGTTGAGGGTAGCTGAAGGATGGGACTAAAAACAAACAAAAAGTGAACTATTGTAAAATGTATATAGTATAAATAAACTGGAAGTAGAATCAAGTGTTGTTGTCCATTAGTTTACTCCAATTAGGGGAAGGGTGGTAGGGTTAGGGGAAAATAATCAAAGGAAAATATATATCTTTTAAATATATATGTACGATATTTTTTTTTACAGTGCATTCGGAAAGTATTCAGACCCCGTCCCCCTTTCCACAATTTGTTACATTACAGCCTTACTCTAAAATGGATTAAATCAATAAAAATCCACACCAATCTACATGCAATACCCCATAATGACAAAGCAAAAACAGGTTTTTAGAATTTTTGCAAATGTATTAAAAATAAAAAAACAGGAATACCTTATTTACATAGGTAGTCAGACCCTTTGCTATGAGACTCAAAATTGAGCTCAGGTGCATCCTATTTCCATTGATCATCCTTGAGATGTTTCTACAACTTGATTGGAGTCCACCTGTGGTAAATTCAATTGATTGGACATGAAATTGATTGAACATGATTTGGAAAGGCACAAACCTGTCTATATAAGGTCCCAGAGTTGACAGGGCATGTCAGAACAAAAACCAAGCCATGAGGTCGAAGGAATTGTCCATAGAGCTCCAAGACAGGATTATGTCGAGGCACAGATCTGGGGAAGGGTACCAAAACATTTCTGCAGCATTGAAGGTCCCCAAGAACACAGTGGCATCCATCATTCTTAAATGGATGACGTTTGGAACCACCAAGACTTCCTAGAGCTGGTCGCCCAGCCTAACTGGGAAATCGGGGGAGACGAGCCTTGGTCAGGGAGGTGACCAAGAACCCGGTGGTCACTCTGACAGACCTCCATAGTTCCTCTGTGGAGCTGGGAGAACCTTCGAGAAGGACAACCAACTCTGCAGCACACAGCCAAGACAACACAGGAGTGTCTTCAGGACAAGTCTCAATTTCCTTGAGTGGCCCTGCCAGAACGCAGAGCCCAGAGTCTGGACTTGAACCTGATTGAACATCTCTGGAGAGACCTGAAAATAACTGTGCCGCGACGCTCCCCATCCAACCTGACAGAGCTTGATAGGATCTGCAGAGAATAGGAGAAACTCCGCACATGCAGGTTTGCCAAGCTTGTAGCGTCATACCTAAGAAGACTCGAGGCTGTAATCACTGCCAAAGTTGCTTCAAGAAAGTATTGAGTAAAGGGTCTGAATACTTACGTAAATGTGGTAGTTTATTTTCATTACATTTTCCAAAAAAAATCTAAAAACCTGTTTTTGCTTTGTCATTACGGGGTATTGTATGTAGATTGAGGGGGGGGGGAACAATTTAGTCAATTTTAGAATAAGCCTGTAATGTAACAATGTGGAAAAAGTCAAGGGGTCTGAATACTTTCCGAATGCACTGTAATTAAGTGAAATATCATCATCTAGTTATCTTGATGTAGGCCTATTTATCATTGTAAATTAAAAACTCATGCTCCAAATTCATTTGTAGATAACAGCAATGGAAGATGGTGAAAGTATTCTCCAGTTTTAGTCCCTAGAGAAAAACTATGAAGACAGAGAGATAATAGTCAGGGCTGACTTTGTCATGTCTGTCCTCAGATATGGAGACCTGTGAAAGCTTGTCTGCAGATGAAGAGGTCCCAGTGAATGGTCCAAGAGACTGCTGGCACATCCTTGTATGCCATGGGTTGTATGTATACTTATGTCAGCAAATGTTGTATACAACAATACAGTTAAAAGTCACTCACAAAGTAGGCTACAAACTTATCACAACTTTAGCAGGCAAATCCTTCTCCTGGAGGTATGCTGGGTGTGCAGGCTTCTGTTCCAGCCCAGCACTAACACACCTGATTCAACTTATAAAGCCTAATGAAATGATAATGTGTATTATTGCTGGACTGGAATAGAAGTCTGCTCACCCAGTAGATCAGAGTGGTGCAGGGTTGGCACCTCTGGTATGGACTTTTTTGTTCACCTGAAATTATGCTTTAGTAATAATAGCCTATTACTAAGAGGTCTAACATTTACAAACAAGTTAGATTATTTGTACATTTTGAAATTATATTTTAATTAATTCAATGTTGATTCATTCGAAGTGAAGTGTTTAAACTTGTTTTAATTCTTAACTTAAAAACATTATTCAAGGTGAACTAGTGGCAATGTTCATTCATCACAAATCACAATTCTGCAATAAAACGGTGTGAAGGGGATCGGTCTCTAATTTGTCTGTGTTTCTGTGTTGCTTTACCAAATGAACATTACCTTTTTGTCTAGTTGTGAGCTTTTCCATCGGTTTTATTTGATTGTCACTCTGTCTCAGGATATCAGCCATGTGAACAAATTTTGCAGCTTATCATAATGGCATGCATCACCAATGCAGCCAAGAGGCCCACAGTATGATGGCATTATTGGCCTAATGGGCATGTGCAATCAATGTGCCTGTAACGGCAGTCTAGCTCTTCCTCCTCCTCAGACGAGGAGAGGCGAGACCAATGAGCAGCGTGGTAAGTTTCCATGATTTAATATACACGAAACAAAGACACTATACAAAATAACAAATGAACTAACCGTAACAGTCCCGTGTGGCACAAACACTGACACAGGAAACAACCACCCACAAATCCCCAACACAAAACAAGCCACCTATATATGATTCTCAATCAGGGACAACGATTGACAGCTGCCTCTGATTGAGAACCATATTAGGCTGAACACAGAAACAGACAAACTAGACACACAACATAGAATGCCCACCCAGCTCACGTCCTGACCAACACTAAAACAAGCACAACACATAAGAACTCTGGTCAGGACGTTACAGTACCCCTTGTCATTGTACACCCGAAGCAGAGAATAGCTAAACTCACACAGCATTTGCATATTGATGGGCTAACTATACGTTCTCAATTTAAAATGACACCAGTAGATAATGTATATGAGGCAAACCATGAACCAGGTTTTATACATTATTTTTATGACTTGAAATTGTTTAGTGCAAACCCAACCCATGTATTCTAGGTACAGTACTGTACATGAAAATAAAGAGCTGTAGTCTAATTAAAAATATAAAAAAGGGAAATAATGTGGTGTGGGGAGTGTTGTAATTTGACCTTGTTAATTTGCTGAGAATGATTTTAGACTAAATCAGAAGGTCAGTGGCATGGAGGAGGATTGCAGAGATGTTGGTGTTTGTTGCAGGGATGCAAACTGGTGAGGACCCAAAAATGGGACACTTTTTTTGCACTGAAACATGCAAAAGAAAATCCCTGCTAGGGGGAAATGCAGGTTTTAACTAATTAAACAACAAATAATATGATCTACATGATCAGTCTCTGTGTGTAAAATAAAAAGTGTAAAAATAATGTGAACCTAACTCACAACTAAAAAAATGTAAAGAAAGCAATCCAATGTTATTTGTTGCCTAGACTTTACTGCAAATGACACTCAAGTCTTGAGAACAAAATGATACACTAATATTGCAGTGAGCCATGACAGCCTTTATAATAGAACACTTGTTACCTTGACAGCCTTTATAATAGAACACTTGTTACCATGACAGCCTTTATAATAGAACACTTGTGACCACACACATCTAAATATTGCATTTGTGAAGAAACATCTTAAAGTAGAATAAAACAGGCATTCTATTTTGCTCTATTATAGTGGCCACTATAGTAGACGTCGATCAAGTGCACAAGGCTACATGGGTGCAAAAATAACGTTGACCGAGTAAAAAACGTAATAATCCCCCCTCACGTGTTACTGTTAAATTCAACACAATAAAAACAATATATTTGGGCTACACCGCACATTATTACATCATACACTTTCTGCCTGTGGACTTCTATTCTACAATGTGCCAGCAGAGCATACCCTTTGTTGGCATAATTGATCTCTTTCAGGCATAGAGTATACCTGGCATACCCCTTTTTATCCACTGTATTGAAGAAGTGAGAAAGAGCGAAAGTGTGTGGTGTTCCTTTCAACTCTATAGTGGCTTCCATCTTAAACCAGCTCCAGCTACACTTGATCCCTGAATCCACTTGTTTAACAAGCAACGCCTCATATTCACCTAAATCTCTCATTCTGAAAATGAACCACATACTGTAGAGGGGAAACATTAGTTCACAGATAGTACTCTAATTAGTTCTTTAACTTGTTAACATTTCACACAGATTGCCAGGGTCCAGTAAGCAACTTGAGGAACTTGTTATAACTTGAGGAACAGCAAGGAAACTTGAGGAAGGCAAGTAAACGTTAGTCGTATACCAGTTAATACTATAGCGAATGGTTAGGTTACTAACGTTAGCTCTTCTGGCCTTATTAGTCAGCTAATTTTCACACCATATCAATTATTTGGCTAATGTTGCTCAACATTTTTCTGGCTAGCTAGCGGAGAATTCGATCCAGCTACTGTAGCAAGATACTTAACAATGCTCACAATACTTGTTCCACCACACTTTCTCCCTCACCTCAAACTTTCCAACTGCCAGTTGTTTTTCGGTTACAGCTCATGAAGTACGCTTGTCTCCGTGGTCAGGCTTCTCACGTACCTCTTCGTTATCGTTCAGGGGACGCGTTGCTGTAGCTGGTAAACTGCCATTCCATGCTATAACTGGCCCATTGGTTGCATCTTCTCTCTTTAGTCGAGTGCTGCATTCTGTTATGTGAACGATTGGAGCAATACTGGCTCAGGCCTTGGATACAGCCAGTATTGCTCCAACGCGCTTCACTCGTTCGCATACAGCCAGTAGTGATCCAAAGCCCCCCCGCCCAAACTTTTCTCATCGGATCTACACAAATCACGTAGATCACCTATTTTTGGATTCAAAATGGAGAATTGCGCCGAAAGGAGACTAGTTTGCATCCCTGTTGTTGATGGTGGGTAAAGAGAGATTTGCACAACAATGTTTGCAAGTCAAAGCCACAATTCCCTTTACCCAAAGTACCCATTCATGCAGGCCTATGTATTTTACAGGAAGTGAGCTATAATCATCAATGTCATGACACAAGCATAATGAAAGAGCCATAAGCTATAATATATGATAATCATAATGTCTCAAAACACAATACAAAGATAGGTCTACAAAATTATCCTGCAAAGGGCTACTATTGGCAAGAATGATCTGTCAAAGTCAATGGGCTGGGAAGGTTTACAGACAGTAATTTGTGATGAGGAAGGGGGTTTTGGTTGTGCTTATACAGTAAATGTATTGTTGTGTATGAGAGCAATTGAGGTGCTATTTCTCCTCAATCTCCCTTAAACAACAATTCATACTATGTAAGAACTGCCTTCCTAAGACTTTTCACACCTTCTTTAGCTCCCCCAGCCCATTCACGTTGTTGACCGATTTTTCCTCTCAAAAGCAGCTCCAAATGTCCCCTCATTGTCCTTAAACAATACGCTAGCCGGTCCCATTCAGTTGATACCTTTTCCCAACAAAGTCATGTTGCCCTACGTCCCTTCCACAAAAAGTATTAAATGCTAACACCACAACCATGTCTTTCCAGGAGTCGTGCAGTACCAGCAAATCTTCTGCAAGAGGACTAAACAGTTGGTGGTTAAGAAGCCCTACACCCCTTTCGTCAAAGTCTTATCCAGCTGGCCGTTCACCACAGACAGTACAAGCCCAACGCCATAAGCACAAAGAGTCTCAGCTTCCCCAGACCAACATTGCCAGTGTACCTAAGCCGAATAAAGGACTATGGCTGCATTTACTGAACGATCAGTTCTGAAAACGATCTGATGTGATTAAGACCAATTAGTGTAAAAACTGTCAGAATTTGCCTGCCTGTGTAAATGATTCCAGTGTGACTCAGCATAAGACCATGTAGAACACACAGGAAGCTGTTGAGTGGAGGACTGCCCATAATAATGTCCGTAACGGCGCAAATGGAATGGCATCAAACACTGGAAACAAAATCAAATCAAATTTTATTGGTCACATACACATGGTTAGCAGATGTTAATGCGAGTGTAGCGAAATCTTGGGATTCTAGTTCCGACAGTGAAGTAATATCTAACAAGGTTGTTAGATATAACATCAGGTGCTGTAGGTGTAATGGAGGGCAGGTAGTTTGCCCCCGGTGATGCATTGTGCAGACTGCACCACCCTCTGGAGAGCCTTGTGGTTGAGGGCGGTGCAGTTGCCGTACCAGGCTTTGATACAGCCCGACAGGATGCTCTCGATTGTGTATCTGTAAAAGTTTGTCAGGGGCGCTGTTGTGCCTTCTTCACCACACTGTCTGTGTGGTTGGACCATTTCAGTTTGTCTGTGATGTGTACGCCGAGGAACTTAAAACGTTCCACCTTCTCCACTGCTGTCCCTTCGATGTGGATAGGGGGGTGCTCCCTCTGCTGTTTCCTGAAGTCCACGATCATCTCCTTTGTTTTGTTGACATTGAGTGAGAGGTTGTTTTCCTGACACCACACTCCGAGTGCCCTCACATCCTCCCTGTAGGCTGTCTCATCGTTGTTGGTAATCAAGCCCACTACTGTTGTGTCGTCTGCAAACTTGGTGATTGAGTTGGAGGCGTGCGTGGCCACGCAGTCATGGGTGAACAGGGAGTACAGGAGGGGGCTGAGCACGCACCCTTCTGGGGCCCCAGTGTTGAGGGTCAGCGAAGTGGAGATGTTGTTTCCTACCTTCACCAACCATGTTTAATGTATGCTATACCATTCCATTAATTCAATTCCAGCCATTACCACGAGCCCGTCCTCCACAATTAAGGTGCCACCAACCCCCTGTGGTATAACAGGGGTCTCCAAACCAGTTCCTGAAGAGCTACCCTCCAGTAGGTTTTTGCACCAAACCCCAGTTAACTAACCTGGTTCAGTTTATCAACCAGCTAATTATTAGAATCACGTGTGCTAAATTAGGGTTGGAGTAAAAACCTACAGGATGGTAGCTCTCCAGGAACAGGGTTGCAGAGCCCGAACCACCATAAAATAAATATGGATATTTTCTATCAATCTTTGAAATATGTCTGCCCTTAAGGATTCACATAATATATTTATATAAGCTGTACAGGGCACTGTAGCATCAAACAGATGCTAGACATTCAGGTAAACAAAAAGTATTTGGCTATTTGTCAAATTCTAAAACACAGGAGTGTACACTATTTAAAGCTAACTCAAGAGAACTGGGTATTCAACAAAAAATGTATATGGTAAAAGTAACTTAAAAATAAGTATGAACAGTGTAGTTCACTGTCCGAATGTGTCTCAGGTGTAGAGACACAAATGCAGAGAACTGTAGCTACAGATTGTTACACCGGATAATGTGATTTACCCAAATACTTTTGCCGACATCTTGTCTATTTTAAGAATTCTTGGAGATTTTTGGTTCCAACCACTGTGTCTTTGTGAGACGAGATGTGGGTGAACGGATTATCTCTGCGTGTGTATTTCCCAACGTAACGCATAGAGAAGGAGGTGTTATGGTGTGCGGGTGCTTTGCTGGTGACACTGTCTGTGATTTATTTAGAATTCAAGGCACACTTAACTAGCTTGGCTACCACAGCATTCTGCAGCGATATGCCATCCTATCTGGGTTGGGTTTAGTTGGACTATCATTTGTTTTTCAACAGGACAATGACCAAACACACCTCCGGGCGGTGTAAGGGCTATTTGATCAAGAAGGAGAGTGATGGAGTGCTGCATCAGATGACCTGGCCTCCACAATCCCCCGACCTCAACCAAATTAAGATGGTTTGGGATGAGCCAGACCGCAGAGTGAAAGAAAAGCAGCCAACAAGTGCTCAGCATATGTGGGAACTCCTTCAAATCTGTTGGGAAAGCATTCCAGGTGAAGCTGGTTGAGAGAATACCAAGAAGAATGCCAAGAGTGTGCAAAGCGGTCATCAAGGGTGGCTATTTGAAGAATTCTAAATATATTTTAATTGTCAGCCATTCTTTCTGTTAATGCAAATTATTGCTAGTTTTACCACCAGAGGGCATATTTGAGAAGCATTTGATAGTCTTCCATATTGCAGGCAGGCGGGAGACCGGGGTCCAATTCCCCGACATGGAGGAAGGAGTAGGCTGTCCTTGTAAATAAGAATTTGTTCTTAACGGATTCCATATGTGTTATTTCATAGTTGTGATGTCTTCACTATTATTCTACAATGTAGAAAATAGTAAAAATGTAGAAAAGTCCTGGAATGAGTAGGTGTGTCCAAACTTTTGACTGGTACTTGCTTAATTAATTTGATTAATATTATGGTGTTTCTATTCCAAGAAAAACCCTCTGGGTAAATTCAGACCGTTTCACACTCGGAGCGTTCGGGCTGAGGAGTAGGGTTGATTTGAGCGTTCTGGCCTTACAACGGCAGTCAAGCACCCAAGCTAATGTTGGCTAGCTTACTAGCTACTTCCAGACACAAATGAGACCGCTCTGACCATTTTACTCGCCCTAGCAGTTTTCGTGTTAACCAGAGCGTTGGTGACTAACTGTGCTGCTGGAAACAATTTAATTAAGCTTTTTTGCTGACGTTTACTGACACCGGCCATATTCAACAGGTGTTGAGCGCTCGTAAATTCATTGTTCTGCACTCTGGTACATTCAGACGAGAGTATTCTGAAATCAGAGTAGATAGCCAGAGCGAATTTACGATTGCACCCGAATATCCATTGAGAACTTACAACGACTATACCATTTAGCTAAGCTAAGAATGATGGGAATAATCAAGTCAATAAACGTTGGGTAGTTAGATATCCTATAGTTAATATACTGTCAAGTTTGATGTATAAGTACTAACGTTAGGTACATACTGCTGTAATGATATGCTATGTGGTTCGTAAGAACAGCGTAGCTAACAAATTGTCGGCCAACATAACGTGTAAGGTAACTTATTTGAAAAGTCATTACTTTATTACATTGAGTAGCAAGCTACCGCGAGGACGCGCTCTATCGACTCTTTTGGTGCACAGTCGATAGCACGCTGGACAAGAAGGTTGAGGGTTCGAAACCTGCTCCCTGCTTGTTTCATTTGAAGTTGTGCACAATTATCAGTTTATTATTTGGTTTATATTGCCCATTCATTGTCAGTTAGAGACACAGTAGTGCACTGGGCCCCAAAAGCATAACGAGTGCTCTAACTCCCCTCCCCCTTGGTCGTTAGGGAAAATCTAGTCTGTGGTAGGACGGGTGGTTTTCACACCTAGCTCGGCTATTAAGACTATTCTTTAGTAAAGGTTGAATAGTCTATAGTTCAGCTATTAGCCCCCCTCCCCAACTTGCATCAAATGGATGTCTTTTTGTCTAGAGTGAAACTTTTTTATTTTCCATCAAAAATAATTGTTCTGAAAGCAAAAACGAGGCTTCACCGTACAAAATCTAATATTTTGTAATAGAGTGTAAAACTTTATGCATTTTATTCCCCAAAAATATTATTTGAAAACAAAACTTCAATTTAATTTTGCTATCAACCACCCTCCATTTTGGCAATTTTTTGAGTGTCAGTTTGGCTACAACCAATACAGCCTTTCTTTCCGACACAAAGGAAGTCATAGCAGACACCTTCGAAGGACTGTGTGATGATGGCAACTCAGGTAAGCAGCACTGGGAGTTCTTCCGTCCAACTTCTACATAGCTAGTAGTTATAAACCGAGACTGAATCGTAGGAGCTAACATTCTACTATATTACATAGATACATACATACTGTAGAATTATAAATCATGCAATTATTATTCTCAAACTAACCAAAAACATTTAGCTACGAACGCCTGTTCTCGCCATTTTCAGTTGAATTCATCTAACTGTCTTTCATGGCAACTCATACGCAGGCCATGTCCTATTTGTTTAGTAGTCGATATATAATCATATTTCATGACAGTGTAACGGTTAGCTTTTTTTTTACAGAAGGATGAAAGAACACAGTATGTCTGTCAGGGAATGCTATTCTGATATGTCAGATGAAGAGTTAGACCAGAAAGCCAGGGCCATTAAGGCAAGGATGCCCCATGTGGGCTTTAGAATGGTCAAAAGGAAGTCTCCAAGCAATGGGCCATCATGTACAATGGCGAGAGTTAGGGAGTCTTTGCAGCATGGAGATGGTGCAGGTATCATTGCCAGAATGATCCAGCTTCTTTTTGAATTGCTCGGCAAAAATACTCTGTTCCTGCTCCCCTGTCTCTCGTCCACATTGATACAAATCATATATTGATAAGGTACTAAGATGTGTCCATCAAATCTAAGTAATTTAAACTTTTTTATTCTTACATATTCATAGACAAATCTTCAATGATGTATGAAATAGGAGTTGTTCTTCATCAACTGGTAATGAATAAATAATGAAGCAGGTTAATTAGGTTAACCATTTCACTTTTAATTCCAATGCTTTTTTTCAAGATACAACATTGTCATCTTTGGCGGTATAGATGGATTTTCAAGGAAGGTAAGTATGTTATTTTGTATGCATATTTCCCATCACCTAATGAACAACCACAATACCAGTCTGGTGTTAAGATTTCTGTGCTTTATTGACGTATCCTGAAAATGACATCTGCTGCTTTAGATTGAACGGTCATATCTCAGTTATTGATTTCATATCTACAAAACACAAGTTATTTTATTTACTTTCAGAGAGCAAGCTGATCAAGGGGTCGGAAATGTAGATATTGCCAGATGTTCACTGTCCGAGGAACAGGCCATGGAAGCTTTATTGCTGGCAAAACTGTCCATAACCAGAGGTAATTAAACTGTTCTGTGTTATTTTTCTCTCTTCATCTCTGCCTGTCTTGTTGTACATGGAACCTGTCTCACATGCATTAATAAAAAACACTTAAGATGTCAGCTGCTAATTTTAAGGTTTACACCACATAAACACTCAGCCATTTTCACTGGACTATCAAGCCCCTGTTACTGCCAAATGTATCATCACTAATGCAGATTTGTTTCTTTTGAGCATTCCAGATTCAGCAGGAGGATAATCTGGAAACACTGACAATGGGGTCATTGTTCCTGACATCCCATGCCCCCTGTCTACTGAGAATCTTGCTGTGCTGCAACGTCAAGTGAACCCTACCACTGACTCCTCATCTTTTGGTCAGGACATATACATGGTCTTCGATTAGTTATGAGTCTCCAGCCTTTTTAGGTGCAACCCTCCCACACTATGTAGGATATTGTTTTAGCCCCAGTGCCACTCTTAATAATGGCAACATTTTTATATTTTGGAGGAGGGTGAAAGGATAGCAGGGCCAGCTGTCAAAGTGAGAGAGTAGGTTATTCTGGATAAAGCAGGTACTTTTGTGTAGTCTATTTCTTGTGAGGGTTTCTGTACTCAGATACAGAGAGCTGTGAAAGCCTGTCTGCAGATTAAGAGATCCCAATGAAGAGCAGCGGTTCTCAGTCCTGGTCCTGGGGACACAAAGGGGTGCACATTTTTGTTTTTGCCTTAGCACTACACAGCTGATTCAAATGATCAAGTCATCATCAAGCTTCAAGTGGTATTTATGTATTCATTTGTGATGCTATCCTTGATATGATCCTGCTATTGTCACATGCTACACATGCACATGTATCTATGTATTCAATGTTATCCTGATTTGTTATAAGGGATATTATACAGGAAGTAGTATTAAAGAGATGCTTTACATTGAAATCCAGATAGAGATGTAGTAACCCCCGAGATAATGATCCAAGGTCAGTTTTGCATTTCACCTGATGATTATGATGACGGATCGTGTTAGAATAAATAAAAAAATCTTAATCATGCCCTCGCTCTATCCATCTGTCTCTCGTCTCCAGGTATGTTTTGATGTCCCATCATCGTCACCTCACCTGCTCTTAAGATAACCAGCCTTGGTCTCCCAGTCTGCCCAAAGGTTAGGAGACATCGCAAGAGACACTATGTAATTGTGATGAACTGAGAGAATACTGCTCCTCTGTTTTACCACTTTCCTTTTCTGTCTTCTACACCTCTCTCCCCACTTCCTCTTCTTCCTATTTTTTTATAATGCACACCATATGTGCATTGAAGTACAGATTGAACTTGTATTTATAATATAATATTACAATTATAATATTTATAATGCATGTATTATGTATTTATAACACCTGGATAATGAACTTTCAATAAAGCGTTTCACATTCTCCACTGGTTGAAATTAAGTATCTCATTGGAATACTACACCTATCCTGTGTCCTCAGATTAATGCTGATGAAGGGAGTTAGATATGCATAGGTGTATTTCTGTATATACAGTTGAAGTCGGAAGTTTACATACACTTAGGTTGGAGTCATTAAAACTTGTTTTTCAACCACTTCACAAATTTCTTGTTAACAAACTATAGTTTTGGCAAGTCGGTTAGGACATCTACTTTGTGCATGACACAAGTGTCATGACGTTGGCCTGGGGGTAGGTTTATGACAGTCATAAATACCTCTTTCCCCCTTTTTCTCTCTCCCTACTATAACTGATGTGACATAAGAAAACCCATTGGTTAACATAGAGATTCTGAGAACATCAGAAGTTGGGGGGGGAATGAACTATATTCTGGTAATCCGACCAACTGAACATATGCGGTGGTACTTAAGGTATATTATGTCAGTTCGGTTGCCCTCTGACACATTCTCATCAATGATAGAATGACATAAACTCTACTGCGGAAAGTCTAAACGTCAGAGGTATCGGATTCACATGGAATTTTTGTTTAATTCAAATGTTTGAATATGAAATTATTTGTGAATAGATGAAATGTAATTTTATCTTCCAAATGAGAGATTTGGGTTTTCATAAGCTTGGCTTCTGCTCAACCAGGGGCCCGCCCCTGTGAAGAGACATGGGTTATAAACTTTTCAGACACACCCCTCTCCCTCCACTATAAAAGCCATTGACAAAAATATAACTTCCTGTTCCGGGTACATTTAGGATGACGATCCGATGTCAGAATGGTTCAGATAATAACTACAGAACTAAGCCAACATCAGCATGGACTTTGGTTGCCAATGGTATGAACTTTGAACTCGTATTCACTACAGAAGTGATACCTCCTAGCCGTTGAGTTAGCAACAGCTGCTACAAACGCAGGTTAGGAAGGACAGTCAGAGTATCCCGTCTACTACACATCGACGTTACTCCAACGTATCCAGTGACCACCAGAGACATTCTTCAAAGGACAGAGGACTCGGTTTGGCAAGACGGTCTTCCATCTACCACCAACCTACTGAAGCGCAGCTCAGAGTAAATATTTATTGCATTTTCCTTTTCCATATGGGCAGTAATTTAGAATGCATAAGATACTGTATTTACGATAGCACAGCTTCGGCCCTGTTCCAGTCTCCCGCTCCTTCACTAAAACTCAGCCCCTTCCCTTTGTGTAACAAGCTGTCATATCTATTCCGCCCGCTAGGGACGTTTTCCTTTATGACGGCACTTTGTGATCAAGTTATGATTTAATTGTGTATGTGTGATTCTGTGTGATTAGTTAGGTATTTAGTAAATAAATAATTAAACCCAATTTTGTATTGCTGATTCAACTTGTTAGCCAGGATTCTTGCAGATAACCAAGGATTTACCACTTTCAGATGAGACTGAATAAAATGACGATTAATGTGACTGCTATGGATGTAAAATATTACTAAATCTTTAAGAGTTTATTCGGAAGATAACAGCTCTATAAATATTATTTCGTGGTGTCCCTCTCTAGTTAATTATATTTACATGATTAGTTCAATCAGGTAATATTAATTACGGAGAAATTATTTTATAGAATAGCATGTCATTAATCTGTTAATCTGTTAAGCAATTAATCTGGCATAGCCAAAGACACGACACAAGTAATCTTTCCAACAATTGTTGACAGACAGATTATTTCACTGTATCACAATTCCAGTGGGTCAGAAGTTTACATACACTAAGTTGAATACGCCTTTAAACAGCTTGGAAAATTCCATAAAATTATGTCATGGCTTTAGAAGCTTTTGATAGGCTAATTGATGGGTCTTCCAAATGGACAATGACCCCAAGCATACTTCCAAAGTTGTGGCAAAATGGCTTAAGGACAACAAAGTCAAGGTAGTGGAGTGGCCATCACAAAGCCCTGACCTCATTTCTATTGTGGGAAGCTTGTGGAAGTCTACCCGAAATGTTTGACCCAAGTTAAACAATTTAAAGGCAATGCTACCAAATACTAATTGAGTGTATGTAAACTTCTGACCCACTGGGAATGTGATGAAAGAAATACAAGCTGAAATAAATCATTCTCTCTACTATTATTCTGACATTTCACATTCTTAAAACCTGTTATGGCTGCAAGGGAAAGTATTGAGTAGCCAGATAAAAGATACCCATTTCAAACGGCCTCGTACTCAATTCTTGCTCGTACAATATGCATATTATTATTACTATTGGATAGAAAACACTCTCTAGTTTCTAAAACCGTTTGAATTATTTCTCTGAGTGAAACAGAACTCATTTGGCAGCACTTTCCCTGACCAGGAAGTGGAATGTCAGAAATATATGCTCTGTTCAACTTCCTGCCTATACATGGTCATGACACGTAGGAGTCTACGTACACTTCATACGCCTTCCTCTGGGTGTCAAGAGGATGTGAGAGAAGAAATTTTGTGTTTATCTTGGTCTGAGGTGGAATAAAAGCTATTTCTTTGACGTGACCGTCCACTTCCGGTACTCTGAAGCGCGCGACTTGGAAGTGGGATTGCCTTCTGTTTTGCTGCCGTTATGGACGACAACTATCTCCGGCTCGGATTTTATTTGATACATGTGACCATATCATCGTAATGTATGTTTTTTCAATATAGTTTAATCAGATTATTGAAATTTTTTCGGGAGTTTTGCCGTGTTCCGTTCTCTGACTTTGTTTACGTTGGAGAGATCCGTGCCACTCGGCTAGTGCCCATGCTAAATGAAGAGGGAAAGTTGCCATTCTGAATCCAAACAACGACTCATCTGGACAAAGGACACCTTGTTCAACATTCTGATGAAAGATCAGCAAAAGTAAGACCCAATTTATGATGTTATTTCATATATCTGTCGTGCATGTGAACTGGTCGTGGGCGCCCAAGTGTTTCTGGCTATTGTGGCTACGCTAATATAGCGCTACATTTTGTTTTCGCTGTAAAACATTTAATAAATCGGAAATATTGTCTGGAATCACAAGATGCCTGTCTTTCAATTGCTGCACACTATGTATTTTTCAGAAATGTTTTATGATGAGTAATTAGGTATTTGACGTTGGTGTCTGTAAATATTATGGCTGCTTTCGGTGCAATTTCTGATTGTAGCTGAAATGTAAACTATGATTTATACCTGAAATATGCAAATTTTTCGAACAAAACATATGCTATACAATAAATATGTTATCAGACTGTCATCTGATGAAGTTTTTTCTTGGTTAGTGGCTATTTATTTCTTTATTTGGTCGAATTTGTGATAGCTAGTGATGGAGTAAGAAACTGATGGAGTTAGAAAAGTGGTGTCTTTTGCTAATGTGGTTAGCTAATAGATTTACATATTTTGTCTTCCCTGTAAAACATTTTAAAAATCGGACATGTTGGCTTGATTCACAAGATGTGTACCTTTCATATGCTGTATTGGACTTGTTAATGTGTGAAAGTTAAATATTTAAAAAAAATATCTTTTGAATTTCGCGCCCTGCACTTTGAGCTGGCTGTTGTCATAAGTGTACCGGTGTCGGGCTTGCAGCCCAAACAGGTTAAAATAAAGTGGTGATCCTAACTGACCTAAGACAGGGAATATTTACTCTGATTAAATGTCAGGAATTGTGAAAAACTGAGTTTAAATGTATTTGGCTGAGGTGTATGTAAACTTCCGACTTCAACTATGTGAATTACAAATCAACCTTTACTTAAATAATGTTTCTAGTCCATTGCATAGTTACAATGTGTAATCATTGATGTCCCAGGAGCAGGAGTGGTAAACACTGTTGAAGTGTATAATTGTAATACATACATGCAGACACAGCATCATTCAAAGAATGGAGTTTGATACACCTGGTATTGGATATGACTGAAAAATAATGTCTCACAGAGATTCATACATGAACCGCACCTTTATTTGCCAAGGAAGAGTACATGATCAGTGAATATATTCAATGTACAGGCTACAATGTGGGGATCTAATTAGTGGTAATAACTACAGTACATGTATATAGGACTTGCATCCTTCGTACAATAAAGTTTTTATATTCTACTCAATCCATTGGCTTCATTAATGCCATTTAGACTTCAAATCGATACAACAACTATGATAGCTGAGGTTCAAATCAAATCAAATTGTATTAGTCACATGCTCCGAATACAACAAGTGTAGACCTTACAGTGAAATGCTTACTTATGAGTCCCTAGCCTACAGTGCAGTTTAAAAAAAATACCGATAAGAATAAGAGATAAAAGTAACAAGTAATTAAAGAGGAGCAGTAAAAAAAATAACAATATATACAGGGGGGTGCCGGTACAGAGTCAATGTGCGGTGGCACGGGTTAGTTGAGGTAGTATGTACATGTAGGTAGAGTTAATTAATTAAGTGAATAAGTAGGTAGCCATTTGACTAGATGTTCAGGAGGCTTATCGCTTGGGGGTAGAAGCTGTTTAGAAGCCTCTTGGACCTAGACTTGGCGCTCCGGTACCGCTTGCCGTGTGGTAGTAGAGAGAACAGTCTATGACTAGGGTGGCTGGAGTCTTTGACAATTTTTAGGCCCTTCCTCTGACACTGCCTGGTATAGAGGTCCTGGATGGCAGGAAGCTTGGCCCAGTGATGTACTGGGCCGTTCGCACTACCCTCTGTAGTGCCTTGTGGTCGGAGGCCGAGCAGTTGCCATACCAGGCAGTGATGCAACCAGTCAGGATGCTCTCGATGCTGCAGCTGTAGAACCTTTTGAGGATCTCAGAACCCATGCCAAAGCCTTTCAGTCTCCTGAGGGGGAATAGGTTTTGTCATGCCCGCTTCACAACTGTCATGGTGTGCTTGGACCATGTTAGTTTGTTAGTGATGTGGACACCAAGGAACTTGAAGCTCTCAACCTGCTCCACTGCATCCCTGTCGATGAGAATGGGGGCGTGCTCTGTACTCTTTTTCCTGTAGTCCACAATCATCTCCTTTGTCTTAATCACGTTGAGGGAGAGGTTGTTGTCCTGGCACCACACGGCCAGGTCTCTGACCTCCTCCCTGTAGGCTGTCTCGTTGTTGTCGGTGATCAGGCCTACCATGTTGTGTCATCGGCAAACTTAATGATGGTATTGGAGTCGTGCTTAGCCATGCAGTCATGAGTGAACAGGGAGTACAGGAGGGGGCTGAGCACGCATCCCTGAGGGGCCCCTGTGTTACGGATCAGCGTGGCGGATGCGTTGTTACCTACCCTTACCACCTGGGGGCGGCCTGTCAGGAAGTCCAGGATCCAGTTACAGAGGGAGGTGTTTAGTCCCAGGGTCCTTAGCTTAGTGATGAGCTTTGAGGGCACTATGGTGTTGAACACTGAGCTGTAGTCTATGAATAGCATTCTCACATAGGTGTTTATTTTGTCCAGGTGGGAAAGGGCAGTGTGGAGTGCAATAGAGACTGCATCATCTGTGAATCTGTTGGGGCGGTATGCAAATTGGAATGGGTCTAGGGTTTCTGGGATGATGGTGTTGATGCCATGACCAGCCACTTCATGGCTACATATGTGAGTGCTACGGGTCGATAGTCATGTAGGCAGGTTACCTTGGTGTTCTTGGGCACAGGCACTATGGTGGTCAGCTTAAAACATGTTGGTATTACAGACTCGGACAGGGAGAGGTTCCTAGATAGGTTCTGAAATAATATGCATAGCAAAGGTTTTAGGGTCCATACACAGATCGGCTACATACTGTAGCTAGCTACACATCCATAGGCATACAGTTATTTTTATCCTCCACTACACAATAAGCAAATAAAAAGTTAGCTAGCTATGTTACTTCAGCTGTATTGCATGGCAAATATAAGCAAGGCAAACTAACACAATTGTACATTCAATTTGCAGTAAATGCTTTAGCTAGCTAGATTCTTTACATCCACTGTTACACAAGACGACAGCCTGGTTTGCTGGTTTTCTCAGGAGTCCCTAAAACATTAAACAACACAAATTACTACTCATGTCATAACACTAGCTAGCTAGCTGGCTAATGTTAGCTAGTCAGCTAACTTGCAAAATAGCGATTTTCGTAAATTAACTTTATGACTAAAAAATCTGCACAAACACTTTCTCTACATTAACTATCATATTCCTCTCAATTGTCAATTTTTTGCTTGACTCATTATGATGTTATAACTACTTACATTTTCTTCCACCGTAATGTTTTGTCAGCCGTCTTTGCTGAAGAAAGTCACCAGGGACGGGTGGCTCGCATCAAATTCGTCATTGGAACCACTCTATATGATTGGTCATATAAAAACCTTGGGACCCAAATGCATAATGAGTGCTCTAACTCCCCCTTGTGGTGGTCTGGAGCAATGAAGCCATGACGCTGGGTACCTCTAAGTCCTGCGGTGTAAACTCACAACTTTTAAAGGAGGAACCACTGTATACTCTATTGTACAGTTTGAACAACAGTTGAACCGTGCCAGCATAACGTCAACATTAGGGTAGACTATTTGAACATGCATGTGAACAGGCACAGATATTAGATTTCCAACAATATTTAGCCCAATAAAAATAAATATGGCATAACTCTCAACTTTTGCACAGTGACCAGACTGTAGAAATGAGGCAGACAGTATCAGGCATGCTTAGGCAAATATTTGTATAGTAAAACCAGCTTCAGTTTTAGAGATTTGCAACAGTAAATTGTTGTATTGTTGTTTCTCCTCACTGTTTGATTGTAAACGTAGCTGGCTAGCTTGCTGGATATGTGATACTTGTTATTTACATCTGCTTGGAATTCTCTCTTCCATCATGGCTATAATTTGATGAGATTGAAATGCATACACTATCAGGTATGAAGGTAAGACCCAGATGCAGACCACGTCGAATAAACAATAGTTTAATATACCAACAGGGGCAGGCAACAGACAGGTCAAGGCAGGCAGGGGTCAGTAACCAGAGGTGGGGCAACGGTACCGGGGGACAGGCAGGCTCAGGTTAAGGCAGATGTCGGTAATCCAGAGGGGGGCAAAGGTAAAGATCGGCAGGCAGGCTCAGGGTCAGGCAGGCAGGCTCAGGGTCAGGCAGGCAGGCTCAGGGTCAGGCAGGCAGGGTCAGGCAGGCAGGCTCAGGGTCAGGCAGGCAGGCTCAGGGTCAGGCAGGCGGGCTCGGATTCAGGACAGGCAGGCTCAGGGTCAGGCAGGCGGGCTCGGATTCAGGCAGGCAGGCTCAGGGTCAGGCAGGCGGTCTCGGATTCAGGACAGGCAGGCTCAGGGTCAGGCAGGCAGGCTCAGGGTCAGGCAGGCGGGCTCAGGGTCAGGCAGGCGGGCTCAGGGTCAGGCAGGCGGGCTCAGGGTCAGGCAGGCGGGCTCAGGGTCAGGCAGGCGGGCTCAGGGTCAGGCAGGCAGGCTCAGGGTCAGGCAAGCAGGCTCAGGGTCAGGCAGGCGGGCTCGGATTCAGGACAGGCAAGGGTCAAAACCAGGAGGGTGAGAAAAGAGAGACTGGAAAAAGCAGGAGTTGAGACACAAAACGCTGGTTGACTTGAACAAATAAGACGAACTGGCAACAGACAACACAGTTATAAATACACAGGGGATAATAGGTTAGATGGGTGACACCTGGAGGGGGTGGAGACAATAACAAAGACATGTGAAACAGATCAGGGTGTGACATACACGGTCATAATAATAACCAATGTCAAACCAATGTCAGCCTTCATCAATTATGTTACAGAGCTAGCTACTCAAATGTATTTACAGTTGCTGATGTTACACATGTTTGTGAACAAGTTACAAATGTTAGGCGTGGCGCATAACAAGTTACCAGGCGCCAAGCTAACTAGCTAGCAAACTCATCATGTGCCAACGTTTGCTGGTAACGTTAGTCATAGATATGGCTACCGGAAGTTGTTTAGCTAGCTAAGTTAGCAAATAGAAAAATAATGTAATTTCCCCCCACTATAACACAGTAGTATGTTAGCCAGCAATACACAATATGGGTTTCAGTAGATAAACTAAAGTTAGCTAGGTGGCTTGCAGGAAAAATAACTTATTTAGCTAGACACCGTAGTTGTCACCTGCCTTCTTGGTGCTGGCATCGGCTGTCGCTGACTTCTAACGTTAGCTAAATCTAACTCATTGTTTTGAATACTCTTCGCTATATTCCGGTTGAAACATGTATGGTGGGTCACCATGTAGCTAATAGATGCTCCATCGTCAAATTCGTGTTGATGAGAGGAATCACTTGAAGCCATTGCGTCTGGTCAGTTCTTTCAGTTTTGCCCAAAGGATTGTTGTTAGTGTCCCCCTCCTTTTCATAAAAGGCTGCCTTGGGGGAAGGACGGGGGCCAGAACATGAAGCACTGCCCAACACAAATTGTAGTCTTTCAGAGACTGGAAAAAATGTGTCTGCTTGCATATTTAGCAATGACTCTACTGATAGGAACATCGCTGAAAGACATCCAATGGTTTCTATCAAACAACGACAACCATATCTACACCCACAAAAATGTATAGTGCAATCAGTATAACATACAGCCTTCACGAAATGCCACAAAGCAGGACTACATAGATTTTTAGATCTCACCCCGCCATCAAATGCCTCAGACATGATGAAAACAAGCCCATATTCCCCCAGGGTGAAATTCCCCTTTAAAGATATTCTAATTTCTGAACCGCCTCACCACTTTCATTCTTTGAGGACTTTTATCATCATCATCACAGTAATGGACTCTGGACCATATTCACTTAAGTGGGTTCATCATTCCAGATCACAAACGATCGGATCAAAAAATAAAATGCACATTAAGGAATAAATCAATTGAATAAATAATGCACACGGTCTAACAGGGTTATTTAAGGACATTTAATGAAAACATATCTGCCTCAAGCAGAAGAGACATGGACAGGTTTACCTGATTCCTTTCTATAAGAGCTGCAGTCATTCCTGTGATATTCACTGTTTGAATTGTGCTGTGACATTTGACACACAAATATATAGAATAAATTGTGATTGTTGGATGTAATCTCCTTACTCTGTTTGTTTAAAATTGCTACATTGTGCTTACAATTAAATCACAGGCTACACTGACATTTTCATTAGAGACTGATAATGATTTTTTAATCCGAGTCAATTTGCTGAAGTTCCCTCATAATAATCCAAATTACCCTAAACAGGCCGAGCAGAAATATCTGGATTTCTCTACTCCTTATCCTCCCAGATAAGCCTAAAAACCATGTACTTTGTGTAATTAGCTTCCATAAATTATGAATCACAACTAATTCATATTTCCATGTCTGGCTACTGTGTTAACAAAATTATATATTTTTTCGCCATACTTAAATTCCCTTCGGCGTTTGACTGAGTGCAGACAAATGTAAAACAAGAGAGTATTTATTCACAAGACTGTGTAATAAGTCGAAGTTTAATGTTTCCCAAGGTCTTATTTAGTGTTCAACAGGGCAATTAAACGCAATACCCTCAGAAACTATTTTAAAGGTGCCATCAGCAGTACTATGCAAATAACTTACCTTCCACCAATCAAGAGTCTGCACACTAACCAAGGAGTGTTAACTTACTATCTTGAAAATAAATAATATGATGAGGGCTCAGAAACTGTATTCTTTGAGGGTTAGTGTGTAAACAGTAAACACGGGTTTACTGTAAACACTGGCATGTAATAAACAAGAGATAGTATAGTATTGAATTAAATGTCAATCTATAGATCTAGACTATTGGATGTTTGAAATGCTAGCCAATGACTGGGGGTATTGTTCTATAGGCCTATTTGGTCATTAAAAAAAGCATTTGAGAGCCATTTTGAACAATGAACCACATTCTAACAACATTGGCCTCTGGCATGTAATACATTTTCCATTCTTACCTTATCAGCCAAGACACCAATAAACAGTCCTTGGAGCTCCAACACTGAACAAAATGACTTTGCGGGCTTTCAGCCACTTGGAATTTTGCCATTATTTGTGAATTATATCAAGAAAAAATCCCCAACCGCTTGGGCTGACAGCACCTTAAGTTATGCAATCTAATGCAAGTGGTCTTGTGAGCTCAACCAAGGGAGAACAAACATTTTCAGGAGCTCATCTTATTTGGAAAGTTGCCCAAAACGAAAATAAACAACATCCTGCAGTCTAATGTTGTGCCGTGTCCACAGCTCTACATCATGAGCATGAATTTCAAATTACCAATTTTAACTAAATAGAAACCACAACAATTTACATGTAAGCTTATTACTCCGATGTCCTCATTACAGTATAGTATATTACACAGGAAATGTGCATGAGTACCAGTCTTGTATAAGATACCGTATTCAGATGCATGTGCGTACTTTTGATATCTGTTATGAATCACACAATGTTCACTAGATTCTGATCAATGAACAAACACTCATATAATACACACAAAACAAACAACTGCTAGGCCTACAGGCAGGCGCCTGGCTGGATGCTATCCTCAGAAGTCACTAATACACACTTCCACTTGTGTCTTCATTCAACACCCAACAAAGATGCATACAACTCAACCTGACATTAAGTTTAAAATGGGTGTAGAAAGAAGAGCCCTCCATTCAGTCCGGTTTACATTTAGTCCATTCCCGAATCCATGTTTCCTCCTGTACATCCTCCCCTCCCTATTCACTCAGAATTCATATGGGTCCTGTTTTCACAGGAAAAGGATGGTTGCTCTCAGGAGAAACATCTTGGATGAAGAGAATGTAATAAATAAAACTAAACATGTCTAATGGGAGCTGATGGATGCTGCTCAACCTTGAAAGCAATTTGACAGTTTTACTAAGTGAGCAGTTGGAGCAAAATGTCCATACAATTAACAAGGGTTCGGCTGCCAAGGATTGTATTAAAAGCCAGTCACTAGTTCAACATGCTTGCTGATTCAAGAACAAATTGTAATGTGGTTTTAAGTCACATGAAATAAGAAAACTACATTTGTACACTTCACTAATGCCACATATCTCTGAATGCTTATGTAAAGCCTATGCTAGCGTCCTTTAATTAAATGTGACCAACAGGCTCAAATCAGTCTTATGTAGCGAAATTTGAAACAGTGTTTTTTTTATATTGGATAAAAGTAGATACTCAGAGCTACAAAATGGTATATCATACACTACAGTTGAGGAACAATGGGAAAGTAATTTTGCTTTGAAAGTTGAAAAACTCACTTTTGACAAAATGGCCTTTGAATGTTTTGGTACTACTATTGGAGAGCCCTTCTTTGTCTACACCCATTCAGCATCGTTCACACCCTCTTAAGCTTTAGCCCCGCCCATCTCTTTAAAGGTTGATCCGAATGTACTAACAGCAGCAGTCATGCACCCACGCCAACCTGCTAGCTACTTCCAGACATCTAAGTGAGAGAGAGAACAGCTCACTGAACATTACTCGCCCTAGCAGAGCTGGTTAGGCTGTTATGTTATCCAGAGCGTTGGTGACTGCAACTGTGCTGTCAGATTGTCCGTTAGTAAATTCAGAGCGTTTCGGTCACACCGGTCATATTCAACGGGTGTGGAGTAAATGGCCAGACTGAATTTACGAACACACCCGAAATGTTTACTTGCATAGTGGAGTCTTTTGTTAAGACATGTAGCTAGCTACCTAGGTAAACAATGAACCATAATCACAACTCATGACGTTATTACCCTGCATGAATCTGCAGGTAGTTAACCAATGAGGTTCAATATTAGCTAGCTAACATTAGGCTATAGCTAGCTAAGCAAATAGCTCTGAGATACGAATAATAATGTCATACACGTAACATCTAGGTAAACAATGAACCATTAGGCTATAGCTAGCCAAGTAAATGGCTTTTCTATCAAAATTAGAAATATGTCACATCTGATAATGTAGCTATTTTACCCGTATACATCATTCATGGTTAGACGCGTCTCCTGTCAGATGCATGGCCTTTAGTTTGAAGATGTAATCCAGAAGCTATCATACCCGAATTCCACTGATTTCAAACATCACTCTTTCAGAAAGTGGAGAGCAACCCTTGTGCAGTTTTAATACACAATAATTTTTTTTAAAGCTGTGTGAGACAGGATTACCTAGACATACTGACTAGCTCAAATAAAACAGAAGCGTGCTATATGGCAGACCAATCCAAACTCCTCTCTCGGCATGTCCAGCACACTCATTATCTCAGCCAATCATGGCTAGCAGGAAGGTTGCTGACTTTTTCTTAGGCTAAACCAACTAGGCTCGTAATTTAACAATTGTATTTGTATTTACAGATGGCATAGAAGTTTGTTATTAAGACACATGAAAGTTCACATGTTCGAGAAGGCATTTCTGCCAAAAAACGCATTCAGATTTTTTTATAAACGTTTACGTTCAAATGGCCCTCCTGTGAAGTAGTGACCCGAGACACACACCTAGTTTCCTGAAACGGGTCATAAATACCTAAAACAGGAATGGCAACCAAAAGTTAATATAGAGACATTTGTACATGGACATATTTTACTCACTGGAACCAGCCAGTGGAGGAAACCATTTGAAATGGGTAGAGTACAAGACGAGACATGGTTTGTGTTCAAAGTTGACATTTTCAAGCTTCTTTAGAATACATTAAAGCATTACACAGAACGTCTTCTGTCAACACACTTTCCAACTATACAAAGCCCATTAGTTCATGCATTGCTTAGCCACAGACTAGTGAATAGGCAGCTTTTATTGGCCCAACTAACACAGAAACACACCTCAACAACTGTTTGAACAATCAATATGCCATACAGTGTTTTGAGTCCAGACCTGGGTTTAAATAGTACTTGAAATCTTTCAAATACTTAGTGTTTGCAGAGTCTGCCTGGAGTGCCAGACGGGCAGGGTTTGCAACTGTGTCGAATATTCTAGTGGTTCTATTAAGCCAGGCAAGCTCAATCAACCACAGATAAAATATTTGGAATAGTATTTGAACCCAGGTCTGTCTGAAACATGTCATTCCCAAATGTCATTCATAAACTGTCTGGTCATCACTTAATTTTACCACCTGACCACTGCAGCGGACTGAAATGCTGTATGCTGAACATACTCAAATCAAACACTATTGTTTTCGTCCGAGTTCACTGTCAACAAACCAATGTTTGAGTGCCTTCTACACTTAAGATCTGCTTTAATTGAGAGACGAGCTTAATTACGCAGGTACTTTCCCGAAACGGATGACAACAAACAACTGGATTCGTTATCCCTTTCATGTCTTACCTCCAGTCCACTTACCGATATCTGAACAAGAGAGCCTCATCGAAATTGCAACAAGCGGTTTTGTGAAAATTGAATTTAATCAGAAGCCACTGTCAGATTTCTGGATTAGCCTGCGCTCAGACTATCCTTCCTTGGCAAATCGCACTGTTAAGACACTGATGCCCTTAGCAACCACGTACCCATGTGAAAGTGGATTCTCGGCCCTCACTAGCATGAAAACTAAATACAGTCACAGACTGTGTGTGGGAAATGATTTAAGACTGAGACTCTCTCCAATACAACCCAACATTGCAGAGTTACGTGCATCCTTTCAAGCACACCCTTCTCAATTAACCTGTGGTGAGTTATTCACCATTTTCAAATGAACAAATAAGGTTTTATATGTTAGATGGTTAAATAAAGAGCAAAATGATTGATTCTCATTATATTATTATTTGTGCCCTGGTCCTATAAGAGCTCTTTGTCACTTCCCACGACCCAGGTTGTGACAAAAACTCACAATCATTCTTATGTTTAATAAATGTATAGTGTGTGTGTGGCAGGCTTACAATGATGGCAAAAAACAACATTTGAGAGTGCGCTGACCCTGGTGCTAGAAAAGGTACGCAGCTGGAGGTTGAATGTTTGATGGGGCACGGGAATATAAAACGTTTGGGAATCACTGATTTAAGACATAGGCCTAATATCTCAGCCTAACACTACTCAACTTGCATCAGTCGTCTTGCCTAACCAGACATTTTTACAAAATACTCTGTTTATTGAAGTGCATTGCAACTGATAGCTACTGGCTGAGACAAACAATACAGCAGAAATGTATATACTGAAGGTATAATTTGATTACAGATGGTTGAGATTGTGTTAATGTCCAGTCTGAATGCTTCATAACACTAGACTCTCTTAGGGCCATGTTCTTCCTTTTATTTAGACTGTGTGCTTTTGACTGGATGGGACAACAGTTTAAATGAATTATGAGGACTCAGCGTGAGAAAGGAGGTGGTCAAGACTGTTGAATCACTGAGGCGAGAAACAGAAGCTGCCCAAATGGAGCCTCATTACCAAAATCGTCTTTAAAATATGCATGTGAACATGTGACTACCAAAAGACTGCAGAGTATTGCAAACATGGTTGCTTAACACAGGGCTATATCTTATGGTAATTTCAAGAAAGTTTAACCTGTGAATAGTTTATTATACTTACTTATAGCATCTCCCTGAAGTCCAATTCCTACATTTGAAAGAAACCAATCAACAATGGTGGAACTCATAATATAATAGAAAACAAAATCCCGTATGAGCTTTAAATGGTATGCTTATGATGGAGCAAAAACTATTTTCTCTACAAACATTAACAGCAATAATGTGTGTTAATCCGAGGACAATCATTTGCAATGTCAATTTCCACCACAAATGAAGGCTTTCATAAATGAATGCATGTTTTCTCCAAATGAACGTACCAAATGAATCGAATGTCTTATCACCAACTGATTATTTTAAGGGTTTTCAAAACAATGCAAATAGGAATACAACCCGGAGAATAAGATTTTGCATTCAACACAACACTCCCGATCAGAATAACATTTTTATCAACAGGGCATGGGGAGAGCATTTAATTTAGAGAGAGAATCACTCCATTTCTAAAAATGACACTGGAATTATATACAAAGGGTGGAGAGAGAGAGAGGAGGGCACAAAGAGAATAGAAGTGTGTGAGAGAGGAAGCAAAGATAGAGAAACAGTGGTGGGTAAAAGAGAAAGAAATGAGAAATTGCTTTATACAAAGGATTCATTAAAATACCTCTAGTCTATGCTCGTTCAAATAGACAGCTAGAATGGGTTGGCAATGTAGGAGTGTGAGTGCGGGCTCACCTACAAGATTAGGCCAACATTATCTTTCTCCCAGATGTAGCGTTCCTATTTGCATCACAGAAAGTAAAAATTTGCATCTTATACAGTACATTTTCTAAAATGTTCTTAAAAATCTACTCAGCCTTGTGTTGAATATTCAAAAACATTTACAAATGCACTTTTGCTAGGCATAGGCCATATCAATAAAGTGTTTTTCCATTAGTTCTCACCAATGTACTTTTCTTATTTTAAAATGTTTGGTACATTTGTGTTGTGAGGGAGACTAGCTCATCCTTATTATTTTGTAAGTGTTACAGTAATCAGGTTTCCATCCAACCATTTCATGCAGATAAAATGTGTCGTTAGAACTTCCTAATGTCGACAAAAACAAAAAAAGTTAGACACGGAGGGATATTTATTTTGTTGATGAAGTAGATTATGCGACAGTGGAAACTCATTTATGAGCAAATAATGATAGAAAAAACATAATGATGCAGTAAACTTGGGAGTCACGAGATGCTGTAGCCTACTATTACCACGACATGGAAAAGCATGTCGAGTTTTTAGTCAGATAGAATAAGTTATGATGAACTACATTTGCATCTTACTACATAACTACATAACTTATTACTACATAACTACATAACTTATTACTACATAACTTATTTCATAACTTACGGTGGTTAAGTGCACGATGATAAACTTCAACCAAATTTCCAATAGATAGAAGGTAGGCTATCATTTGAATGATGCTGGGGACATGATCCGTGCTTGGGATTATTTACTTTTTTTATTAAAAAAGGGGATCTTGGTTTTATCCATTATATAACCAAGCCTGTACACTGTATCAGCAAACTTGTCTACAGAGCATGCGTCAAAACCAGATTGGGCAAGTATGCCATTTATCGCAACAGTTTGCGACAAAACCATCCTTAAGAGTTGAAAATGCAATGGATACACATTTGTTACACAATCCCCGTGCCGAGAGCGCTAATGGACACGATGTCACTGTTTGTGTGAGCATTTGTTTATTTGCTTTCTGGAGTCATGCTGTCTGACTCTCACCCATCCTCGCCCTTTCATTGTCATCCTCGCCCTTTCATTGTAAATAAGAATTTGTTCTGAACTGACTTGCCTGGTTAAATAAAGGTTAAATTAAATAAATAAATCAAAATTCTCCCCCTCACGTGAGAGATCGATATCTCCTCCAGCTCATGGCTTCAGCCAATCGGACAATAGCCATGTGTCTCACCACTGTGCATGCTCTAGCCATGCAGTCTCTCCAGGTCCTGATTGGCTAGCCAGCCTGCCCCACACTCTCCAAGGGAGTAAATATTGCCAGGTACGGTGTTATTCCAGTCTGTGAGTGTGGGTGTATATATGTGCATGGGATGCGTGGACACAGAAAACATACCCATGTTCATCTTCTCCTGTGTGTGATTAAAGTTCCTGTGTGTGTTAACTCTTGGGCTCCTTTATTCCCCTCTAACCGGGGGCGGTGTCAGTGAGTCACAAACCAGTCAAATACCTAGAACTGGGTCGCTGTCTTTCAACATTAAAAGTCAGTTTGATGGAAACACATCTGGTGGGAAAATGCACATATTTTTCTATGCAGAAAATCTGTCGCCAATTGGATGGAAACCTAAGCTTTAAGCTTTAAGTGGTAAGCTTTAATTCCTAGGTAAAATCTCTACAAATGTCTCAAAGAGGCGTTCTAATCCGTGTAATAAATGGTGTTATTGACTTAAAAGTCAATCATCCAAAATCAATATCAACAGGATATTAAGACCCTGGCAAAACATTCTGTTCAAACTAATAAAGTGTTCAAACAATGTCTGAGCTTAGCTCCAAATGAACAAATGCTGTATCTCAAATGTAGAACTAACCAAACAGGGAGGCTAGAGATCTGACTTATACTCGAGGGTCTCATATCACATCAGAATTTGGGGCTCTAAATTCAACTGATTCAGAGCCCGCTAACTACAGTTTGTGTAATAGAGTAATTCCAAAAATGAGAGGGGAAAAGCCTTTGATACCAGCAAACAGGTTATTTTTTATTGCGAGTCGCGTTACGTCAAACAAACACAACAAAGGTTTGCGCAAACATTGTCCTAATCACTGAGACCACACAACCACACACTAAAACAAGGTACTGACATCCCTAGAATGAATAGGCCTACCACAGTGTCCTCTACTGGGCGAAAAAACAATATCCCACATCGCCTCGGCGCTCCAGGATCAGTATGCACATGTATGGAGCTACAGGATCAGTATGCACATGTACAGAGCTACAGGATCAGTATGCACATGTATGAAGCTACAGGATCAGTATGCACATGTATGGAGCTACAGGATCAGTATGCACATGTATGGAGCTACAGGATCAGTATGCACATGTATGGAGCTACAGGATCAGTATGCACATGTATGGAGCTACAGGATCAGTATGCACATGTACAGAGCTACAGGATCAGTATGCACATGTATGAAGCTACAGGATCAGTATGCACATGTATGGAGCTACAGGATCAGTATGCACATGTATGGAGCTACAGGATCAGTATGCACATGTATGGAGCTACAGGATCAGTATGCACATGTATGGAGCTACAGGATCAGTATGCACATGTACAGAGCTACAGGATCAGTATGCACATGTATGAAGCTACAGGATCAGTATGCACATGTATGGAGCTACAGGATCAGTATGCACATGTATGGAGCTACAGGATCAGTATGCACATGTATGGAGCTACAGGATCAGTATGCACATGTATGGAGCTACAGGATCAGTATGCACATGTATGGAGCTACAGGATCAGTATGCACATGTATGGAGCTACAGGATCAGTATGCACATGTATGGAGCTACAGGATCAGTATGCACATGTACAGAGCTACAGGATCAGTATGCACATGTATGAAGCTACAGGATCAGTATGCACATGTATGGAGCTACAGGATCAGTATGCACATGTATGGAGCTACAGGATCAGTATGCACATGTATGGAGCTACAGGATCAGTATGCACATGTACAGAGCTACAGGATCAGTATGCACATGTATGAAGCTACAGGATCAGTATGCACATGTATGGAGCTACAGGATCAGTATGCACATGTATGGAGCTACAGTATCAGTATGCACATGTATGGAGCTACAGGATCAGTATGCACATGTATGGAGCTACAGGATCAGTATGCACATGTATGGCGCTCCAGGATCAGTATGCACATGTATGGAGCTACAGGATCAGTATGCACATGTATGGAGCTACAGGATCAGTATGCACATGTATGGCGCTACAGGATCAGTATGCACATGTATGAAGCTACAGGATCAGTATGCACATGTATGGAGCTACAGGATCAGTATGCACATGTATGGAGCTACAGGATCAGTATGCACATGTATGGAGCTACAGGATCAGTATGCACATGTATGGAGCTACAGGATCAGTATGCACATGTATGGAGCTACAGGATCAGTATGCACATGTATGGAGCTACAGGATCAGTATGCACATGTATGGAGCTACAGGATCAGTATGCACATGTATGGAGCTATGCAAACGCCATCTGAGGGCAATGATAAAACAAAAAGACCACAATTAAGGCTGCATTATTAATCAAACAATAAGCCCTGCTCTGGCAACTTTCTAGAGATTGAAACATCAGATTGGTTTGATTTGGTTTTGTATGCCAATGTTGAGAATCAAGAAACAATGTAGAAAATGATTTTATAGCCTGTAAAATGCACGGTCAATGACTATTATGTCATCACCCAAGATATTTCATGCAATCAATACAAAGGCTATAGAAGTAGCCTAACTCGGTCAACATCAGCCTATCCCAGTTCCAATTTATCAAAATAGCACAGTATGATGTTATACATTTGTCTGGGGTTTGCAACTATTTCAAAGTCTTAAAACAATAAGGCTCCCCCAGTGTGCCTTTCTCACAAGGCTTATACAACATGTTTTTTAGGGTGATGTAGATGTAAACATTTCATATTTTCTGCAGGAGATGTAGGCGTATGAACAGTCAGGTTATAGGGAAAATATCATGGTCACTTTGCTAAACGTGTTATCCAGGCACCAAGGTGTAGAACCTCAAAAGCGTTGCTTCTTGTTAAAAAACATTAAGGGATTTTGAACATACCCCTTGTGCTCAATCAGAGCAGGGTAGCTGAGATTTGTTAGTGAAGATAACTATAGCTTGACAAGGCATCAATATAACACTTATCATATAGGGGCTGTCTGACAGCTGCTGCCAGCAAAGAAGAAAAATACATCTCAGAGGACACCAAGTTCCTACGATGCTTTAATCTTAAAATATAGAGAATGTGCAAAAGGATGATCTTATGGAAATGATGCAAATAATAACACTGCCATCTCCTATAAATAAGTGACAGCATTACATTCTGCAATCAAACTAATGGTATTCCTTCTTAAGAATGATGGTGTGCATGCATTAAAGCAGCATACATTAACATCTGCTTATGAGAACATCCACCAAAGGAATTACATTAGGCCAATTTACAATTCAGGAATACACTGCTATGCTGGTGTGACCCCTCTGCATCTGGAAATTTACTGCCAGTACTATGGATATGGAAGGACTAAAAACCTCACAAAATTAACCTTAGACTAGGCCTACTGAGTAGGTTTACAGGTTCACAGCCAACCTACATAATTGAACACTGTATTTTCTTGCACTGCAATAATGCACATTATAACATAATTCATATAGTAAACAAAAACAATGTAGCCTGCATATTTAATTTACCCATACCTGATTTGGTGGCGGGAAGAGTAAGATGTTTGCAAAGTTAAAGTTTCAATCCCAACAAGGCTATTAAATACTGCAATATATTTTTGTTCATTTCCATAAGAAGTGCTTGTAGGCTAATAGATATGCTACCTTTGTAGACTCCTCGCGGTTAACACAGAGCTGACTGACTGGCCTAGCTTCGAGACCTCGTGGTACAATGCGAGCTGACAGTTCTGGGTCTGGTAATAACTGGTGGGTTATCCCTGAAATGCGAAGTACCGCGACACACATTGAAAAATACGGGTTATTAAAATCATAGGCTAGCTAGCCATTGCAATAAATACTGTTTTCCAGCTACACGTGGAAACATGAGGAACACGGGGTCAATGACTACAAATAAAAACTAATCTGAATACCAACTAAAAAAGTTACTTTTCTTAAAACAAAATTGGAGGATAGCGTCATAGATTGAGTCTTTTGGGATAATGGTGCCATTTGACAATACGCACTAGCCCAAAACCGGCAGGTGACGATATTGAGTCGTGTCATTTTACATGATTCAATCTCGCCATCTGCCTGCCTTTGGGCTAGATACCCACTTGGACGTCACTAGTTACCACAGTCAGTCATAAACCCCGCATATTTCTACAATTTCTCTTAAAATGTGATTTTAAACCTAACCATAACCACACTGCTAACCTTAAATTAAGGCCAAAAATAAAATGTTGGTTTTCATGAATTTTGACGATAGTCCTATAGCCAAGTTTGACTTTGTGGCTGTGTTATTTAGTAGAAACCTACGCACTGGGGAAGAGTTTTTCGGCACCAACCGCTCGTAAATGTTTGTTGCAGCGTGTAAACTACACGCATATTTCTTCTGGTCACTTCGATAATATCCAGCAGCAAGGGCGTGCGCTTTGTAGTTATAACGTTGTATGTTGAGTGGTGAATTCCTAATATTTATTCGTCAAATGTTAATGTGATATTATATCCACATTTGTGGAAATGTTTTATTTGTTAGCCATCGATATTGAAACAAGTGAAAAGTAGGCTATTGATTATTGAAGCAATAATACATGCGAGGCCATGTGTTATGACATTTTTATCATGGCTGTGATGTGGTCATAACCAGGAAGCGAACCGAGTGGTGCCATGATTTAAAAAAGTCGTATCACATGGCCTCTTATGTATTATTGCTTTTATACAACGGTTACCAGAATAAAACATCTAGATTATTTCACAAACCATCCATTTTTCAACAAAACGTGATGCTACATTCACTAACACTGCTTTCTGCATGTATAACATTAACGCTGGGCCCAGGTTGCTGGTCCACTTTCTCTTCTTGTTTAATATCTTTAATATCCTCCTCCTCTTCTTGTTGGCACCATTCATTAAACGTTAGTGGATAAAACAAAGGCCGTCATTGAAAATAAGAATTTGTTCTTAACTGACTTGCCTAGTTAAATAAAGGTAAAATAAAATATAAATAAAACAGGTGCTAAGAATAATAGTTGTAAAAGTGATAGTGTGTTGCTAGGTAACGATGTAAAGATGTCACTTTATAAGAAGGTGGCCTTGTGTATGTTGTCTCATATGTCATGGGCAGGAGAGGCTCTAACAATGGGAATTCCAAACCACCTGTTGTATAATACATATAATGTTAATTCATGAAATAACCTACTTGTTCAGTTGCATTTTGGATTATCCCAGTGTTAGGGATGGGCATAGGGATGGGCCAGAAACATAAAACATATATTTTCTATAAAAAAATGTATGTTTGAATTTTCTAACTAGTTTTCATTGGGAAGACATATGAAGTGCTTTTATCAAAAGCAAGCACTTTTGCATGGTAAAAAACATAATCTTATTAATTACTACACACGCTTTATTATGTAACTACTGTTTTGAGCCAACTTGGACAGAGCTGGGCAAAACACACCTACAAGGGCACCCAGGCAAGATTAATTGAACCCTCTTATTGGTTTCCTAAAGCAGAGGTTCCCAACCTTTTTTTGGTTACTGTACCACCGACTGAATTTTGCCCAGAGTATTGCTGAAGTACCCCCTCGTGTATTTTACCAGTAGGTCTATGGTCTTCTCAAGTATCCCCCGTGGATAGGCCAAGTACCCCCAGGGGTCCTAGTACCCTTGGTTGGGAACCACTGCCCTAAAGCATGCTCATTTGACAGCGTGCTTCCTACCTAGTGAATACACCCCTGATGTTAACTTCTCGTAAGCTAATGCTACGTTTGCAACCAAGTGGGAAGTGGGGAATTTACCACATATAGGACTGGGAAAAGGAACATTGAACGGCCCTCCAACTGGTAGGTACTAGTGAGAAAACTCGTCTATCATCCTGAGCTCATATTTCTCCCACATGCTGACCTCTGACGTCACCTACTAAGGAAATTACCTTGATAAAAGCATTTGGCAGTTAGATGCAACAGCAAAACATTATTTATAAAAAGCAATCTATTAATATGCACTCTAAAAAGAAAAGGTTCCTGGAGTATCCTTTAGGGGTTCTTCAAATTGAAACTGTGGGGGAATCCCTATAAGTTCCTCAAAGAACCCCTTAAAATGAATCCTCTTAGAACCTTTTGAATAACATTTTGGCGTTAATTTTTGAACAACCCCCCTCCCCTATTATTAATAATAATAATAATAATAATAATAAACACAACAATAGCACAATACTTTAGTTGTCAGTGTTTATTATGATTTTAGTGGCAAAGCAGAAGAAAAAAAGATATGAGGTAAGCTCCCAGCAGAGCCCCATGTCCAATATATCCTCTGAGGTATTGATATTAATGTGTTGATGTTCTCCTTATCCGTAGCCAGAATGATTTTGCAGTGCATGGTGATCGAACAGGTTTCCTGTTATATTCATCAGAGGTGTAGGGAGGATGAAAAAATTGTAATTATACAGATGACTAACAAAACATGCACACAACAGTATTCATACCTTGGTTTTTGTGGTAAATGTGAATGAAAAAAACTTTGGGATAATGGTTTTCATACACATACCTTGTCCATAATGTAGAGGCCTATGGGATATTAATTGAAGAGGTTCAGTAAGGGAGGAGGATGGTAAATGTGCTCTGCACAACATACCAATAGACATACCTTTGTATACCTCCTCGTCTGTATACCTGCAGACAGACACAAAAGTGAGCAGTTCAGTCATCTGCACCCAATACAGCTAGCCTTCAACATATTCGTATAGCCTACATATTCTTACCTCTTTGTTGATTGATATCCATTGAATTGTGTCCATTTTCTGCTTTAGAAATATTTGCACAAGTATGAAAAGATAGATGGTATCATTGTAAAACAATATAAATGTAGATCATACAAGGGACACACCTTACCTTAAATTGAGGAGATCTTTACATTGTTCAGTTAAGTGCCTGCACCTGCTGTCCTTTCAAATTCAAATCTAAACGTTTCAGTTGGGCAGTTAGGTTCCTGCAAGAACCCCCACCAACTAAGGAGGTTCCTCGATGAACCCCACCTCCTATGGGGTTCCTGGAAAAACCTTTTGGGGGCAATTTTCAGTACTAAGAACCCTAAGCTTCTTCAAAAGAACTTTGAGGATCTTAGAAGGACCCTTGTTGAACCCCTAATGTTTAGACAATAACAATCATTTGTTTACAACCATGATAGCTGTAGAGGCCTAATTGGTGGAGTGCTGCAGAGATGTTTGTCCTTCTGGAAAGTTCTCCCATCTCCATAGAGGAACTCTGGAGCTCTGTCAGAGTAACCATCGGGTTCTTGGTCACCTCCCTGACCAAGGCCCTTCTCCCCCAATTGCTCAGTTTGGCCAGGTGGCCAGCTCTAGGAAGAGTCTTGGTGCTTCCAAACTTCTTCCATTTAAGAATGATGGAGGCCACTGTGTTCTTGGGGACCTTCAATGCTGCAGACATTTTTTGGTAACCTTTCCCAGACCTGTGCCTCGACAATCCTGTCTTGGAGCTCTACAGACATTTCCTTCGACCTCGTGGCTTGGGTTTTGCTCTGACATTGACTGTCAACTCTGGGACCTTATATAGACAGGTGTGTGCCTTTCCAAATCATGTCCAACCAATTGAATTTGCCACAGGTGGACTCCAATCAAGTTGTAGAAACATCTCAAGGATGATCAATGGAAACAGGATGCACCTGAGCTCAATTTCGAGTCTCATAGCAAAGGGTCAGAATACTTATGTAAATATGGTATTTCTGTTTTGTATTATTCATAAATGTGCAAACATTTCTAAAAACCTGTTTTCGCTTTGTCATTATGGGGTATTGTGTGTAGATTGATGAGATTCTTTTAATTTTTAAATACATTTTAGAATAAGGCTGTAACTTAACAAAATTAGGAAAAAGTGAAGTGGTCTGAATATTTTCAGAATGCACTGTATACCCTCACAGCGGCGACAATTGCAACTGATGTGTGATATACTGGTCTACGACAGCAAGTCCAATCCATGCCGGACTGATGAGCAGAGATCTATGCTGGCCAACTTCAACCACAGGGGAGCCAATGTCACCCAACACAAGAGCAAACGATAGGCTACTACCAGTATAATCATATCCCAGTTATTTTTATATGACCTCATACTTTATTCATTTGGGTTTTGTTTCTATTGATTTCTCATTCGATTATCTGTCATCGACGAGTCTTCATTCCCGTCTCACTCTGATATTAGTTATGATAGAACTGATGATGACACTTTATCACTGAAAATCCACATTTAAAGCAAGATTCAATTATTTTATATGTACCCTATATGACAGTGTAAAATATTGTGGCTTGTGGATGGTTCGTGTATCACTCTTTCACATAGTGTTTCAATGTGTACAGGACCTCGATGTAACAGTGGTAAACCACTTAAGTCGAGGGCAAGAGAAAAAAGGGTAAGTGTGGGCCAGAGGAGGCTAGTGGGAGGAGTTATAGGAGGATGGGCTCATTGTAATAGCTGGAATGGATTTAATGGAACGGAGTCAAACGTTGTTTCCATATGTTTGATGTGTTTTGTTACCAATCCATCCTCCCACCAGCCTCCTATGATGTGGACCTCTTGAGGTTGAAGTTATGATTAATTTTGATAGATCTTTGATCCATGTTCTGCACTTTTGGGCATTCCAAGCTATCTTCCATGAGACTGAATGCAGGTGCTCCCGCTGGAAAGACAGGAAGAGTAGGTGGTCCCTCAGAAGATCACCTTGGGGGAAGACCAGTGGAAAAGGTAAGCAGAGGCATAATGTGGATTTGACCCATACTTTTCATAAAAATAAGGCAGCAATATGGAGGTCTATGGATTGGTTAACTTTAATAATTAGAAAACAATTCACTGGGGTTTCAGTTTCAACCACATAAAAACGATGAACTGAATTGTTCAAGTTGAAAATCGATTCTTTGTCCTTTGTTTCAAAATTGATGCTTCTGGTTTTACACTAAATCTTTTACTAATAAGTAATGGCCTTCACAATGCAATAGCAGTCCAGTTTTCTGAATTTTATTTGAACCACCTGGAGTGGAACTAAGGCCTTTTTACCAGGAAGACAGTTACTTGGTTCAGCCAGTCTATCTTAAGCCTTTGGCCAAAAACATGTATTTATTTTTAGTTCAAACGTATAGATTAATTTGATCAGCCGGTCGTTAGAGTTTACACGTCTTTGAAAATAAATCATTAGACATTGTGTGGGATAGAAAGAACCTTACTGGATAATCAATTAACAGAGAACCCTTAATATACACCATGATTTGTCTAGTGTTACAGTTACAAAAACATGAATGCGGAATCATCTGATGTGTCCCTGTAGTTGGGCCTAGTGTGTTGTCACTTCCTATTAGCTGGCGTATTCATCAGGCCCTCTGCTCAGCGTCATCCTCTCAGTGCACAGAGCAGCACACCCGTCTGCTCAGATGGAAATAGCACAGGACCATTCACATTGTCTGCGTCCCAAATGGCACCCTATTCCCTATATAGTTAACTACACTATATATACAAAAGTATGTGGACACCCCTTTAAATTAGTAGATTCGGCTATTTCAGCCACACCCATTGCTGACAGGTGTATAAAATAGAGCACACAGCCATGCAATCTCCATAGCCAAACATTGGCAGTAGAATGGCCATACTGAAGAGCTCAGTGACTTTGATTTTGATTTTATTTTAGATTTCATTTGGATCTTTTTTAGTCCCCATTTGGACTAATCTTCCAAGAGTCCTTAAACAGTAAAATACAATTTATAATACGAACACATATAACACACTATTACAAACATACATAATATACTAACATAATGACCCAATAATATTGATTCTTCATCTACTATAGTCCCACAACATTTCTATGTATTATATTTAAATCGTTTTTAAAAAATGTTTAAATTTATATATTGAAAGGTTTCTGGTTTGCTCAGTTAATTTATTCCATTTCTTTATTGCTCTAAATCGAAATGTTCTTTTTCCTATTTCTCTTTTCTGTCTGGACAATGCATAGATGGTAGACAATCTATTCCTAGTATTTACGGAATGTCTGTCTCTTACCAACTGAATACCGTTGTGAATTGAACTTGGCCGTATTAAATTATGTATATTATGAAATAAAATAAGCATGTGTCCTTTCAATTATCTTATCGATTGATGACCAACCAAAAACAATCCTTGCTGCTTTGTTCTGTGCATTCTGCAGCCTCCTAACTTCACTTGATGATGCATTTCCCCAGACCACAGAACAGTAGTTCACCTGACTCTCAATTAATGCTTGTGTTATTTGCTGAATAATTTTTCCTGGTAAATATTTAGCTATCCTTCTGATTATGCATGCTGTTTTTTTTATTTTTTAGTATTTTTTAGTATTTTTTAGTTAGTATTTTTTTAGATTAGTTATTTGAGACGACCATGATAAGCAGTTGTCTAGCTGCACTCCCAATAGTTTGGTTTCTGCCACTTCTTCAATTTGTACTCCTCCCATACTTAATTGTATCCCATGCTGTTTGGGCCTTTTCCTAGTGGAACAGACCAACATAACTTTGGTTTTCTTGGTGTTTAAAACAAGTTTGTTTTGGCAAACCCACTCCCTAATATTCTCCAAATCTCCTTGTAAAGTTTGCTGTACCTGTTGAACCGATTGTCTTGCTGCATCAATTGTAGTATCATCTGCAAATATAGTAGCTTGAGTTTCAGCTAAGGCATAGGGAAGGTCGTTGGTATATATTAAATATAGAAGTGGCCCAAGGCAGCTGCCCTGCGGTATTCCACAGTTTAACACATGAGGGGAAGAAAATGAACCATTGATATAGGTGGACTGTTTCCTGTCAGTTAGATATGACTGTACCCAATTCAATGCTACCTCCTTAAAACCATAATGCATTAATTTTGTCAAAGTTATTTAATGATCCACTAAATCAAATGCTGCACTGAAATCTAAAAATAGTACACCCACAAACTTGCCATTATCCATAGCATTGAGCCACTGGTCAATCATGTCAACCAATGCAGTGGTAGTGGAATGGTTTTTGCAATAAGCATGCTGATTGGCTATAATCAGATCATTCTTTTCCATTTACTCCCATATTTGTCAACTCACAATACCCTCCAATATCTTACTGAGTGTAGGGAGTAGACTAATTGGTCGACTATTGGCAGGACTAATGGGTTCTTCGCAGTCTTTCGGAATAGGACACAGTTTCGCATGCTTCCATACATTTGCAAACATCCCCTTTTCCAGTGACCAATTAAATATGTATCTCAGTGGAACTGCAATCTGGGGAGCAGCACAGCGAAGCAAAAAATTGTCCATAAGACCATAACCTGTAGATTTACCATCAGGTAATGACTTCAATAGGTTTAACACCTCCTCCACTGACACCGTTTGCAGACTAAAAGAGCAGATCTTGTTGCTCATAATATGATCATCAATCCATTGGACAATAGCTTGTTTGGAAGAATGTATGTTTACATTGTTGCTCAGTAAATTCATTTTCTTTGTAAAAAAAATCTGCAAAATGATTGGCAATATCAACTCGTTTTGTTATTATTCTCCCGTCAACCTCCACACTAGATAGGCATGATGAGATAGATGTACCAAGTAAGCCCTTAAATGTGTTCCATACCTTTTTAGAATCATTTTCAGAATCAATAAAAGCATTGTTGTAAAATAACTTTTTTTTCTTTCGATTCAATTTAACTGCATAATTACGTAATGTTCTATAATTCTGTTCATCAATTTCTAATTTTGACTTGGCTGCTAAGACTTCTGCCATATTTCTTTGAGAAAAAGCCTCACCCAGTTCATCATCAATCCATGGAGATGGACGAGCACCAACTGTACTCTTTCTTATAGGGGCATGATGGTCCATTACCTCAGTGAGCAAATCAATAAAACATTCTGTAGCGTGATTTAAATCATCCTCTAGATAAATCAGCTCCCAGAGTACAGCAGCCAAATCATTTAGAAATAGCTCATGATGAAATATTTTAACATTTCTCTTAACCACAATCCTAGGGGGTTTCTTTGGAACCTTGGTGTTCATGGTTATGGTCACAATATTATGGTCTGTCCAGCCCACTGGCATTGACCTGGCTTTTAAGCATTGCAATGGTATATTACAGAAAATCAGATCAATGCATGTGTCTGAACGATGACACAACTTAATTGATGATCTAGTAGTATCATTAACCATTTGTTTCAAACCACAGTTCTTGGCATATCTCATCAATTTTGTTATATTCAAATTATTATGATCCTTCCAATATATATTAAAATCACCCAAGATAAATACATCTCTGTTGCTATCTGTGGCCTGGTCAAACCCAGTACATAAGTCATCCAGATAGGACACCTTAGAGCTAGGTCTATACACACATCCTACCAATATGGGTGCCTGGTGAGGCAGATGTACCTGAGCCCATAGTGCCTCTACTTGACATACATTAAGGTCATCCCTTCTCTTAAAAGGTATATGATTCTGAATGTACAGTGCTACACCCCCACCATTCCTATTCCTATCTCTTCTCAGTAGACTATATGCATGAATGATAATTTGCCCATCATTTACAGATGCATCTAAATGTGTTTCGGTCAAAGCCAAAATATGAATATTATTAATGTTGACCAAGTTAAAAACCTCATGTATTTTGTTAGGAAGGCTACATACATTAACCTGAGCTATATGCAACCCTTTCCTTATCAAGTGAAGATCAATAGAGCATGTATTCGTTATAGTTGAAGTTGTCATGATACACTACAACACACAAACTCAGATTTGAACATTAAATTAAAATAGCCAGGGACTTACTCCAGAGTCCCGATACAATTGCCCATTGATATAAAGTTTATCCATCACCATGGAGACTCGTTGATTCAGGCAATGCTTTTCTTTCATGATGGGATATCGTTTTTTTCTCCTTTCATTGATCTCGGTGGGGAAGTGATCATTCATTCCAAAATCAAATCAAATGTATTTATATAGCCCTTCTTTCATCAGCTGATATCTCAAAGTGCTGTACAGAAACCCAGCCTAAAACCCCAAACAGCAAGCAATGCAGGTGTAGAAGAACGGTGGCTAGGAAAAACTCAGTGTTTCAGTGTTTCTGAGTGTTGCAGTGTGTTTCAGTGTTTCTGAGTTCTCTGCCCATGTTCTTCGTCATTTCCTTTTGCTTAAATTTGTCAAAACATGCAATAATAGCCCGTGGCCTATTTCCAGAGGACTTACCTATTCTATGGACTCTGGAGAAAGTGACATTACGCACAACATCGGTGGGCAGTTTTAGTTTAGTTGACATAAAGTCTCGGACTGTGTCCTCACAGCCTCTGCTGTTGTCATTCTCCGTTATCCCTGAAAATATTAGATTGTTCCGCATTGATCGACACTGTACATCAAGCAAGGTTTCTTTAAGTTGTTTGTTCTCCCTTTGCACCACCTCCACCTTGCTATGAAGAGAGTCTACAGTACCTTTCAGCGCCGTGTTCTCTTTCCTTAGATCATCAATCTGACGTTGGCTGAATTCTAGATTTGCACATAATGCATTGATGTCCTCTCGTAATATATCCAAGATATAAAGTTTGGCAAGCCTTTCATTGATGGATTTGAACAAGTCCACATCCATATCAGTAAACCTCTCCCCACTTGCGCCCTCTTACTAGGGGATGGTTTGGTTCCATCGTTGATACCTATTGGCCAACCTGGTTTTGGTTTGTTTTGTTGATTGGGTTGGTTGTCCTTAACAATGCTTGAATCCTCCAACTTTCAACGTGTTACCGTCATAGGATGCCACCTTTCCAACAAGTCAGTGCCCCACTCAACTGTAAGTGCTGTTATCGTGAAGTGGAAACGTCTAGGAGCAACAATGGCACAGCCGAGAAGTGGTAGGCCACACAAGCTCACGGAACGGGATCGTCAAGCATGTAGCGCGTAAAAATCGTCTGTCCTCGGTTGCAACACTCACTACCGAGTTTCAAACTGCCTCTGGAAGCCACGTCAGCACATAACTGTTCGTCGGGAACTTCATGAAATGGGTTTCCATGGCCGAGCAGCCGCACACAAGCCTAAGATCACCATGCGCAATGCCAAGCGTCGCCTGGAGTGGTGTAAAGCTCTCCCCCATTGGACTCTGGAGCAGTGGAAACGTGCTCTCTGGAGTGATGAATCACGCTTCACCATTTGGCAGTTTGACAGACGAATCTGGGTTTGGCGGAAGCCAGGAGAATGCTACCTGCCCGAATGCATAGTGCATTCTGTTTTTCATGATTCGGGCTAGGCCCCTTAGTTCCAGTGAAGAAAAATCTTAACACTACAGCATACATTCTAGACGATTCTGTGCTTCCAACTTTGTGGCAACAGTTTGGGGAAGGCCCTTTCCTGTTTCAACATGACAATGCCCCGTCCACAAAGCGATGTCCAAACAGAAATGGTTTGTTGAGATTGGTGTGGAAGAACTTGACTGGCCTGCACAGAGCCCTGACCTCAACTCCATCGAACACCTTTGGGATGAATTGGAACGCCAAATGCGAGCCAGGTCTAATCGCCCAACTTCAGTGTCCAACCTAACTAATGCTCTTGTGGCTGAATGGAAGCAAGTCCCCATAGCAATGTTACAACATCTAGTGGAAAGCCTTAACAGAATAATGGAGGCTGTAATAGCAGCAAAGGGGCGGCCAACTCCTTATTAATGCCCATGATTTTGAAATGAGATGTTCAATGAGCAGGTGTCCACATACTTTTGGTCATGTAGTGTATATACACTGGGTGTACAAAACATTAAGGACGCCTGCTCTTTCCATGACACAGACTGACTAGGTGAATCCAGGTGAAAGCTTTGATTCCTTATTGATGTCACTTTTTTAAATCCACTTCAATTCAAGTGTAGAGGTGGCAGCTAGCCTAGCGGTTAGAACATTGGGCCAGTAACCGAAAGGTCACTGGTTCGAATACCTGAGCTGTCGAGGTGCCCTTGAGCAAGGCAGTTAACCCTAATTTCCTCCAGGGGCGGCTTACTACTAAGGTTGACCATGTAAAACAACACATTTCACTGCACCTATCTGGTGTATGTGACAATAAAGTTTTATTCAAGTTTTTTTTTAACTACTTTTAGTGCAGGAAGGAATATGGTATCATCTGGGATGTAGCCTTTCTGACTGCCTCGGTCACATTTTTTCTCCTCCCACATGCACTGTAGAGATCACTTCACTCTGAGGGAGCAAAAACTATTCAGCACTGTGTGACTCACTCCATTAGCATGGGATCACCAGATTAGTTCATTAAATATGAGTAGGCCCACTCACTAATCTTGAAAATGGCAAGTGTTTCATACTTTTATTCAGGAAGTTGAGACTACGATTGTGAAAGCAACCGTCACAAACCCAGAGACTTTCCGGCAAGAGCATTTGGAAAGGAGAATAAAGCCTACTTAACTCAATCCCTGTGGCTCAAGCTGTTTTTCCCCAATTCCCATGCAATAAAATTGTCAATGTTTCTGACTCCCAATGATGAAACCACTGTGGAGCTCGACACCATAGCAGAGATGGAAATGACCACCACCACAGAGCCCAGACTCAAACGGGTCTTCACTCCCACTTTGAGACACTACTTCCTGTCTAAACAGTAAGAACTGTCTCATAGATACCATCTTCTCATGTTAAACTACAGTTGAAGTAGGAAGTTTACATACACCTTAGCCAAATACATCTAAAATCAGGTTTTCACAATTCCGGACATTTAATCCTAGTAAAACTTCCTTGTCTTAGGTCAGTTAGGATCGCCACTTAATTTTAAGAATGTGAAATGTCAGAATAATAGTAGAGAGATTGATTTATTTCAGCTTTTATTTCTTTCATCACATTCCCAGTGGGTCAGAAGTTTACATATTAGTATTTGGTTGCATTGCCTTTAAATTGTTTAACTTGGGTCAAACATTTCGGGTAGCCTTCCACAAGCTTCCCACAATAACTTGGGTGAATTTTGGCCCATTCCTCCTGACAGAGCTGGTGTAACTGAGTCAGGTTTGTAGGCCTCCTTGCTCGCACACGCTTTTTCAGTTCTGACCACACATTTTCTATAGGATTGAGGTCAGGGCTTTGTGATGGCCACTCTAATACCTTGACTTTGTTGTTCTTAAGCCATTTTGCCACAACTTTGGAAGTATGCTTGTGGTTATTGTCCATTTGGAAGACCCATTTGCGACCAAGCTTTAACTACCTGACTGATGTCCTGAGATGTTGCTTCAATATATCCACATCATTTCCCCCTCCTCATGATGCCATCTATTTTTTGAAGTGTACCAGTCCCTCCTGCAACAAAGCACCCCCACAACATGATGCTGCCAAACAGTTCTATTTTTGTTTCATCAGACCAGAGGACATTTCTCCAAAAAGTATGATCTTTGTCCCCATGTGCAGTTGTAAACCGTAGTCTGGCTTTTTTATGGCGGTTTTGGAGCAGTGGCATCTTCCTTGCTGAGCGGCCTTTCAGGTTATGTCGATATAGAACTCGTTTTACTGTGGATATAGATACTTTTGTACCCGTTTCCTCCAGTATCTTCACAAGGTCCCTTGCTGTTGTTCTGGGACTGATTTGCACTTTTCGCACCAAAGTACGTTCATCTCTAGGATACAGAACGCGTCTTCTTCCTGAGCGGTATGACGGCTGCGTGGTCCTATGGTGTTTATACTTGCGTACTATTGTTTGTACAGAAATTGGAAATTGCTCCCAAGAATTAACCAGACATGTGGAGGTCTACAATTTCTTTTGATTTTCCCATGATGTCAAGCAAAGAGGCACTTTGTTTGAAGGTAGAATTTTCACGTTCTAGTCATGCATTTGGATGTTATTGGGAGACTAAGTGAAAATTTTGAGTTGAGTGGAAGTTAGGATTCCCCCCTGAGCGTGTGAAGCACGATTTCTGAGTGTTGCACGCAAAGTGATTTGGCCTCTAGTTTGAAGCCACACTAAAGTATCTGAACTACGTCATCTACATGAATATAATGATTGATGCAGTGCATTTGGCAGTAACGCTCATGGATGGATTTTTAATGAACATCTCAAAATCGCCTCGCAAACCTTTAGGTATCAAGTGTTGGAGAATGTTTACACTTAACCTCATCCATTCAGGGCAGATGGTTATTTCCTTGTTGTAATATGACTCCCTGATGACTGTAAAACTCCCTGATGACTGTAAAACAATCAACACTCAATATTTCTCTCAGCCCAGTTTGTCTACTTCCAGCATATTAATTTCAATCTTATATATGGTCTTGAGTGAAGAGTAAGTGGTCATTTGTGGCATGCTGGGAATGAGCCCATTTAAATCAGTCTCTCTCGCTCTCTGCCTCAAAGCCAATTGACTTTAGGACATAACACCAACCCTTTTGTAAATTGCATAGAGATGTCTGAAGGAGCCCAGGGCATATGCCATCCACAAAACGACTAATGCTACAAAGAACTATAATGTATCTCTAGAGGCCTTCTGAGTCATAATGTAGTGAGTGAATCAACGAAGAGATTATAATTGCCAGAGGGAGTATAGATTTTGAGGTATAACGTTATTGTATGTCTCTCAGCATTTTTTTCTGCTGTTCTTTGTCCTAAGGGCCTCACTGATGGGCTGTGTATCGCTTACAGAGATTACAAATGACGACAACAGCGCAGCAATCATTTACCAGGCCATAGCAGATCTGCCAAAGCCTAGCAGAGACACACTGGCTTTCCTCATGCTGTATCTGCAGAGGTAACACCTAAGGGTGATGGGATACCTCTCTGTCTTTAGAGTGATTATTATTTTTTCTCCCTGAGAGGGTACTATTTCCTCAACTTACAGTTCCATAAATGACGAATTCCATAACTTGTCAGGAAATTGAGCAAAATTGGACCACTCAGATGCAGGTTATTGCAAGAGTAAACAGGAAGTTTATATTCAATAAGAGGTTAATGTCTTCTTAATAAGTTTATTGCACACTGCCTTACTGCCCACTGTAGAGTCCTGCAGAGCCCCTTGTGTCAAATGGACCAGAACAGAACAATTTGTCCAGGATGTTTGGACCAACCATTTTGGGACATGGAATGGCAGAGCCCTTCCCTACGACCCTTATGAAACAAACACTAAGCCAAAGGTGGGCACTGTCTTGTGTATACATGTCATGCAATTGTGATCTTCACTATTTCGCAGTGTTTCAGTATTTAAAAAAAATATCAAGTGCCACATTGAGTATTTCCATTGATCTGGTCCTTTCAGTGCTGTAACATTTCTGCAATGTCACCCATGTAGATGCATGCAATATGTGTAATGCCTCTGCATTTGTGAACCAGGTTACTGTTGATTTCATCATCTCTCAGATCACAGGCTGAATGCTGTCATTCCCTGCCGAGAACTGGAAACGCCACCTCATGGTATAGAAACAGGTTATATCAGTGATCGATGCCAATGTCAGCCACAGCATAGACCGAGGTAAACAAACAACCTGACACCAACACTCAGCTGCTGTGTGCTATCGAAAAACTCACTGTCAATGACTACTCAACAGCCTTTGCCCAAATGTAACTGGGGTCATGTGTCAGTTTTAATGTACATGATGCTGGATTATGACAAAAGCTGAATCCTCATGGTGCCTCCAACACGTATCTACCATCTCTTCAGATCGTCTGTTTAACCCGCCGACTTCCCGAGCTGAGTAAATACCCTAAGACTCCTACCAGTGGTTCCCTGAAGGGCAGAATGAAGAATGCCTTCAATACATAAGACCACTTTTTCTTATTAAAATTGTTTTTGAAATCATTAACACTTTTGAAATTTGTTTAAATAGTTTTGCGGATGGCATATGACAATTTCCTACCTTTTCTCATTGTTCTTGTTAGAATTGACTTTTTTTGCAGTAGCAGGGCAAAGACTGACAAGGTTAAAAAGTTATTTACGTCCCTCAACTGATATCACTGTGGTTTCCTGACTTATTTAAATTGGATTAGTTTTGTGTGGATAGTTCAGTGGAATGAAGAACATTGGTATGTTCTTGGGAAAATAAAAGCACTTCACATTTGACTACATGTCTTTGTGTAAAAGTGTTAAATATTATATGAAATGTTAAGTATTGTAAAATGGAGTATGATGGGGCAGTGTACATTTGAGGAACTCTCAGCACTAATGCATGACAAACACAATTGGGTAGCTGTGATTGAATAAACGGCATTATGAAACATTTCTGCATGATCGTGAGAATCAGTTTTTTTTCTTAAACTTGGAGCTGATGGTTGCAATTTTGTTACAAAAAACACTTTTAGTAATTAAGAGGTAAAAACTCAGTCTGAAACATAAGTGATTGATTAAAGCCAAAATCATTCCATTTCAAATTGAGTCACGCAGGAACAAAATTTAATACTGGTTAACTATATCCCATTATTATTGTCACAAATAACAAAGTACAGAATCAAAGGGAGAATCTCCAGGTCACCTGTTATGTTCAAATTTCAAGCAAACATTTCTTGATTGCTATTTAAAAGTGGAAACCGGCGAATGGTACATCCATTTTTGGACTTTTGCAGATTGCCCCTTTAATCAAAAGAAACATGAGACGGTCAACAATGTATTTCAGAGAAGAATGTCAGAATAACTCTTGCAATTAAAATGGTCACGTTTTAAATCAAAGCACTCATGTTAAAAGGCCCCCAAATTACCCCTCATAATTAAACAGTTTGTAACCAATTCCTTTAATTTTGCAATCTTATAAAAGTCTGCAGCAGATTAGTTTACATTTTCAGGATGCAATTTCTGAGTAACAAAAGGTTAGCACCACCACCTAAAGAAAGTAATGCCAGTAACCCCATGCCAAAATATGACCATTATTTTACAATTCCCCTTACATGGTAGTCAATCCATCATACAGAGCTCATTATAGGACTAGTGCAGAAATGTAACAGTTAAATTACATTTTATGACACGTACGTTTCATAAAAGTGGTGGGATGACATTCAGACGTGTCGAAGTAATCAAACCAACCAACGCTCATCATCAGCCTCCCAAAGCATCTCAAATGATGGTAACGTCAGTTAATGCATAAAGGCAAAAAAACACACACAATATCAAATCTAGAACTTTCCAAACACCTAAACAAGTGTCATCTCCTTTTTAGATATTTATCTTATGTACAATAACCCAGAGGAAGTGGCATTGTTCTTCAAGCTAAAATCCTTCATTTGGTTTGACACTAAATGAACAGAGCACACAGAAAATTAACTACAATATAATTTGGTTTTTGAAGCTCCGGTTGAGGTCTTTGTATGGCAGAACAATTGAGTTGAGAATGATTACCTCGGCCGGGATAGTTACATTACAACCTGAAAAAAATAGCAATATTAAAACATTGTAATGGTTACATGCTCCAAAAATCAACCTTTTCACACTATTGCCCTGAAACGCACTGTGCTGGCTCAGATATTTCCTTTTCAGCACAGTTACAGCAACTATGGTGGATGCGTAACCAGCCCAGCTCAACTCAATGTTATAAGTTATAGTCAACTTACCAAGAATGGTGATTGATGGCGTGAGTTTTCCATCTCTGAAGAGTGTTTCACTATCTATTTTGGCATAGGGGTCATTTGGATTGGGGTCACTGGGAGTTCCTTCAACTCTGGCCCACTTGCCAATAGTGCTGTCCCATCCCACTATACAGTTCAACACACAACTGTGATCCTAAAAGAACCATATGAAAATGGAATTAGGTCAGTGTCAATTATCAATCCTACTTTAAACAAGTGGACATAATAAATAAAACATGATCTGTGAGCTATGATCAAGGGAAGAACAGCCATTTCAGCATTTATTTTTTGACTGAGGAACTGGCCAATTTTTTTCCAAACAATAATTTGCCATAAAGGTAAGGTAGGCCAATAGGAACTGCTTGCCTGTAGAGTAGCCCCATGGAGAATGATGGACTCCCTCACTCGCACCCCAGCCCCGATGGTCACACCTGTGCCTATGGAGACGTTGGGACCCAACTATAGAAAGAGATTTATTTCGATGTTTTATTTATGTAGTATGTAGTGTCTTTGACTGTTGAGTTGAATTGTATAGTATATACACTACCATTCAAAAGTTTGGGGTCACTTAGACATTACCTTGTTTTTGAAAGAAAAGCACATTTTTTGTCCATTAAAATAACATCAAATTGATCAGAAATACAGTGTAGACATTTTTAATGTTGTAAATGACTATTGTAGCTGAAAACGGCAGATTTATGGAATATCTACATAGGCGTACAGAAGCCCATTATCAGCGACCATCACTCCTGTGTTCCAATGACACGTTGTGTAAGCTATTCAAAGGTTTTCATTTAAAAAAAGCTAATTGATCATCAGAAAACCCTTTTGCAATTATGTTAGCACAGCTGAAAACTGTTGTTCTGATTAAAGAAGCAATAAAACTGGCCTTCTTTAGACTAGTTGAGTATCTGGAGCGTCAGCATTTGTGGGTTCGATTACAGGCTCAAAATGGCCAGAAACAAAGAATTTCTTCTGAAACTCATCAGTCTATTCTTGTTCTGAGAAATGAAGGCTATTCCATGCAAGAAATTGCCAAGAAACTGAAGATCTCGCTGTGTACTACTCCCTTCACTGAACAGCGCAAACTGGCTCAAACCAGAATATAAAGAGTGGGAGGCCCCGGTGCACAACTGAGCAAGAGGACAAGTATATTAATGTGTCTAGTTTGAGAAACAGACATCTCACAAGTCCTCAACTGGCAGCTTCATTAAATAGTACCCGCAAAACACCAGTCTCAACGTCAACAGTGAAGAGGCGACTCCGGGATGCTGGCCTTCTAGGCAGAGTTGCAAAGAAAAAGCAATATCTCAGACTGGCCAATAATAATAAAATATTAAGATGGGCAAAATAACAGACACTGGACAGAGGAAGATTGGAAAAAAAAGTGTTATGGACAGACGGATCTAAGTTTGAGGTGTTCGGATCACAAAGAACAACATTCGTGAGACGCAGAAAAAATGAAATGATCTGTCAAGCATGGTGGATGCAATGTGATGGTCTGGGGGTGCTTTGATGGTGGTAAAGTGTGAGATTTGTACAGGGTAAAAGGGATCTTGAAGAAGGCTATCACTCCATTTTGCAACACCATGCCATACCCTGTGGACGGCACTTAATTGGAGCCTATTTCCTCCTACAACAGGACAATCACCCAAAGCACAGCGCCAAACTATGCAAGAACTATTTAGAGAAGAAGCAGTCAGCTGGTATTCTGTCTATAGTGGCCAGCACAGTCACCGGATCTAAACCCTATTGAGCTGTTGTGGGAGCAGCTTGACCGTATGGTACGTAAGAAGTGCCCATCAAGCCAATCCAACTTGTGGGAGGTGCTTCAGGAAGCATGGGGTGAAATCTCTTCAGATTACCTCAACAAATTGACAACTAGAATGCCAAAGGTCTGCAAGGCTATAATTGCTGCAAATGGTGGATTCTTTGACAAAAGCAAAGTTTGAAGGACACAATTATTTCAATTAAAAACCAATATTTATAATCTTGTCAACGTCTTGACTATATTTCCTATTCATTTTGCAACTAATTTCATGTATGTTTTCGAAGAAAACAATAACATTTCTAAGTGATCAAACTTTTGAATGGTACTGTATGTAGGTAAGTAGTAAGAGCAAGGATAAGCACTTACCACCGCAGTAGGGTCAATATTGGCTGTTGGGTGAATGTAAACATTTCCTGGGACAACAAAAATAAATAATTGGTATAAATACACTTGTAAAGACAACCAACAACTTCAAAAAGGTAACAAAAAGGCAAGTACTGTACTATAACCTACCACTTATTCTAGGCCCTCCTTCCTTGTTTGTAGCCAGTCTTTCAGGGTGGGTTTTATGGTACTGGTTGAGGTACAAGCGACTGGCGTATATTGCAGACCTGTCATTTTTTTATTTACAAAAAGCAAATTGTAAAATGGGGAAATGTAAGATCACTAAAGTTAATGAACGCAGCAAAAAAAGAAAAGTCCCCTTTTCAGGACCCTGTCTTTCAAAGATAATTCGTGAAAATCCAAATTACTTCACAGACCTTCATTGTAAAGGGTTTAAACACTGTTTCCCATGCTTGTTCAATGAACCATAAACAATTAATGAACATGCACCTGTGGAACGGTCGTTAAGACACTAACAGCTTACAGGCGGTAGGCAATTAAGGTCACAGTTATGAAAACTTAGGACACTAAAGAGGCCTTTCTACTGACTCTGAAAAACACCAAAATAAAGATGCCCAGGGTCCCTGCTCATCTGCGTGAACGTGCCTTAGGCATGCCGCAAGGAGGCATGAGGACTGCAGATGTGGCCAGGGAAATAAATTGCAATGTCTGTACTGTGAGACGCCTAAGACAGCGCTACAGGGAGACAGGACGGACAGCTGATTGTCCTGTCGGTACATCCAAACATCACACCTGCGGGACAGGTACAGGATGGCAACAACTGCCCGAGTTACACCAGGAACGCACAATCCCTCCCGTGCTTAGACTGTCCGCAATAGGCTGAGGGAGGCTGAACTGAGGGTTTTAGGCCTGTTGTAAGGCAGGACCCCACCAGACATCACCGGCAACAATGTCGCCTATGGGCACAAACCCACCGTCACTGGACCAGACAGGACTGGCAAAAAAAATGCTCTTCACTGACGAGTCGCGGTTTTGTCTCACTAGGGATGATGGTCGGATTCGCGTTTATCGTCGAAGGAATGAGCGTTACACCGAGGCCTGTACTCTGGAGCGGGATCGATTTGGAGGTGGAGAGTCCGTTATGGTCTGGGGCGGTGTGTCACAGCATCATTGGACTGAGCTTGTTGTCATTGCAGGCAATCTCAACGCTGTGCGTTACAGGGAAGACATCCTCCTCCCTCATGTGGTACCCTTCCTGCATGCTCATCCTGACATGACCCTCCAGCATGACAATGCCACCAGCCATACTGCTCGTTCTGTGCGTGATTTCCTGCAAGACAGGAAAGTCAGTGTTCTGCCATGGCCAGCAAAGAGCCGGATCTCAATCCCATTGAGCACGTCTGGGACCTGTTGGATCGGAGGGTGAGGGCTAGGGCCATTCCCCCCAGAAATGTCCGGGAACTTTCAGATGCCTTAGTGGAAGAGTGGGGTAACATCTCACAGCAAGAACGGGCAAATCTGGTGCAGTCCATGAGGAGAAGATGCACTGCAGTACTTAATGCAGCTGGTGGCCACACCAGATAGTGTTACTTTTGATTTTGACCCCCCCTTTATCAGGGACAAAATTATTCAATTTCTGTTAGTCACATGTCTGTGGAACTTGTTCAGATCATGTCTCAGTTGTTGAATCTTGTTATGTTCATACAAATATTTACACATGTTAAGTTTGCTGAAGATAAACGCAGTTGACAGTGAGAGGATGTTTCTTTTTTTGCTGAGTTTATTTAGTTTAGAGTGATCAATGCAATGATTAGCATATTTTGAGTTTCTGTAATACACGATTTCCAGTGTTCTATTTGTAACCCCGGGTGCCTGTTATTGGTCACTAGACTAGTTGCTGAATGTTAGGGATTATTCTCATATCTGTTGATAGCGAATGCCGCCAGACTGGAGGTACAAGGACAAAAGACACATTATTCACGTTTGTATTGATGACATTCGGTGAACACTGTATAGTTCTGTGGCAACTGACAAAATCACTGCCTTCTGGTTTTGAGCTCTTACAAGCCTCTCGGGCTGGCGTTTACAGAACATTTGGTGATTTCTGATTAAGATATAAGGGCCTACTCAGAGAAGGCCAGTTAGACATTTTCCTGTGCCTGTTGCAACTCTTAATAAAAAATCTATCCGGCTTATTACCTTTACCTATGACTGGTCTCCTTTTTGTTCACCTGTAAATTCCTATTACACAGATTCAGAAGATGGTTGAGTATCCTACTCCAACATCTTCAGGTCCCACTGACCACACAAGTTATTCACAGATTGAGACGACCTACTCACCCTGCAGATTTGATTTGGCTCCAGATGGCAGGTGTTTTGTAGACATAGAGCTTGCCCTGCCCAGCCAGGGCTGTGAAGATGTCCTGTTCTAACCGAATGGCCTCAGCCCGATGCCAGCCGTTGGTCTGCTCGTCTCTGTGAGGAAGAGACCAATCTATGAGACCATGCTCTTAACATTTATCTCTGGGCACGTTTGTTTTGCATCATCCGGTAGCCACATTTTAGACCATTCAATTGGTTTTAAAGTGATAACTCCACCCACCCAGAGCACCAGGCGATGCAAAAGAAGCGTGCTAAATAATTCTCTAGTACAGTGTTTTCTAAATGTTAGCTCACAACCACTTCCGATTGGATTGTGACCTAAGGCTAGCTTGAAGGTCACAAGAAAGCTTGAAAGACTTTAGATGGGTCATTAACAGCACCAAAGTCACCAAGAAGAGTTGTCAAAAAGAGTAATTGATTCACCAAGTGCCCAAGGATACAGTGGGGATTGTTAAAAGTTGATAAAGCACGGTAGTATTAAAATGGATTGTGAAAGCAAAAGTAATTTGACAAAAGAGGGATCAGAGGCAACATGGTTGACTTGAGTAATGGAACACATACTCAAGGAAGTCCAAAGATATTCTTATATCAAGGTCAATGTCACAACAATCCCTTTGAATGGGTCCAAATTTGATATTTAAATATTTGATTGTGCGATTTACTACTAACAATTGTATAAATGTGTATGCCAACTCCTTCAATCTTGACAAATGATGATGATGATGTGCACATCAAAAGATAAGTGAGTGTGTGGAAATAAACCTTCCAAAACACACCTTTTGAGAGTGATTTATCACCCCATGCACTAGTATTGTGACTCAATGAAGAGATACGCTTTTTAGATATATATTTTTGTGTGACGTATTTGACTAATGCGTATCTCTACTCTAAAACCACACTGTGCAGTGGCCTAGTTGTACCGACTTACCCCTCGTATGGATATCTGGTGATGGGGGACGGGAAACAGAATGATGGCAGGAAAGGGAAAAGGGAAAAAGACAAATGAGGAGAAACAAGGATAGGAAATTATCACATTTGCATGCACCACTCCCACACATAGAGATCCTAGGATCTCCCACGATAGGGTCCCTGAGGGATCCCTCCCACTCACAACAGCATGTCCTGCTGGTTCTTCTGGAAGACTGCCCCAATGTGTTGGAAGATCTCCGGGGTAAACAGGTAGATTCCACAGTTGATGATGTCACTCACAAAAGTGCTAGGCTTCTCCACATAATGTAAAACCTGAAATAAGAGCAAGAGAAATGCTTGTTGGATCAAGTAATAACAGTCATAATTGTAAATATATAAGCGTGACTAAAATGTGCTGCATCACCTCATTCGTTTGCTGGTTTTCCACAATACAGCCATAGTTCATGGACTGCTTTCTGTTTGCCTGCAAAATCAAGAAAAATAAAACAAGTGAAAGACAAATAATGATATCCCATTGTCTCCAAGTATATTCCCAACTTTTCCCTGTATTGTTGAAGGCCTAAGCCATAGAAATCATGGACGTCTCCTCACAGTTGTCCCCAGGATGACGAAACTGCTAGGCTCTCCGTGTTCCTTCTGGAAGTTGAGCATCTCTGGTAGAGGAAACTCAGAGCACACGTCAGCATTCATAATGAAGAATGCCTCAGGGCCACCAGATAGAATCTGATCTCTGAAATGGTAGATGCCACCTCCAGTGCCCAAAGCAGCATACTCCTGCAAATACCTACATAGTTTCAACAAGTTTATCAATTAGACTACTGTCCATCCATGTGTTCTATGCTTTGTCTTATTATGACAACGTTGATACAAAATTACTATGATCCTCTCCTTTACCTGATTGAGATTTTGAATTCCTGCTGTGCACTACACATGAATCTGGTAAGTTCTTCATTTGGCTGGTAAAAGCCAATTAGCAAAATCTCCTTCATATTTGGCACCTATGGGAAAAATGCAAACCATGTTTCTTTCTACCAATGATGAAGATGAAGACAGGGACATTTATTATTTTGTCAGTGCTAGCCTACCTTGGCACATTCTTCAACGTGATGCTGAAGCATGGGCACACCAGCCACTGGAAACAAGGGTTTCGGGACCTCAAAGGACAATGGTCGAAACCGTGTACCTGTATGACAAGTAGGGCAAAAGTCACCTGCTCAGTTGATCATAATTATATTTTGATGACCTGTCTATCCTCGATCAGCACGCCAGTTCTTTCTGGAAATAATTAGAAGATACCTTGGGGAAAGTAAAGAAGCTATACTATCCTAGATTCTATTCTATGGAGTTGAAAGCACCCTTATTCTATTATTTTCTTTTCTATTTTGGTCTAGTGTTGAAAGCACCCAACTTGTTCAATGTGACAATTCAAGTATCTAGCACAGAATGTCTATGCCAGGCTATCTTGACAGCTAGCTGTCAGCCCTTTTTCGACAACGCTTATCGGCAAAATTCTTAGATATGGCAAGCTGCACCTGAGGGTTTCCATGATCACGCCACGTCATTCATTAGCCTACAACTAGGGTGTATTCATTATGCAGATTATCTTGCAAAACGTTTTGCTCCAAACGCTCTTTAACGTGACGGAGAAGTGGTTTTCTTAAACGTAAATTGTCGTTCATTTTAATTGTATGGTTTCCACGCGTTGCCATTCAAATCTGTAATAGTCTGCGAAGTGTTTGGCACAAGCAACTATCGATTCGGCTATGCGGTGAAGTTGAGTGAAGTCCGCTTATTTTTTATGAAGAGAGACACGACTTAACTTCAACTTCCGTTTATGAACCAAACGGAACTCAACAGCGTTTGGAATAAACGGTTTCTGTTGCAAAAAGTTTTGTAACAGAATTGTCGTAACGAATACACCCCTAGGTTAGCCCTTCAGAGCCAGGCTAGCTAACAGCTAGCTAGATATGTGGCTCTAGATAGCAGAACTGGAGGAATTAACATGTATGCATTTGCAAATTAGTAATTAACTTAACACTCACCTTTCTGTGGGCCTCCAATGAGAATCACAGATTTCAGCATCTTGAATTTGTTGTAGGTAATGTTAGCTGTCTACTGGTAATCTGGATCAAATCCTGACTTTCTTGTCTTCTTCCTGTTTGTTTTTGCTTATTACGTCATCACGTAAAACGGAGGCTTGTGGGAAGTGGTGTTTTGTATACCTTTGTATATCAGAGGCATGTCAAATAATGAGTGGATGAATGCTGTAATGTTATATTCTGCTAGTTGTGACATGAATTATATTTTATTGTAAAACTTTAATGGGGGATTTACATGAATTTATCCTGCTCATCACATTCTCTTTTTCCCACTACTAGGATTCCTTCATGTCTCTCCAAAGTCAGTTCAAACCAGGTCAAACACCTGCTTCACACTGATACCTGTTGTTTCACATCATATTTATGCATGAAAAATGCCTAAGGTCAAAGAAGATCATGAACTTCAATAAAAGAGAACTATACATAAACAGATACAATAACAGAGGAGTTTACTTTCTTATTTGCTCATTAAAATGTAACCTGCAGTAAAATGATCTCCCAAGCGGTTTCTAAAGCACATCTTTTCCACGTTAACTATAACATATGCAAATCCACAGATAGTGTTTGTATCAAAACGAATGGAACACCATACTCTGCAATAATCATAAAATGAGATACGAGTCTCTTTGGAGAAGTTAGGCCTCTTCAGCACTCGAAATGTGCAATTAGAGAGACATGCTTAGAGCAGCAGTAAGCATGAGGCTGGATCTGCTGCTATTCTTAACTCCTAAAGCATGTCATATAGGACTTGAATTTGAATAAACCAGCACATGTAAAGTACTCTATCTACCCATTTCCCTACCCTTCACAAGAACAAAAGGATTAACCACTAGGGTGCAGCAGCATAATAAGATTATGACATTTCAGGATGTCAGTACTGCATATGTTTAGTTAACGACAATGCAAAAAGTCACCTCCAAAATGTTTGGCACCTATAATAAAGATGAACAAAAAATATAATACCAGTAGTAAACTGTCATTTTCTAACATGTGGGATTATATTTTTCTCTATTAATGATTCAATGGAATTAAACAAAATGACACATCTCAAATCCAATTTAAAAAGTAGCCAAAAACGAAGTGTCATAATTATTGGCACCCCTGTTTTCAATACTTTGTGCACTGAGACTTTTCTGTAATGTTATATGAGATTGGAGAACACATTGGGACAGATCTTAGACCATTCCTCGATACAGAATATTTCCAGATCCTTGATATCCTTTGGTCTGCGCTTAATGACTGCCCTCTTCATTTTAAACCACAGGTTTTTAATGGGGTACAAGTCAGGAGAATGAGATGGCCATTGCAAAATGTTTATTTTGTTGTCAACAAACCATTTCTTTGTGGATTTTCATGTGTGCTTGGGGGTCATTTTCTTGCAGGAAGATTAACTTGCGGCCAAGTTATAGCCTCCTGACAGAGGCAACCAGGTTTTTGGATAAACTGTCATTTTTGGGTACATTCTCACCATAATTCTGTAAATTCTGATCTTCATACTGTATATCTGGTACACCTGGGTCATTTGGATTTGTATTCTACATCACTGTAAATATATATATATATATATATATATATATATATATATATATATATATATATATATATATATATATATATAAACACACACTCTACCGTTCAAAAGCTTGGGGTCACTTAGAAATGTCCTTGTTTTTTAAAGAAAAGCGAATTTCAAAAAATGCTGTGATCTCATACAAACACCAGTCTCAACTTCAACAGTGAAGAGGCGTTGTACCAGATCTTCAGTTTCTTGGCAATTTCTCACATAGAATAGCCTTCATTTCTCAGAACAAGAATAGACTGATGAGTTTCAGAAGAAATTCTTTGTTTATGGCCATTTTGAGCCTGTAATCAAACCCATAAATGCTGATGCTCCAGATACTCAACTAGTCTAAAGAAGGACAGTTTTATTGGTTCTTTAATCAGCACAACAGTTTTCAGCTGTGCTACCATAATTTGCAAAAGGGTTTTCTAATGATCAATTAGGCTTTTAAAATGATGAACTTGGATTAGCTAACACAACGTGCAATTGGAACACAGGACTGATGGTTGCTGATAATGGGCCTCTTTACGCCTATGTAGATATTCCATTTAAAAAATCAGCCGTTTCCAGCTACAATAGTCATTTACAACATTAACAATGTCTACACTGTATTTCTGATCAATTTGATGTTATTTTGAAAGAAAATTGCTTTTCTTTCAAAAAGCAAGGAAATTTTTAAGTGACCCCCAACTTCTGAACGGTAGTGTAGATACAGTTGAAGTCGGAAGTTTACATACACTTAGGTTGGAGTCATTAAAACTTGTTTCTCAACCACTCCATAAAATTCTTGTTAATAACAAACTATAGTTTTGGCAAGTCGGTTAGGACAACTACTTTGTGCATGGCATACTCATTTTTCCAACAATTGTTTACAGACAGATTATTTCACGTATAATTCACTGTATCACAATTCCAGTGGGTCAGAAGTTCCCATACACTAAGTTGACTGTGCCTTTAAACAGCTTGGAAAATTCCAGAAAATTAGGTCATGGCTTTAGAAGCTTCTGACAGGCTAATTGACATCATTTGAGTCAATTGGAGGTGTACCTGTGGATGTATTTCAAGGCCTACCTTCAAACTCAGTGCCTCTTTGCTTGACATCATGGGAAAATCAAAAGAAATCAGTCAAGACCTCAGAAAAATAATTGTAGACCTCCACATGTCTGGTTCATCCTTGGGAGCAATTTCCAAATGCCTGAAGGTACCACGTTCATCTGTACAAACAATAGTACGCAAGTATAAACACCATGGGACCACGCAGCCGTCATACGCTCAGGAAGGAGACGCGTTCTGTCTCCTAGAGATGAATGTACTTTGGTGCAAAAAGTGCAAATCAATCCCATAACAACAGCAAAGGACCTTGTGAAGATGATGGAGGAAACAGGTACAAAAGTATCTATATCCACAGTAAAACAAGTCTTATATCGACATAACCTGATAGAACGCTCAGCAAGGAAGAAGCAAATACTCCAAAACCCTGATTAAAAAGCCAGACGACGGTTTGCAACTGCACATGGGGACAAAGATCATACTTTTTGGAGAAATGTCCTCTGGTCTGATGAAACAAAATTAGAACTGTTTGACCATAATGACCATTGTTATGTTTGGAGGAAAAAGGGGGAGGCTTGCAAGCTGAAGAACACCAAACCAATCCGTGAAGCACAAGGGTGGCAGCATCATGTTGTGGGGGTGCTTTGCTGCATGAGGGACTGGTGCACTTCACAAAATAGATGGCATCATGAGGAGGACAATTATGTGGATATATTGAAGCAACATCTCAAGACATCAGTCAGGTAGTTAAAGCTTGGTCGCAAATGGGTCTTCCAAATGGGCAAAAGCCCCAAGTATACTTCCAAAGTTGTGGCAAAATGGCTTAAGAACAACAAGGTCAAGGTATTGGAGTGGCCATCACAAAGCCCTGACTTCAATCCTATAGAAAATCTGTGGGCAGAACTGAAAAAGCGTGTGCGAGCAAGGAGGCCTACAAATCTGACTCAGTTACACCAGCTCTGTCAGGAGGAATTGGCCAAAATTCACCCAACTTATTGTGGGAAGCTTGTGGAAGGCTACCCGAAACATTTGACCCAAGTTTAAAGGCAATTTAATGGCAATGCTACCAAATACTAATTGAGTGTATGTAAACTTCTGACCCACTGAGAATGTGATGAAAGAAATAAAAACTGAAATAAATAATTCTCTCTACTATTATTCTGAAATTTCACATTCTTAAAATAAAGTGGTGATCCTAACTGGCCTAAGATAGGGAAAATTTACTAGGATTAAATGTCAGGAATTGTGAAAACCTGAGTTGAAATGTATTTGGCTAAGGTGTATGTAAACTTCTGACTTCAACTGTATATATTGTGGCGTACAGCAGGTCAGATACCGGGGGAGACTCGTCGAGGCCTGGTGACAGACGGAGTATACATCACGAGGCGATGGCTCCATCTGCTGGACGTGCCAGGTCTCGACGGGCTTTCCGGCCTGGACTAATTGGGGCTGATTGGGAGCTGGTGAGTAATCAAGGGCTGATTGCTCACCAGCTGTGCAAGGCCCATAAAGCTGCCAGAAGGGCAGCAACACAAGGGAGATGGGGGAAGAAAGGACTCCCGTATAGTTGAGGACGGTTGCAGAGGTATGTGCAGGGAGTTCAGTTTTTGTGCCCGACAGGATACAGCAAGACCCGGAGCCCAGAAGACGGTTTCCCGGAGAGGGTCTCATGGGGGAGACCTATCCTTTTCTTTTTGATGTATTATTTAAATAAACACCCTTGAAACCGAGCTAATCATACTCTGTCCGTATCTGATCTGTGTAAACGTCTTGACCAAACCCCCTGGTCTGCCACAAGGGGTGGAGAAAGCGGGCATTCTGATAATGTGGTCAGATCAGGTTTGACGTTTACACAGCATCAGCATGGACGAGTTGATAGCTCAGTTCGTCCGGGCCCAACAAGCACAACAGGCGGTTCAGGAACGAATGCTGGAGGAACAGTAACTGCAAAACGTCTGCCTCGTTGAGGAAATCAGGAAGCTGCAAGGAGGAGCGTCTCCTGAATGACATCCCAACCAGTTTTTAATCAAGCTAACGGAAGACAATAACATCGAAACATACCTCTACGTTTGAACGGACAGCGCTACGGGAAGGATGGGCAAGGCCAAAGTGGGCTAGTCTGCTGGCCCCGTTCCTCTCTAGGAATGCCCAAAATGTGTATTGGGATCTGAACGACGAACAGGCAGCTAACTACGACGGACTCAAACGGGAGATACTCAGCCGATACGGGTACAGCCTGGCCCATCGGGCTCAACGGTTCCACGACTGGAGGTTCGTACCCGATGCATCCCCGCGAGCCCTTATGAGCGACCTACTGCGAGTCACCAGGGCATGGCTCCTAACCGACGTATTCACCCTCTCCATCCTCGACAAAATGGTCCTGGATCACTTCTTATGGGTGCTACCCCACGACATGAAGAGGGCAGCAAGTCTATGCGCACCCCAGACCTTGGAGGGCCTCCTGGAAGCAGTGGAGACGCATCAGAACACTCAGGCCCTGCTGAGTGGGAGCCGGAACGAGTCGGTGACCCGTTCGAGGGGACGGAAGGACAGCCCCACCGCTATATCCCCGAACCAACAGTCGGCAGTGCCAAAGGACCGCAAACCTTTGGAGAGACCTGGGGCCGACCCGCCACCAACGACCCCAGGTAGATGGAGACCAAAGGAAGTGTTTTGAGTTTGGCGCCCGGGGGCACATTGCCTGGAATTGCCTGGCTTGAGAGGAGTCGATGCCATCAGCTAGCCTCAGACGCGAGGTGGGTCACGCCGTAAACTATGTGACCTCCTGTTGGGCGCACCACGAATCAACTGCACCCATGGTCCCGGTGAAGGTTGACGGACACGATACGGAAGCGCTGTTAGACTCCGGAAGTATGGTTACGCTCGTAACCACGAGCCTGCTGAACCAGGAGACCGAAGGGGGTAGGGAGATGTCCAATACCTGTGTTCACGGTGACACAAAGTGGTATTCAATCATATGGACCAACCTCGTGACGCCACCAGGGAGCTGCCAGATGATGGTGGGTGCAGTACCAGAGTTGCCGGTACCTCTCCTAGTGGGATGGGATTGTCCGCTGTTTGCGGCCCTATGGGGGCACGAGTTGAGGAAAAATATACGAGCCAGCCGAAGAAGAGAGCGGGGACGACCCATAGCCTGTGCGGCCCGGAAGCAACCGGTTAACCAACCTGTATCGACAGGTCCGGAGTCGGAGGCGGAGGGGGCCAACTGAGGGGACAATTCGGGACGGCCCAGTGGGAGGATCCGAACTTGAAAGCCGCCCCCAGCCCAAGTGATAGCGGTGGATGGACAGCTACTTCCGGGGGTGAGTGACTGGCGATACCCCCATTTCCAAATCAAGAATAACCTTTTGTATCAGGTGTCGCACCAACAGGGGGAACTTTGAGAGGTATTGTTGCTGCCCCGACGGTAGGTGGGAACCATTTTTCAGCTGGCCCACACCCACCTGTTGGGGGCACACCTGGGAATGGAGAAGACCCGGGAACGGATCGCTGCCCGATTCCACTGGCCCGGGATGAGGAGGACAGTGGAAGACTACTGTCACAGCTGCCCGGAGTGTAAACTCACTGCCCCGAAATCCCACTTCCAAAACCCATTGGTCCCCCTACCGATCATCGGGGTGCCCTTTGAATGTATCGCCATGGACATAGTGGGACCCCTGGTTAAAACAGCATGAGGTCACCGGTACATCTTGGTGATAGTAGATTATGCCACCCGGTATCCCGAGGCCATTCCCCTACGGGTGGCGGTATCCAAGGGAATCGCCCGGGAGCTGTGCCACCTTTTTAGCCGGATGGTCATCCCGAACGAGATCCTGACAGACCAAGGTACTAAGTTTATGTACCGCCTAATGAAAGAGTGGTGTGCTCTCTTGCAGATTAAGCAGATCCAGACCTCCGTCTTTCACACGCAGACGGATGGGCTCATCGAGCGCTTCAATAAAACACTCAAACAAATGCTGCGGAAGGTCATTGAGTAGGACGGGAAGAACTGGGACCAGCTACTAACCCACCTACTGTTCTCAATCCGAGAAGTATCCCAGTCTTCCCCTGGGTTTTTCCCTTTCGAACTCCTCTACGGGAGGAGGCCACGCGGCCTACTGGACCTCGCCAAGGAGGTGTGGGAAGCCCAACCGACCCCATTACACAGCGTGGTAGAGCACGTGGAGACGATGAGGGAGCAGATGACAGCCATATGGCCAGTCATGAGGGAACATATGGAGAAGGCCCAACGTGCCCAAGCCCAGGTCTACAAATCGGGGAGCCCAGCCCGAGAATTCCAGGTGGGAGACAGGGTGTTGGTCTTAATCCCCATGGCCGAAAGTAAGTTCCTGGCAACATGGCACGGGCCATACGAGGTGATTGAGAAGTTGGGACCGGTCAATTACCGAGTACGGCAACCTGGGAGACGGAAAACCCAAAATATTTATCACGTGATCCTGTTGAAGAAGTGACACGAGAGGACAGCCTTGGCCGTGTTATGGTCGGGACCCAGGACGCCAACAGTACCAGTGGTAGTCCCGAGCAATGAGGACCTCGACCCGGCCCAGAAGCAAGAGCTCAGGGAGCTCGTCGATCAGAACATGGCGGTGTTCTCCGAGAAGCCGGGCCGCACAACCCTCATTGAACACCACATCCGTACCCGGCCCGGGGAAACAGTAGGATAAAGGCCATATCGGATTCCGGCCGTGAAACAAGAAGTGGAGGCTATGCTGAGGATGGGGGTCATTGACGAGTCCTACAGTGCATGGTGCAGCCCCATCGTGTTGGTGCCCAAACTGGACGGTAGCCTCCGCTTCTGTAATGATTTCCGGGGTGTGAACGCCATAAGTTTATTCAACGCCTACCCCATGCCGAGGGTGGACGAGCTCATCGACCGATTGGGAAAGGCCCGGTACATCAGCACCCTTGACCTGACCAAAGGATATTGGCAGGTACCGTTGGCCTCCCAGGGAGTTCAGTTTTTGTGCCCGACAGGATACAGCAAGCCCGGAGCCCAGAAGACGGTATCTTTGTGATTTATTATTTAAATAAACACCCTTGAAACCGAGCTATTCATACTCAGTCCGTGTCTGATCTGTGTAAACGTCTTGACCAAACCCCCTGGTCTGCCACAATATATATATATATACAGTGGGGAGAACAAGTATTTGATACACTGCCGATTTTGCAGGTTTTCCTACTTACAAAGCATGTAGAGGTCTGTAATTTTTATCATAGGTACACTTCAACTGTGAGAGACGGAATCTAAAACAAAAATCCAGAAAATTACATTGTATGATTTTTAAGTAATTAATTTGCATTTTATTGCATGACATAAATATTTGATCACCTACCAACCAGTAAGAATTCCGGCTCTCACAGACCTGTTAGTTTTTCTTTAACTTCTTGACGCCAGGGGTCAGATTTTTTTTTTTTTTTTAAATAACGTCCCCAAGGTAAACGGACTATTTCTCAGGTCCAGATCGTAGAATATGCATATAATTTACAGATTAGGATAGAAAACACTCCAAAATTTCCAAAACTGTCAAAATATTGTCTTTGAGTACAACAAAACTTATTTTGTAAAGAAATCTAACCCGGAAGTGTTTTTTTTTGTTTTTATCTGTGTTTCATTGCCCGTCTTTCTTCCATTTAAAGGGGTATCAACCAGATTCCTTTTCCAATGGCTTCCGCAGGCTGTGACCAGGCTTTAGACATAGTTTCAGGCTTTTATTTTGAAAAATGAGCGAGATTTTTCAAAACTAGTCAGGTGTCCTTTGATTAGTTCCTGCGCGCGAGAGGGGTAGCTCTTCATTTTCTTTCTCTCTTTTATTGAATAGGTTACGGTCCGGTTGAAATATTATCGATTATATTTGTTAAAAACAACCTGAGGATTGATTATAAAAAACATTTGACATGTTTCTACGAACATTACGGATACGGTAATTTTCGTCGAACGGAACGAGGCTGTGGTTTTCTGAACATAACGCGCAACCCAAATGGCGTTTTTTTGTTATAAAACTAATATTTATCGAACAAAAATAAAATTTATTGTGTAACTGGGAGTCTCGTGAGTGTAAACATCCGAAGATTATCAAAGGTAAGCGATTAATTTGATTGCTTTTCTGACTTTTGTGACCATGCTAATTTGGGGCTAGCTGTTCTAGCATTGATTGATACACTCACAAAAGATTGGATTGCTTTCCCTGTAAAGCATATTTTCAAAATCTGACACGATAGGTGGATTAACAACAAGCTAAGCTGTGTTTTGGTATATTTCACTTGTGATTGCATGATTATAAATATTTTTTGTAATACCGCAATTCAGCGGTTGTTTAGGAAAATTATCCCGCTAAAGGGATCCGTAGCGCAGAGAGGTTAAGAAGCCCTGTTCTCCACTCATTACCTGTATTAACTGCACCTGTTTGAACTCGTTACCTGTATAAAAGACACCTGTCTACACACTCAATCAGACTCCAACCTCTCCACAATGGCCAAGACCAGAGAGCTGTGTAAGGACATCAGGGATAAAATTGTAGACCTTCACAAGGCTGGGATGGGCTACAGGACAATAGGCAAGCAGCTTGGTGAGAAGGCAACAACTGTTGGCGCAATTATTAGAAAATGGAAGAAGTTCAAGATGACGGTCAATCACCCTCGGTCTGGGGCTCCATGCAAGATCTCACCTCGTGGGGCATCAATGATCATGAGGAAGGTGAGGGATCAACCCAGAACTACACGGCAGGACCTGGTCAATGACCTGAAGAGAGCTGGGACCACAGTTTCAAAGAAAACCATTAGTAACACACTACGCCGTCATGGATTAAAATCCTGCAGCGCACGCAAGGTCCCCCTGCTCAAGCCAGCGCATGTCCAGGCCCGTCTGAAGTTTGCCAATGACCATCTGGATGATCCAGAGGAGGAATGGGAGAAGGTCATGTGGTCTGATGAGACAAACATATAGCTTTTTGGTCTAAACCAGGAGACATGCCAGTACATCAGGAGACGTGGAGGAGGCCGTAGGAGGGCAACAACCCAGCAGCAGGACTGCTGCTGGGTTGTTGCCCTCCTACGGCCTCCTCCACGTCTCCTGATGTACTGGCATGTCTCCTGGTAGCGCCTCCATGCTCTGGACACTACGCTGACAGACACAGCAAACCTTCTTGCCACAGCTCGCATTGATGTGCCATCCTGGATGAGCTGCACTACCTGAGCCACTTGTGTGGGTTGTAGACTCCGTCTCATGCTACCACTAGAGTGAGAGCACCGCCAGCATTCAAAAGTGACCAAAACATCAGCCAGGAAGCATAGGAACAGAGAAGTGGTCTGTGGTCACCACCTGCAGAATCACTCCTTTATTGGGGGTGTCTTGCTAATTGCCTATAATTTCCACCTTTTCTCTATTCCATTTGCACAACAGCATGTGAAATTTACTGTCAATCAGTGTTGCTTCCTAAGTGTACAGTTTGATTTCACAGAAGTGTGATTGACTTGGAGTTACATTGTGTTGTTTAAGTGTTCCCTTTATTTTTTTGAGCAGTGTATATATACTATATATAAACTCAGCAAAAAAAGAAATGTCCCTTTTTCAGGACCCTGCCTTTCAAAGATAATTTGCAAAAATCAAAATAACTTCACAGATCTTCATTGTAAAAGGTTTAAACACTGTTTCCCATGCTTGTTCAATGAACCATAAACAATTAATGAACATGCACCTCTGGAACGGTCGTTAAGACACTAACAGCTTAAAGGTGGTAGGCAATTACGGTCACAGTTATGATGACTTAGGACACTAAAGAGGCCTTTCTACTGACTCTGAAATATACCAAAATAAAGATGCCCAGGGTCCCTGCTCATCTGTGTGAACGTGCCTTAGGCATGTTGCAAGGAGGCATAAGGACTGCAGATGTAGCCAGGGCAATAAATTGCTATGTCTGTACTGTGAGATGCCTAAGACAGCGCTACAGAGAGACAGGACGGACAGCTGATCGCAGTGGCAGACTACGTGTAACAACAGGATTGGTACATCCGAACATCACACCTGCAGGACAGGTACAGGATGGCAACAACAACTGCCCGAGTTACACCAGGAACTCACAATCCCTCCATCAGTGCTCAGATTGTCCGCAATAGGTTGAGAGAGGCTGAACTGAGGGCTTGTAGGCCTGCTGTAAGGCAGGTCCCCACCAGACATCACCTGCAACAACATCGCCTATGGGCACAAACCCACTGTCGCTGGGCCAGACAGGACTGACAAAAAGTGCTCTTCACTGACGAGACGCGATTTTGTCTCACCAGGGGTGATGGTCGGATTCGCGTTTATCGTCAAAGGAATGAGCATTACACCGAGGCCTGTACTCTGGAGTGGGATCGATTTGGAGGTGGAGGGTCCGTCATGGTCTGGGGCGGTGTGTCACAACATCATTGGACTGAGCTTGTTGTCATTGCAGGCAATCTCAATGCTGTGCGTTACAGGGAAGACATCCTTCTCCCTCATGTGGTACCCTTCCTGCAGGCTCATCCTGACATGACCCTCCAGCATGACAATGCCACCAGCCATACTGCTCGTTCTGTGTGTGATTTCCTGCAAGACAGGAATGTCAGTGTTTTTCCATGGCCAGGCGAAGTGCCCGGATCTCAATCCCATTGTGCACATCTGGGACCTGTTGGATCGGAGGGTGAGAGCTAGGGCCATTCCCCCCAGAAATGTCCGGGAACTTTCAGATGCCTTGGTGGAAGAGTGGGGTAACATCTCACAGCAAGAACTGGCAAATCTAGTGCAGTCCTTGAGGAGAAGATGCACTGCAGTACTTAATGCAGCTGGTGGCCACACCAGATACTGTTACTTTTGATTTTGACCCCCGTCCTTTGTTTAGGGACACATTATTCAATTTCTGTTTGTCACATGTGTGTGGAACTTGTTCAGTTTATGTCTCAGTTGTTGAATCTTATGTTCCAGTTGTTGAATCTTGTTATGTTCATACAAATATTTACACATGTTAAGTTTGCTGAAAATAAACGAATTTGACAGTGAGAAGACGTTTATTTGGGCAGTCTACAATTATATTTCATACAGGTATGGTCATGCGAAATTGTCCCAAAGATCTCATTGAGTTGTTTGATGGCCATTTTGAAAAAAGGCTTCTGTGGGGTTAATGTATAAATTATATGATGGCCCTGTATCTACACATCTTTTCAAAGCCCTGTTCTAGCTGTGTTTGCGCAATTTGGTACCTCTATCACCAAAGTTACAATCCAAAAACATAGCTGCCCCAATACATGGAATTCTATGGCTATGCTTCCAACATTCTAATGTCAATGCTCAATGGCACAATATGGGGGATTTTTAACTAATAGTTGTAGCTGGTGCTTTACAAAGTTTGTTGTTTTGTTGATCATTTGAAAGGTAATTTCATGACCTTTCAGAACCAATTGTCAAACTGGTAATTCTGATATGCACCCTAGAGGTCAAAGGACAATGTTCTGTTGACCAGAACATTCTGAAAATGAATGGGATGGAGGGATGAAAGAAAGAGTGATAACACAGAAAGCTACCATTGCTGCACTGCTATCAAACATTTACCAACTCTCGGGACATAGACTTTCAAAAAAATCACTATGCAACATCGTCGGCCCAAGTGAGCCCGACGGTCCAAATTTGGGGTCTGGCTCATGGACTATTTGTTTTAGATATTAGATACAAGCATCATGAAACTGATTGGGGTCACCTTGGTGTCATGATAAGGGCTGCACCAAATGATTGATATATTATAATAATTGCTTATGCTTATGTTGTATTAATAGAAGGGGAAGGGCTATAAGACCCTCCCCCACTACATTTATAGGGTCCTGGACCACAGATTAGCAATATATGCATCATAAGGTTTAATACTGTTCCACCGTTCTTTTCTAGTCTCTGCCTCTTATAAGAAACAGTCTGAGCAGATGTGTGAGCCATTGCAGTCAAAGCAGGGTGTCTGTGAGAAAGCACCTCAAAGGCTAAAAGAGATACATAGACACAGACCCCTACAGGGGAGTAAATAGATAAGAGACAGGTCAGACATACCACTCACTGTAAGCCACACGTGAATGGAAAATCACTGCTGAGCCCTTAGAAAACACGGGACTATTGTTTTCTCCTGCAGGTTTGTATAACTGTATATGCATGGGCTTGGTCTCATGAGTAGAAGGTGTTGATGTAGGCAGTTACATCACTAGGGGTTGACTGCAAGTATATTAAAGCAACTTTGACCTTTTTATTTTGCAGAACTTACTCTGAAACGTGTGTGCTGTGTTTCCGTTGTCAACTTCTGTCTGCAATTTCATTAATAAAGGTTTGATTGATTTACTTAAAGAAGATATTGTCTGATTGCTGATTTCACCAATAAGCCAATGATTGACAAGGAACAAGAAACCTACCCCAACAAAACCTAACACAATAAATAAATTTAAGTTAATTTAAGTTAATTTAAGTTAATTTAACAGTTTTTGGACATCACTTGCTCACCACTATTTCCATGTGGTTTCTTCCTCCACAGACTCCATGAAATTACCTCTTATTAACTCTTATGAATTTTGTGTATGGTTTCCTCGAAACAAGGGCAGCTCAACTTACCCCTATGACTCAACTTACCCCACTCTCCCCTGATTGGTAAAGTGCATGATGTAGTTGACCTTAGGTGTTTTTAACAACGCGGGTGCATTTACATACATTTAAAGCAACGCTAGTATATTTGGTTGCACGAAAACAGTCCATGGGAAGCCAGAAGTTAAATATAATTCCATTTCAACTTACTGTGCCGGTGGGCATGGTGGTTGGTCATTATGACGGGCAGAATTTGAGACAAAATATCTAAAGGATCAAATTATTAAACAGACTTTCCAAACGTGGGTCTGTTGTAGACCCACTTCCTCTCTGCTTACCTGTAAGAACTAACACATCTATCTGATCATACCACCATTATTCAAGTGCCAATGCCTTTTAGCAAACTCCAGGCGTTAACATTGGTTGGTTGCTCTCAATAAAGGCTTTTTTCTGGCAACCCTTCCAAAGAGACTATTTTCATGGAGGTGGCGTCTAATTGTAGATTTGGAGACTTGGTGACCCCAAGATGCGACCAAGTTCTGTAATTCTCCAACTGTGACCCTTAGATTTTTCTTGGCCTCTGGAAACATCTTCCTCACTGTGTTTGGGGACAAGATACACTTGCATCCTCTACCGGGCAAGTTTACCACTGTTACAGTGGTTTTAAACTTCTTAATTATTGCCCTAATAGCGGTAAGTGGTATATTTAAGCTATAAGGCCCAAGGAGTTGTGGTCTATGGCCAATATACCACAGCTAACAGCTGTTCTTATGCACAACTCAACACGGAGTGCCTGGACACAGGCCGTAGCCGTGGTATATTGGCCTTATATCATAAACCCCAGAGGTGCCGTATTGCTATTATAAACTGGTTACTAATGTAATTAGAGCAGTAAAAATAAATGTTTTGTCATACCAGTGGGATACGGTCTGATATACCACGACTGTCAGCCAATCAGCATCCAGGGCTTGAACCACCCAGTTTATAATACATGTTAAATAATAAAAAATTGTACTACATTGGGTGATCTATGAAGGTCAAGAACCATTTGTCTCTTTTTGTTTGTGAGTTCTTTGCCTTTTATCATGGTGAAGGATGACATTGGGAGAATCTCAATTGTGTACTCCTCGCATCCTCCCTTTTTTTAAACCCATTGGAAGAGAAGATGAGATGGAGGGACCTCTGGCTTGCTCATCCAACGGGTTTTGAGAAGGAAGCGAGAACTACGCAATTGACATTCTCCCAAAGGGAAACAACCCTTTGTGTATTTCACAATTTTTACACCCCAGTGAAAAAGTAAGCCATGGAAGAGCATAATACAGTTCCTAAAACCAAGATTATAATTTTTTTAAATGGTGACTAATGCAGTCTTTTTTTTTTATATATAAGAATCTTTAGGCATTCAAATTATTTTGACATGATTACTTAAACAAAATTTTTCTGAGCAATTATATTAGTATACAATTATAATTTCACAATGTTATTTTGCATACAATATAGTTCAGGATTACTATTGTTTTAATTTGAGGTGACTGTTAGGTGACTAAAGAAAATATGAAAATGAAACAAATACATAAAAAATCCTGTTCATTTTCATCAAATAACCAGTGCTGTCAATTTTGTAGGTTTAAATATCAAACGTATCACCGGTAACTTGTAATTGACTCGTTCAATGCAAATTAAAGGGTATCTAATTTGTTGGGTAATATGTTCAGAAGTGTAGTAGGCAGGATTCACCAATATAAAAAAGATTGTATATTTTTATAAACTAGAGGGTTTATATACAGTACCAGTCTAAAGTTTGGACACACCTACTCATTCAAGGGTTTCTTTATTTTTACTAATTTTCTACAATGTATAATAATAGTTAATACATCAAAACTATGAAATAACACATGGAATCATTTAGTAACCAAAAAAAGTGTTAAACAAATCAAAATATATTTTATATTTGAGATTCTTCAAAGTAGCCACCCTTTGCCTTGATGACAGCTTTGCACACTCTTGGCATTCTCTCAACCACCTGGAATGCATTTCAATTAACAGGTGTGCCTTGTAAAAAGTTAATTTGTGGAATTTCTTTCCTTCTTAATGTGTTTGAGCCAAACAGTTGTGTTGTGACAAGGTAGGGTTGGTATACAGAAGATAGCCCTATGTGGTAAAAGACCAAGTCCATATTATGGCAAGAACATCTCAAATAAGCAAAGAGAAATGACAGCCAAACGTTACTTTAAGACATGAAGGTCAGTCAATGCGGAAAATTTCAAGACCTTTGAAAGTTTCTTCAAGTGCAGTCGCAAAACCCATCAAGCGCTATGATGAAACTGGCTCTCATGAGGACCGCCACAAGACAGGAAGACACAGAAGTTACCTCTGCGGCACAGGATAAGTTCATTAGAGTTAACTGCACCTCAGATTGCAGCCCAAATAAATGCTTCACAGAATTCAAAGTAACAGACACATCTCAACATCAACTGTTCAGACGAGACTGCGTGAATCAGGCCTTCATGGTTGAATTGCTGCAAAGAAACCACTATTAAAGGACACCAATAAGAAGAAGAGACTTGTTTGGGCCAAGAAACACGAGCAATGGACATTAGACCGGTGGAAATCTGTCCTTTGGTCTGATGAGTGCAAATTTGAGATTTTTGGTTCCAACAACCATGTCTTTGTGAGACACAGTAGGTGAATGGATGAGCTCCGCGTGTATGGCTCCCACCATGAAGCAAGGAGGAGGTGTGATGGTGCTTTTCTGGTGACACTGTCAGTAATTTTACTTAGAATTCAAGGCACACTTAACCAGCATGGCTACCACGGCATTCTGCAGCGAAACGCCAACCCATCTGGTTTGTGCTTAGACTGTCATTTGTTTTTCAACAGGACAATAACCCCAAACACATCCAGTTTGTGTAAGGGCTATTTGACCAAGGAGTACTGCATCAGAGTGATGGAGTACTGCATCAGATGACCTGGCCTCCACATTCACCCAACCTCAACCAAATTGAGATGGTTTGGGATGACTTGGACCGCAGAGTGAAGGAAAAGCAGCCAACAAGTGCTCAGCATATGTGGGAACTCCTTCAAGAATGTTGGAAGCATTCCAGGTGAAGCTGGTTGAGAGAATGCCAAGCATGTGCAAAGCTGTCATTTTTAACCAGGTAAGCTAGTTGAGAACAAGTTTTCATTTACAACTGCGACCTGGCCAAGATAAAGCAAAGGAGTGCGACACAAACAACAACACAGAGTTACACATGGAATAAACAAGCGTACAATCAATAACACAATAGGGGAAAAAAGAAAGTCTATATACAGTGTGTGCAAATGGCGTGAGGAGGTAAGGCAATAAATAGGCCATAGTAGCGAAGTAATTACAATTTAGCAAATTAACACTGGAGTGATAGATGAGCAGATGGTGATGTGCAAGTAGAAATACTGGTGAGCAAAAGAGCAGAAAAGTAAATCAAAACAATATGGGGATGAGGTAGGTAGATTGGATGGGCTATTTACAGATGGGCTGTGTACAGCTGCAGCGATCTGTTAGCTGCTCAGATAGCTGATGTTTAAAGTTAGTGAGGGAAATATAAGTCTCCAGCTTCAGCGATTTTTGCAATTCGTTCCAGTCATTGGCAGCAGAGAACTGGAAGGAAAATCGGCCAAATTAGGTGTTGGCTTTGGGGATGACCATTGAGATATACCTGCTGGAGCGCGTGCTACGGGTGGGTGTTGTTATTGTGACCAGTGAGCTGAGATAAGGCGGAGCTTTACCTAGCATATACTTATAGATGACCTGGAGCCAGTGGGTCTGGCGACGAATATGTAGCGAGGGCCAGCCGACTAGAGCATACAGGTTGCAGTGGTGGGTGGTATAAGTGGCTTTGGTGACAAAACAAATGGCACTGTGATAGACTGCATCCAGTTTGCTGAGTAGAGTATTGGAAGCTATTTTGTAAATGACATTGCCGAAGTCGAGGATCGGTAGGATAGCCAGTTTTACGAGGGTATGTTTGGCGGCGTGAGTGAAGGAGGCTTTGTTGCGAAATAGGAAGCCGATTCTAGATTTAATTTTGGATTAGAGATGTTTAATATGAGGCTGGAAGGAGAGTTCACAGTCTAGCCAGACACCTAGGTATTTATAGTTGTCCACATATTCTAAGTCAGAACCGTCCAGAGTAGTGATGCTAGTCGGGTGGGCGGGTGCGGGCAGCGAATGGTTGAAAAGCATGCATTTGGTTTTTACTAGCGTTTAAGAGCAGTTGTAGGCCACAGAAGGAGTGTTGTATAGCAGTGAAGCTCGTTTGGAGGTTAGTTAACACAGTGTCCACAGAAGTGCCAGATGTATACAGAATGGTGTCATCTGCATAGAGGTGGATCAGGGAATCACCAGCAGCAAGAGCGACATCGTTGATATATACAGAGAAAAGAGATCAGATCAAATTTGATGACCAATTTATGCAGAAATCCAGGTAATTCCAAAGGGTTCACATACTTTTTCTTGACACTGTATACAGCAGTGGTGGAAAAAATACCCAATTGTCATACTTGAGTAAAAGTAAAGATACCTAAAATTACTCAAGGAAAAGTGAAAGTAACCTGGTAAAATACTACTTGATTAAAAGTCTTCAAATATTTGGTTTTAAATATACTTAAGTATCAAAAGTAAATGTCATTTCTAAAATATACTTAAGCATTAAAAGTAAAAGTATTAATCGTTTCCAATTCCTTATATTAAGCAAAACAGATGGCACCATTTTTATTTCTTTATTTAAGGATAGCCAGGGGCATACTCCAACACTCAGACATCATTTACAAACAAAGCATGTGTTTAGTGAGTCCGCCAGATCAGAGGCAGTAGGGATGACCAGGGATGTTCTTTTGATACAGTGGAAAGTATTCAGACCCCTTGACTTTTTCCACATTTTGTTACGTTTCAGCCTTATTCTAAAATTGATTACATTCTTTTTTTCCCTCATCAATCTACACATGGGGCGGCAGGTAGCCTAGTGGTTAGAGCGTTGGGCTAGTAACCGAAAGGTTGCTGGATCAAATCCCAGAGCTGACAAAGTAAAAATCTGTCGTTCTGCCCATGAACAAGGCACTGTTCCCCGGTAGGCCATCATTGTAAATAAGAATTTGTTCTTGACTTAGTTAACTGACTTAGTTAAAACATTTACATAAGTATTCAGAACCTTTACTCAGTACTTTGTTGAAGCACCTTTGGAAGCGATTACAGCCTCAAATCTTCTTGGGTATGACGCTACCTGTATTTGGGGAGTTTCTCCCATTCTTCTCTGCAGATCCTCTCAAGCTCTGTCATGTTGGATAGGGGGCGTCGCTGCACATCTATTTCCAGGTCTCTCCAGAGATGTTTGATCAAGTTCAAGTCCGGGCTCTGGCTGGGCCACTCAATGACATTCAGAGACCTGTCCCGAAGCCACTCCTGCGTTGTCTTGGCTGTGTGTTAAGGGTCATTGTCCTATTGGAAGGTGAACCTTCGCCCCAGTCTGAGGTCCTGAGCGCTCTGGAACAGATTTTCATCAAGGATCTCTCTGTACTTTGCTCCCAGTCCCTGACGCTGAAAAATATCCCCACAGCATGATGCTGCCACCACCATGCTTCACCGTAGGGATGGTGCCAGGTAACACTTGGCACAGGCCAAAGAGTTGAATCTTGATTTCATCAGACCAGAGAATCTTGTTTCTCATGATCTGAGTCCTTTAGGTGCCTTTTGGCAAACCTCAAGCGGGCTGTCATGTGCCTTTTACTGAGGAGTCGCTTCCGTCTGGTGGTGGAGTGCTGCAGAGTTGGTTGTCCTTCTGGAAGGTTCTCCTATCTCCACAGAGGAACTATGGAGCTCTTTCACTTGACCATCGGTTTCTTGGTCACCTCCCTGACCAAGGCCCTTCTCCCCCGATTGCTCAGTTTGCCCAGGTAGCCACCTCTAGGAAGAGTCTTGGTGGTTCTAAACTTCTTCCATTTAAGAATGATGGAGGCCACTGTGTTCTTGGCGACCTTCAATGCTGCAGAAATGTTTTGGTACCCTTCCCCCAATCTGTGCCTCGACACAATCCTATCTCAGAGCTCTGTGGACAATTCCTTTGACCTCACGGCTTGGTTTTTGCTCTGACATTGGCTGCTGTATTTAACATTCAGCAACAAAGAGCTTGCGTCCCTCCTGGAATAGTCTATTGGTATAAGAAATGTCAAAAAAATGTCCAGCAAGCTATTCTAGTCTAGCTTTTCCTGCATGGCACTACAAGAGCTAAGGAGCGTTTTTTTAAAGAGGCCAGCAGAGCACAGATCCTTACGTATTGCACAAGAGACAGAGGCTATAAGTTAAAAGCTTATTATGCATAACCCATCGTTTAATTCAATACATATCAGGCTAATATTCCATTGAATTTATTACCTGAAAATGGTAGGCTAGGACATCTATATATATGGCAATATATCAATCTAGAACAGGATTATCTATTTTGGATGCAATTTTAATGGAGTTGATGGAGAGAGAGTGCTCAAGCATGCACTGATTTAAAGCAACGATATTCGAGTGATGGGCTTTTTTAAAACTTTGCAGCTACAATTAAAAATAAAACATCTTCACAAGTAAAAATAAAGGTGAGGCCAGGGGTTTTCAAACTGACCCCCAAAAGCCAGATGGAGATGGGTAAATTAGACATTAATTATATTACTGTAGCATAGGCTATGCTGCAGCAAATGTAGGCCTACATGTCACAATAATAAAAGATTCCATGATGAGATGATAAGTCTACATGCATTGTGAACTGCGCTGGCTGTCCCCACCCTGAGTGTTGATTCATCATACAGAGGCCGTAGAGAAACTAATTTCATTTCACGCCATGGTGTTCATGTAAATAATTTACAGGTTTCTCGCAGTTATTTATCTCAGGAAAAGGGAGTGGTTTTGGGCGGTAAATCTTGGTAACCGTGTTCCCGCCATTCAATCCTAATTGACACCGCCTCTAGCGTTGCAGTGGTCATAGACTCTGCAGACCCACAGAGAGTTGAGGTGGGTGATGGGTCATGGTTATGCCTACTTTGTAAATATTACTTTTTCTCTCTTGAAATAATACTCCCTCTTGAAATAGTTGGGACACTATGAAGTCTATATCATGTTAATAAACAACACATATGGTGAGGTAGGAATACTACAGGCTATACAGTGGATTTCAGTAAATAAGTCACTATCCACAAGGTTATTTGGGGGCGATTGATGCAACCCAGAGCAATACACTTTTAGATGTAAATTTATGGATGAGCCTCTGAAAGTGCTTTTACTGACTGTCATAATGGCTCATTATCTCATGTGGCACTTCCTCTTTGCCGAAATAAGACCCTCTTTGATTGGATGTAGCCAGCTCTGGTGCCAATCTGGCCTCTGTCCCATATGCATACAATGATTGCTTAGTCAGGATTAGGCCAGGGATTTTCAAACTTTTCTTGCCCAGAGACCCCAGCACAGGCAAACCAGTGACCCAGGACCCCCATCATGTCAGCAAGAAAAAAAGAGTCACGTCTTGTCTTGTCATTAGGTGAATAATACTGGCAAGTAGAAGTAATCAACGTTTTAAAATGAATACATTTGGTAGACAGTTTCATTATTTATACCTCCCCACAGTTCATTGGAAGAGGAAGTGTAAACTCTAACATAGTGTATTAGCTAGAAAAGAGTCTTGGCAGCGTAGAGAATGTTCCTGTTGTAAAGCACATTTTCAGCAATTCTACACATATTTCCATTGAATTGAGCATTTTTTTGTTGCTGCACTTTTTAAGGTAATTTCCAGTCATTTAACACTGTTTGGCATGGAGCAGAGAGATAATGTCACGATCGTTGTATGAGTGAGACCAAGGCACAGCGTGGTATGCGTACATTCTCTTTTAATGAATGATACACTGAACAAAAACAACAAAATCAACGAACGAAACGTGAAGCTATACAAATATTGCAGACAGGCAACTAAACATAGACAAGATCACAAAAACACAAATGAGGAAAATGGCTACCTAAATATGATCCCCAATCAGAGACAACGATAAACAGCTGCCTCTGATTCGGAACCATATCAGGCCACCATAGAAATACAAAACACCTAGATGACCCACCCAAGTCACTATCACGCCCCAACCAACACAGAGAATAAACAACTTACTATGGTCAGGGCGTGACAGATAATTTGGCCGTTTTAAAGCTAATTTCCTGCAATTATACTAAACAAAAACATAAACGCAACTCAACATGTAAAGTGTTGGTCCCATGTTTCATGAGCTGAAATAAAAGATTCCAGAAATGTTCCATATGCACAAAAATCGTATTTCTCTCAAATTTTGTTCACACTTCTTTTTTACATCCCTGTTAGTGAGCATTTCTCATTTGCCAAGATAATCTATCCACCTGACAGGTGTGGCATATCAAGAAGCTGACTAAAAGGCATGATCACTGCATTATCACAGGTGCACCTTGTTCTGGGGACAATAAAAGGCCACTCTAAAATGGGCAGTTTTGTCACACAACACAGATGTCTCAACTTTTGAGGGAAAGTGCAATTGGCATGCTGACTACATGAATGTCCACCAGAGCTGTTGCCAGATAATTGAATGTTAATTTCTCTACCATAAGCCGCCGCCAATGTAGTTTTAGAGAATTTGGCAGTACATCCAACCGGCCTCACAACCGCAGACCACGTGTAACCACGCCACCCCAGGACCTCCAGATCTAGCTTCTTGAGCTGTGGGATTGTCTGAGACGAGCTACCCGGACAGCTGATGAAACTAACTGGCTAAATAAAGTTGGCTTGCTTGCTAGCTACTTCAAATCAAATCAATGTTTATTTGTCACGTGCGCCAAATACAATGCAGTGAAATGCTTACTTACAGGTTCTAACCAATAGTGCAAAAAAGGTATTTGGTGAACAAAAGGTAAGTAAAGAAATAAATACATCAGTAAAAAGACAGGCTATATACAGTAGCGAGGCTATAAAAGTAGCGAGGCTACATACAGACACTGGTTAGTCAGGCTGATTGAGGTAGTATGTACATGTAGATATGATTAAAGTGACTATGCATATATGATGAACAGAGAGTAGCAGTAGCGTAAAAGAGGGGTTGGCGGGTGGTGGGTGGCGGGACACAACGCAGATAGCCCAGTTAGCCAATGTGCAGGAGCACTGGTTGGTCGGCCCAATTGAGGTAGTATGTACATGAATGTATAGTTAAAGTGACTATGCATATATGATAAACAGAGAGTAGCAGCAGCGTAAAAAGAGGGGTTGGGGGGGGGCACACAATGAAAATAGTCCGGGTAGCCATTTGTTTACCTGTTCAGGAGTCTTATGGCTTGGGGGTAAAAACTGTTGAGAAGCCTTTTTGCCCCAGACTTGGCACTCCGGTACCGCTGGCCGGTAGTAGAGAGAACAGTCTATGACTGGGGTGGCTGGGGTCTTTGACCATTTTTATGGCCTTCCTCTGACACCGCCTGGTGTAGAGGTCCTGGATGGCAGGCAGCTTAGCCCCAGCACTACCCTCTGTAGTGCCTTGCAGTCAGAGGCCCAGCAATTGCCGTACCAGGCAGTGATGCAACCAGTCAGATTGCTCTCGATGTTGCAGCTGTAGAACCTTTTGAGGATCTCAGGACCCATGACAAATCTTTTTAGTTTCTTGAGGGGGAATAGATTTTGTCATGCCCTCTTCATGACTGTCTTGGTGTGTTTGGACCATTTTAGTTTGTTGTTGATGTGGACACCAAGGAACTTGAAGCTCTCAACCTGCTCCACTACAGCCCGGTCGATGAGAATGGGGGCGTGCTCGGTCATCCTTTTCCAGTAGTCCACAATCATCTCCTTAGTCTTGGTGACGTTGAGGGATAGGTTGTTATTCTGGCACCACCCGGCCAGGTCTCTGACCTCCTCCCTATAGGCTGTCTCGTCGTTGTCAGTGATCAGGCCTACACTGCTGTGTCATCTGCAAACTTAATAATGGTGTTGGAGTCATGCCTGGCCATGCAGTCATGGGTGAACAGGGAGTACAGGAGGGGACTGAGCACGCACCCCTGGGGAGCTCCAGTGTTGAGGATAAGCTTGGCAGATGTGTTGCTACCTACCCTCAACACCTGGGGGCGGCCCGTCAGGAAGTCCAGGATCCAATTGCAAAGGGAGGTCCCAGGATCCTTCGCTTAGTGATGAGCTTTGAGGGTACTATGGTGTTGAACGCTGAGCTGTAGTCAATGAATAGCATTCTCACATAAGTGTTCCTTTTGTCCAGGTGGGAAAGGGCAGTGTGGGGTGCAATAGAGATTGCATCATCTGTGGATCTGTTTGGTCGGTATGCAAATTGGAGTGGGTCAAGGGTTTCTCGGATAATGGTGTTGATGGTGTTGTTGTGAGCCATTACCTACCTTTCAAAGCACTTCTTTGGCTATGGGCGTGAGTGCTACGGGTCTGTAGTCATTTAGGCAGGTTGCCTTTGTGTTCTTGGGCACAGGGACTATGGTGGACTGCTTGAAACATGTTGGTATTACAGACTCAATTAGGGACATGTTGAAAATGTCAGTGAAGACACCTGCCAGTTGGTCAGCACATGCCCGGAGCACACGTCCTGGTAATCCGTCTGGCCCCGCAACCTTGTGTATGTTGACCTGTTTAAAGGTCTTACTCACGTCGGCTACGGAGAGCGTGATCACACAGTCGTCCGGAACAGCTGATGCTCTCATGCATGCCTCAGTGTGGTTTGCCTCGAAGCAAGCATAGAAGTGATTTAGCTCGTCTGGTAGGCTCGTGTCACTGGGCAGCTCGGGGCTGTGCTTCCCTTTGTAGTCTGTAATAGTTTGCAAGCCCTGCCACATAAGACGAGCGTCGGAGCCGGTGTAGTATGATTCAATCTTAGCCGTGTATTGACGCATTGCCTGTTTGATGGTTCGTCGCAGGGCATAACAGGATTTCTTGTAAGCTCCTAGGTTAGAGTCCCGCACCTTGAAAGCGGCAGCTCTACCCTTTAGCTCAGTGCGAATGTTGCCTGTAATCCATAGCTTCTGGTTGGGGTATGTACGTACAGTCACTGTGGGGATGCCGTCCTCGATGCACTTATTGATAAAGCCAGTGACTGATGTGGTGTACTCCTCAATGCCATTGGAAGAATCACGGAACATATTCCAGTCTGTGATAGCAAAGCAGTCCTGTAGTTTAGCATCTGCTTCATCTGACCGCTTATTTATAGACCGAGTCACTGGTGCTTCCTGCTTTAATTTTTGCTTGTAAGCAGGAATCAGGAGGATAGAGTTGTGGTCGGATTTACCAAATGGAGGGCCAGGGAGAGCTTTGTACGCGTCTCTGTGTGTGGAGTACAGGTGATCTAGAATTTTTTCCCCTCTGGTTGTACATTTAACATCTTGATAGAAATTTGGTAGAACTGATTTAAGTTTCCCTGCATTAAAGGCCACTAGGAGCGCCGCCTCTGGGTGAGTGGTTTCCTGTTTGCTTATTTCCTTATACAGCTGACTGAGTGCGGTCTTAGTGCCAGCATCTGTCTGTGGTGGTAAATAAACAGACACGAAAAGTATATCTGAAAAATCTCTAGGCAAGTAGTGTGGCCTGCAATTTATCACAATATACTCTACTTCAGGCGAGCAAAATCTAGAGACTTCCTTAGATTTCGTGCACCAGCTGTTGTTTACAAATATGCACAGACCGCCCCCCCCTCGTCTTACCGGAGTGTGCTGATCTATCTTGCCGGTGCAGCGTATATCCCGTTAGCTGAATATCCATGTTGTCATTCAGCCACAAATTCCGTGAAACATAGGATATTACAGTTTTCGATGTCCCGTTGGTAGGATATTTGTGATCGTACTTCGTCTAATTTATTGTCCAATGATTGCACGTTGGAGAGTAGTATTGACGGTAACGGCAGCTTTCCCACTCGCCTTCTCCGGGTCCTGACGAGCCATCCGGCTCTTTGTCCTCTGTACCTGCGTCACTTCCTCTGTGCGGTGTTCGGAGAATGTCCTCCTTGTTGTAGAAAACATCTTAGTCTAATCCGAGGTGAGTGGTCGCTGTCCTGATATCCAGAAGCTCTATTTTGCTGTAAGATACGGTTGCAGAAACATTATGTACAAAATAAGAAAAAAACACATAATAGCACAATTGGTTGGGCGCCCGTAAAACTGCTGCCATTTCTTCCAGCGCCATTTCTAGTAAGACTGGCGCCATTTTTAGTACTTCCAGACACAAACGAGAGAACACCTTACTCTAATAATTTTTTTCGCCCTTGCAGAGCTGGTTAGGCTGTTTTCATGTTATCTAGGGCGTTGGTGACTGTCACTGTGCTGCTGGCAACAATTTAATTATGTTTTTTTACGACGTTCACTGACACCGGTCATATTCAACGGGTGTTGTGTGCTCGTAAATTCATCAGCGCTCTGGCACAGTCAGATGAGAGTGCTCTGAAATCATAGTAGATAGCCAGAGTGAATTTAAGAAGGCACCCCTATGGTGCGTTCATAATTTAATTCTTGCCATCTACTCTGATTTCAGAGCACTCTCCTCAGAGTTCGCCAGAGCGCAGAATAACTGATGAGTTTACGAACGCTCAACACCCGTTGAATATGGCCTGTGTCAGTAAACGTCTACAAAAGAAAGTAATTAAATTGTTGCCAGCAGCACAGTGATAGTCACCAAGGCTCTGGATAACATAAAAACAGCCTAACCAACTCTGCTAGGGTGAGTGAAATGGTCAGAGTGAGGTGGTCTCTCATTTGTGTCTGGAAGTAGCTAGCAAGCTAGCCAACGTTAGCCAGTTAGCTTGGGTGCTTGACTGCCGTTGTGAGTTCAGAACGCTCTGATCAACCCTACTCCTCGCCCAGAGTATCCAGTGTGGCTCAGAACGTTCGGAGATCGAAACGATCGAATTTACCAATGGACAATCTGACAATGCTCTGAAGTTACAAACGCTCAAAGCGCACTCTGAGCGCACTCTGGCACTCCAGATTGAATTTACAAACACACCCTTAATATATGGTTCTAGTGTAGCCTATTTAGTGATTTAATATGATATGGATGTTTACCCTTGTCACGCCCTGACCATAGAGAGCTTTTTATTCTCTATGTTGGTTAGGTCGGGGTGTGACTAGGGTGGGTTATCTAGGTGTTTTATATATCTATGTTGGCCTGGTATGGTTCCCAATCAGAGGCAGCTGTTTATCGTTGTCTCTGATTGGGGATCATATTTAGGCAGCCATTTCCCCATTGTGCTTTGTGGGATCTTGACTATGTATAGTTGCCTGTGAGCACTATTGTAGCGTAACGTTTTGCGATTTATTGTTTTTTCTTTGAGTTTCTCTTCAAAATAAAGAGGATGGAAACATACCACGCTGCATCTTGGTCCACTCCTTATAACGATTGTGACAACCCTGTTGATGATAACTGATGCTTCTCTAACCCTTTAGGCAGTCCTTGAGGATGAAAGGATGATTTTAGAATTAATCCTCTGCACACAAAAACACTGGTGAGAACAGAGAGCACCATTGCTTTTAATGCAAATTACCATGGATCTATTCAAATATTAAATGCAATGTGATATTAAGTTCACATGTTCTGTTTAGGTTCATTTCCACACATTTATAATGGGATATAAAGTACTTTTTTTTTATTGACATTTTTCCATTTTAACCCTAGGGACCACAGTGGGGGTGACAAGACTTAAACTCCACAGCTCATGTCGTGTTTATGGGAATGCAACAGAATACATTCCTGGCCTCACACAGTAAGTCTTGGCTACAGCTGCTTAGTAAATCATGATTCTATCTTCGACTGCATTTTGTTGTACAACATACGTTGTAGTGAAAATTCTAGTTAAGGCAAACTTTTTCTATGGGAAATTGCATGTAATATGCCCAATTCTGTGATACAAAGTCAAAGGAAGTTGGAACGTGTCATTGATATTGATCCAGAGGGCAAACATGCATTTCACTTGCTAAACAGAATGTCAACAGCAGTTTCCATTCCACTGTCTTTTAATTGGTCTTCTATAGATATGGAGTATAATATCTTCTCCGATGACAAAATCTGTAAAAGGTCCAATTACTCACTGTGATATCACAGTTTCTCAGTATCATTGGCTTGTATTTACCATGTGAATCAGTAAATATGAATCCATTTATTCAGATTTAGGCCACATGAACTACTGTATATCAGTGGTGTAAAAACACTTGAAACTTCAGCTTAAGTAGTTTTTTAGGGAATCTGTACTTTACTATTTATTTTTGACAACCTTTACTTTTATTTCACTACATTCCTAAAGAACATAATGTACTTTTGACTCCATATATATTCCCTGACACCCAAAAGTAATCGTTACATTTCGACAATTGTCTAATTCACACACTTACAGTGCATTTGGAAAGAATTCAACCCCTTTTTCCACATTTTGTTACATTACAGCCTTATTTTAAAATGTATTAAATACATTTTTTCCCCTCATCAATCTACACACCCATAACAACAAAAGGGAAATTGAGCTCAGGTGCATCCTGTTTCCAGTGATCTTCCTTGAGATGTTTCTACAACTTGATTGAGTCCACCTGTGGTAAATTCAATTGATTGGACATGATTTGGAAAGGTACACACCTGTCTATATAATGTCCCACAGTTGACTGTGCATGTTAGAGCAACAACTAAGCCATGAGGTCAAAGGAATTGGCTTCTGTAGAATTTAATTTAATTTTCCATAGGTGGACTCCAATGAAATTGTAGAAACATCTCAAGGATGATCAACGGAAACAGGATGCACCTGAGCTCAATTTCAAGAGCTCTTCCGTAGCCAACAGATGGCCTTTTCGCTTCGCGTCCCTAGGAAACTATGCAGTATTTTTTTATTTTATTATTTCTTACATTGTTACCCCAGGAAATCTTAAGTCTTATTACATGCTAATTAACTCACTCACCGAATCAGCGTATTCAACAATGTTTTTGTCCGACGCTATCGTGATCGAGGCAATTTTGAAGCGTGGAATCCGATTGGTATCCGAACCAGCGTTGAACAGACCTGAGCACGGGCGTTTCCTGTTTTAGTTTCTGTCTATAGGCTGGGAGCAACAAAAGGGTGTCGTGGTCAGATTTTCCAAAAGGAGGGCGGGGGAGGGCTTTGTATGCGACCCAGGCGTCATATTAATGTTTTAGACATGTTTCATGGGAATGTTGCAAAAACATCCTATTTCTTTGGGACCGTCTGGAAAGGACCTGATGACTGACACACAGGAATGTTCTTGCAACGTTCCCATGAAACGTGTCTAGAACATTATCTTATATTCTGAGAACATGGCAGTCATGTTCTGTGTATGTTTGGTGGGACGTTGATGGAAGAAAAAAAAATGGTATGTGGATGAAGGTCATGCTTAGGGAAATAAATGCATTTAGCTATTTTGTGAAATGTTGTTTTTAGAAAAGGGCTGTATTTTTGGGTACGGGGTACAAGCCCCCCCCCCCCCCCCCCTTGGGGTAGCCCCCACCCCTCATGGGGTAACTGGTCCCCGGTAGAAGATTACGGCATAGGGTTTCACACAAGTGTGTTAAAATCCTTTTAATCTGTTTTTATTTACAAATTCTTTAGTAAGTAATACTTAAAGCTACATCTAGTTGTTTATAACCGATGCAATAAACTAAACACATCCATCCTTTTAACATGCAACATAACAGGATTCTGTTGGCGAGGTACATTTACTGGTGTCTCTTATCCAACTACCATGGTTTCTTCAACTTTTCTCCCTCCTTCCACTCTTCTCAGGACCTCTGGACAGCCCGCTAGACAGCCCTTACTCTTGCTACCTCTGTCCTTCAACCTAACAGGGTACTTCAGGAATTTGTGTGCATGTTCGCCACCACAATTGCAGCATTCCACCTCAACTGGTATACGATACTCCTCCATCTACATACACTTGACACATGCCCAAATATTTTACATTTATCACACTACATCAGATGGGCATGAAGACTCATACAGGGTATCTTACATAACCCAAATATACGTGTGAATGGAGAGACTCTTCAAAGAACAATAGAATGGATGGCGTGGGCTTCCGGGTCAGTTGGCATGTATCAACCACTGTATCTACGTCTTCAGTTACATCCTTTGCACCCAATTCTAGTGCCACTCCAGAGATAACCCTATTGATAGGCACCCTGCTTCCCATATCCACACATGACACATTCCAATCTGATATTTTGCAGGTGCAAAGCACACTCCTTCTGCTCCTTGGACGCACAAAATAAAAATACGTCCACTTCTTCTTAACCTCTGACACAAGCGTATACAACCCATCTGCAATTTGTTTGCTGCTGTAATCCATTCCTTCTCACGCTCATCTCCGCCATCAGTATCAAACAAAACATCCGCTTCCGTCATCTGTGCTACCCTTTCCCCTCCTCCTAGTCATGCTGTGTTGTCCATGCCAACCACGAACCATAGCAAAGTCTGAATTCCCATTTATACACTTATATTAATTAAATATTGATTGCACATACAGTTTAGCGCTGTCAAGTGAGAGTCTACAAGCAAAGAAACGGAAAACTAGCTAACCCACCCAAGGGTCCGCCAATGTGGTGTTAGGTAATTAGCCCAGATCCATTTCGGTCACTATACCCCTATGCCTCCACTTCTACAGTGAAGTGATATCTACTGGTAGTGTATGAAATGTAAGTAATATTGTAGGCTATCAAACTATGAAACATTGTTGACACATTCTTACAGATTAAGGGGAAATGTAACTATTTTGTAGTGACTAATTCAAAGGTTTCTAGTTGAAAGCTGGGTTATTCAGATGGATAATATATTGGTATACCGGTATACACTACCGGTCAAAAGTTTTAGAACACCTACTCATTCAAGGGTTTTTCCTTATTTTTGATATTTTCTAGAATAATAGTGAAGACATCAAAACTATGAAATATCACATATGGAATCATGTAACCAAAAACGTGTTAAACAAATCAAAATATATTTTATATTTGAGATCCTTCAAATAGCCACCCTTTGCCTTGATGACAGCTTTGCACACTCTTGGCATTCTCTCAACCAGCTTCATGAGGTAGTCACCTGGAATGCATTTTAATTAACTGGTGTGCCTTGTTAAAAGTTAATTTGGTGGAATTTCTTTCCTTCTGAATGCGTTTGAGCCAATCAGTTGTGTTGCGACAAGGGGGGGGGGGTAGAGGTATACAGAAGATAGCCCTATTTGGTAAAAGACCAAGTCCATATTATGGCAAGAACATATCAAATTAGCAAAGAGAAACGACAGTCCATTACTTTAAGACATGAAGGTCAGTCAATACAGAAAATTTCAAGAACTTTGGATAAGTTCATTAGAGTTGCCAGCCTCAGAAATTGCAGGCCAAATAGATTCTTCACAGAGTTCAAATAACAGACACATCTCCACATCAACTGTTCAGAGGAGACTGTGTGAATCAGGCCTTCATGGTCAAATTGCTGCAAAGAAACCACTACTAAAGGACACCAATAAGAAGAGACTTGCTTGGGCCAAGAAACACGAGCAATGGACATTAGACCAGTGGAAATTTGTAATTTGGTCTGGAGTCCAAATTTGAGATTTTTGGTTCCAACCGCCGTGTTTTTGTGAGACGCGGTGTGGGTGAACGGATGATCTCCGCATGTGTATTTCTTGGCCCAAGCAAGTCTCTTCTTATTGGTGTCCTTTAGTAGTGGTTTCTTTGCAGCAATTTGATCACGAAGGCCTGATTCACATAGTCTCCTCTGAACAGTTGATGTTGAGATGTGTCTGTTACTTGAACTCTGTGATCTGCTGGGTATTGTGGAAAATATGTTATCAAACATGTCATGTCAACTATGCAAGAATCCCATAACCTATTTGATAAGAAGTTACTGCGACTTTGTATTTTAAACCCCAAATGCCCCACCTGTCATTTGTAATTATGTGATGTCATTGTCGTAGTGTTTTCCTCTTACCCCTCTGTCTTATAAAGGTGCCCATATCGTATCATAATGTCAAAGTCGGATTTCCCTCTAGCCTATGAAGATGCACTACATGGCCCCAGGCATGGGAACTACCCACAGCCCCGACCAGGATACGGGTTACCTGCACCCCAAACACCACCATCTGATGGACCATACCCAGCTCAGTCCTCAGCTCAATACCCAGGACAAGCAGGGTACCATCTGGGCTACCCTCCATCCTGGAGGCCCTATTCCATTCCTCTAGGAATGCCCACCTCCAACCCAGGTTCTGGAGCTATGTAGCACAAAGAAATACTGTTGATATGTGAAGTTTGCCTAAATAGTTTTACTTGGTCATTACTGACTTCATGTCTTAACTCACTTATTTCTAATGCAGTGGAATATGATGAATTTGCATATTCTACTGCATGGGAAAGCACTTCTATTCGAGATGCATTCATCTGAAAAGTATGAGACCTTATACCTTTTACACATTAAACTCATATCTACTTATACTTGCTGTGATCATTATCTTTATCAGGTATATATTCCGTCACTGTATCAATTGTGGCTGTGTTAACATTTGTGTAAGTGTCAACAATGTACTGTATTGTTTCTGTCTTACCATTTCATATTAATGTGAGCTGTTTTCTGTTTGTGTTTTCATACATTTTTTTGTATTTGTGTAATGGTAACATTTTAACATTTAATCTATTTTACAGTGAGGAAGTACGTGTTTTTGTAATTAAAAACCCAGTTGTGTATTGGACATCATTGTAAGTACTTCATATTTAATTTAGCCTTCATTAAGGCCTTACTACATTCATTACTCATTAATTATTACTGAATTATATAATATCGTAACACATTTTTACATGAGAAACTTTGAGGTTGAAATATTTTTTACCTATCATAGTAATAGCTTGTTTTTCTTACAGCACATTTTTTTTTGTCACCTACTGTATTGTTGTCTGCTGCAAAGGGCCAATATAATATTATCCATGCCCTTTTCATACTGTATATACACAACAGTACAGTGTTAAACATCGGAGATTGATATTTGATCTTAATAATCTGTGTTTAGGAGGCGCTTTCCTTTGAACTTCGTGCTGCTGGCCATTTTTGTCAGTATTGATTGCACAAAATAATCTCATGTTTTAACCGATGACAATACATAATGGAAATATATCTACAGTATAGATATTTTAAGACTTTATTGTTTTATATTTCATATTTTAGAAAGTGGCCATGTCCTACATGACAGGAACAATATCAAGGTTTGTAATAGCGTTTTAATATTTTTATATATTTTTTTTACATAATGCTACTAGAAATACTCATGTAAGGTGCAGTGTAATTTTTGTTTTGTCACTCAATCTACTTTGAATTTCTTGCAGTTACTATGACACAAAAGCAGTGTTTCTGACCGATGGAATAACAACAATTGTGCGTATAATTGTCAGTATCTTCTGCATTCAAACTAAGGTACATGTTGTAATAACCCTGCCTCTTTAGAACCGACAGCGTTGTTTGTGAGAGTGTCTTTGTTGTCAGTGTCAAATGCCTCCTTTGTCTAGGATTACAACGGGCGACTGTTTTTAAGACGTGTTGGGTAAGATCTTGCGCAATTCCTCCTTATGAAACCAATGATCTAAATAGCATAAATGTATGCTTATTGTACTGTTACACATTCCACGGTTTATTTTTTTTAGACCTTCTATATGAAGTTAGTTCATAGCCCATTCATGTGCCATCTTATGAAACATTCCAACAATTTGACCTTATTGTCGTATGACCAAGGATGTGAATAACATGTAGCTATGTCTATGCTCACGGCAGGTGGATTTTACATCTTGTGGGGGACTTTTCGGTATTCTTGCCATCGTAGTCTTAGTTACTGGGATAATCACCGCCATAGTACTATCCTTCACGTATGTAAGTGCCTCGGTGTGGTAAAATGTTGAACTACTGAAAAAAAAGCAGAAATAATAATATGCATGCATCTTTTTCACATCAAATGCACTTCAATAGTAAGGTGTATCTCTATTTGTAAGTACACTATATATACAAAAGTAGGTGGACACCCCTTAAAATTAGTGGATTCGGCTATTTCAGCCACACCCGCTGCTGACAGGTGTATTAAATCGAGCACACAGCCATGCAATCTCCGTAGACAACCATTGACAGTAGAATGGCCTTACCGAAGAGCTCAGTGATTTTCAATGTGGCACCGTCATAGGATGCCACCATTCCAACAAGTTCATCAAATTTCTGCCCTGCTAGAGCTGCCCCGGTCAACTGTAAGGGCTGTTAATGTGAAGTGGAAACGTCTAGGAGCAACAACGGCTCAGTCGGGAAGTGGTAGGCCACACAAGCTCACAGAAAAGGACTTCCAAGTGCTGAAGCGCGTAAACATCATCTGTCCTCGGTTGCAACACTCACTACCAAGTTCCAAACTGTTCTGGAAGCAACGTCAGCACAAGAACTGTTTGTCGGGAGCTCCATGAAATGGGTTTCCATGGCCGAGCAGCCGCACACAAGACTAAGATCACCATGTGCAATGCTAAGCATCGGATGGAGTGGTGTAAAGCTCACCACCATTGGACTATGGAACAGTGGAAACGCATTCCCTGGAGTGATGAATCACGCTTCACCATCTGGCAGTCCGACTAACGAATCTGGGTTTGGTGGATGCCAGGAGAACGCTACCTGCCCGAATGCATGGTGCCAACTGTAAAGTTTGGTGGAGAAGGAATAATGGTCTGGGACTGTTTTTCATGGTTCGGGCTAGGCCCCTTAGTTCCAGTGACGGGAGATCTTAATGCTACAGCATACAATGACATTCTAGACCATTCTGTGCTTCCAACTTTGTGGCAACAGTTTGGGGAAGGCCCTTTCCTGTTTTAGCATGACAATGCCCCCGTGTGCAAATTGAAGTCCATACAGAAATGGTTTGTTGAGATCGGTGTGGAAGAACTTGACTGGCCTGCACAGAGCCCTGACCCCAACCTCATCGAACATCTTTGGTATGAATTGGAACGCCAACTGCGAGCCAGGCCTATCACCCAACATCAGTTCCCAACCTCACTAATGCTCTTGTAGCTTAATGGAATAAAGTCCCTGCAGCAATGTCCCAACATCTAGTGGAAAGCCTTCCCAGAAGAGTGGAGGCTGTTAGGCAGCAAAAGGGGGACAAACTCCATATTAATGCCCATGATTTTGTAATGAGATGTTTTATTTTTATTTAACTAGGCAAGTCAGTTAAGAACAAATTCTTATTTACGATGCTGGGCCAATTGTGCGCCGCCCTATGGGACTCCCAATCACGGCTGGTTGTGATACAGCCTGGATTCAAACCAGGGTGTCTGTAGTGATGCCTCTAGCACTAAGATGCAGTGCCTTAGACCGCTGCACCACCGGGAGCCCGTGTTTGACAAGCAGGAATCCACATACTTCTGGTCATGTTGTGTATCTGATAAATGTAGGCCTATACATACAGTACAGAAGGTCCTGTGTTTTCTTCTACTCGCAGGTCCCACGGCTTCACATGCTATATGCTGTAATCGGAGCTGTCGTTTACACACTGGTTGAGTTCATTGAAAACCCTCAGTATTTCAGAGGGAATTGGAGAAATTGACATTTCTCTTGAACCAACCTGTATGGAATTAACCATTTTTATTTTGACATTTTAGCACCTAGCTACTCATCGGAAAACGTGAGCTTTCCATCACCCCAGAGGAGTGTTTTTGGAGCACTTTCACTTTATGTTGACATCGTCCAGATCTTCATTTTCCTCTTGCAACTAGTTGGCGCTTCCACAGAACAAAGGCAGGAGGATGACATTTGACCTGGTGTGGATCATCCTTCTATTGTATTTATTCACTCAATCTGTCGCTGCTCCTAAACAATTTTTTTTTTTTGTCTTCTGACACCATTAACATGGTAACCTTATGAGTGCTGCACACTTTCAATTAAGATGAAATGTATATTTATTATTCCCAGAATGGATGTTATGAATGCAACAGGCTTGTCTGAATGACATGACTTGACCTATGTATTTTTTTCAAAAACTTTGTCCTTACGTTGCCTTTTTGCCTGAAACAGTACACATTTAAAACATAATTAAATATTGTCAATACATTAAATGTTAAAATAGCTCAATCAACTGTGCGCTTGTATGCATCCATTGATACTATATTACAAATGACAGTGTATTCTAACATCGCTTCTCTTAGAAATTGTATGTGATACACTGTAGAAAGGGATGAAGTTTCCTTGAGATATACATTTCTGATGATCAGAACCCCTCCTTAATCGAGACAAGTATATATCAGAAGGATCCTGTAGTTCTGCAGTTCGGTCTGTGAAAAAGCAATTATTCCATGGGGACTTAATTACAACCCAATCACCAACCTAACTGATTTAGGATGGAATAGAGGGGGGGTGTAATGAAAAAAGCATGTTCTCATATACAGCTTATCAGTGTAGGGACTTTTCCAATTATGAGCCTACTGATGAGTTCTTCCCTTGAGTTGATTTCAGACACTATTCCTTTCAGGTGCCATTTCACCATGGTGCTTTTCCTGACAAAAAGCGCTTTATCATGTCCACCAATTATAAAAAGTATAATTAACCCTGAAATATGTTTCAAACATGACATCAGCCGTCCCCACAGGTAATCAAAAGACTTCTACATTGTTTCTCAAGTAACCAGGCTTGTAGTGATAAAAACGCCAGAATGAATCAGTGGAGAAAAGCAAGCTCCTTGGCACATTGTCTATAGCAAAGAATGTGTGGAATACGATAGGGGTTGTTTCTCCCATAAAAGAACGCAAAGAAAGTGAAATGTGCTTTTGAAGTTCTTAATACTTTTTACTTTAAAAACATCAAACAATTACAACTTAAATGTCAACAGACCATGATTATTTATTAGTCATACCTCTGTAGTGTGACGAAGACTGGTATCAAAGTTGATCAACCCCATAGAAAAGTGTTAAGAAATACAACACATGTTTAGTAATCCATAGGTGAGCCTAAGCCAACACATCCCTTAATCATATTCCACTTCTGTATTGTGTATTAAGACTCTTTCTACCTTATATTATCAATCTATTTCTTCATGTGTCATTTTCTATTACTGAATACTGTTGACCGTAGTACCCTGGCTTGGTTCTCTATTTGTTAATCGCAGTAGCACTTCAGTGTCGTGGCACTAATTTCTCAAATCTGTCTGGTGTATTGGAGATGAATATAGATTCCCATGTCCTGCATCTGTCTCCAGTGGCGATGGACGTTCAGGGGGTCAAGCGTTTGGGATCACGGGGGAACATGGAGACCTGGCGGATATTGTGAAGACCCAGGTAGAGCATGCAGACTCTTTCCAGCCCTGAGGGAGAGAACTCACCGTCACCGTACACTTACGATGAGTACCTTTATTTTTTTTTCATAACGACTATATTTACAATGGATTTCATATTGAGAGGGTATGGATTTAGAATAAGCATTTAATGTCTTACCAATGCCACCACCTCCGTGTGGGGGAGCTCCGTAACGGAAAGAGTCGATGTAGGACTTGATCTTCTCCAGATCTGCATCAACACTTTACATATCAGCACCAGCCACCAGTTTATTTGTAACATAGTAAAAATATGCTTATTCTCTAGCAATCGCTTGAGAGGGAAGGAAGCATTTGAGTGACAAATATTGCCGCCTTGAATAACAAGGCAGAGTTGTCTAATTACCGATGTTGTGGTGAATGGCCCTCTCAGTGAGCAGCTGGGCATCGTGGATCCTCTGAGCGCCGGAGAGGATCTCCTCTCCTCTCATGAACATGTCGTAGGAGTTGGAGTATTTCTGAGGAGGAAACATCAGTCGTATAACCAGTTCAATGAATGCCACAATGGTGTCATGAGCATGTGTTGTGTGTGTGTGTGTTTAGTGACGCGCATACTTTGTCATTGGGGTCAGGCATGGTGTAGAAGGGCCTCACTGCCAGGGGGTACTTGTCGAGCACATAGAAGTCAGTGTCATACTAACAGAAAGGAAACAGAGATGAGTTAGTCCAAATTACAGCCAGAAAAGACCTGCATGTGTACCTATAAGTAACTGCCAAAAATAAAGGAAACACCAACTTTAGTGTCTTAATAGGTTATAGGGAAACCACGAGCCAGAACAGCTTCGATGCACCTTGGCATAGATTCTACAAGTATCTGGAACTCTATTGGAGGGATGTAACGCCATTCTTCCACAAGAAATTCCATAATTTGGTGTTTTGCTGGTGGTGGGAAATGCTGTCTCAGGCGCCGCTCCAGAATCTCCCATAAGTGTTCAATTGTGTTGAGATCTGGTGACTGAGACAGCCATGGCATATGGTTTACATCATTTTCATGCTCATCAAACCATTCAGTGACCACTCGTGCCCTGTGATTTGTTATCCTATGGGGGCACAGCCATGGTAGCCAAAATAATGGCCTACCCAGCATTTTTACACATGATTAACTCAGAAACCACACCTGTGTGGAAGCACCTGCTTTCAATATACTTTGTATCCCTTGTTTTTTCAAGTGTTTCCAATATTTGGGCAGTTACCTGTAGATACAAAGAGTAATATAACTACATTTGTTGTCACCCCAAGAAGTCAATGGCATGATAACATACCTTTTCTTTCACCAGACGACCGAGCAACTTCTCATTTGGAGTGCTGTGAAAAACGTTCAACAATTTACTTTAGATCAATTAAAAGATAAACGAGAAAAACATCAGTTCCCGACTTAAAAACAAAGCTGTCTGTATTTGAACTTTACTTTCAGGTGTTATCAACAACAGGTGTAAACGTAACACTGCTGCAAACTCTTGACCTGCCACAGACCTGAGGTCCTCCTCGTCTCCCATGTCCACCCCGGCCTCCCGGAGCATGGCCACGCCTTCCGTGTACTCCAGCCTCAGAGTGGGCTCCAGGAACTTGAAGGGCTCACTGGAGTACTGCTTCCCCACCGTCTGGATCTCAGTCTGGAACCTGGACAACACACACACAGTTAAACAAACAAGCGAGTGCACATACACATCGCCGAGTCATTCAACGGACACCTGCTACCTCAGCACAGATGCCGTGCCCTTCCAGCGGTGTACTTTCTATAGAGCGTCATCCATGTGTTCAGTTATAGCCCTGTAATAGGCCTTCTAAAGATTAAACCGTACTCATTCACTTTGCTTGCAAATATGGGTTAGAAGTGCATCACATCTTACTTGTCTCTGAGCCCTTTGAAGATCTGCACCATAGTGTCGGTGATGGACTCGATCACTTCGTGGTAGTGGTAGTTGAACGCCAACTCAATATCCAGACCTACAAACTCTGTCAGATGACGATGGGTGTTGGAGTCCTCTGCTCTGAACACTGGAATGGAAAACATCTTCAGTTAGTATCAGCACCACTGTATTTCACGAAGAGGATTAGATCCATCACCCCAGAGGTAAACATAGACATCGGAGGCAGCGTCTCAAATAGCACCCTATTCCCTTTACAGTGCACTATTTCGACCAGGGCTCATTGACCAGACATATGAGACTGCAGTGGGGGAAGAAGTCATTACTCCCCTGGTTATGTGTGGATCTGGCCAGGTGATGGCCCTGTTGAGCTACCTCACAGAGAAGAGACTGGGGACATTATGCAACCAAGCACAAGCCAGTGAGATAAATGTTTCCTATTGCTCAACATGTGCGTAGTCACAACACCATCTACATATGTATCAAATAATCTGTGTATATGTGGTAATCCGCCCAGGTTTAATATTGTGTAGGTCACTTTTCCTGAATACTGTTTGTTTGTTGACTACATAACTAGCGACTGATATATTCAACACAACAATTTCATTAATTCCCATTATTGGATAGCGTTCATTGGGGAGTGAAAAGGGGTTAGGTGAAGGGCTTAGAGATGTTGTCTTTTCAATATATATATCTTTTTATATTTGACACTTTATTCAGATGGCTTGAAACAAAAGGGGAGACAGTCAAGCAGGAGCACAGAAGTAAGGGAGGACGCGAGGATTGAACCCTGGTCTCCGGTGGGGAGTAAAGTATATGTACCTGGCGGGAAGCATTACAGCCAGACCACAGGTTCTGCACTAGATATTGCCTTACCTGGTCCCACACAGAACACCTTGTCAAAGTCAGCACAGATACACATCTGTTTGTAGAGCTGGGGAGACTGGGCCAGGTAGGCGCTGGTTTTGAAGTAGGACACAGTGAAGACGTTCGCACCACCCTCACTGGCAGCTAGCGAGGAGAAAGATACCTTTTAGTCAAACTATCCCAGAAGAGAAGCAACACATGACCCAAAATAATATTTTTGAACTAACCTATGTGATAATTCAATTTCCTACCAATGTAAGCATTTCACTGTTAATCTACAGCTGCTGTTTACGAAGCATGTGACAAATACAATTTGATTCAATTTTGATTCCAATTATTAACCATTAAAAGAGATTCTACAGCACTTTTAGCTAGTAGTTCTAAAAGTAGTGGTCACGGCCAAAAGTGGTCCCCGGGAAATTGTGTATTAGTTCACAGCAGATATGTGCCCCACTTCATTGCACTCTCACTCTTTAAAATGTTGTATATGTTTGTGTTTTTTAAACTAATTTACCGACTTCGGTTCAATTATTTTTATTCCATTATGTTTTTTTCCTTTCTGTGAGCTCAATGTGCAGTTTCTGTAGCGATAAATCAGATCAAGCCTAAACTGTGCGATGTTGTCGTTTCCAACAGGCCAATATTCTACATAGTTTAGTGCAGGAAACGTGGTAATTAACAACAATGACCATAATCCATTGCACGTTTGCCTACTTGTACGGTCTGTATTGAGCTATAATAAGAACAGTGTGGGAAGACATGGAGACAGGAGGAGAAAACTTGCGATCAAGAGAGATAGAAAGCAGTTGCTTCGTGAGCTATCACTACCTGAAAATACCTGATCTAAGTGATTGATAGTTGGTATTCAGCAGTCATAAAAGTATGCCTTTTACTTCTGAAACGTGTGATTTTGTCAGACAGCATAGGCAGCAGCTTTATAGAGATGAGATGACTTGGAATTAAATAATAAAGTCATGTGAATAAATTATGGTTAATAAATGATAAGCAGTAATGGGCAGTCAATACCCTTAATTTTAGATTTAAAAAAAAACCTGTATTTAATGTAAGAAGATTGAAACCGAAACCCGTGGTTATTTTTGTAGAATCTAACTGTAACCAAACCAACCTCAAAAAAGCACTAACATTGACACATCCAGCCAAAGCGGGAGGTTTAAAAAAATACATAGTAGGCGCCACATTTCTGGAGCATGTCTCTAACTTACGTATGAGCCATATTTGACATTCACATCATAGTAGATCCTGTGATAGGTGTTGTCCTTTACAGAAGGGTGGTCACAGAGTACATTTTGTACAGTGTACGTGTGATGGGTGTTGGCAGAGGAAAATATGTTTTTTTGAGTAGTACACACTGTTGATACACAGCTGCTTGCATCTAAAAGGCAGCAATTTTAAATGTGTCAATGACAGGCTGGGCTCATTTCATTGGCTCCTACAGTTGAGGAAGTGAAAGGAACACGTGTTACACCACAGCTCAGTACACTACACGAGGTAGTACATGTTGTGCTGTGGTGGAATGTACAGCAGTAAACAACACTGTTATGTCTTACATTAGTTTAAAGCTTATTTCTATCGCTACAAAATACGACACATGCTCAGTCATTAGGTGCTCACACTTGTGAAGTGCAGTTTAGCTCATCAATAAGAGCACGAATGACCAGACAAAGTCGAGCCTGCACTGCTCCATAAGATAACTGGTAGACAGAATCCTACTGTGAATTATCTCAAGGTTATGTGAACTAGAGACCCTATCAGCAATAGAGGAATAAATGGCCTTTTGAGCTTGAATTTCTACTCTACTCCCCACCCTCCATTACCCAAACCCATCTGAACATGAAAGAGCATGTATCCTTGAGACAGTTTGCACTTTGCAACCAAAATAGTGGAAAAGTACCTCGTCTTCCTACTACCTGTACTTAATAGAAGTCAAGTAGTCATCTAAAGGCCAATATTGTTCGCCTTTAAACTTTTAATTGACAAATAATGTCCAGTCTAAGACACAGGGGCACGTTGGTGGTACCTGATATGATTTTGGGGGTCTGGATCTCCACAAAGCCCTTGTTGGTCAGGGTGTCTCTAAAGAGCTGGCAAACTCCAGCCTGCAGGCGGAAGATGGCCTGGCTGGTCGTTGTCTACCAGCGGAGAAACAAGCATAAACAACAAGAGTCAACAGAGGTATTACACAATGCCAAAGATGAGTCAATAACACTGCTTTGTGTCACATCTTGCCTCATACAGTCTCGACACCTTTAATTTCATTAAAGGGAGTGGAAATAGTAAAGGCTTGGCCTATTTCCAAATGGAAAACTCAATTTTACCTTTTTATTTGACTTTTTCAAATTGGACTTTTTGCCGTTGATTCGAGTTAAAGAGTAGGGTGCATTTCACACTAATGTAAGCCTTTAGAAAATAAACATGAGATATCAAGCTTTGTTCTCTTTTTAAAACCTAACATTGGCAAACAAGTTCATCTGAAATTCCCTATTCACATACAAATATACAGTCACATATAAAACCAGCTTTGAGCAATCTGGTTGTATACAGAGGTCAACTTAGTTGCATAGAAAAAGAACCCAATCATCAAAACAACTCGTGATGAGGCACGTCAATGAGCTGGGTATCACACAGAACAACTGGGAAAGAGCAGAGGAACAGTTGAAAACCCCCCAACCCCTGTGACCGTTGGGCTACAAACAGCATTGTGAATAGGTGTGTTCTTTCTTAGTTCTCAGTTGACTCATTTCTTAATATGACTGGTGTTAGGATTTATTTATTTATTCAACCAGTTCTATCTGGTTTCATGCATCTACATAAAGCCAGGGCCGGGCACTTTGATGAATACAAAAAGCTCAACATCCTGAATTGAAAAAAGGCTCACATTTCTATCTTCTAGACTTTCCCGGGAGTTTTCTGTGTGACTATCCTATTGTCAGACAATGAATCTGCAGACAATGACTCTGGTCCAGTCAGACTTTAGTCCAGGGCCCTGTTAGAAATGGTCAACTGATATTTTAGTCCATGAAACTGACCCCCCCCCCCCCCCCCCCCCAGCTCATGGATTATATGTATAGTTTGACATAGGTCGGAAAATAACTACTGCTCTGATGAATAAAAACACTTCTGAGGAACCCTAGAAAAAAACACCAGACAAATACCCAGCGAGCCAACCAACTGCTATGATAGCCTGAGTAGGAACTGACATATCAAAAGTATTTACATAACTCTTGTGATTTCCTGTGTAAAACACCTCTCTACTGTGAGCAGATGGGCGGGCTGTGGTGTCATCACTTCTCTTTCGACATCCTCACACCAGGGTGGAGGGTATAAAAGAGAGTGAGAGCAAAATAGCTCAGTGCGTCACTCTCGTTGACATTCAAGCTCTCAAAACAAGTCTCTAACGGGCCATGGCTTGTGGTTTGTCACCTGCCACCACCACCACCACTCAGATTGTGACTTACTGCTATTGTCTTTCATTAGAGTGCAGCAAATTTATTTTCATCAAAATGTCTAGCTAATATATCTATTTCTCAAAGGGAGTTCCCAAACAAAGTCTGTGAACTAATCCTTCCATTTTCACAACAACTTGGAAAACCGAGCCTGGTGTGTTAGGAGCCGTTTCATTACTTTTGACCCTTGATTGTTGAGCCGGGTTTGGGGTGTGTGTGAAAACCTGTTTACGGGTTTACTGTTCATTTAAGTGTGGTTGTGATAACAGGCCCAAGTCCATGAGCTCAAAGAGACATTGTGTAGAAACAGGTGTCGTGACAAAGCCAGTCTGAGGCGAGCGCTAGAGCTGTTTTCCTGCTGCTGCCACATCAGTGTGGGCGCCTCAGAACAGAGCACAACAATGAGACCTCTAGCAAACCTCTCCTTTCCTCTCTGAATCCCTGCAGTTCTATACTGCACTCTACAAGCAGGCTAACTCGGTGCCTGCCTGCGAAAAGGGACATATGCCATGATTCTGTCACAAATGGCATCTCATCATTACAATATTTTTTGATGCAAATGTAATGTCTTCAAACCCAATAAAATCATTATATTTATTTTTGGTGTAATTCATTTGTCATCGAAGAAGGTAACACTGGCTTAAGAGTGATAGTGTAGAACTTACTCTGAGATCAATGACTCGGTTGTCCAGTCTGGTGTCCTGGTTGACCGTCGCTCTTCCATCCTGAGGAGAGACACAACCATAATTTCACCATATTACAAAACATTGAAGTATTTAAGACATCTGAAGAACATTGGAACAAGCTATTCAATTAGACAAGTGAGAAAGCTGTACCTACAGTATGATATTTAAATGTATAAAATGTGTCCTACAGTATACGTACACTGAGTGAACCAAACATTAGGAACACCTTCCTAATACTGAGTTGCGCACCCTGGTATCACCTGACCATTCATAGAAAGAAAAAGTGTACTTAATGTTTTGTACACTCAGTGTATATCTATGTCTGTTTGTTTATAAACAAAGCAGGTCTATAAGGTTTAAAAATAGAACAGGGTAGCACACCAAAAAATATATTATAATAAAATGTAGTACAGCAGTAAATATACAAATAGTATGTAAACATTACTAAAGTGACCAGTGTTCAAAGACTATGTTCATGGAGCAGCAGTCTCTAAGGTGCAGGATAGAGTACCCGGTGGTAGCCGGCTATTGACAGTGACTAAGGAGCAGAGTAGGGTACTGGGCAGAGGCCGTCATGTGATGGCTGTTTAAAAGTCTGATGGCCTGGGGGTGGAAGCTGTTTATCAGTCTCTCGGTCCCAGCTTTGAAGCACCTGTACTGTTGCCGCCTTCTAGATGGTAGTGGGGTAAACAGGCCATGACTCGGGTGGCTGAGGTCCTTGATGATCTTCTTGACCTTCCTGTGACACCGGGTGCAGAAGTTGACCTGGAGGGCAGGCAGTGTGCCTTATGATGGTGCGTTGGGCAGACCGCACCACCCTCTGGAGAGCCCTGCGGTTGCGGACGGTGCAAATGCTGTACCAGGCAGTGATACAGCCCGACAGGATGCTCTCAATGGTGCATCTGTAGGAGTTGGTGAGGGTTTTAGGGAACAAGTCAAATTTGTTCAGCCTCCTGAGGTTGAAGAGGCGGTGTTGCGCCTTCACCACACTGTTGTGTGAAGGGACCATTTCAGGTCCACAGTGACGTGAACAACGAAGAACTTGAAGCTTGTGACCCTCTACTGCGTCCGAGTCGATGTGGATGGGACGTGCTCTCTCTACTGTCTCCTGTAGTCCACGATCAGCTCCTTCGTTTTGTTGACGTGAAGGGAGAGATTATTTTCCTGGCACCACTCCACCAAGGCACTCACCTCCTCCCTGTAGGCTGTCTCATCGTTGTTGGTAATCACCCCTACCACTGTTGTGTAATCAGCAAGCTTGATGATTGAGCTGGAGACGTGTGTGGCCACGCAGTCATGGATGAACAGGGAGTACAGGAGGGGGCTGAGCACACACCCTTGTGGGGCTCCCGTGTTGAGGATCAGCGTGGTTGTGGTGTTTGTTACCGTACGCCACGGTATTTAGCTGGCAGCCACATGCATGGCCATCATATTTCTAATGTTTATCATAGAAAGAATGTTCCCAGCTACATTTCCAATGTTTTGCTTAAAGTTAATCTTTCATTTTACCAGAAAAAAGTAGGTTGGCTACACTGACAAAAGTACCGGAGAAAAGTAGCTACACATTAGCCGGAGCGCTGTCTGCTTATCGAATGCCCGTTTGTGAATTCTCAACCGAGTGGAGAAGTGCAACTGAAGCCCAAAATGAGTCTGATGCCGAGCAGAAATTACAAGAAGCATTTAAGATCTGCGTTTTATATTTTGTTTTTCCTGTGTGGAAAAAAACACAACTCTGCGTTAACATGACCTCTAAGTTGAAGCAAGTTGAAGCAAGTGGCTGAATAAATAAGGTGACGGGGCATTATATAGTGTTCACTTTCTGCTGTATTTGAGAAGTCCAAGCTCATTGGACGAGTTATCTGTACAGCTGATTTCCTTGAGTTTTTTTCTCCTCTGTTCTCGGCCTGTCTGCTCCTCCCCCCTCTTCTCCGAGCAGAGCCGGCAGGCCCGTTGCCCTAGCGACTCCATACTCCACACAGACAAAGCGTGTACACAGTACTGTTCTTCCTTCAGACAAGCATGTGTCAAAACTTTGTTCATTAGCACAATGTCTCTCGTTCACGTTCACTTGTATATGTCTTCCCGTTTTCCCCACTTGCTTCAAGATGTCCGACATCGTCCCTGTACCCAAGAAAAGAGAAGGTAACTGAACTAAATTACTTTTGCCCCGTAGCACTCACTTCTGTAATCATGAAGTGCTTTGAGAGGCTATTTAGGGACTATATTACCTAGATCTTACCCAACACACTAGATGCACTACAATTTGCATACCGCCCCAACAGATACACAGACAATGCAATCACCATTGAACTGCATTGAATACGACCAATTCCAATCATATAAAAGATTAAAAGAGCACAGAAGCTCCTAAATATGCCCAAGGCTGTCAGGCTTCCTGGAACTCACGTGGGGTTAAAACGGCCTGTGAACACGGTTCACACATCCTGCTCAGACAGGGAGACATAGAGCCAGCCCTCCCTGTAACGGACAGACAGGCAGACAGGCCCAGCCCAATCTCCTCCCCAACGGCAGGTGCTGTAACGGACAGACAGGCAGACAGGCCCAGCCCAGTCTCCTCCCCAACGGCAGGTGCTGTAACGGACAGACAGGCAGACAGGCCCAGCCCAGTCTCCTCCCCAACGGCAGGTGCTGTAACTTAGTGACGGACAGACAACACCTGGGCCGCATCTGCAGCTGGGTTTGGCTTATTGCATAAACACTGACATCCTTCAGCTGTCTCTGAACTGAACCATACTAGAGAGAGACGACCCTTTAGACAGACACCGACCGAGAACATGGCGGTATAGAACCAACACAACTCCAAAACAACAGCGACAGGCCTTGATTGTGGGGACCAAGTCATGTATTTTTCATCCAGTGTCTGTGTTGAACTGGAACAGCATTAGAAGAGAGGATCATCTCTGAATGCAATGAGTTTGACATTTGATTAGCTACAAAGGGCTGCCTGCGGGAGGCCCAGGAGCCCTGGCCCTCATCCTCACCTCATCCCCCTCTCCTTCCGGCCTCACACAATCCTCCAGCTGCAGGGGCAGACGAGGCTCGGCCTGGCTGATCACAAAAATCTGAGACAGGGAAAAAATGTGATTTTTTAAAAAAATTTAGAAGAGAGATGTTGGTTCAAATAGATTTACAGTTAGATTACCTCTAAATTCACGGTACTTTCCAATTTGAACTTCTGAGTGGAAAGGAAAGTACCACAATTCCAAAATCAGAAAGCAAATAAAGTCTCATACAGTTATCTTTTAACCAGTAGTTTCTCTGGTTAATAATGAAAGTCAATGGCTGTCCCTTCGTCACAGTAAGTCTGTTGGTCTGTGGTGTGGTCAGAGCATCAGACAGCCCTACCCTCTCAATGTGCAGCTCCACATCCTGCTGAGAGCAGCTCTCGATCTTCTGCTCCACATTCCTCACCATCGCCTCCACGTCCACGATGCTCTCCTTATTGATGCTACAGACGGGGGGGGATGAGAAGCACAGCACTTAGAAGTCTACACAGTTCAATTGAAGTCAAACGAGTGGGAGGCTAGCTGAGAACTGAAAGTTTCCATTCAAAACCCTGAGTGAATTTCAAACAGTCACAGAGGTGTTTCAAGACCTGTGAAAATTGTGTGTGTGTGTGTGGGGGGAGGGGGGTAACCTTGGAAATAAACAAAAAAAAGAAAACAAATCATAACACTGACACTACTCTTCCTGAGGTAAAATGTCACAGGATCACGTTGTTCGGATGGTTTCAATATGACCATCTTGACAGATATATTTCCTATTTTCTTTTGATTGAATCAGTCTATTGGGACAACGTGTAAAAAACAAACATCATGTGACACCGATATGAACTACAGTAAAACACCAGTGGACACACAACAGTAAGACAGAGGTTAATCAACTATCAGAAAGACATGTTGAGAGAACACCAGAATAGGCCACCGCTGTCCTTTCTCACTGTTCTAGATCCAACAGAGCCTTGTAGAAATATGATGAACTGGCAATACCAATTGTCACATAACATGGGGCCAGAGGGAACAAGCCCAGTGTAATCCTTCACCTCTTCTCATTAAAAAGCAGTAACGAGAGACAGGACAGTGGTGAATGGTGATCCCAGTCAGTCCTCTGCAGCTGCCTCAGTCACAGACATCCACTACGAGGATCAGCTAGACAAATAAAGCCCACATGAATAACCTCCTCCCTCAAACACCCTGCCAGCCTGCCTGGGGACAATAAACACTGCCCATCAACTAATGAGTCATACAAGTAACGCTTTTGATTGACCGGACTAGTGTCTTGTCCACGGGCTGTACTTGTACATCAAGCTGCCTTACAATACAGAAAAAGGAAATCCTATGGACCGCTCTTGCTCAGACAAGGCTTACTATACTCTTAGCGAACAACGGACTATGTATTATAAAGATATGTGAAACCTTTCAATGCATTGTTTAACGCGCTCTAGTAAGAGAAAGTAAAACGAGATACGTAGAGGAAATTGTTGACGGGGACGCAGAGGATACCCTAACCCTAATTTAACTCTGTATGGTGAAGTTGAAATACTATATGTGACAGGTGTGGCAAGCTCTTCTCTATATGTCACCACTAACCTGAATCAACCTTGATGAATATGAAAGGACTGCTCTCATGCAAAGCTTACTAAGCGTCCATAGAATTCAAGGAACATAGAACATTAGGAGGCTTGATTTGAACAACTTGTTAGGGCCAATAGTTTTGCAGGTCAAATTATGTTGGGCAGAGTGCAAAATGCATTGTGTGGATTGTTAAGATTGGGGGCAGGATGTTTAGACCTCTGTGGATTTAGTGCAGAAGCTGCGGGCCTCAACCCTGACTATACATTTGTCTTGGGTGTGCTTTGATAGAAGCTGGTTTGTGACTGATGCTTAGTCATGGATCAATGGGTAGTATCCCAAATGGCACCCTATTCCCTATATAGTGCACTACTTTTGATCAGAGCAGTCAAAAGTAGTACATTATGCAGGGAACAGAGTGCTATTTGGGAAGGAGCCATCCATGGGGTAAGTGGTTGCATGCAATAAGTGCAATACAATCAACTGCCAAATCAAACCACATGACATTACACAAGCAAAGGAAAAAGGAACCAAATCAGTTTGGAGGAATCGCGCCACAGGATTTCTACGAAACACACGATCTGATAGACAAGATCAAGCCAGAGCATTATTGTCCTTAAAGAAGTAAAAACCAGGGTCGTATTCACTAGGAACCAAGCGGAAACAAATGGGCCAAAACAGGGGCCTTGCTGAATTTGTCCAATAAGAAACGCTTGTTTTTGTTGTCGGATGCAAAGAGTTTTGCTTCGGCCTGCACTAATGAATACGAGCCAGCTCTGAAGCAACCTTCAGATTGTATCATTACACACAAAAGGTCGAGAGGAAACAGTGGTCAAACCACTCTGATACAACTTACAAGGTTGGTCAGAAGTTTCCGTCAATGAGGTGGACCAGTGTGACTTGGGCCTTGGCCTAAATATTTGTGTGGCCTTTATTTGTGGTCAGTTTCCTAGTTCAGTAGTCCTAGTTCAGCAGGAAACCAACAAGTGGCTGAGACCTGGTAAGAGCTTTTCTGGGGTCTGGCAAACATGTGACATTAAGTGGAATTAATTTTTATTACCTTTATTTAACTAGGCAAGTCAGTTAAGGATAAATTCTTATTTTCAATGACGGCCTAGGAACAGTGGATTAACTTCCTTGTTCAAGGGCAGAAAGGCAGATTTTTACCTTGTCAGCTCGGGGATTCGATCTTGCAACCTTTCGGTTACTAGTCCAACGCTCTAACCACTAGGCTACCTGCCGCCCCAAATACGCATGGAAGGTGCGTCCCAATCGCTACATGTAAACAACTGGAGACACCGCCATTTTTGGAGACATGTTATCAAATCAAATCAAATCAAATTTTACTTTATTTTATTGGCAAAGCAGCGCTATTGTAGCTAGAATAAGAGTGTAGGAGTGATTGTTAATTGTAAAAAATGCTGGCTAAATGTGGGTCTAACTTTAAACAATTAACTTATTTACCGTTAATTAGCCACTACAAATCTCTTTGCTAGCCAACTGTCTCCAAACCGCAAGGTGTCTCCAAACCGCAAGGTGTCTCCAAACCGCAAGGTGTCTCCAAACCGCAAGGTGTCTCCAGTAATGTTAACGTTTTGACGTTTGTCTCCACTTTCCAAGCGTATTGGACTGATTTACTGATCACAAAACAAGTGGCGTTTGACCTATCTCGTCCTCCCGTTTACACTTCATAACGAGTGTTAAAGAGTCATTCATTACTGTCAGGTGCAATCAAGTCAACTGAAAGAGATGAGAACATATCACATGCTTGGTATGGAAAAGTACAGTATCCTCTTAATGCTATGCTTTTCATAAAAAGCTCCAGTAATGGACTAATTTGACTCTGACCGCAGAATGACTAATTATGCTCAGGCTCTTAACTACCTCTTCAACTTTGATGTACTGTATATATTGTATTTACTCTGTTATCTGGGCAGGAACGGCTCCATCAAACACTTCTGTACTGTATCCCATCTGAAAGTGGACCCTTTTGTCGGGAGCTGAAAAATGAATTCTTTCAGAATGTGTGAAAATGAAAATCGGGAGCCCATTAGGATCCAGCTTTTCCCACCATTGTTTGTCGGGGGCCACCAGGAAATGCAGTCTTGTACTCACTTGGCGGCAAACTTCACCATCTGCTTGCTGGCACGCTCCCCCACGGCGACTAGGGCTTGTACGTTAAACTGCTGCTGACGCAGGACCAAGAAGCACTGCTTCCCTATAATGACCACAACAACACAATAGACATCAGCTGGGTACCTCTAATTGGGTCTAGCAACTCCTAATGCACGTGTCAAAAACAGGAGCCATGGTTCTACACAATGCCAGGTCACTATCTCAGGCCAACATGGCAGAGGTCCTACCTGCTTTAGATACCACCTCTCGCCCATACAAATAAACATTTTCAATGCATTTCCAGGTAACTGTCAGAGAGCAGTGAACAGACGACCCTTTGAAGAAAGGTGTATGGGGGGGATGTTGAGAGCCAATTCCCAACCACACACCTTGAGACCAAGTTAAACGAAGTTTATCAACTATCATACCAACATCAGAGACCACCCAAGTGCTTTGATGTGGTTTCCTCTGTTCATTGACTGGGGGGGGGGGCGATTACAAAAAAAACATTCACTTCATCCCAGTGTAAATCAGGATGTTATTCTGCTCTCAAGGACATCCTTCACTGTAGAGCTGAATGAATGAACGGAGGGGTTTTCCTGGAAGGAAGCCGCCGCGAGATCACCACAATACGATGGTTTATTGATTAGCATATTGTAGCAGATGTGTACGTGCTCGATGTTTCGAATTATTCTGGATGGGATCCGACTAAGGCAAGGCTCACTGAGTTCATGGTATTAGAACCTCAAGCTCGGAAAAAGACTACATTTAATCCAAATTTGTGGTGCCGTTTAAACAACTGAGCTTTGGTCTGAGTTTTCTAACTTTTCAAAAAGGAACTTGCATGTGCCTGTGTAATACCCACAGAGGAATCTGTACTGAACAAAAATATAAACATAACATGTAAACATCAACAAGTGTTGATCCCAAGTTTCATGAGGTGAAATAAAAGATCCCAGAAGTGTTCCATATGCACAAAAAGCTTATTTCTCTAAAATGTTGTGCAAAAATGTGTTTACATCCTTGTTAGTGAGCTTTTCTCCTTTGCAAAGATAATCCATCCACCTGACAGGTGTGACATATCAAGAAGCTGATTAAACAGCATGACCATTCATTACACAGGTGCACCTTATGCTGGGGACAATAAAAGGCCACTCTAAAATGTGCAGTTTTGTCACACAACAGGCCACAGATGTCTCAAGTTTTAAAGGGGGGTGTAATTGGCATGCTGACTGCAGGAATGTCCACTAGAGCTGTTGCCAGAGAATTTAATGTTCATTTCTCATTACCATAAGCCACCTCCAACGTCATTTTAGAGAATTTGGCAGTACGTCCAACCGGCCTCACAACCGCAGACCAAGTGTAACCACACCAGCCCAGGACCTCCACATCCGGCTTCTTCACCTGCGGTTCGTCTGAGACCAGCCATCCAGACAGTTGATGAAACTGTGGGTTTAAACAACTGAAGAATGTCTGCACAAACTGTCTCAGTGAAGCTCTACTGCGTGCTCGTCGTCCTCACCAGGGTCATGACCTGACAGCAGTTCGGCGTCGTAACCGACTTCAGTGGGAAAATGTTCACCTTCGATGGCCACTGGCATGCTGGAGAAGTGTGCTTTTCATGGATGAATCCTGGTTTCAACTGTACGGGGCAGATGGCAGACAGTGTGTATCGCGTCGTGTGGGCGAGCTGTTTGCGGACGTCAACGTTGTGAACAGAGTGCCCCATGGTGGTGGTGGGGTTACGGTATGGCAGGCATAAGCTACGGACAATGAACAGAATTGCATTTTATCTATGGCAATTTGAATGCACAAAGATACTGTGACGAGATCCTGAGGCCCATTGTCGTGCCATTCATCCGCCGCCATCACCTCATGTTTCAGCATAATAATGCACGGCCCCATGTCAACAGCCTGATCAACTCTATGCGAAGGAGATGTGTCGTGCAGCATGAAGCCAAGGGTGGTCACACCAGATACTGACTGGTTTGCTGATCTACACCTCTACCTTTTTTTAAAGGTATCTGTGACCAACAGATGCAAATCTGTATTCCCAGTCATGGGAAATCCATTAGGGCCTAATGAATTTAGGGCCTAATGAATTTATTTTAAATGACTGATTTCCTTTTATGAACGATAACTCTGCGAGTTATATAAAACTTTGCACTCTGCGACCCAAATCCCCTAGGTCCCTCACCACCCGGGCTGCAAATAAGGTGAAAAACTCAATTCTGGTACCATGCAGTTATTTTCCTAAATTGTGTACATTTCTAGTAGCTGTTGACCACATTTGCCAACCTGAGGAGAGTTGACTGAAAATAATGTCTATTTCACCAGCCACGTTGGCGGGTGGTCAACTTGCAGGGCTCTACAGTGTCAGGGTTACATTTGAGAATAACAATGGTCAAAAGTCAAGTATGTGGAAGTCAGGGTTAGAAAAAAGCTGCAGTAGCTGTTTTCAAAGTATTTCCGCTGTTCTGTTTCAAAGCTGCTAATCGCACAAAGAAATAGGAATCCTATAACCCACCTCGCAAAGTAACACTGCTTGGCAGGAAAGCTGTGCGCACTGAGTGAAGAGCTGATAGATTCATTTTTGGAGGCGCTGCGCACAGGCATAAAAGTTGGTCTAATTTACTTGAACATTTACAAAGTGAAACTTTGTCCTCGTGTTTCTTGGCTATTTACATTTAACAGATACTCTTATCCAGAGCGACTTACAGGAGCAATTAGGGTTAAAATGCCTTGCTCAAGGGCACAGACAGATTTTTCACCTAGTCGGCTCGGGGATTCGAACGAGTGACCTATCGGTTACTGGCCCAACGCATTGAAAATGTACATTGTTTGTTCACAAGCTTGGTTGTTTTTCAACGTTAGTTTGAGTCTGCTGCTTCAACTGATAGTGAAGAGACGCCCTAGTCAGAACTCAAATCTCTCACACACACAATGACTGGAGTGGACCCATTACCACGGAAACCGCACGCCCTTAAAGGGGCAGCTGAACTTTTTGGTTAAAAGACTCCAGTAACAAAAACTGAAATTAAATTGAACAATTTAGCACATTACTTCTTACGAATACATTTCTTGTTTAAGAAACATTAGAAAGCATGGTCATCTGTTCTTTTGTGATTTTTTAATGTAATTATGGCAAATAAACATTTTTTTTGGTTAAAGATCTTTGATTTTTTTCTGTGGCAGGTAGATTTTTGATCTACCTGCCACAGTGACTGGTGGACCAAATAGTTAATTTTAGGCTCTGATATTTGGCCCAAGGACAGTTGGTGATTTGGTAAACCCAGTTTACCAGTTTGGTAAACCCTAAGGTTCAGTTACAGAGCCATTTAGATTAGAAGCAGTGGTTTAAAGTACTTAAGTAAAAATACTTTAAAAGTACTAAAGTCGTTTTTTTTTGTATCTGTACTTTGCTTAAATTATTGACAACTTTTACTTCACTCCATTCTTAAAGAAAATATTGTACTTTTTACTCCATACATTTTTCCTGACAACCAAAAGCACGTGTTACATTTTGAATGCATAGCAGGACAGGAAATTGTCAAATTCACACACTTATCAAGATAACACTTGGTCATCCCTCCCTACTGCCTCTGGGCTGGCGGACTCAAACACACAAATGTATATTTTGTAAATAATGTCTTGAGTGTTGGAGTGTGCCCTTGGCTATCCGTACATTTTAAAAACAAACATTATGCCGTCTGCTTTGCTTAATATAAGGAATTTTAAATGATATACTTTTACTTAAGTATATTTTAGCAATTACATTTACTTTTGATACTTTAGTATATTTAAAACCAAATACTTTGACTTTTACTCAAGTAGTATTTTAGGGGCTGACTTTTACTTGAGTAGCTTTCTATTAAGGTATCTATACTTTTAATTAAGTATGAGAATTGGGGACTTTTCCCACCACTGATAAGAAACCTGGCTGTGGCCTGAGGAAGTGTGTTATGAAGCTGGACAAAGATGGAGAATCTCACCTTTAGCTCTGCTGGTGTGAATCCTGGCACGCACCCAGATCAGCTGGTCAGCCTTCTCAGGTGTCAGCTTCTGGACACGCACCAACACCCTGTCTGGCTCACAGGGCAGAAAAGAACACCTTTCAATACAACTTAAAAGACCATATACCCCCCCCCCCCCCCACACACACACACACACTCATATTACGAGAACAAAAGTCATAAATATGAAACACTGCATAGAAGTTGCCCCATTCTCTGTGCCTTATGACAAATGGACTCGGCTTCGCCGTGTCACTCTGAGGCATGCTTAACGTTATTATGATCAGCTAGAGAGAACGGCCTCATGCGCCCCGACGGCTGTGAGCCGCCCATTTGGCTGAACCTGATTCCACCCACATGAAAGGCAGGCTGGCTGTCTCTATCGTTCTTTATCCCCGAGGACAGGCATGCAGGTGAGAAGCAAACTTTGTTCTCTGCCATTGGAGCTGAAAGAGCAGGCAGACAGGTGGACGACATAGTTTCTTTCACGTTTATCTGGGAGCAATGGCAGGCTATTAGTCACCACAATCATCTTTGATATCGAGGCCGTCTCTACTACTACTGCCACTACTGACGCCATGTCCCTGAGTCACTCAGATATAATCACGTTGTCTATATTACTTAACAAGTAGTAGTAAACATGGTTGTTGAAATGGAGATATCCTCTGTATATAATGTTTGTTTTGAAGAACAAAGAAGAGGAGGAAGTTGCTGACTGTACTGACCCAGTTTCTGCTGGGACTGGACCATCTGGGGGATACCGTACCGATCCTTGGCAAAGTCCTGCACAAATAAGAAATAATCTGCTAAGCATTTAAATATAATAGCATTATAGGAAACATCAGAGGTGCATAAAATGTAATATTCCTTTAACATTCCACCATATAGAAAAGGTGTAAATCAATAAGTAATATCTGAAAACTGATCCTCCAGGATATTTACATCTTCATCTGTGCTTTGTGAGTCAGCAGCCTGAAAACAATAGAGGCAAAACAGTTAGTTAATGCAACGGGACATCCTGATAAATCCTGATAAAGGGCCTTGTATTGGAAAAAGCTAGTGGACTGATATTATGACAAATATAACTGATAAACAATGGAACCCTCCTCCCTTGCCCGATTGTGCCCTCCGCACGTCACATCAACAGCTGTGAGGGGCAGAGAGGCAGAGAAAACCCACTGACCAGTTTGGCCTGCTTCTCAGCTTTCTTCGCCGCTTTCTCCGCTTCCTTCTGCTGTTTCTTCAAGCCTTTCTTCGACTGGGCCTGGTCCGCCTCCTCCGCGGCTCTGCAACAGGAAGTCCAGAACAACGCAAAACATTTAAGTCAACTTCCTAGGTCTATTTTTCCAGCTTCCTGTAGGAAGTTTTTGACTGGTTAATTCAAGCCATCACCACCTCTGGCTTGCTGTCCCAATGACAGGCTTTTAAGTTTGTCTACCTTTAATCCTATTGTTTTCACATGCTTTCAAAACACAGCATTTAGCATGTGAACTCTGGGATGGAGCGGGGGAAAGGTGTTTACACTGTCACACAGTGAGATTAGCTGGAGAAACACAAAGCAGGTATGAGCTGGGGAGTAGAACAATGCTTTTACTATTCCTCTCTAATCCCCTCAAAGGAGAAAAGCCCTCAAAATGAATAGTAAATACGGATAACCTTGTTATGATAGCATTCATCTGGATAACTAGTGGTGCCTTTATTTGCAAACAATGTGTAATGCTGACAATTCAATAACTCAAGGGGAGCTGGGCAGAATACAATCAGTCTACAGTGAAGACAAATAAGGACGTGGACATTATTTGCTAACGACATAGCCTGGACAGCAACATGGCTCACCAACCTAACAATGGACGCAGCTATTAGGGAACTAATAGGTTGCTTCAAATTCTAGGTCAATGGGATTAATAAGGACTACAAGGGTGTCAAGCCTACAGTTGAAGTCGGAACACCTACTCATTCAAGGGTTTTTCTTTATTTTGACTATTATCTACATTGTAGAATAATAGTGAAGACATCAAAACTATGAAATAACACATATGGAATCATGTTGTAACCAAAAAAAGTGTTCAAAAAAATCAAACTATATTTTATATTCTTCAAATAGCCACCCTTTGCCTTGATGACAGCTTTTTGCACACTCTCGGCATTCTCTCAACCAACTTCATGAGGTGGAATGAATTTCAATTAACAGGTGTGCCTTCTTAAAAGTTATTGAGGTCACTTGATAAATTCACTTCAAGATGTAGATGAAGGGGAGGAGACAAGTTAAAGCAGTATTTTTAAGCCTTGAGACATGGATTGTGTGTGTGTGCCATTCAGAGGGTAAATGGGGAAAACAAAAGATTTAAGTGCTTTTGAAAAGGGTATGGTAGTACGTGCCAGGCGCACCGGTTTGTGTCAAAAACTTCAGCGCTGTTAGGTTTTTCAAGCTCAACAGTTTCCTGTGTGTATCAAGAATGGTCCACCACCCAAAGGACATCCAGTCAACTTGACACAACTGTGGGCAGCAGTGGAGTAAACATGGGCCAGCATTAGGGTTGCAAAGGGTCGGAAACTTTCTGGTAAATTTCCAAAATGTTTCTTTCATGGGAAGTTAAGCACAGGAATTTGGGGAATTTTGCTTAAATTCATCAAAAAGGTTAGCTTATAACAATGAACCTTTTTTGTGGGATACACAAGGCAATCCTAGGTCTTGTAGCATATTTTGGTTAAACTATCCCCATTCAATGGAATTGCAACCCTCTGCATGCACATGTGCAGTGCACTATTCCATCACAAGTACAGCTGATTCTCAAGATCTTGCACACTAATGAGATTCTATTGAGCCCACACTATTACACTGACTGAGCCAATGACTACATGCTTTCTGGTAAGTTTTGATTGGGGTGAATATATTTGATATGACATACATGATTTTTTGTTTACTAGTAAATAGTAGCCTACAGCAAAGTGTGTTTAAATCAACTTGTTAGCAATTTCCGCTAGTTAATTTTTGCTACCATGTGGGTTTTAGCTTGCTTGAGCCTGCTCACTGAGGAGTGTTAATTCACCTGTTTCCATACATATTTCATTTTAAAACATTTGTCTTACAAAGGAGTTGTTTAATCTAACTGCTTAACTATTTATCTATACATGGAATTGTATTTGGTTTTTACAGGAAAATGCCACGGGCACTATCTGATGTGTGGAGACATTTCACTGCAGCTAATGTAGAAGGAAAAGCTGTGTACATTGCAACTACTGTGCCAAATCATATGTGAAGAATACAACAAAGATGCAGAATCATCTGGCCAAGTGCATAAAGTTCCCTCACAACAAGCAACCTCTGACAAAAGTCCTCTACTTCTAGTCGAAGTGAAAATGATGAATCAGACACCTTATCGAAAGCAACAGCTCATGGTCCTCCTGGAATCAGAAGTATTTTTGACTCAGTGGAGGAACGTAGTCAGAAAAATGCTGATGAATGTCTTGCTCGAGCTGTGTATGCAACTTGTTCACCTCTGATGTTCACAGGCAATGTGTATTGGAAGACATTTCTGAATGTTCTTCGCCCAGCATACACCCCTCCAACCAGACATGCTTTATCTACTCATTTGCTGGATGCAGAGTTCAACAGATTTCAAGTGAAGGTCAAACAAATCATAGAGAAAGCAGACTGTATTGCAATCATCTCTGATGGGTGGTCGAATGTTCGTGGGCAAGGAATAATTAACTACATCATCTCCACCCCTCAACCAGTATTCTACAAGAGCACAGATACAAGGGACAACAGACACACTGGTCTCTACATTGCAGATGAGCTGAAGGCATTCATCAATGACCTTGGACCACAGAATTTATTTGCACTGGTGACAGACAATGCTGCGAACATGAAGGCTGCTTGGTTTAAAGTTAAGGAGTCCAACCATCACATCACACCCATTGGCTGTGTTGCTCATGCATTGAATCTGCTCAAGAACATCATGGCACTGAAAACAATGGATACACTCTACAAGAGAGCCAAGGAAATGGTTAGGTATGCGAAGGGTCATCAAGTTATAGCAGCAATCTACTTCACCAAGCAAAGTGAGAAGAATAAGAGCACCACATTGAAGCTGCCCAGCAACACCCATTGGGGTGGTGATATCATCATCTTTGACAGTCTCTCCAAGAAATAGCCATATCACAGTCTGCCGATATGGACAGCCCCATTAGTATTTTGGGAGAGAGTGGTAAGCAGCCCGAAACTCCTGAAACCTATAGCAGTAGCCATTGCACGGATTGAGGGAGACAATGCCATCCTGTCTGATGTTCAGACTCTGCTTGCAGATGTAAGAGAAGAAAACCGTACTGCCCTGCCTACTTCACTGTTGCTCCAAGCAGATGAAACTGCAGTTCTGAAATACATCAAAAAGCGTGAAGACTTCTGCCTGAAGCCCATACATGCCGCAGCGTACATGTTGGACCCTAAGTATGCTGGCAAAAGCATCCTGTCTGGTGCAGAGATCAACAAGGCTTATGGAGTCATCACTACCGTGTCTCGCCACCTTGGCCTGGATGAGGGCGAGGTTCTTGGCAGTCTTGCAAAGTACACTTCCAAGCAAGTGCTTTGGGATGGAGATGCAATATGGCAGTCGTGCCAACATATCTCATCAGCCACCTGGTGGAAGGATCTTTGTGGATCTGAGGCTCTTTCCCCTGTTGCCTACATCATCCTCCAAATCCCACCAACATTAGCCGGCTCAGAGCGCAACTGGTCCTTATTTGGGAACACACACACCAAAGCACTCAACAGGCTGACCAATACAAGGGTTGAAAAATTGGTGGCCATCCAGGCAAATTTGAGGCTTTTTGAGCCTTACAACAAGCCATCCTCAACAAGGTTGGAAAGTGATAGTGAAGATGAGGCCTCAGAGTCTGATGTTCAAGAGGTGGACATTGAGGAGGTCCAGGGAGAAGACATGGAAGTCTGAGAGGAAGACAACCAAAGCTTTACTTTCTAGACTATCATTTTACAGATGTATGTTGAAAACATTTTTGGGAGATGCCATGGATCATTGGGGATCATTCAATATTCTCTTTATTTTGTTGTTCAGTGAAATCATCCCATGTGAAGAGTCAACTCGTTTAATTCAATTTGTAACTAAATTATATTTAAAAAAATATTCTATTGGAAGGATTTAATAATTTGCAATTATGTCTACTTATAAGGTAAAAGGTTTACGTTTCAGTCTCCACTTGACATGGTAAAAATAATCAACGCAAAAAAACATCTACATTTAAATGGTATTAATAATAATTTGCATACATTTCTGTTAATTCCCATTAATTCCCATGGAAAGTTTCCACCTCTGAATATTCCCCAAAATGTGCTACCCTAGCCAGCATCCCTGTGGAACACTTTTGACACCTAGTAAAGTTCATGCCCCAACAAATTGAGGCTGTTCTGGGGGCAAAAGGGGGGTTGCAAATCAATATTAGGAAGGGGTTCCTAATCAAAATCAAATCAAAAGTTATTGGTCACATACACATATTTAGCAGATGTATTTGCAGGTGTAGCGAAATGCGTGTACAAAAAATGTTCCGGGCTAATAATGTAAGGAATAACGCACAAAAAAACCAAACACAGCAAAGTTGCTTAGGAACTAGAAGCAGAGCTGCCATATCTGTCGGCACCATTTTGTTCTTGTTTGGTATACTCAGTGTATGTCTGCTGCAGGGAGACAAGAGAGAGCATGACAAAACATAATAAGTCAGGGGATAAAAAAAGTGCTGAAAACATGTTGGCTCACAATTAAAAAGATGGAGAACAAGCTATAGGATGAAGAATACCTGAGTTGTGTCGCAGGTACAGCCAACTAGCGCTAGCTAACGCTACATACAGTAGCATTTTTTTAAATTAAATATATGTAATTGTAGCGATTTTTCACCCCCATCATTAGAGTACATTACATTATACTGTACTCTACTCATGTGGGCTCTACTGTAATGAACTACACTTTTCTTTACTGTGCTCTACTCCAACTGTGGTTTGTAACTACTATGATTTCCCATTGTGGCCAATTCAAATGTAGTAATTTTGTTACAGATTATTCAGTCACTACCGATTTGGTAACAGGGTGATGAGTTTGAATCATTTGAAGGGGCAGTGCAGTTTTTAGAAAATGATATTTCCACACTATGGGATCAAAATAATACTGATATTGTGAAAATTATGATAATGTCCTTTTTGTGTAAGGGCTGTTTGAAATAAATGCCTGGAATTTCAGCCTGTTCAGGTGGGATGGAACTTTTGGCCACATCATGACGTCGCAATGTGATCAGATTATAATAGACCAATGACTGTTCCTACGGGTAAGGGACTGGGCTCTTGACCACCCTATCAACCAATCAGAGCTTTGTATGTAAATATCTTTACATTTGTTTCATAACCCACACAAATCAGACTGAGCATTTCAATGGACAAAGGAGGCTCAGGGAAATAATTAAAACTATATATTTTGGAATTATTTTTCATTAAATAAACACACATTGATTTATTCGATATACAGTGATTTAAAAAGACTGCTTGGGTGCTTTAATAATTCATGACCAAAGTTTTTACTGATACAATTTAACTAATTGGTAGGTCTACCAGTTACTTCTGTGAACTTTCATAATCCTCCCTCCTAATGGGGGAGAGAAAGTGTCTTCTCATTCTGTTGATAACAGAATGACAAGACACTAGGCAATAATTCCTAAACTAACGAAGGGAAATAACTTCCGCAAAAATAAATATATGTTGATATTAGTTGGCAGGGGGCTTTACTTCAACATTATTGTGGTTTGATGTACTTTCTAATACCTCAAGACTTTTTCTAGTAGATGTTTTTTTCAGACCCCTTTACCATCTGTGTGACCAGATATCAAAGCCTTGCTTTATTAATAATTTTTAGGATAGAAAAATGGTTGAAAAACGTAACCATGCCTTAATTTCCCAAAAATATAGACTCTTAGAATTCATTTAATACCAAAATGGATATGCTCCTATAAACTTCACATTGGTGCTCATGGGGTCTTTTACATGGAAATGACCATTAGGCAATCTTTCACCAAAACACAAAATTCCTGACATTGAATTATGTGGCAAATCCTTATATTCTGTAATACGATCATAGCAACCTCTGGGAACCATACGATTATGTCAATAGACAATATAGCCAGGATGAGTGAGGGGAATTAAGCACATTCACACCCATCTACATATTCAGTGGCATTAAAACACAATGAGAGGAGGAAATTGGTGGTAGGAACCCTGACCAGGCTGCAATACAGTTAATGCCATCTAGCTTCACAGATGACATATTCCTCCAAACGGAAGACTCAGGGAGTCAGTCTAAATATGTTAACAGGTGCCATCATGCACAGACGAATATAGTACTAATCATTAACAGAAAACAAAGAATTTAATAAGTTAAAGTAAAATGTCATTAACTGATTCATTAGGCACATTACTCATTCTTAACTTTCATCATGAACAGGCCTGGGCTACTGTACACATAGGCCTAGGCTAACTTTCACTCATTATTACAGTATTTCCACTTTTTTGGGACTGCTGCTGCCCTCATGACACCTTCCCTCTGCTGTCAAATCACTTCTGGACTAGCCTACACCTGTTGTGAGCATGGTCTTCATTACATTAACACCGCCAATTGTAGTTGTTTAATGCACAGTAAATGCAAATATATACAGTACCAGTCAAAAGTTTGAACACACCTACTCATTCAAGGGTTTTTCTTTATTTTGACTATTTTCGAATCATGTAGTATCCAAAAAAGTGTTAAACTAATCAAATTAAATTTGAGATTATTCAAAGTAGCCACCCTTTGCCTTGATGACAGCTTTGCACACTCTAAGAGCGCTACAGGGAGACAGGACGGACAGCTGATCATTCTCACAGTGACAGACCACGTGTAACAACACCTACACAGGATCGGTACATCTGAACATCACACCTGCGGGACAGGTACAGGATGGCAACAACAACTGCCCGAGTTACACCAGGAACGCACAATCCCTCCATCAGTGCTCAGACTGTCCGCAATAGGTTGAGAGAGGCTGAACTGAGGGCTTGTAGGCCTGTTGTATGGCAGGTCCTCAACAGACATCACCGGCAACTAACGTTGCCAATGGGCACAAACCCGCCGTCGCTGGACCAGATAGGACTGGCAAAAAGTGCTCTTCACTGACGAGTTGCGGTTTTGTCTCACCAGGGGTGATGGTCGGATTCACGTTTATCGTCAAAAAAATGAGCGTTGCACCGGGGCCTGTACTCTGGAGCGGAATCAATTTGGAGGTGGAGGGACCGTCATGGTCTGGGGCGGTGTGTGCATCATTGGACTGAGCTTGTTGTCATTGCAGGCAATCTCAACGCTGTGCGTTACAGGGAAGACATCCTCCTCCCTCATGTGGTACCCTTCCTACAGGCTCATCCTGACATGACCCTCCAGCATGACAATGCCACCAGCCATACTGCTCATTCTGTGTGTGATTTCCTGCAAGACAGGAATGTCAGTGTTCTTCCATGGCCAGCGAAGAGCCCGGATCTCAACCCCATTGAGCACGTCTGGGACCTGTTGGATCAGAGGGTGAGAAATGCCCCAAGAAATGCCCAGGAACTTGCAGGTGCCTTGGTGGAAGAGTGGAGTAACATCTCACAGCAAGAACTGGCAAATCTGGTGCAGTCCATGAGGAGGAGATGCACAGCAGTACTTAATGCAGCTGGTGGCCACACCAGAAATTGACTGTTACTTTTGATTTTGACCCCACCTTCGTTCAGGGACACATTATTCCAATTATGTTAGTCACATGTCTGTGGAACTTGTTCAGCTTATGTCTCAGTTGTTGAATCTTATGTTCATACAAATATTTACATGATAAGTTTGCTGAAAATAAACACAGTTGACAGTGAGAGGACGTTTCTTTTTTTGCTTAATTTATATACTGTATTCTATTCTATTCTACTGGATCTTAGTCTATGCCGCTCTGACATTGCCCGTCCAAATATTTATATATTCTTAATTTCATTCCTTTACTTTAGATTTGTGTGTATTAATGTGAAATTGTTAGATATTATGACACTGTTGAAGCTAGAAACACAAGCATTTCGCTCCACCAGCAATAACATCTGCTAAACACGTCTATGTGAAAAACTTGATTTGGTACATGATGGCACAGTCAGAAGACATTGGCATGCATGCATGGTTAGTTTGCTAATGCTAGCTAGCTCCTACTAACAAGTTAGTTCACTGTCGTTAGCTGCTAACGTTAGCTAGCTGTCAAACTTTAACTGTAGCTGCTATTCTTGACTTTTTCTATGTAAAAATGGCCAGTTATATGTTTTCAATTGCCTAGCTAGCAAACTAACGTCAGTTTATTTATTGGTAGAAAACGGATCAATTCAATTGCTTTAGAAATCACCTGCATTAGCAAGCCAGATGCTAACGTTAGCAATTAACGTAAACACATTGAGAAATGAGAACGCTGATCATTTTCTCTTACCCTTGGACAGCGTCTTTAGTCATGACACTTATCGTTATTTTGGGAAGTTAAGGTGGCTAGATATCAAACGTTTCTTGACTATTATTCACTGACAGAGTCACCACATCATCTGTTCACAGAGCATGCATTGGTGGTAGTAGAAAGACCTGATGCACAGGAAAGGAGTTTCACTCAATCCGGGTAGAAACTGTGGCAAAGAACAATAGTTCCGCCAGAGCTGTGGAAATCTCTTCTTTTTTTTTAAATGATAATGAAAGATCGATAATATGGATGTTTACACTTTTTATTTAAGCAATAAGGCACGAGAGGCAGTGCTATATCATAAATACAGTCACAGGTAAATGGCATTGTCGCGCCAGAGCAGTCAACCCATTTACCTGTGAGGGCCAGTCAACCAATTGACCTGTGACTGTATTCATGATAGCACTGCCTCACATGCCCTATTGCTTGTTTTAAACTGTTACCAACATATTTAAATAACAATGATTTACATATTTTAATTAACGTTATACCATGGCATTGTTGAATAGTTGTTTCTGATTGGCTTGAAGGTCATTCTGGAGCGTGCATTATTTCCATATAACACACAGTATATTTGCACGATAGAATTCAATGGCTATAGGTCATATGAAAATGCCAATATACCACGTCTAAGGGCTGTTCTTACGCACACTACAACGCGGAGTGCCTGGATACAGCCCTTAGCCATGGTATAATGACAATATACCATAAACACCCATCATGCTATTATAAACTGCTTAACAACATAATTATATTAATACAAATAAATGTTTTGTCATACTTGTGGTATATTTAAGCAATAAGGCCAGAGGGGGTGTGGTATATGGAAAATATACCACGGCTAAGGGCTGTTCTTATGCACGACTCAACGCAGAGTGTCTGGATACAGCCCTTAGCCGTGGTATATTGGTCATATACCACAAACCCCCGAGGGGCCTTATTGCTATTATGAACTGGTTACCAATGTAATTAGAGCAGTAAAAATAAATGTTTTGTCATACCCATGGTATATACGGTCTGAAATTCCACGGCTTTTAGCATTCAGGGCTCGAAACACCCAGTTTATAATCATATATTTCCCTATAACACACAGTGTATTTCAAATCAAATCAAATTTTATTTTGTCACATACACATGGTTAGCAGATGTTAATGCGAGTGTAGCGAAATGCTTGTGCTTCTAGTTCCGACAGTGCACTAATATCTAACAAGTAATCTAACAATTCCCCAACAACTACCTAATACACACAATAATAAAAGGGTGAATGAGAATATGTACAGTACATGTAAGTATATGGATGAACGCTGGCCGAGCAGCATAGGCATGGTGCAATAGATGGTATAAAATACAATGTATACATGTTATATGAGTAATGTAAGATATGTAAACATTATTAAAGTGAAATTATTTAGAGTGCATTGTATAAAGTGACTAGTGATCCATTTATTAAAGTGGCCAGTGATTGGGTCTCAATGTAGGCAGCAGCCTCTCTGAGATAGTGATTTCTGCTTAGCAGTGTGATGGCCTTGAGATAGAAGCTGTTTTTCAGTCTCTCGGTCCCAGCTTTGATGCACCTGTACTGACCTCGCCTTCTGGATGGTAGCGGTGTGAACAGGCAGTGGCTCGGGTGGTTGATGTCCTTTTTGACCTTCCTGTGACATCGGGTGCTGTAGGTGTCCTGGAGGGCAGGTAGTTTGCCCCTGGTGATGCGTTGTGCAGACCGCACCACCCTCTGGAGAGCCTTGCGTTTGAGTTTGTCAGGGTTTTGGGTGGCAAGCCACATTTCTCCAACCTCCTTCACCACACTGTCTGTGTGAGTGGACCATTTCAGTTTGTCTGTGATGTGTACGCCGAGGAACTTAAAACGTTCCACCTTCTCCACTGCTGTCCCTTCAATGTGGATAGGGGGTTGATCCCTCGGCTGTTTCCTGAAGTCCACGATCATCTCCTTTGTTTTGTTGACGTTGAGTGAGAGGTTGTTTTCCTGACACCACACTCCGAGTGCCCTCACCTCCTCCCTGTAGGCTGTCTCGTAGTTGTTGGTTATCAAGCCCACTACTGTTGTGTCATCTGCAAACTTGATAATTGAGTTGGAGACGTGCATGGCCACGCAGTCGTGGGTGAACAGGGAGTACAGGAGGGGGCTGAGCACGCGCCCTTGTGGGGCTCCAGTGTTGAGGGTCAGCGAAGTGGAGATGTTGTTTCCAACCTTCACCACCTGGGGGCGGCCGTCAGAAAGTCTAGGACCCAATTGCACAGGGCGGGGTTGAGACCCAGGGCCTCCAGCTTGATAATGAGCTTGGAGGGTACTATGGTGTTGAATGCTGAGCTGTCGTCAATTAACAGCATTCTTACATACAGTTGAAGTCGGAAGATTACATAAACCTTAGCCAAATATATTTAAATTCCTGACATTTAATCCTAGTAAAAATTCCCTGCTTAAGGTCCATTCGGATCACCACTTTATTTTAAGAATGTGAAATGTCAGAATAATAGTAGAGAGAATTATTTATTTCAGCCTTGTCACGATCGTCAACGGGACTGAGAGAGGACCAAGGCGCAGCGCGTGGAAAGTACATCTTCTTTTTATTTCAAGAAGGAAAAAACAAAACAACAAACAAACGTGAAGCTATCAAACATAAGTGCTGACACAAAACACTTCGACATAGACAATTCCCCACAAACAGCTAAAGCCTATGGTTGCCTTAAATATGGCTCCCAATCAGAGACAACAATAACCAGCTGTCTCTAATTGAGACCCAATTCAGGCAACCATAGACTTTCCTAGATACCTACACTCAACCATAGACACAGCTAGACTACTATACTAAACATAAACCCAACTACTCTAATAAACCCCCTAAACCTTACAACCACCCTAGACACTACAAAAAACACATACATTCCCCATGTCACACCCTGACCTAACTAAAATAATTAAGAAAACAAAGAATACTAAGGCCAGGGCGTGACAAGCCTTTATTTCTTTCATCACATTTTGGCTCATTCCTCCTGACAGAGCTCTGTGTAACTGAGTCAGGTTTATTGGCCTCCTTGCTCGCACACACTTTTTCAGTTCTGCCCACAAATTTTCTATAGGTTTGAGGTCAGGGCTTTGTGATGGCCACTCTAATACCGTGACTTTGCCACAACTTTGGAAGTATGCCTGGGGTCATTGTCCATTTGGAAGACCCATTTGCGACCAAGCTTTAACTTCCTGACTGATGTCTTGAGATGTTGCTTCAATATATCCACATAATTTTCCTACCTCATGATGCCATCTATTTTGTGAAGTGCACCAGTCCCTCCTGCAGCAAAGCACCCCCATAGCATGATGCTTCCCTTTACGCACCAAAGTACGTTCATCTCTAGGAGACAGAATGTGTCTTCTTCCTGGCGTTATGATGGCTGCGTGGTCCCATGGTGTTTACACTTGCATACTATTGTTTGTAAAGATGAACGTGGAACCTTCAGGCGTTTGTAAATTGCTCCCAAGGATGAACCAGACTTGTGGAGGTCTACAATTTTTTTTCTGAGGTCTTGGCTGATTTCTTTTGATTTTCCCATGATGTCAAGCAAAGAGGCACTGAGTTTGAAGGCAGGCCTTGAAATAAATCCATAGGTACATCTCCAATTGACTCAAATTATGTCAATTATCCTATCAGAAGCTTCTAAAGCCATGAAATAATTTTCTGAAATTTTCCAAGCTGTTTAAAGGCACAGTCAACTTAGCGTATGTAAACTTCTGACGCACTGGAATTGTTATACAGCGAATTATAAGTGAAATAATCTGTCTGTAAACAATTGTTGGAAAAATTGCTTGTGTCATGCACAAAGTAGATGTCCTAACCGACTTGCCAAAACTATAGTTTGTTAACAAGAAATTTGTGGAGTGGTTGAAAAACAAGTTTTAATGACTCCAACCTAAGTGTATGTAAACTTCCGACTTCAACTGTAGGTGTTCCTTTTGTCCAGATATGAAAGGGCAGTGTGGAGTGCAATAGAGATTGCATCATCTGTGGATCTGTTGGTGCGGTATGCAAATTGGAATGGGTCTAGGGTTTCTGGGATAATGGTGTTGATGTGAGCCATGACCAGCCTTTCAAAGCATTTCATGGCTACAGACGTGAGTTCTACGGGTCGGTAATCATTTAGGCAGTTTACCTTAGTGTTGGGCACAGGGACTATGGTGGTCTGCTTGAGACATGTTGGTATTACAGACTCAGACAGAGAGAGGTTGAAAATGTCAGTGAAGACACATGCCAGCGTATGCACGGAGTACACGTTCTGGTAACCCGTCTGGCCTTACGGCCTTGTGAATGTTGACCTGTTTAAAGGTCTTACTCACATCGGCTGCGGAGAGCGTGGTCACACAGTTGTCCGGAACAGCTGATGCTCTCATGCATGTTTCAGTGTTACTTGCCTCGAAGCGAGGCATCTGGTAGGCTCGTGTCACTAGGCAGCTCTCAGCTGTGCTTCCCTTTGTAGTGTGTAATAGTTTGCAAGCCCTGCCACATCCGATAAGCGTCGAAGCCAGTGTAGTACAATTCGATCTTAGTCCTGTATTGAGGCTTTGCCTGTTTGATGGTTCGTCAGAGGGCATAGCGGGATTTCTTATAAACTTCCGGTAGATAGTGTGGTCTACAGCTTATGATGAGATACTCTACCTCAGGCGAGCAAAGCCTCGAGACTTCCTTAGATATCGTGCACCAGCTGTTTTTACCTATATGCATAGGCCCCCGCCCCGTGTCTTACCAGAAGCTACTGTTCTATCCTGCCGATAGAGTGTATAACCCGTCAGCTGTATATTCGTAATGTCGTCATTCAGCCACAACTCTGTGAAACATAAGATATTATAGTTTTTAAGTTCCCGTTGGTAGGATATATGTGCTTTCAGTTCGTCCCATTTATTTTACAGCGATTGAACGTTAGCTAGCAGGACGGAAGGCAAAGGCAGATTAGTCACTCGTCGCCTGATCCTCACAAGGCACCCTGATCTTTTTTCGCGAAATCTCCGTTTCCTTCTCCAGCGAATGACGCAGATCTGGCCCTGGTCGGGTGTCTGTAGTATATCCTTCCCGCCCGACTCATTGAAGAAAAACTCTTTGTCTAATCTGAGGTAAATAATCGCAGTTCCTATGTACATAAGCTCTTTTCGGTCATAAGAGACGGTAGCAGCAACATTATGTACAAAACAAGCTATGAACAACGCAAAAAACAAACAAAATTGCATGGTTGGTTTAGTGACGATTAGACGGCAGCCATCCCCTCCGGCGCCATCCTATATAATACAGCCTGGATTCGAACTAGGGTATTTGTGGTGACGTTTGAGCTGCTTTTAAAAGCAAAAGTTGAATTGAAAACATTATTGGCATTGTTGAATTTGATTTTCATAATGGCAAGCTAGGACCGATGGTTTGCTTAGCTAAACTAGAAATTATGTTTGTTTGGTTACCATGGCAACTACTGTAGCTCTCTAGTAAACTTGGTAGCTACTTCAATGGATGTTGAACACATTTCTACCTGCAATTGAACACATTTCTAGTACAAATGTGTTCAATTATAGGCATGGTATAAAGGGATAATCAACTTGGGGTAATATGTATTCTCTGGAAAATAATGCAACTCCATGGAAGGTCAGTTCCTCTTGGAACACACCTTCCATGTCATTCATTATTTTCCATAGAACGCATAGCCCCATTATCACGTATTTATTTTAAGTCAACTTATACAATTTAATTCTTCCACCAGAAGATGGTTGTTAGTTCTTTTGGTCATGTTGCTACAGACCCAACCCGGTCTTTCATTCATTTGGCTTAGTTGCTATGCAAAAGCACCGTTCGTCTGTTCTGAACAAAATGGTTGCTATGCAGGTTTGGTTAACTTCTTGTCACTTGCTAGCTATCTAGCCAACTTCAGTTAAGTCAGTCATATCAAATATTGAACATGGAATGACAGTACGACAGTACACTAGCTGAATTTTTGTTTGTTTAAGCTTTTTTTCTTTTGGCATTCACTTGGATATGTCCATGATAATGACATTGATGCGTGATTTCGACTGGCTCAGAAAAAGTTGTCTCATCTTGTCTGGGCACCATTCACTGTATGGTACTACAGAGATTGAAATTCAAAAGTTAAACATTGTTTCTGAGGTCTGACAGGCAGACAGTGCGGCTTATATTAACCCCCACTGTTAACCACGGCCTGTTCACACCGCTACCATCCAGAAGGCGAGGTCAGTACAGGTGCATCAAAGCTGGGACCGAGAGACTGAAAAAAAAATTCTATCTTAAGGCCATCAGACTGTTAAATAGCCATCACTAGCTGACTACCACCCGGTTACTCAAACCTGCACCTTAGAGGCTGCTGCCCTATGTACATAGACATGAAATCATTGGTCACTTTAATAATGGAACACTACTCACTTTAATAATGTTTACATACTGCTTTACTCATTTCATATGTAGAGTTGAAGTCGGAAGTTTACATATACCTTAGCCAAATACATTTATACTCAGTTTTTCCAAATTCCTGACATTTAATCCCAGTAAAAATTCCCTGTCTTAGGTCAGTTAGGATCACCACTTTATTTTGGGAATGTGAAATGTCAGAATAACAGTAGAGAAAATTATTAATTTCAGCTTGAATTTCTTTCATCACATTCCCAGTGGGTCAGAAATCTACATACACTCAATTAGTATTTGGTTGCATTGCCTTTAAATTGTTTAACTTGGGTCAAATGTTTCGGATAGCCTTCCACAAGCTTCCCACAATAAGTTGGGCGATTTTGGCCCCTTCCTCCTGACAGAGCTGGTGTAACTGAGTCAGGTTTGTAGGCCTCCTTGCTCGCACACGTTTTTTTCAGTTCTGCCCACAAATGTTCTATAGGGTTGAGGTCAGGGCTTTGTGATGGCCACTCCAATACCTTGACTTTGTTGTCCTGCCATTTTGCCACAACTTTGGAAGTATGCTTGGGGTCATTGTCCATTTGGAATTTGCGACCATTGTGTCCAAGCGACCAAGCTATACTACGACCAAGCTTTAACATTGCGACCAAGATTTATCTTCCAGACTGATGTCTTGAAGTTGCTTCAATATATCCACATAATTTTCCTTCCTCATGATGCCATCTATTTTGTGAAGTGCACCAGTCCCTCCTGCAGAAAAGCACCCCCACAACATGATGCTGCCACCCCCGTGCTTCACAGTTGGGATGGTATTCTTCGGCTTGCAAGCCTCCCCCTTTTTTCCTCCAAACAGAACGATGGTCATTATGGCCAAACAGTTCTATTTTTGTTTCATCAGACCAGAGGACATTTCTCCAAAAAGTATGCTCTTTGTCCACATGTGCAGTTGAAAACCGTAGTCTGGCTTTTTTATGGCGGTTTTGAAGCAGTGGCTTCTTCCTTGCTGAGCGGCCTTTCAGGTTATGTCGATATAAGACTCGTTTTACTGTGGATATAGATACTTTTGTACCTGTTTCCTCCAGCATCTTCAGGAGGTCCTTTGCTGTTGTTCTGGGATTGATTTGCACTTTTCGCACCAAAGTACGTTCATCTCTAGGAGACAGAACGTGTCTTCTTCCTGAGCGTTACGACAGCTGCATGGTCCCATGATGTTTATACTTGCGTACTATTGTTTGTACAGATGAACATGGTACCTTCAGGCGTTTGGAAATTGCTCCCAAAGATGAACCGGACCGGAAATTACTTGTCATGCACAAAGTAGATGTCCTAACCGACTTCCCAAAACTATAGTTTGTTAACAAGAAATTTGTGGAGTAGTTGAAAAACTAGTTTTAATGACTCCAACATAAGTGTATGTAAACTTCCGACTATGCTGTATTCTATTCTACTGTATTTTAGTCAATGTCACTCCGCCATTGCTCGTCCTAATATTTAATAAGTAATTATTTTACTTTTAGATTTGTGTGTATTGTTGTAAATTGTTAGATACTACTGCACTGTTGGAGCTTGGAACACAAACATCTGCTAAATATGTGTATGTGACCAGTACAATTTGATTTGAACATGTGATCCACACAATATATACAAAAGTATGTGGTCACCCCTTCAAATTTTGGGATTCGACTATTTCAGCCACACCCGTTGCTGACAGGTGTATAAAATCGAGCACACAGCCATGCAATCTTCATAGACAAACATTGACAGTATAATTTATGCCCTGTCAGATCTGCCCCGGTCAACTGGAAACTTTTAGGAGCAGCAACACTAAGCCACTAAGTAGTAGGCCACACAAGCTCACAGAACGAGACCTCTGAATTTTTTTTTCTTTTTTTCCCCCCACCTTTATTTAACCAGGTAGGCCAGTTGAGAACAAGTTCTCATTTACAACTGTGACCTGGCCAAGATAAAGCAAAGCAGTGCAAAGTGCGTAGTGTTAGTGTGTAAAAATAGTCTGTCATCGGTTGTCATCGGTTGCAATACACTACCAAGTTCCAAAGTGCCTCTGGAAGCAATGTCTGCACAAGAACTGTTCGTAGGGAGCTTCATGAAATGGGTTTACATGGCCGATCAGCCGCACACAAGCCTAAGATCACCATGCGCAATTGTCATGCAGGATATATTTCATCTCCAATGTTTTTTGAAAACAAATACATTTGCACAATGAGCACTTGTTGTCTCTCAAATACATCACTACAGTTATTAGTTAGCTAGCTAGCAAATTTTAGCCAAATTAGCATTAACATGAAATCAGTCAAAACACCTGGAAACAAGACATGGAATCAAAAACAAGATGAAACTATCTGAAACGACTCACTTAAGATTCCCTACATTGCATTTTTTGTCATTGTTGGTAGCTATCTGGCGAACCAGAATCACAACAACATACGGACTTCTGCCCCATTGAAGGTGCACATTGTCTTTGTGGCGTTGTCAGCTAACACATCTATTGTACCAGTCATATTATTAAATCAGGTACAGCTCAAGTATTTGAAATAAATTAGTATCAAGTAGTTTATGTGTTTGACCCAGGTCCGATACACAAAGATGTACACAGCACTGTTTTCCCCCAGTGTGTGACCCCGCTGATATTTTCTTTTACATTAATGGCCTCGACAACTAAATTACTTTGACACCCCTGCTGGGGGAGCATGAGTATTTTCACAGGCTGTTGGCCACAGGAGCTCCTGATGCAGGAAACAGTCTTCCTGTTGGTCACTTCCCAACTAAAACAATGTAACCGTTTAATAATAGGTTAACGCCCCAGAGGTACCTTGTCTGTTTGTTTTACCAAAGCCCCCAACTCACAACACTATGTGACACTTCCATAAGGTTAATATGAAGGTGGTCTTGCTATTCCCCAATAATGTCATCCCACAAGTTTCACCATAGCTAAGGATAAAATCTTGCAATGGAATAGATTTTTATACAGTATGTCCATCGATTGGAACCTATCAACAGTTGAATGCATATTGATAATGAACCCAGGTTAGACACAATGTCCTGTGCATGTCAACAGCTTCAGCCTTTAACCCCTCAAAAGGGCAAAGCATCCTATCCAAATGTTGACTCAAAGTATTTTGTCAAATGTTTACCTTAAAACAAAAAATATTTGAATTTCAAATCATTGATTTGTGTTGTAATCAAGGTACATCTAAATTATTCCGTCTAAATTAGAGGATAGTGATGATTGTGATGGTCACATTAAAACTGAATTGTTTTTCTGACAAAATAAGCAAATCATTTCTGTATCATTTCAATACAATACATTTTCGATCACATATCAAAGGAATTGATATTCCATCACCAAAATGTTTAGATGGTGTATAAACAGAAGTGCTTGATCAGTGACAAGCTTTGTACAATGGTATGAAGTTGGGGTATCCTCTAAAGTAGTCTGGAAGCCTCCCATCTGTCATATAGAGCAGGGGTTCCTAAACTTTTTAACTCGGTTCCCCTTCCAGCATTGGGAAACACTGTTCATGACACAAACTGTTCACACCCCTCTTGTTGGTGGAGAGAATGTTGCAGGTTTAAAGCTTATTTCCTGCAATTCTCTACATTTTGCCATGTCTAATGTGAATTGATGTGATATTTAAGTGACAAAAAAATGACAGCAATATCTATGGGCTAAAAATCCTAAATATAAAAACATTAGCTGACATGGGCTAGTTGATCTGGACATTTCTGACAAGTTATAAATATCTCTCTAAGGTATGCAATGGCTAACATGACAAGATAAACTACCCAATTTCGAAATTGCACTTTGTGCATTCCACTATTACAATTTTCAAGAGTAAGTTTAAAGCCAGACTGAGTTCCTTTAAAAAATATGTATCTTTTTTTTGTTGGGGGGGGGGGCCCTCCTGTCCACCCCTCGCCCCACAGTTTGGGAACCACTGATATAGAGGTTTCCAGGTGAAGGTTAAGAGGCAGAAGTGGTGAGCCCATCTGAACTCAATGGAGTGTGAATGGCACAGGTCTCCTTCAGCTCATTATGCTAATAGGTGGACCATTCCAACACATTAACAAATGAAAAAGCACTTCTTATTTCATCCTGTTTTATTGTGAGCAGACTATAAGAACCTAGACCAAAAAATAAGCATAAACTTCTGGGACTGATGGGGGTACTTTATACCTTTTTTAATGTAAAGATATGGTAAAGCCTCCTAGTTGGACTCTGGTGAAATGACTGTGAACACCACAATGCATTGAAGCCATACAGCTACTTAATTCGCCATGGCATCCTTTGTTGTGGCTGCCTCCAGTCTCCAACTTGATCATCAGCCTTTCATCATTACAAATGAATACATTCACCATTCACCAATGGCTTAGGAACAATTAACGTGTCTGTCTGCTTATTCGTTTCAAATTCTATGGGCCTGCATGAAGTCCATGAAAAATAATCAGTGTGTTTCCTATTGTATTATTATCACAATTTTTCTTTAGCCTTTAGATTTCAAGAAATCAATTATTAATCTCAATCTTTGTTCGTCAACATCAACAAAGCACCAATCTGGGATTGGTTGGTGGACATCGTTCAGCATCTCTAATCATAAACTCAGATAGTTTAAAAATGACATCATTGAGTCGAAACACACTGGGCCATTACGCTCTCAGGACATTATTGGGGGAGGGGTGCAGTCGGTCTTATAAAAACATTTTAGGCTAACTAAACTAAACACCCATTATTCTCTTACTCCAGCAGAAGCCACATGGGTGCTCGTTCTGACTCAACCTCAGAGCGTTTGTACTGCCGCGGCTGATTAAGATGTAAAAGTGCACAGATGTCCTTGCAATTACAAGGCTCTCTGGTCAGTCCTCCTCAGTCAGATAAGGTGGAGGCATTTGTGTTGGAGACCTGACACACCTCCCCCCTCTACTCAGACCTCTCCTTGCCCCCCAGGGGACATCAATCACCCACTTGGAAGAACATTTTTTGGGAAGAAATTAACACCACACAGCCATTACATGTCCTTTCTCAAATTTTTATTTTAGAATACTTGAACAAAAATGCAATGAAATGATACAAACACTTAATAACAAAATACAAAAAAAATATTAAAAAACGTTCAGCATGAGCGACAGCAATAAATAATAACTTCTTATCGCACAACTTAAGTGCGAACACAAAGGCAAACAACTATGTACAGATCTTTAAAAGAAAACAGATAGTATCCTATAGCAGGTATGAAGAAGAATTGTATGTCCCAGCATATTGCTAGAACAATGCATCCTTTATAATGATCTGCAAGGAAATGTAGCAGGAGTAATATATACATTTGACAAGTCAATGGCCACCAGGCTCTGCCTGTAGATTTAAATCATCTATGTACATACAACAATTTGATTTACCGAGAACAAAAACTCAAGTGGCAACTACAAATAGACAAATCTTTAAAAACTGTACAAAATGTAGTTAGTCCCTGAAAATATAGCTTGGTTTTAACCTGAAAGTTAAAAGTCATTGGTTGGTGACTGTTAACTGGACAGGGCACTTGAAGACTCAGATTCAGTAGACACAGATGAAATGGGTCCTCTCTTTTTTGTCAGTATCTTATGACTTGATCTACTGCTGACATTCAGTGCATTCCGGGCAGATTTCTTAAACTTTACACCCAGGAAAGCATAAAGGATGGGGTTGAGACAGCAGTGAAAGTATGCCAGAGCCTCTGTGATTGAGATCCAAGTCTGCAGACTCTGCTCCAGGGCACAGCTATGGGAGATCACATTGAGCAACATCAGGGTGTCCACGAAGATCCCCACACAGTAAGGCAGCCAGCAGCTGAAGAAGCACAGGACGAGGATGACAGTGGTCTTGAGAGCCTTTCTCTTCAACACCTGACCCTTGGACCCCTGGGACAGCTTGGCGATGATGATGCAGTAGCAGGTGAGGATGACCAACCCGGGAAGGACAAAGCCTACCAGAATGTGCTGGAAACGGAACCCCGCCATCCAGTAGAAGCTAGTTTCCTGGGGGTAGATGCGTTGACAGATGGTTCTGGAGACTCTATTCTGAGCTGTGGCAAACACTATGTCAGGCACAGTGAGAATCACAGCAGGTAGCCATACAGCTACATAGATCACTCTGTCTGCAAGAAACTTCCTGGTGGTTTGACTATTGGTGGCATGCACCACTGCCAGGTACCTGTCCACACTGATAAAGGCCAGAATGAGGACGCTGCTATACAGGTTGATGGTGTAAATCACATGCACACTGGTACAGAGCAAACCGCCAAAGTACCAACTGCTGGCCGCATCCACCGCCCAGAAAGGTAGAGTGAGGACGAATAGGAGGTCAGCCACCGAGAGATGCAGCCTGTATTTATCAGTCATCGTTTTGACCTTTTTCTGGTAGCCCATCACTATCAATACCAGTCCATTCCCGACGATTCCTAACAGGAATATTATTCCGTAAACTGTCGGTAAGAAGATCCGTTGAAAATCATCACCACTGACTCTGTTGCACGGCTCCTCATAGCACAAGTCATAATCCCCTGATTCTTCCGAGCTGTTGTCGTTGTAAAAAATGATGGTCTGCTAAAAAAGGAGGGAGAAAGTATAAGTTTATAATCGTTTATAATATATATATTAAATCTAATAAATTGCTGTTTGTGAAAATATAAAACGAAGACAGTTATCATGGAATAATGTATGCCTATTATAGGGCTACATCTGCTCTATTTGAGAAACTTCCATAATTCACTTGGAGAAAATTAAATACACACAAAAATTGTGGTCAATTATTGACGATATAATCTGAGAAACATTGTCTAATTGATTCTACAGAAAAACGATATATAGCCCTATCCCTATATTACATCTATAGAGAGTATTAGCTACGTTTTTGAATGACTGAAATGGTAAACTCACATCGTAATAAGTAGACATCGTGACAGAAAGAGAGCACTGTTTCTCCGCGGGTGTATGAGCAACTTTGGTGACCTGAAGATTCGAATGCGCCTAAATAGCCTACTCCCCTTGCAATACCCCCTTGCGCTCCTCCCAAAGGCGGAGCCCTTGGTCGCGTGTGACACCATGCCGTTTTTAGGGTTATCACAGAAGTGGCCGACGCCCCCTAAATGCGTAGTCTATGAGAAATCTAAGTAGCCCGTATTTTACACTGGACCGATTCGACGCATGATTTTGAATGACGCCTAAATTGGGTTTGGAATCTCCGTGCACGGTGCAGCTATGTATTTTTTCTCACAATAAATCAACGACGTTCCTCTCAACATTGATTTGGAGTGCTGTCACGCATTTGCTGTGATGTGATTTGTCTGATAGCAGTTTTCTCCAAACCCAGCCGCGACTCTTTCCACAGGTTGTCACTTTCTAAGTAGGCTACTGTTGTGTCTACACTTTCCAAGTGCTGATTGACCCAACGCTTTTGAAATATCCCTCTCTCCCTTATGTACTCATTCCCAAGACAGATCATAACCCCGAACTCCATTCTTCTCGCCCTTTTTCAAACAAAGTACTCTCACCATCTCTTATTTCAGTTGAAGTAATCTCCAGCAAGGGTTGGGTGATGACAAGGGGGGCAGGTCACTACGATCTTTTGTGAAAAAAAATGGTCACTCTGTAACCAAATAGCTGAGTATAGCGAAGTTATCCTCTTTGAAATTTGATATGATTTATTGATTGAATGACTCCACCCACTTCACCAGTTCAATGTATGTGGGTTGTAAAGCAAGTGTTTTTATGCACCACACTAATCCCATCAGATACTCTACATAGTGCAGAGTGCAGACCACCAGTTGATGTGGATAGGAGGAGAAGAGGAAGCAGTTTTATTAGGAACACTTCTAACTATTTCTTTGCACTTTGGCTCCACTCTGTTTTCTGCAGGTCCTGGACACCCGAGGAGAGGGCCGGAGAGAGAGAGAATGCCCAGTGTATGGGAATGGATGTGCTGCCCTTATCAAAGCTAGCCACTGGCAAACAGTTGTTTTCTGTCCCTTTGAAATCAAAAGCTGTGGTTGAAGAAGTGCTGATGGATTAAATGTAGAAGTAGTGTCTTCCTACATAGAACCCCACACTCTAAAACCACTTCACGCCACACGCAATGACGAATAGAGATTGCAGAGATTTTTATTGCAAAAGCATACCATCAGACAAAAATAGTGAATCTGACAGTTTGGGAGGAAGTGAATGCAGACTTGAAAACCTTGTTCTAGGGCTCATAGAAGGTAAAGAAGACCATTACAAACACGTTTTGTACCTTCAGTACAAATGTTTACCCAACTATTCATTGCATTTTATGTACACTCCTGTTTTAGTAGATAATCCACCATGCATGGAACAACACAGAAATTACTGTAAAATACATTAGTCTTGCCCACATTGTTTCTAGTGACCCTTGCATGTAAATCAACCCACTTTGGTTTTAGAGACCCTAATGCTAGATTGAGAGATATAATGTTTGTGGAGATAATTTAAAAAATATAAATGTACTTGATATTTTCACTCTCTTTGTTGTTTTCATTGGCATGTACTTTTCTTTTTTTGCACAATCTCTAATGTTTTTCTCTTCCAAATGACTGCAGAAAAAGTCTGCAGGTCTGCAAACCCCAGTGTAAACTGCAGGAGATTGCAGATGGCATTCGGCACTCAGAATACCAAATAACTATGAGCTACTTACAATACAAATCAGAAGTGTGAACAGCCGTAAGAGGGCTCTTCAGTCAAGAATGGGTATTAAAATGAAGTAAGAATGCAGGGGAGATAAAGAGAAGAATAAGCAGAGTCTTGTAGAGGTTGAGTCAACAATGGTTGTTTTCCAGTCACAACTCATCCATGGCCCACAGCAAGTTAGCAGAGAACATTTTCATCATGATTGAAGCACTCCAATATCACCTTCACATTTCTGTTACCACATAGAAAATGAGATACACCCTATGTTTTTGACTTTTGGGTTTCCCCCAAAATAAAGTGTTTTTGAAATATGCTTTTCATCTGTCTGTAAGGAATGCCAACTGGTTGCAGCATATTTAAATGGGTGGGTCTTCAATAAAAGTGTTTTGATTAATTACACAATATGGTTCTTCTATGGATATTTGTCTTGAATGCAAGTGCATACCCATTTGAATCCTATACTGAAAAATTAGGAATACAGTCTGGTTTACAGAGCTTTTCATTTTCTCTCTGTTTATTGTGTTCTCTTTGCCGAAAGGTTGATTTACCGACGTAAAATATCTGTCAAAGACTCTGGTTTATTTTGTTGTTTGCTTCAACATGTCTGAACATTAAGGTATTCTCAGTATTCATATTGGAATGTACAACTCCAGTATCTAAAGTGATTTTATCGGGGTACTACTGTTCTTCATGGTCTGTGGAGTCTTGGGGGAGGGGAAGCTGTTTGCCATCCAGTAGGAGGTAGTAGGGATGAGAGATCCCTCATGCTTGTTTTGGCCTGCTCCCTGTGCCTTTGTGCAAAGTTTGTCTCCTGTAAAGAGGGATGAGGTGAATTGAACATAACACCTGAGTAGGTGACACCTCACCCATATGAACAGTGGTGATGTTGACAATTAGTCATAAAAACAAACATGAGTAGCTGAAGTTAATCGGAATTAATGTAGGAGGGTGCCAACAAAAAAATGTAATTCCTCATTAAATTGGCACTTTGAAAAATCTTAAAGATTACATTCTTCTTGTGTAGATTTTTTGTTGTTGTTCAGAAAGCTTCCGGAATGCATGTTTGAATGCTTGTGTTTATAGAAAGCCCTAACTATGTAAACAATAGACCCGCTTTAAGGACAAAGGTTGTCCTTATCTGAGAAAGGCACCTTCAGAAACGTCCTACTTGGGTGTGGGGTGACTGTATTGACCTTAGGAAAGCTCCTCCACTGACATCATTGGTCACAATACGCTGGTCAGCAGGGCCTTTGCAGTATAGGAATCACCTGTCTGTCAGAAATATCACTTATTTCTGAAGTTCTGTTGAAGAAAAACAACAACTTAAAACTTAGGTATGAATTGGAATGTTTCAGACAGTTGTGAAACAAGAGGGGGAGACGGGCAGGTGGGAGAAATAGTGGGAGGATGAGGATAGAAGAACCCTGGTCTCCGGTGGGGAGATGCATATGTGTGGTTAGAGCTGGGGAGTGTTTACAGCTACATCACAGACTCTGCGTGTGAAGTTCTGTTTTATCAATAGAGCAGATTCTCTTTAGAAAAAAATATGTATTCTGCTGTATTCTGCTGTTTTATGAACAGCAGCCTATTTGTGACAGGAGGAACGCACCCAAACTTGTCTGAACAAAGAGGTTTTGGTTTCACCACCTGTTTAGGGTGAGACCTGTCTACAGTATATAATTCTTACAAGCCAGCTCGTTGTTGCTCTGGCCAAGGAACAGCCAGACAGACTCTTAGCTGATGTTTGGCATGGTTCCTGTCACAGAGTTGACAGTCTACTTCAAATCAAAGACTGGCTCTGATTCATTGTTTAAATCTATAAATCAGTAATATGCAACATATTGGTGAAAGTGCTCATTGGGAATAAACTAACACAGTCGGCGTAACTCACTGTTGAAAAGTACTGTGTTATTGCATTTTGCTGTGATAGCAGTTGCCTACATCAGAACTGGCAGTGAAAGTACAAGTGATGACTGTGTCCATCCTTCACTTCATGCTTATAAGCGGTCATTTAGCGCTTCTCATACAGAAATATAAAGAGACCTGTGTAAGGTCAGCAAACACAACTTCCTCTGTGAAGGTGGGGTCAAACAGGAAGTGGTAGGTTTTCAGAACATCTCTTCCTCTACCTATCTCTACATCTATCAGTTCTGTATAGAGCCAAGTCATTGTGGAATGCTCTGCCACCAGAGGTTACTCAGGCAAAAAGCAAGTTTAGGTTTAAAAAAACAAATAAAAAATATATTGTATCACAGTGCCACTCCTCTTTCTAAATATCTAATGTAACTGTACTGTATATAAGAATATGAATATGTGTATATGAATACTGTGTAAATAGTATTTTTGTTGTCTCTTGCTATCTTTCCTATACCTAAGTCTTATTTTTTTATTTTTTTATTGAATTTTGTGTAATATCGTATGTTGTTCTTGTCTATTACTGTTCTGTACTTTGAAATGTATTTGTACGTTTTATGTGAACCCCAGTAAGAGTAGCTGCTGCATGTGTTGTAGCTAATGGGTCCTAATAAACTAAACCCTGATGACACAAATCCTGCCACTGTGTGACCTGACATGGGTTCACTCAGTAGTAGAAGCTTGAAAAAAAGGCATGAGCCAATAAAATTGAAATAGGTGACACTTTCCGTGAGGCTGTTGGGGAAGTGTATATCCAACTGGCTTGGAGCCCAAGTATAAGCCACAGCAGTGGTTGAGAAACGTAGTGTTATGTTGTATAAGGGAAGGGTGTTTTTTATGTGTGTCCATGATGAATGCAACACGGGTTCCCTTTCCTTTGTTTATAACGGCTAAATTGTGGTTTGCGGTGTGCAATAGCCTTAACAAACACCCAGTCTTCTTTTGTGAGATCTCAAATACTACAGTTGATATTACAAAAATAGACCATGCAGCTCAAAGAATTCTGCATTTAGGCCTACCCCTCTCAATGTAAACATTAATTTCAGTGGTTTATAAAATAATTCTAATTTAGTTATTTTTGTGCTCTAGAACACTGGTTCTCAATCCTGGTCCTGGGGCTGCACATTTTTGTTTTTGCCCTAGCCCTACACAGCTGATTCAAATTAAAAACTCATCATGAGGCTTTGATGATTTGAATCAGGTTTGTTGTGCTAGGGCAAAAACAAAAATGTGCACCCCTCTGGGTCCCCAGGACCAGGATTGAGAACCACTGCTCTAGAAGATAACTCTTTTCTGCTTCAATGTTTAATGAAGGACAGGTGATTTAGCATATAATTCAATAGCTCCCCGTCAGTCTGAGTGATTCTCCTTCAGTGCTCCTCTTTCCATGGGCAGCAGGAGAGCTCTTTGCAGCACCTATTTGTGACAGAAGGCAATGAAAGGGATCACCACAGGTTGCCTTTCAAGCTTTCACTGGTCTGAGACATCCATATGGCCCGGGTAGCTTTTAGAGGAGAGGGAAGGCCCCATCCAATGTATAGGCAGGTCAGCACTGCCCTGATCTACTTAGATAAGAGGAACAATAGTCCAGATGACAGTAGATAAGGTTTATAGACAGTCTGAGGAGATCAAGTCATAAACCTGCTGTTAATCCAGACTTAATTCAAATCCCCTGCATTAGCACTCAGTGAGACATCAACATGCGGATAAGCCTCACTATTGAACACATTCATATCTTCATTATTAATTGGTGTATTGTTACAGAATATATCAAATTATGCTTTATTAATTGAAAAGGGAATAGATGTATTTCAGTATAGCAGAGTGAACATTTTTAATTTAAAAAAGTGTTTTGATTTAAAATTGCTTGTCACTTTCCTTTCTCTCGGATGAGAACAAAAATAGCTTTAAAACATGGGAATCATGTGGTGAGCATGGATACATCTGACTATTAGCACATTGTTTCACAATAAGATGAGGTCTTCATTAGCTTTATAAATGTTACGTAGATGGAGCATTTTTAACATCCTCTCTGCAAAGACACAACGTTACATCAGATCTGTCACCTCTGGCATTTGCTTTTAGGCCTGATTTATAGCTCCAATCATCACGGTCGGACCGAGCCCATTAACTATTTAACTCTGATGGAAATACAACATATATGATCATTCCTGTCAAGGCATGACCCTTTCAATGAGTAGATAGTTGGAATATACTATGTTATGGCATGGATCTGTCCCAAACACTAGAAAACAAAGAACCAATGGATGGATATCAGCCCAGCTAGAGAGACACTTTTTACTTCTGCTCTGGTGCCTTGAAGTCTAAAAGGCGACACAGAGGGTCCTTCTTGCCTGAAGCGAGAACAAAACAAATAGTTGTTTTATTTTTATCTTCCTGTTGTCTCTAGGAAAGGGTAATAGAAAGTAAAACAGGCACCTGGTTTGTTTTTGCTCTCTTTCACAGGAAGTGAGCAATATTTATGAGCCCCCAAGTGAAACTGTACTCCTAATTATAGTGCGTTCAGTCGTCTGGTGCTCCCAAGGAGCCAGTATGAATGGGTTGCCAGCTGGGGTTTGTGTTTGAGTAGGAACAAAAGCAGTTTCTCACACTGATTATTGGTAATGTTCATTATTTCACTCAATTTTTTTTTGACGTGAATGCGACAGTTGATTTAGGCGTCCTCTTTAGAACTCAAACTAGCAGAAATGCACAGTGGTATGATACAACACTTTTTTGTTGTATTCCGGAAGATTAAGGTAGTTTCCCATGAGAATAATACAATTGGTGGGTTTTAAAGCAAAGTAAACAACCCTCCCTCCCCCAGTGGTATAGTTTCCTCCTTGTGTAGTCTCTGTGGACAGATCCTAAAGGATCTCACTCTGGGCCCGAGGGCTTTGTAATCTGCTGGCTTTTGGTTTATTTTCCCAGAGTTTGAGGCACAATAGAAATATTTTCTTGCTAAATACTTAAGATCCCTTTGCTGATATGGAGGGTTTATTTTCCTTTCTTTCTCCCCTGAATCCTTAGAGGATTGTTTTTGACTAAATATAGATCTGGTGTAAATAATACATTTGAGTTTACTGCTCATTGACCAGTGTCCTGTCTACCTTCTTGATTATTTAATAGTGATATGTTAGGCCATTTAAAACAGGAGGTAAATTATGGTTTACTGCAACATTGAACATCAACATCTCTTTTTATGGAACACAAACATAGCCCTTTAATGAGTCAGAGCTTCTTCTTTGGTTGGTTAATTGTTTCACGAGGTGCAATTTGTTGAAAACTCAGCTCAGTTATATTGGCAATATTTGTGTGAAATGTATTTCTGAAGTAAGTCTGTTTTTACTCATTAGATGTGACGTGCAGGTATTTTGAGAAGGAAAATAGGACTGTCTGGAAATGTCCCATATGTCTCTGTAGAGATGTTTGTTGAACTCTCTCATAAGACTCCTGAGCTTACGGCAAGAATTAAATAATCTTTTTTCTATCTTCCAACCTCGAGATAATCAAGGATTTTACAGAGCTTGTTAGCAGCCACGTATAAACTGATACTGTTTTGACTGATTGTCATCTGTCAAGGACCCGGACACTTTGATATTTGTTTTGGGCTATAGGCATCTAAGGCAGACCACAGGCTTATCAAGTGTCAGCAGCAGACACTCTCGGTTATCAGCTGCATCTACATGGCTGTAAGAATTGGGTCCTTCAGTTATCTTTGTCTACAGTGGTCATATGTTTACTTTGGTCCTGTATCAAGATAAGCCTTGTATATTTGGTTGTTTTATAATACATTAATATACTGTAGCTACCACATACGCTATACATCTGTGTCATTCCCATAGTAGAAATATCTTGTATCAAAACGTAATGTAAAAACATTTGTGTGCCTGTTTTAAGCTCAATGATCCAAATGGGTCCTGTTTGGTCAGGAATCGCACAGAAATTGTACATATGTAGTTATAGCCATGTTCATGAAGCAGAGATTCCTTTATATTTCACACTCATTTGTATCAAAGGTGATTGTTCAGAACAGGCTGCCTGCCAACTTACAGTATTGCAGTGAAACCTCTGGACACTCATCATTCAATCATCGTTCACCTCTCCAACAGAGGGCACAGACGTCGGCTTTCACTCTTCCTTCAAATCAAATCAATGTCTGTTCCATCATGGAGCCCCATTGCTTCAGGGGCTAGTTAGGATCAATCTGCAGGGTATTGTCTTGCAGGGTGATGTCTGTTCACTAGCTAGCTGCTTATATCTGGGACTGAGGCACGTGTGTCTATAGACTAATTGAATTATCAGGGGTAGCACGCTCCCTTGGGATATTTCCATATGGTTTCATATGTATCTGACAATATTAGGTGATTAGAAGATATATGGGGCGACAGGTAGCCTAGTGGTTAGAGCTTTGGGCCAGTAACCGAAAGGTTGGTGGATCGTCTCCCTGAGCTGACTAGGTAAAACTCTGTCCTTCTACCCCTGAACAAGGCAGTTAACCCACTGTTCCCCACTAGGCTGTAATCGTAAATAAGAATGTGTTTTAAACTGACTTGCCTATTTAAATAAAGGTGAAATAATATTTTTGTATTATTTCATTTTATATATCAGAACTGTCTTCTGTGTCTTAGTGGAGATTCTCAGTGCATATCAAGTAGTCCTTAGACGTTATTAAATTATTGTGATTATGATCCAAAGGTGATCTTTTATGTATTTCAAATAATACTTGCTTGTGTCCTCTCCTGTGACCTCCAACACCCCAGTATGTCAGTCAGTACATCAGTCTTACTCGCCTAACAATGTCCAAAAAGAGTTACTCAATCACAGACTCACCGCCTGTGCCTCTCCCTCAAGACAACAGTCTCCCATTTCCAAGCTATTCTCTTAGTCATGATTCATTGAATGTGGTACTTTTAGTGCCCACGGGCAGGTTTTCATAATAGGCAAAAGAAAGGTTGTTTAGTAAATCATAATTTATCTCCGGCCACTTCAGGGCATTCTCTCCAAAGGGATTGTGATGGCATATTCCCTTTGTAACTGAGAGTAAGATGAATACAATAAGTCACATCATAAAATTAATACACTTTGCAGTCAGTTATATACTGTAATGTTGGGTCTCAGACAACTATTTAACTTATTCTACTGCTGCAAAAATGATCTTCTAGTTGTTTAATGTAGGATCAGTGCGGCAATATCTCATTCCATCCAAACACAAGGTCCATCTTTATTTCAGAGGGAGAAAATCCAAAAAATCCAATCCAGGAAGTGTTATGGCTGTGTAAGGGAGGCGAAGTCAGGTGCAGGAGAGCAGAGTAGAGTAAACAGGCACACTTTTATTCCACTCAACAATAGGTACAAAAAATGACATAAGTGCCCAAAAACACGGAACATAAACTATAAAAGTATCGTGCGTGAACATACACCATTAACAATGAACAATTACACACAAAGACATGATGGGGAACAGAGGACTAAATACATGTAGATTGATTGGGGAATGAAAACCAGGTGTGTATGGAACAAGACAAAACAAATGGACATATGAAAAATAGAGCGGCGATGGCTAGAAAGCCGGTGACGTTGATCGCCGAACGCCTCCCGAACAAGGAGAGGAGCCGACTTCGGCGGAAGTCGTGACAGTACACCTCCCTTGAAACGCGGCTCCAGCGGCGCGCCGACACCGGCCTCGGGGACGACCCGGAGGGCCGAGGCGCAGGGCGATTCGGCCGACGACGGTGAAACTCCCGCAGCAGTTCGGGATCCAAAACATCCGCAAACGGAACCCAGCACCTCTCCTCCGGACCGTACCCCTCCCACTCCACGAGGTACTGAAGGCCCCCCGCCCGGACGCCTCAAATCCAGGATGGAACGAACGATGTATGCCGGGGCACCCTCGATGTCCAAAAGGGGCGGAGGGACCTCCCGCACCTCAGATTCCTGGAGCGGACCAGCCACCACCGGCCTGAGGAGAGACACATGGAACGAGGGGTTAATACGATAATCAGAGGGAAGCTGTAATCTATAACATAGCTCGTTCACCCTCCTCAGGACTTTGAAGGGCCCCACAAACCGCGGACCCAGCTTCCGGCAGGGCAGGCGGAGGGGCAGGTTTCGGGTCGAGAGCCAGACCCGGTCCCCCGGTGCGAACACCGGGGTCTCATTGCGGTGACAGTCCGTGCTGGTTTTCTGGCGAAGCGCGGCTCGCTGGAGGTGTACATGTACGGCCTCCCATGTCTTCTCCGCGCGCCTGAACCAGTCGTCCACCGCAGGAGCCTCTGTCTGACCCTGATGCCACGGTGCCAGAACCGGCTGGTACCCCAATACGCACTGAAAGGGGGAGAGGTTAGTGGAGGAGTGGCGAAGCGAGTTCTGTGCCATCTCGGCCCAGGGCACGAACGCCGCCCACTCCCCCGGCCGGTCCTGGCAATAGGACCGCAGAAACCTGCCCACATCCTGATTGACTCTCTCTACCTGCCCGTTACTCTCGGGGTGAAAACCCGAGGTAAGGCTGATCGAGACCCCCAGACGTTCCATGAACGCCTTCCAGACTCTCGACATGAACTGGGGACCCGGATCAGACACTATATCCTCATGCACCCCGTAGTGCCGGATGACATGAGTAAACAGGGCTTCCGCAGTCTGTAGGGCCGTAGGAAGACCGGGCAGAGAGAGGAGACGAAAGGACTTAGAGAAATGATCCACAATGACCAGTTGTGAAAATCCACAGACAGGTGTGACCAAGGTCGTTGTGGAACGGGTAAGGGGTGTAGCTTACCTCTTGGCAGGTGTCTCGGAGCCTTACTCTGGGCACACACCGAGCAGGAGGAAACATAGATCCTCAAGTCCTTAGCCAAGGTGGGCCACCAGTACTTCCCAGTCAGACAGCGCACCGTCCGACCGATCCCCGGATGACCAGAGGAGGGTGACGTGTGGGCCCAATAAATCAACTGGTCACGGACAGCAGACGGAACGTACATACGCCCGACTGGACACTGGAGGGGAGCGGGTTCTGTACGCAACACCTGCTCAATGTCCGCGTCCAACTCCCACACGACCGGCGCTACCAGGCAAGAGGCCGGGAGTATGGGAGTCTGATCCATGGGCCGCTCCTCTGTGTCATACAGCAGGGACAGTGCGTCTGCCTTCGTATTCTGAGAACCTGGTCTGTAGGACAGGGTAAATACAAAACGGGTAAAGAACATGGCACACCTTGTCTGACGAGGATTCAGTCTCCTCGCTGCCCAGATGTACTCCAGGTTGCGGTGGTCAGTCCAGATAAGGAAAGGGTGTCTAGCCCTCTCAAACCAATGTCTTCACACCTTCAACGCTTTAACCACAGCCAACAGCTCCCGGTCCCCCACATCATAGTTACGCTCCGCTGGGCTGAGCTTCTTCGAGAAGAAAGCACAGGGGCGGAGTTTTGGTGGTGTACCCGAGCGCTGTGAGAGCACGGCTCCTATCCCAGTCTCGGATGCGTCCACCTCCACTATGAACGCCAGAGAGGGATCCGGATGGGCCAGCACGGGAGCCAAAGTAAACAGAGCTCTTAGCTGCCCAAAAGCCCTGTCCGCCTCAGCCGACCACTACAACCGTACGGGACCCCCCTTCAGCAGTGAGGTAATGGGAGCAGCCACCTGGACAAAACCCCGGATAAATCTCCGGTAGTAATTGGAAAACCCTAAAAATTGCTGCACCTCCTTTACCGTGGTGGGAGTCGGCCAATTACGCACGGCTGAAATGCGGTCACTCTCCATCTCCACCCCTAATGTGGAAATGCGATACCCTAGGAAGGAGACAGCCTGGTGAAAGAACAGGCATTTCTCAGCCTTGACGTACAGGTCATGCTCCAACAGTCGTCCAAGTACCCTTTAATCTTGGCCCAAACAAGCACATAAACACAGCTTTTCGTTTACAGTCTCTTTTTTTGTGACCAACGTTTTATTTAGTTTCGTCATTGTTAGGATGCCACCTTTCCAACAAGCCAGGTCGTTACATTTCTGCCCTGCGTGAGCTTCCCCGGTCAACTGTAAAGGCTGTTATTGTGAAGTGGAAACGTCCATGAGCAACAAAGGCTCAGCCGTGAAGTGGTAGGCCACACAAGCTCACAGAACGGGACCGGGGTGCTGAAGCACGTAGCGCGTAATAATTGTCTGTCCTCGTTTGCAACATCATCAGCAGCATACCACCCTGCATCCCACTGGTGGCTTGCTTCTGAAACTTAGCAGGGTTGGTCCTGGTCAGTCCCTGGATGAGTAACCAGATGCTGCTGGAAGTGGTGTTGGAGGGCCAGTAAGAGGCACCCTTTCCTCTGGTCTAAAAAAATATCACAATTCCCAAGGGCAGTGATTGTGGGCATTTCCCTTTGTAGGGTGCCATCTTTCAGATGAGATGTTAAATGGGTGTCTTGACTCTCTGTGGTCACTAAAGATCCCATGGCACTTATTGTTCCCAATCTGGCCTTCATACCATCATGGCCACCTAATCATCCCCAGCTTACAATTAGCTCATTCATCACCCTTCCTCTCCCCTGTAACTATTCGCCAGGTGGTTGCTGTAAATGAGAATGTGTTCTCAGTCAACTTACCTGGTAAAATAAGGGTTAAATAAAATAACACTGCCTCTGAAAGCAACGTCAGCACAATAATTATTAGTCGGGAGCTTCATGAAATGGGTGGGCGAGCAGCCGCACACAGGTGTAATATCACCATGCGCAATGCCAAGCGTCGGCTGGAGTGATGTAAAGCTCGTCGCCATTGGACTCTGGAGCAGTGAAAACATGTTCTCTGGAGTGATGAATCATGCTTCACCATCTGACAGTCCGACGGACGAATCTGGGTTTGGCGGATGCACCAATGAATAGTGCCAACTGTAAAGGTTGGTGGAGGAGGAGTAATGGTCTGGGGCTGTTTTTCATGGTTCGGGCTAGGCCCCTTAGTTCCAGTGAAGGGAAATCTTAACGCTACAGCATACAATGACATTCTATACCATTCTGTGCTTCCAACTTTGTGGCAACAGTTTGGGGAAGGCCCTTTCCTGTTTCAGCATGACAATGCTCCCGTGCACAAAGCAAGGACCATACAGAAATGGTTTGTGGAGATCGGTGTGGAAGAAATTGACTGGCCTGCACAGAGCCCTGACCTCAACCCCATCGAATACCTTTGGGTTGAATTGGAACGCCGACTGCGAGCCAGGCGTAATCGCCCAACATCAGTTCTCGACCTCACTAATGCTCTTGTGGCTGAATGGAAGCAAGTCCCCGTAGCAATGTATTAATCCAAGGCTTTTGATTGGGGAAGCATGGAAGTTGGGCATCAAGTGTCTTAGTGACACGGAATTAAAATAGCCGGAAACCAGAAAAGCAGCCGCTGGATATAGGTTTCTTGTTTGTTTATAGCTCATAGTTTATACCTTCCACCTCGCTGGAGTTAGCACACTAGCTGGTGTTGACGTAGAGGAACCCCCCCCCCCCCCCCCCCACGATTTCCCCGACTCCACTTTCCTGTCCGCCTGGTGGATGGAGAATCTATCGAGTTGGATAGTATCTGTCCAAGAGACATGTTTCAGAAAAGCAAAGAATATTGCAGTTTCGAGAGTCCTGTGTTGGTAGCAAATCTGCGATCGGAGGTCATCCATCTTATTTTCAAGTGACTGTATATTGGCCAGTAGAATGGAGGGGAGAGGAGACCGGTTTTCCCTTCAACTTAATCTCACCAGCACCCCCCCCCCCCCCCCCCCCTCCTTGCTTCTGTAACACCAGTGTTTCCTCTTGGGTAGCCCCCGAAAATAGGGCTGGAATTACAGAGAGAGCCCAGGGCAGATGAGCAGAAGCTGAAGTCGGGATTGGGATAAGTAGCTGCCGATCTGATGTTCAAAAGTTCTTGTCGGTTGTAAAAAATAATAGAGGATACATTTTGTGAAAATAAAGTAAAAATAAACAACAGAATAATCACAAAATAGCAATGTTGGGTCGAAACTTGCAAAACTGCAGCCATCCAGTACAGCACCATTTTTGTTTGAGGGACACATCAGTGAAGAACACCTCTTCCAGGGCAATAGGAGACACCACATTTCTCTCTATACTCAAACAGGGGGCAGAAGAATCATGTCTTAACAGATTTAAGATGGGGCGAAATGCTAGTGCATGGAAATACAATTTTAAGTTAGGTACGAATAGTCCTCCTACGTCTTTCTCTCTTTGTAAATGTGTTAATTTTATCCTGGATCGTTTACTTTGCCATATATATTTTGAAACCATACTATTAATTTTATACCAATAGCCGGAAGGGGGAGGAGCCATGGGAAGCATTAAACGACAGAAATTTAGCCATAGCAATATATATTTTTTGACAATAGGTATTATGCCCGGTTAAAGCAACTGGGATATTATTCCAGCTACTGAGGTCGGGTTTAATTGATTTGAGCGTTCTGTTAAAGTTTCTGGCAATGGTTTAATCTAAAGAAGGAAATATCTACTCTCAAATATTTAAAATGGGAACAAGTGGGATTCCATAAGTAGAGATCGAGTCCTCCATTGGGGTCTTGAGAGGAAGTAGGGCTGATTTGGCTAGATACATTTTATAACTTGAGAGGAAGCTGAATTTATCCATTATCTTCAATGCGTTTGGGAGCAATTGAGATACATTGTCTAGATATAGTAAAATATTGTCTCCGTATAATGAGATGAAGTGATCAGTAGATTTGAGAGATATTTGTGTTATTTCCTTCAATTAACAAATTGCCTGGGCCAGGGGTTCCACGCATAACAAGAATAGTAGAGGTGAAATTGGATCACCTTGTCTGCTGCTTCTAGTGATTGTGAACGGAGCAGAACAGATATTGCCTGTTATAACTATGTCTGAGGGATTGGCATATAGTACTTTAATCATATTAATAAAATTGGAGCCAAGTCCCATATGTTCCAAGACAGACCAGAGATATGACCATTCAAGCCTATCAAAAGCTTTTTCTGCATCGAGAGATAATACAGCCAAGGAGCTGTTGTTTCTGATGAAGCATCTAAGATATGTAATAGTTGACGGAGGTTATCCGAGGATAAACGCTTTTTAACAAATGCACTTTGGTTTGTGTGTATCAATTTGGGTAAGTAAGTCTCGAGACGGGACGACAACATTTTGGAAAATCTGTGTTTATCAAAGATAGTGGGCGATAGTGGGAACACTGGGTGGCATCCTTACCTTTTTTTAATAAAAGTGAAATTAGTGCTGTATTCACATCTCTCTCAAATGAATCTTTGTGAATGGCTCTATTAAGAATTTCAATCAATAGCGGACCTAATAGATTCCAACATTTTAAATGGACATCAGGAGGAATACTGTCCCATCCAGGTGATTTGCCTTTATTCATGCTATCCAATGCCTTTTTGAGTTAATTGAGAGAGATTTGGGCTCCCAGCGAGGTGTCTTCCTCTGTTGAGATTACCATGGAAGTAATGGTGGAATCTTACTCGATGGATGGCAAATTCTGCTCTCTGTCTTATCAATAAATTAAGCTCTGTCTTGACTTTGGAAAGAGTAATAGCTACCTTGTCTAAAAAGAGTGTTTGCTCTAACACAGTTAACAACATTTCCAATTCTGATATCTTCTTTAATTGTGATTGATTCAACCCATATGCAAATGCAGTTGCATTATTTTGTATAAAACCTTTGGTGGCATCCCATAGAATCCAGGGGGTCATCGACTGAATGACAGAATGTAGAATTTTGCAGTAATGACATTTTGTAATAATGAAATGCTGAAATGCCCTGTTGGGGCTCTTTTAGGGGGAATTCTGACATTTGAAGTTGGCAGTAGTAAGCATGGTGGTCAGACAAAGCTCATATGTGGGATTTCAATTTTTTTGATCAAAGAAAATAGATGTGTAGATAATGGTATGATATCAATTCGTGAGAACGATTTATGCCTGTTTTAGTAGAAAGTGTACTCTTGCTTTAGGATTATGTGCTCGCTAAGCATCAATTAGGTTGTAATCAGAGTATATGCTGGAAAGCTTTGGTTGCATGTGGATTGTAGTTGATCTTATTACATTTGTCCAGCGTGTAAAAAAATATATACATTTTTATTTATTTATGCCTGTCCCAATAAACAGATGGAATTCAGTTAGTTCTAACAATATCCTGTTCAGAGAATCAAAAAACGTAGTATCATATGAATTTGGATCATATACATACATTTTCTTTCCATTATGGATACATTTAAGGAAAGTGATTCTGCCTTCTTGTTCTTCCCCTTTACCCAAGATGGTAATTTTGAGTTTCTTATGTATCATTATGATTACACCTTTAGTTTTTTTGGGGACTGATGAAAAAGCAGCCAGTTTGCCCAAATTGTTCTCTGTTCTATTTTTTACAGTCTCTCCTGACAAAACTCCTACTAAACAGTCAGCAGCTGTTACCTCGACGACAGTGGTGTCCCACAGCTTGTTGTTGTTGTCTGTCTGCTTACTCATTACTGATCACACCACAACTTTGCCTTTACTTCTGTCTGTCTCCTGAATGATGTGTGTCCTCTGATAGATGAGCCAGATGCTGAGAGCCGAAGGGGCTGCTGTGAAATCAATAGGCCTCACAGATTGATGAGTCACTATCACACAGACTCATCTACCCCACCCCTTTCGCCTTCCCTGATCTTGGTTTTTGTGAGAGCTAGAAGAACAAGAAAGATGAACCCAGCTAACAACAAATGTTCCCACAACAAGAGAGAATGTTCCCTTAAGAGTCTCATTAGTTCATTACCTAACGTTTTCATAGGAATGTTGCAGTGATGTTTCCAAGAGACCATTCAAACAGAACTTACCCAGAACGTGGTTACCATGTTCTCAGAATATTCAATATTAATGTTTCATTGGAACGGGTTTTCTGAGGGTTAGGAGAATATTCCATCAACGTCACACCTAACATACACAGAACATGGTTGCCATGTTCTCAGAATATAAGATATTAATGTTCTAGAAAGGTTTCATGGGAAGGTTGCAAAAACATTCCTGTGTCCAACTATGTTTCGTATTTTTTTCATTAATCCACTGTTTATACAGTGCCAAAATGTTTTGCATGTCAGCAGTCAAGTTTTCAAGATATAATATTTCTCACTTGCCACATCATCATTATATAGTTTTTGAGTGGATTGTACCTTTTAAGTGAAAATTCTCCTAACTCAAAATGCAAAACATGCTAAATAGATTCTCAGGCGGTTTTTAGCTAACATACATAGAATGTTCCCGTAACTAACGGAAAACTGGACACTCAAACACCAGGGGAACATTACAGGTAACATTACAAAAACGTTCTCTCTCCCTATAATTGTTAGTTGGGAAGTGGGTGTACTTGTTTTTGTGTCTGCTGCATGCACACTGTCGAACTGATGACAGATTGTGTCAAAATACTCTTCCTGTTTACACCATCATTAATTGTCAGAGACCATTTGGAAATTAAGGATCTGTCTTATCAGGCTAAAATCAGTAGTCTGTAAAAAGGTAATAGTTTACCAAGTGAACTCTAAAAAGGTCTCCTACAATACTGTGGTATACAGTGGAACTAATCCTGTGAAAACAAGTGGCGACTTTCCCTTCCCACAAATTAACTAAACCAAACAATCTCTGTACCGACGGCATTAACCCTTATAGAAAGAGACACTGGATAAATATTTAATGGCTCTGAAGTCCTCCTCATTAGTGCGTTCCTGTGATTTGGTCATTGTGCTTGTATAGTACCCTCTATAAGGCAGATGGCCTGTTCTCCCAGTTGAGGATGGGGGAGGAGGGGGGGTGAAGTGTGCCTGGTCTGTAGTCAATGGCCAGTGCTTAGCTCAACAGGCCATAGACACAAAGGCCAAAGGCATTAAGGCGGTGACATCCCCAGGTCACTGTGAAAGCCTACGAGTGGAGCCCGGTCAGTGTGCTTTGTGGCTCTGGACAATGCAGGACGGCATATATGGAGCAGGGCCATACTCAGCTCAGTGTGGCAACCCTCCTACTGAGAGGCTTTACACCAGCTGTTCATTGAGCAGAAAAGGATATATCCATGGGTTGTGTTACTACCAGATGATTGGTGTGCAGTATTTATATTTGTTCAACTGAAATGAGGAATACTCAGTTTAGTCACACATTTGTGGGACTACAGAAATGAGACATTCAGAAAATACACAGTTCAATAATTTGAATTTGTTTTGGACCGGTCAACTGAAAACGGTCTCTGTGATGGTAAGGGAAAGATTACCCTGGCTGACCCTTTCAGAGATTATGTGTTTACTCAGTGTGTGTCAAGTTATTAGTGTAGCTAACAAGCTCTTACAGGTGCCTAAGCTCTCACAGGTGCCTAACTTTAACCCTTCAAGTGACCCGCAAATAACGTACATAAAAGAGTTGCAAATGTGAGGAGATGCTCTTTTACACTGTCACCGTGGTTCATCCATCCCAACCCTGATAAGATTTAAAGCTTGGGCAAGTTAAAACAGTAGACTTTTTAAGGTCATCAGTCATTTACAGATTACATCACCATCTAATTTGTAAAGATGACACAATGTCAGACCTCTGGTTTTGGTTTTAAAGTAATATATAACACCACTGAAATATGTATAATAATTAAAGAGGTGGTTGGAATAGCATCAATCACAGTGAAGTATAGTAGGCCTACTAGTTCTAAATGACAGTGGTGAAAAAAGTACACAATTGTCATACTTGAGTAAAAGTATAGGTACCTTAATAGAAGGTTACTCAAGTAAAAGTGAAAGTCAGCAAGTAAAATACTAATTGAGTAAAAGTCTAAAAGAATTTGGTTTTAAATATACTTAAGTATCAAAAGTAAATGTAATTGCTAAAATATACTTAAGTATAAAAGTACAAGTATAAATAACTTTAAATTCCTTATATTAAGCAAAGCAGACTACACCATGTTCTTTTCTTTTTTTAATTTACGGATAGCCAGGGGCACACTCCAACACTCAGATATTATTTACAAAAGATGCATTTGTGCTTAGTGAGTCCGCCAAGCCAGAGGCAGTAGTACGTGAATTTGACTATTTTCCTGTCCTGCTAAGCAATCAAAATGTAACGAGTACTTTTGGTTGTCAGGGGAAATGTATGGAGTAAAAAGCACAACATTTTCTTTAGGAATGTAGTAAAGCTAAAGTTAAAGTTGTCAAAAAATTCAACAGTAAAGTAAAGTACATACACCCTAAAAAAACTACTTGAGTAATACTTTTAAGTATTTTTACTTAAGTACTTTACACCACTGCTAAATGATAAGAGATATATTTTGACATTAGGACCCACTGTGGTTGACACAAATATAATTGTTAACATTGTTGGGAGAAGTGGTTCTAAGAGAGCACAACTCAAAACACAAACACTGGAAACAAGGTGTCACATGAGGTTCTGTGTTGTTTTTGAGTTTTATTCTTTAAGAACAATTCTCATGATGGGTTTCAAACATGTTCTCCCCGGTTTCAGCTAAAGCTGTCACTATAGATTCTTATTAAGTTGAATTTATAACGCAGTAAATGAGGTTCTAAGCCTCCCTCTTGGGTCACTCTAGGGTTGGACATATGACACAGTGACCATAAATCTCTGCCCCAGTGACCCCTTGTCACTCTCTAATGCCTGTGATTGGTTAACAAAGACAGATCAGGGTCAGACCTGGTTGTTTTGACTTCAGTGATATAATTACTCTGCTTGTTAGAGATTCACCCCCCCCTGCTCCAAGTCACAGAAACACACAAGTAGCATGTGCATTACCAGTTAGACAACTGTCTATTGCATAATTATGTGTGCACTGTTGTGTTTTTGTTTGTGTATACTTTTCACTTTCTAAAGAGAAGCACCAAAAACACAGAGACAACTAACTGAAGACCTGGCAGGGAAAACTATGTAAAGAATCACCCTTGGGTGGTATTTTATGACGCCTACCTAGACCTCTGTTGTAAAAGAGAATCCTGTCTGTGCAGTGATTGCTCTTCTATTCACATTTGTCTGTTGTATATTATGTGGAAGGACTGAAAGCCATTGGAGGAATTGCCTGTATGCTCCATTGTATCTGATATGAATTATGTTTCAGGCCATGAAGAGAAAAGCCAATAGATGGTGCTAATCTTTCCTTTATTTATTCATTTATATAATAATTTAGTATCTACATAACTCATGCATACTTCTACTGATCTAGGATCTTAATAACAACTAATTCGTAACATATAGTACAAATTGGATTCGTAACACATATCATAAGAATTGCAAAACCAAAAAAAATGCAGAAAATAACATGAAATGAATTATGTAGTACACAATTTGATGACATAGTACACAAAAAAGCGGGGACCACAAGTGTTAGAGTTAGGAGAACATTCCCCTTTCCTGCAGTCAAATGGCCTAGTGGCCTCATGGGTGGAATATTATAAATATCTTTCATAATTTCATAATTCAAAAACATAATTTTTTTTTAAATGCAAAAATCCAGTGTTTCTATGTCAAACGGTTTTGTTATACTGTATTTCAGTCTTCTGTTATGTATATAAAGTGTAGAATTAGGATGCAAACTCAACATTGAATATATTTCAACCCTATATCTGACATGATGCAGGTGTATTATTTTTTTAAGCCCATAACCATGTATGTGAGGTGTATACTTTTGTTTCAAAGTATATTTGTTTAAGACTACCAAGAAACACTGTGTGACACTGATTTATCCCACTGCAGTAAAAGGTTAATGTCAAACAGAACTTACCCAGAATGTGGCGGCCATGTTCTCAGAATATCTAATATTAGTTTTCTAGACATGTTTCATGGGACATTGCAAAAACCTTAACGTGACCAGTTTTCCGAGGGTTAGGAGAATATTCCATCAACATCACACTAAACTTACACAGAACATGGTCGCCATGTTCTCAGAATATAAGATATTAATATTCTGGACGTGTTCCATGGGAACGTTACAAGAACATTAATGTGTCCAGTTTTCTGATGGTTAGGATAATGTTCCATCAATGCACATAGTCCAGGTAGCCATTTGATTAGCTTTTCAGGAGTCTTATGCCTTGGGGTAGTCCTCCAGCGATTTTTTAAAACTTTTACTGTTGAAAAGTGATATCCCAGGTATAAATACAGTAAAGTACACACTAAAGGGTAACAAAAATGAGTTTTGAGCAAAATAGTGCAAACTTCAAAGAGTAGGGCATTCAAGGAGTTGGTTTGATGGGAATCTGTGATGTCATCGGCCTCCCCCCTTGGTTGTGGAACAATAGAGGAGCAATAGAGAACAAAAGAGGAAAGGCCCACCACCCACTTGTGCTATGCCATGACTTACCGTGACCGACCACCTACTGAGATTTGCCTTTTGTTAATAAGTAAATCTGGTGTTAAATAAGGTGAAAATGAGACTGGAGTTCCACTCCCAACTCCCAATCACAGCAGCTCCCGAGTGGCACAGCAGTCTAAGACACTGCATTTCAGTGCCTGAGGCATCACTACAGACACCCTGGTTCAAGTCCAGGCTGTATCACAACTGGCTGTGATTGGGAGTCCCACAGGGCGGTGCACAATTGGGCCAGTGTAGGCAGCCAATGGAAATAAGAATGACTTCTTAACTGACTTTTCTAGTTAAATAAATAAAAATTATGTTCTAGACATGTTTCATTGGAATGTTGCATTAACATCCCTCTGTCCAACAACGTTTAAAACACAGGACATTCTGCCATAGTCCCCTGGAGGCTTTTGGCTTGCTCAAATCAAATCAAACTTTATTTGTCACATGCACTGAATACAAGTACCAAGTACCTTACCGTGAAGTGCTTACTAACAAGTCCTTAACCAAAAGAGCAGTTCAAGAAGAGTTAATAAAATATTACCAAATAAACTAAAGTAAAAAAATTATAAAAAGTAACACAATAACATAACAATAACGAGGCTATATACAGGGGGTAGCAGCAGTGTACAAAACAAATGGAGGGGGGGGGGGGGGTCAATGTAATAGTCCGGTGGCCATTTGATTAATTGTTCAGCAGTCTTATGGCTTGGGGTAGAAGCTGTTAAGGAGCCTTTTGGTCCTAGACTTGGCGCTCCGGTATCGCTTGCCTCTGACACCGCCTATTATATAGGTCCTGGATTGCAGGAAGCTTGGCCCCAGTGATGTACTGGGCCGTACGCATTACCCTCTGTAGCGCCTTACGGTCAGATGCCGAGCAGTTGCCATACCAGGCGGTGATGCAACCGGCCAGGATGCTCTCGATGGTGCAGTTGTAGAACTCTTTGAGGATCTGGGGACCCATGCCAAATATTTTCAGTCTCCTGAGGGGGAAAAGGTTTTGTCGTGCCCTCTTCACGACAGTCTCGGTGTGTTTGGACCATGATAGTCCGTTGGTGATGTGGACACCAAGGAACTTGAAACTCTCGACCCGCTCCACTACAGCCCCGTTGATGTTAATGGGGGCCTGTTCGGCCTGTCTTTTCCTGTAGTCCACGATCAGCTCCTTTGTCTTGCTCACATTGAAGGAGAGGTTGTTGTCCTGGCACCACACTGCCAGGTCTCTGACCTCCTCCCTATAGGCTGTCTCATCGTTGTCGGTGATCAGGCCTACCACTGTTGTGTCATCAGCCAACTTAATGATGGTGTTGGAGTCGTGTTTGGCCACGCAGTCATGATTGAACAGGGAGTACAGGAGGCGACTAAGTACAATCCCCTGAGGGGCCCCAGTGTTGAGGATCAGTGATGCAGACGTGTTGTTGTCTACCCTTACCACCTGGGGGCGGCCCGTCAGGAAGTCCAGGATCCAGATGCAGAGGCAGGTGTTTAGTCCCAGGGTCCTTAGCTTAGCGATGAGCTTCGTGGGCACTATGGTGTTGAATGCTGAGCTGTAGTCAATGAACAGCATTCTCACATATGTGTTCCTTTTATCCAGGTAGGAAAGGGCAGTGTGGAGTGTGATTGAGATTGCGTCATCTGTGGATCTGTTGGGGCAGTATGCAAATTGGAGTGGGTCTAGGGTTTCCAGGAGGATGCTGTTGATGTGAGCCATGACCAGCCTTTCAAAGCACTTCATGGCTACAGACGTGAGTGCTACGGGGCGGTAATCCATCTGGCCCCTCAGCTTTGTGAATATTGACCTGTTTAAAGGTCTTGCTCACTACCGAGAGCGTTATCACACAGTCATCCAGAACAGCTGGTGCTCTCGTGCATGCTTCAGTTTTGCTTGCCTCGAAGCGAGCATCAAAGGTATTTAGCTCGTCTGGTAGGCTCGTGTAACTGAGCAGCTTGCGTCTGGGTGTCCCTTTGTAGTCCGTAATAGTTTTCAAGCCCTGCCACATCCGACGAGCGTCTGAGCCGGTGTAGTAGGATTCAACCTTAATCCTGTATTGACGCTTTGCTTGTTTGATTGTTCGTCTGAGGGCATAGCGGGATTTCTTATAAGCGTCTGGATTAGTGTCCCGCTCCTTGAAAGCGGCAGCTCTAGCCTTTAGCTCGATGCGGATGTTGCCTGTAATCCATGGTTTATGGTTGGGATATGTACATACGGTCACTGTGGGGATGACGTCGTTGATGCACTTATTGATGAAGCCGATGACTGAGGTGGTGTACTCCTCAATGCCATTGGATGAATCCCAGAACAAATTCCAGTCTGTGCTAGCAAAGCAGTCCTGTAGCATAGCATCCGCGTGGGGGCGAATCTGACCACTTCCGTATTGAGCGAGTCACTGGTACTTCCTGCTTTTGTTTTTGCTTGTAAGCAGGAATCAGGAGGATATAATTATGGTCAGTTTTAACAAATGGAGGGTAGGGGAGAGCTTTGTATGCATCTCTGTGTGTGGAGTAAAGGTGGTCCAGAGTTTTCACCGGGGATGTCCCTAAAGAAGTTTTTAGGACATCACCTTATGGTCCCCCCAAAAATGGCTTGTTTTATTACACATCACCCTTTGTTACTGTTGTCAAGCACTTCAAGTCTCTGATTGGTGAACCACTGATTCATTCCAAGCTCTTTGTCTGTTGGCAAGGTTAGGGACACCCACATAGTGCTTTCAACATACAACATATTTGGCACGCAATTACCTTGGGAATTTTCATTTATACAGTAACTATTATTCAACATGTCCTCACATGGGTTTTGAACTTACAACCTCTTAGTTCACGGCATTCCGATCTTCCTGCTACGCCACCATGTCCGTGTGAATGACTGAATTCACCTGTATTGCTACACTTTGCACTTCAAAGTAAATCTCAGCTCTGTTAAAGGTACTGACACAGACATGGTGGCTTAGCAGGAAGATCGGAATGCCGTGAACCAAGATGTTGTGAATTCAAATTAACTTAATCAATGTAATCCTGTTAGTCAAATATGTACTTTGAAAGCACTGTTCATGTGTGTGGGTGTCCCTAACCTTGCCAGCAGACAAAGAGCTGTGAATGGATCAGTGGTTCACCAATCAGGGCCTTGATGGGTTTGGAAAATTTTAATTTCTTCAAGTGCAGTCGCAAAAACCATCAAGCGCTTTGATGAAAATGGTTCTCAAGAGGACCGCTACAGGAAAGGAATAGCCAGAGTTACCTCTGCTACAGAGGACAAATTCTTTAGAGTTACCAGCCTCAGAAATCGGCAATTAACTGCACCTCAGATTGCAGCCCAAATAAATGCTTCACAGAGTTCAAGTAACAGACACATCTCAACATCAACTGTTCAGAGGAGACTGCGTGAATCAGGCCTTCATGGTTGAATTGCTACAAAGAAACCACTACTAAAGGACACCAATAAGAAGAAGAGACTTGCTTGGGCCAAGAAACACGAGCAATGGACATTAGACCGGTGGAAATCTGTCTGATGAGTCCAAATTTGAGATTTTTGGTTCCAACCTCCGTGTCTTTGTGAGATGCAGAGTAGTTGAACAGATGATCTTTACATGTGTGGGTCCCACCGTGAAGCATGGAGGAGGAGGTGTGATGGTGTGGGGGTGCTTTGCTGGTGACACTGTCAGTGATGTATTTAGAATTCAAGGCACACTTAACCAGCATGGCTAACACAGCATTCTGCAGCGATACGCCATCCCATCTGGCCTGCGCTTAGTGGGACTATCATTTGTTTTTCAACAGGACAATGACACAAGACACACCTCCAGGCTGCGTAAGAGCTATTTGACCAAGAAGGAGAGTGATGGAGTGCTGCATCGAAGGACCTGCCCTCCACAATCACCTGACCTCAACCCAATTGAGATGGTTTGGGATGAGTTGGACCGCAGAGTGAAGGAAAAGTAGCCAACAAGTGCTGAGCATATGTGGGAACTCCTTCAAGACTGTTGTAAAAGCATTCCAGGTAAAGCTGGTTGAGAGAATGCTAAGAGTGTGCAAAGCTGTCATCAAAGCAAAGGGTGGCTATTTTGAAGAATCTCAAATGTAAAATATATTTTCATTTGTTTAACACTTTTTTGGTTACTACATGATTCTATATGTGTTATTTCATCGGTTTGATGTCTTCACTATTATTCTACAATGTAGAAAATAGTCAAAATGAAGAAAACCCCTTGAATGAGTAGGTGTGTGTCACAAGTGTAGAGAAGAGTAGGCAGGAGACAGTCGCAGGTTTAGAACTACTGAATTTATTAAAGCACCATACATAAAAGCGGGACGAAACCCAAAGTGCAAAATAATAAAGTACTCAGGAAATAGTAGGAGAGATTCCTCTCAGGAAAACAAGGAACATTTTACTACATGTTTCCATATGTGTTATTTCATAGTTTTAATATGATTTCATGTTGCTAAAATGCTGTCAGTTCCACTTTAAGAGTCTCATTAACTAATGTCAAAGTGTGTCAAACATGTAAGTTGAAAACCTTGTATGGTAACCCTTTCCTGCAGTCAAATGATCACATCGCATTCTAGTGGGCTCATGGGTGGAATGTTATTCATATTTTTCAAAATGTCATAATTAATAAACATTACTTTTTTTTAAACGCTGAACATTGGTGTTTCTATGTCAAATGGTTGTATTAGATTTCAGTCTTTTGTGATGTATATAAAGTGTAAAATTGGGATGCAAACTCTAAATGTAATACATTTCAACTCTGTATCGGACATGGTACAGGTGTCTTCTTCTTTTTAAGTCCAAAACCAGGTGTGTTTCAAAGTAGATTTGTTTGACTACCAACAAACCCTCTGTGTGACCCTGATTTAAAGGTTGTTAAAATATCTGCTTGTTTCTGTGTGGATGTCCCTGACCTTGCCAACATACAAAGAGCTATGAATGGATCAGTGGTTCACCAATCAGGGCCTTGATGGGCTCAGCAACAGTAACAAGACGTGGTGTGTAAAGAAACGTTTTCTTTTTTTGGAGAACCATCAAGCAACGTCCTAAAAACGTCTTTAGGGGTGTCCCAGAACAAGCTGGGAACTATACAAAACCTGCAGGGTTTGTTCTTGCAACTTTCCCATGAAACGTGTCTGGAACATTAATATCTTATATTCTGAGAACATGACAACCATGTTCGTTGTATGTTTGAAATGTGACATTGATGGAATATTCTCCTAACCCTCAGAAAACTGGACACATGGTAACCAAGTTCTGGGTAAGTTCTGTTTGACAATAAGGGAATGGTCTCTTGGAAACAGTCCTTGCACATCACTGGAACATTCCTATGAAAACGTTAAGTAATTACCTAATGAGACTCTTAAGGGAACTTTTTTTTGTTAGCTGGGTCACTACCAAGAGTTCAGGCACTCATAGTTTAATGTTTCACATCGGATATTTATTTATTTATTTAACCAGGTAGGCCAGTTGAGAACAAGTTCTCATTTACAACTGCGACCTGGCCAAGATAAAGCAAAGCAGTGCGACACAAACAACAACACAGAGTTACACATGGAATTAACAAACGTACAGTCAATAACACAATAGAAAAAGTCTATATACAGTGTGGGCAAATGGCGTGAGGAGGTAAGGCAATAAATAGGCCATAGTAGCGAAGTAATTACAATTTAGCTAATTAACACTGGAGTGATAGATGTGCAGATGATGATGTGCAAGTAGAAATACTGGTGTGCAAAAGAGCAAAACAGTAAATAAAAACAATATGGGGATGAGATAGGTAGATTGGATGGGCTATTTACAGATGGGCTGTGTACAGCTGCAGCGATCGGAAAGCTGCTCAGATACCTGATGTTTAAAGTTAGTGATGGAAATATAAGTCTACAGCTTCAGCGATTTTTGCAATTTGTTCCAGTCATTGGCAGCAGAGAACTGGAAGGAAAGGCGGCCAAAGCAGGTGTTGGCTTTGGGGATGACCAGTGAGATATACCTGCTGGAGTGCGTGCGACGGGTGGGTGTTGATATGGTGACCAGTGAGCTGAGATAAGGCGGAGCTTTACTTAGCATAGACTTATAGATGACCTGGAGCCAGTGGGTCTGGCGACGAATATGTAGTTGGGGGCTAGCCGACGAGAGCATACAGGTCGCAGTGGTGGGTGGTATATGGGGCTTTCGTGACAAAACTGATAGCACTGTGATAGACTGCATCCAGTTTACTGAGTAGAGTGTTGGCGGCTATTTTGTAAATGACATCGCTGGAGTCGAGGATCGGTAGGATAGTCAATTTTACGGGGGTATGTTTGGCAGCGTGTGTCACGAATCCCGCCGAAGATGGTGCCTCTTCCCGTTCGGGCGGCGCTCGGCGGTCGTCGTCTCCGGCCTACTAGCTGCCACCGATCCCCTTTTCTGTTTCATTTAGTTTTGTCTGATTTGTTGCACCTGTTTTGTGTTTAGGTTTATTGTGGGCTATTTAAACCCAGTTGGCCCGCTGACTTTTGTGCGGGCTTGTTTTTCTGTTTGTGGTGTTTCGTTATTTCTTGTGGTGTCTGTTCCGATTAGATTTAGTCCTGTTTGTTTTGGACTGGGACTTGACGCGCCCTTGTGTGTGTGGCGTAACCGTCTTGCTGTTATTTTTGGAATATTAAATCCACGTCCTTCTGAACTACCCTGCTCTCTGCGCCTGACTCCTTCAATCACCACTTTTGGAACTGTGACAGCGTGAGTGAAGGAGGCTTTGTTGCGAAATAGGAAGCTGATTCTAGATTTAAATTTGGATTGGAGATGTTTAATATGAGTCTGGAAGAAGAGTTTACAGTCTAGCCAGACACCTAGGTATTTATAGTTGTCCACATATTCACAGTCAGAACCGTCCAGAGTAGTGATGCTAGTTGGGCGGGCGGGTGTGGGCAGCGATCGGTTTAAAAGCATGCATTTAGTTTTACTAGCGTTTAAGAGCAGTTGGAGGCCACGAAAGGAGTGTTGTATGGCATTGAAGCTCGTTTGGAGGTTTGTTAACACAGTGTCCAAAGAAGGGTCAGATATATACAGAATGGTGTCGTCTGCATAGAGGTGGATCAGGGAATCACCTGCAGCAAGAGCGACATCGATGATATATACAGAGAAAAGAGTTGGCCTGAGAATTGAACCCTGTGGTACCCCCATAGAGACTGCCAGAAGTCCGGACAACAGGCCCTCCGATTTGACACACTGAACTCTATCTGAGAAGTAGTTGGTGAACCAGGCGAGGTAGTCATTTGAGAAACCAAGGCTGTTGACTCTGCCGATAAGAATGCTGTGATTGACAGTCAAAATCCTTGGCCAGGTCGATGAAGATGGCTGCACAGTACTGTCTTTTATCGATGGCACACCCGTGACCAGCTCGGAAACCGGAATACACAGCGGAGAAGGTACGGTAATAGGTAATAGGGGTTGCAACAATGGCGGCGGATAATTTTAGAGAGGGTCCAGATTGTCTAACTGATTTGTACAGGTCCAGGTTTTGCAGCTCTTTCAGAACATCTGCTATCTGGATTTGGGGGAAGGAAAAGCTGGGGAGGCTTGGGCAAGTAGCTGCGGGGGGGTGTGGAGCTGTTGGGCAGGGTTGGGGTAGCCAGGAGGAAAGCATGGCCAGCCGTAGAGAAATGGTTATTTAAATTCTCGATTATCGTGGATTTATTGGTGGTGACAGTGTTTCCTAGCCTCAGTGCAGTGGGCAGCTGGGAGGAGTTGCTCTTATTCTCCATGGACTTTAAGGTGTCCCAAAACTTTATGGAATTAGTGCTAAAGGATGCAAATTTCTGTTTGAAAAAGCTAGCCTTTGCTTCCCTAACTGACTGTGTATATTGGTTCCTAAAAGTTGCATATCGCGGATACTATTCGATGCTAGTGCAGTCCGCCACAGGATGTTTTTGTGCTGGTCAACGGCAGTCAGGTCTGGAGTCAACCAAGGGCTATATCTGTTCTTAGTTCTACATTTTTTGAATGGGGCATGCTTATTTAAGATGGTGAGGAAAGCACTTTTAAATGAGGTCAATATCCTTCCAGGATACCCGGGCCAGGTCGATTAGAAAAGCCTGCTCGCAGAAGTGTTTTAGGGAGCGTTTGACAGTGATGAGGGGTGGTCGTTTGACCGCGGACCCATTACGGACGCAGGCAATGAGGCAGTGATCGCTGAGATCCTGGTTGAAGACAGCAGAGGTGTATTTAGAGGGCAAGTTGGTCAGGATGATATCTATGAGGGTGCCCATGGTTATGGATTTAGGGTTGTACCTTGATAGGTTCCTTGATAATTTGTGTGAGATTCTAGGCATCTAGCTTAGATTGTAGGACTGCCGGGGTGTTAAGCATATCCCAGTTTAGGTCACCTAACAGAACGAACTCTGAAGATAGATGGGGGGCAATCAATTCACACAGATTTGCATACTTTTTAGTAAAAGCCAATGAGACGAGCTCAAGATTTGAAAGAGAAAATAGGTGGGTCAAATGAGCATTACAATAAAGAGTAAACTGACCCAGGGATGAATGATGGCTGCTACACCACACAGCACCTGCATGCTCTCTCCCACGCACACCCCTCCAGCCACTGTTTGGCCATTGACTCCATGCTTTCTCCTGTTTCCTTGCGATTAATAATTGGACCTCTCTCTTGGTTTATCATCCTCTTTGCCCCATAAATCAAGAGAGGAATGGTACCAACTCCAGCATAGAGCTCCACTTTGCCCTGCAGCCATGACAGGGGCTCTGCACTCCAGTGACACAGAGTATTCCCATGTGTATCTGTGTATGGATCCCAGGGTCAGTGCTGCCAAAAGAAACAAAAGATGGCTTGTAATGTTGTGACCAAGGGCCCAAAGGCTAATTTGTAAGGAAAAAGAGAAACTTTCATCCAAAGATGCCTTGGGAGGCAAATCAATCAAAGTGATGAGCAATATGTCTTGACACTAAATAATACATTACATGTTCTCTCTTCCAAACTGTTTTTTTTGTACATTTTGTTGTATTTATTAATAAACATCACATTCAAGCATTCATTGAGGTCCACTGTGCAAGGGAGAGCAGAGTTCCACTGAAGTCCATAGTGAGAATATTAGAGAAGCGACTGTGGAATGATTTCACTATGAAACCTTTACTGATGATAGCATGTGACAGTCTGCTGAGCAAACCACTTCCTGAATTGGGTAGAACATATTGTGCTTTGCCATGTTGTGCTATATTTTCCAAAATATAGCTATTTTTAGTCTCCCTTTACGTAATACTTTATCTATGTAAACAACAACTTTCTACTTCAGGAAGTTGACATCTAATACACAGGTGGATCTGCTCATACATAAAATTCTAGATTATTTTCTCATAAACTATGTACAATACAAAGGCTAATACTGTATCAATTGGCATCTGTTTCTATTTCCTGTTGGAATATGCTAGCAAGGTTAGAGTCAGAATAAGCTAGTCTGCGCACATTCAAAAACAAATCTTTAATCTTTTTAATTAAATCTTTAACTATGAAGTTGAACATTTTTATGAATGTATTTTAGGGAGGATAGGGAGGATTGCATCAAGTGTCAGAGTTCAACTTCACAATAAATGTTTTTACATGTTGTAAGGGCCATCTAGTGGAAAGACTGCTGTCATTACACAATGGGTGCACCCTACAAGGTTACTTATTTTCTCAGAATGGTCTGAAATGTGTCCAGTTCAGTCTTATTTTCTTTGCACAATTGAGAACAAATCAGATAAAATCCCCAGGGAAAACAAAGCATTGTTGTGACTCTTGTTGTGACTCACCTAATGATGTGTAAGCTCCTATCAGGAATAAGAGAGTTTAAATTCAATACAGGATGTCATCAAGTGATACTATTAGGTTACCGACGGACATTGGCTAGTAGTGAAAAGGTTTGTGAGAAGAAAGTTAGGCCCCAATGGTTGGATTAAATAGCAGCTCAGAAGCTCAGTAAATAGATGACAAATCAAATTGTAATTGATTTACTACTATTTGTGAGTAAATTATGCACTTTATCTGAAAATGGTGAATGATAATATAAGTGAAGTCCAATGATGTATTTCAGTGATCACGTTATGTGAGTGCAAACTCTAACCAGATCCAAAATAAAAGTAGTTATCATTAATAGCAGGCTAAATGTAGGCCCGCTGTTGTTTGTTGAATACTGTTTTGTTGTGTGTAAATGTGGTGAAATGTACAACCTAGTAGTGTTTGGGAGAATCTCAATTGCATTTCCTTGATTCCTCAATTATTCTCTCCTTGTCACCTACTCAAAACCCACTGGATGAAAAGGTCAGTGGGGCGGGATTGGATAAGAAGGTCACAGGGGAGGAACCTCTGAACTTTTGAGAAGGAGGCGAGGAGAGGAACCAAGAAAATGCCATTTATATTCTCAATTTTCATGTAGTTTGAGACAAGGCCTCTAGATGGCATGCTAACACAGACATAAATGTACACAGAACAAAAATACAAACTTAACATCCAACAATTTCTAAGATTTTACTGAGTTACAGTTCATATAAGGAAATCAGTGAATTAAAATCAATTCATTAGGCTAATCTATGGATTTCACATGACTGGGAATACAGATATGCATCTGTTGGTCACAGATACCTTAAAAAAAGAAAACCAGTCAAAAAACCAGTCAGTATCTGTGTGACCACCATTTGCCTCATGCAGCGCAACATCTCCTTTGCATAGAGTTGATCAGGGTGTTTATTGTGCCCTGTGGAATGTTGTCCCACACCTCTGCAATGGCTGTGCGAAGTTGGTGTATATTGGCGGAAACTGGAACACGCTGTCCTACATGTCGATCCAGAGCATCCCAAACTTGCTCAATGGGTGACATGTCTGGTGAGTATGCAGCCAATGGAAGAACTGGGATATTTCAGCTTCCAGGAATTGTGTACGGATCCTTGCAACATGGGGCCATTATCATTCTGAAACATGACGTCATGGTGGCGTATGAATGGCACGGCAATGGGCCTCAGGATCTGGTTTGAATGCCATTTTATCGATGGCATTCAAATTGCCATCGATAAAATGCAATTCTGTTCGCTGTCTGTAGCTTACGCCTGCCCATACCATAACCCCACCACACCATGGGGCACTCTGTTCACAATGTTGACATCAGCAAACCGCTCGCACACAATGCCATACACGCTGTCTGCCATCTGCCCGGTACAGTTGAAACCAGGATTAATCCGTGAAGAGCACACTTCTCCAGCGTGTCTATGGCCATCGAAGGTGAGCATTTGGCTTCTGAAGTCAGTTACAAAGCTGAACTGCAGTCAGGTTAAGACCCTGGTGAGGACGAAGAGCACGCAGAGGAGCTTCCTTGAGATGGTTTCTGACAGTTTGTGCAGCAGTTCTTCGGTTGTGAAAACCCATAGTTTCATCAGCTGACCAGGGTGGTTGGTCTCAGACTATCCCGCAAGTGAAGAAGCTGGATGTGGAGGTCCCGGGCTGGCATGGTTACATGTGGTCTGCGGTTGTGAGGCCGGTTGGACGTACATCCAAATTTTCTAAAATGACGTTGGAGGCAGCTTATGGTAGAGAAATTAGCATTCAATTATCTGGCAACCGCTCTGGTGGACATTCCTGCAGTCAGCATACCAATTGCACAATCCCTCAAAACTTGAAACATCTGTGGCATTTTGTTGTATGACAAAACTGATCATGCTGTTAAATCAGCATCTTTAAAAAAGATATATATATAAACTCATCCACCTCTTCGGAGGACAAATATATTTTTGTTTTCTTTGACAGCTTTTCTGCTCCATATAGATACACTTTACATATACATTTTACATACACATTTTACATACATAGTACTTTTATATAAATCAGCCCCATAACAATAATACATTACCAAACATAAACTCTTTAATCCCACCCCTCAACCACTCTCAGCCTATCCCACCTATCAGCATAGACCACTCTCGGTTGGTTTCCATGTGGTTTTAATCATTCCCATCTGTTCATTTCCAGCTGCCAAAGAGAAGTGGAAAATTGGAAAGTGGTCAGAAATGTCAGTATAAAGTATAGCTGTATTAGACACATTATTCAAAGAATTTGTAAAAACTATTATCAATAAAGGTGGCATATGATTCTCACTTTTAAATAAATGTATGTTGTCATCACCCAATAGAAAACAAATTGTATCTTCATTATTAATCAAATCCAAGGTTGATTCAAGGATATCAATGAAACTACCAATGTCAGAATCAGGTGATGAACAAAAATGGACACTCCTCTCACTCTTGATGTTCTACAGTGGTGAACAGCATTATAAGGAGACATGTCATAAAGCATGGTTGTCAACCATGTTTCTGAAAGGGCAACAATGGAAAGTTCATGACTGAGAGAAGACAGATAATGAACAAGGTGGTCATGATTTTTAGGAAGACTGAACGTTCATATGAAAGTTAGAAAATAAGCTTGTCTTGGAATTAGATAAACTGCTATACAGGTTGTAAAATTGCTTGACATTAAATTACTTATTTCTGGTAAATGTCAGGACATTTTTATCTGGATCAAACACAATCATTATATTTATAATTGACTTCATTAATATCTAATGGGTTAAAAACCATGTTATCAGGTTTGACATCCTGCCCAACTAAGTGATTGTGGACTACAGGAAAAGGAGGACCGAGTATGCCCCCATTCTCATCGACGGGGCTATAGTGGAGCAGGTTGAGAGCTTCAAGCCCTCAAGATTTGGTATGGGACCTCAGATCCTCAAGTCTTTCACCGTTGCCGCTTGTTATAGACCCTCCTCAGCCCCCAGCTGTGCCCTGGACACCATATGTGAATTGATTGCCCCCCATCTATCTTCAGAGTTCGTACTGTTAGGTGACCTAAACTGGGATATGCTTAACACCCCGGCTGTCCTACAATCTAAGCTAGATGCCTAGAATCTCACACAAATTATCAAGGAACCTATCAAGGTACAACCCCAAATCCATAACCATGGGCACCCTCATAGATATCATCCTGACCAACTTGCCCTCTAAATACACCTCTGCTGTCTTCAACCAGGATCTCAGCGATCACTGCCTCATTGCCTGCGTCCGTAATGGGTCAAACGACCACCCCTCATCACTGTCAAACGCTCCCTAAAACACTTCTGCGAGCAGGCCTTTCTAATCGACCTGGCCCGGATATCCTGGAAGGATATTGACCTCATCCCGTCAGTAGAGGATGCCTGGTTATTCTTTAAAAGTGCTTTCCTCACCATCTTAAATAAGCATGCCCCATTCAAAAAATGTAGAACTAAGACCAGATATAGCCCTTGGTTCACTCCAGACTTAACTGCCCTTGACCAGCACAAAAACATCCTGTGGCGTTCTGAATAGCCCCCGCGATATGCAACTTTTCAGGGAAGTTAGGAACCAATATACACAGTCAGTTAGGAAAGCAAAGGCTAGCTTTTTCAAACAGAAATTTGCATCCTTTAGCACTAATTTCAAAAGGTTTTGGGACACCTTAAAGTCCATGGAGAATAAGAGCACCTCCTCCCAACTGCCCACTGCACTGAGGCTAGGAAACAACACCGATAAATCTACGATAATCCATCACTTCAATAAGCATTTTTCCATGGCTGGCCATGCTTGCCACCTGGCTACCCCTACCCCGGCATAACAGCTCTGCACCCCTGCAGCAACTTCAGGAGTAGACTCAATAGTAGACTCAATCGTCAGACTCAATAGCCTTGGTTTCTCAAATGACTGCCTCGCCTGGTTCACCAACTACTTCTCAAATAGAGTTCAGTGTGTCAAATCGGAGGGCATGTTGTCCGGACCTCTGGCAGTCTCTATGGGGGTACCACTGGGTTCAATTCTCGGGTCGACTCTTTTCTCTGTATACATCAATGATGTCAATCTTGGTGCTGGTAATTCTCTGATCCACCTCTATGCAGACGACACCATTCTGTATACATCTTCAATGCCATACAACACTCCTTCCGTGGCCTCCAACTGCTCTTAAATGCTAGTAAAACTAAATGCATGCTTTTCAACCGATCGCTTCCCGCAACTGCCCGCTCGACTAACATCACTACTCTGGATGGTTCTGACTTAGAATATGTGGCCAACTACAAATACCTAGGTGTCTGGTTAGACTGTAAACTCTCCTTCCAGACTCTCATTAAGCATATCCAATCCAAAATGTTATCTAGAATCAGCTTCCTATTTTGCAACAAAGCCTCCTTCACTCATGCTGCCAAACATACCCTCGTAAAACGGACTATCCTACCGATCCTCAAACAGACTATCCTACCGATCCTCGACTTCGGTGATGTCATTTACAAAATAGCCTCCAACACTCTACTCAACAAACTGGATGTAGTCTATCACAGTGCCATCCGTTTGTCACCAAAGCCCCATATACTACCCACCACTGCGACCTGTATGCTCTCGTTGGCTGGCCCTCGCTACATATTCGTCACCAAACCCACTGGCTCCAGGTCATCTATAAGTCTTTGCTACGTAAAGCCCCGCCTTATCTCAGCTCACTGGTCACCATATCAACACCCACCCGTAGCACGCGCTCCAGCACGTATATTTCACTGGTCATCCCCAAAGCCAACACTTACTTTTGCCGCCTTTCCTTCCAGTTCTCTGCTGCCAATGACTGGAACGAATTGCAAAAATCACTGAAGCAGGAGACTTAGATCTCCCTCTGTAAGCATCAGCTGTCAGAGCATCTTACCGATCACTGTACCTGTACACAGCCAATCTGTAAATAGCACACCCAACTACCTCATTCCCATATTGTATTTTTATCTTCTTGCTATTTTGCACCCCAGTATCTCTACTTGTTCATCATCATCTGCACATCTATCACTCCAGTGTTAATGCTAAATTGTAATTATTTCACCTCTATGGCCTATTTATTGCCTTACCTCCCTATTCTTCTACATTTGCACACACTGTACATCTATTGTGTTGACTGTACATTTGTTTATGTGTAAATCTGTGTGACAAGCTAGCTGAGGTATCCTCTGTAGACTCTGTTGCCCGGCCAACCGAGTCTTGCTCCGGCAGCGGCACCTGGACCCAACGTTACCTACCAACACAAAAAACACTCCCTGATGCTCCCCTTAGGTGAGGCGTTATATGTAACATGTACGCTGAGAGTCAGGAAGCAAGTACAGGGAGTGAATAATTTAATAAATAAACAAACACAGTCAAAACAAGAAACACGAGAAACATACAGACATGAAACAACAGAACAATAACACATGGGGAAGGAACCAAAGGGAGTGACAGATATAGGGAAGGTAATCAAGAAGGTGATGAACTCCAGGTGAGTCTGATGAGGCGATGGTGACAGGTGTGCGTATTAATGAGCAGCCTGGTGACCTAGAGCGCCAGAGAGGGAGTATACATGACAATTGTGACTTGTTAAGCACATTTTTACTCCTGAACTTATTTAGACTTGCCATAACAAAGGGGTTGAATACTTGACTCAAGACATTTCAGCTTTTTATTTCAAATGAATTTGTAAAAATGTCTACAAAAATTATTCCACTTTGACATTATGGGGTATTGTGTGTAGGCCAGTGACCAACAAATCTCAATTTAATCCATTTTAAATTCAGTCTAAAACAAAATGTGAAAAAGGCATTCAAAACCTTTTACGGTTGTTTTAACGCATTGGTGTAATTTTCACAGTTATGTGGTACATTCTCACAACTCTCAGTACAAAACAGACTACAAATTGACTAAGTACAACACACGTTCATATCAAGTAATTGCTTTCACAATACAATACTCACAATACCTTTAATATGATTCTCTTCTCATTTGTTAAAATACATTTTACTATTACTTAATCCGAATGCTCTTAATTGATAATCACTTAAACGTTTGGTAAACCTATAGATTTTACATGTAAACTGGTTTGTCTACTAGTTTTGAGAACTACATAATGAAAATGTATGTCTGTAAAGTAGAAACAAAAAGTATAATATTAAGTGTGTTTGGAAAGTATTCAAACCCATTGACTTTCTCCAAATTTTGTTACATTAAAATTGCTTATTTTCCTCAATCTACACACAATACTCGATAATGATTAATTCATATAAAAATATTCTTAAATATCACACTTACATAAGTATTCAGACCCTTTACTCAGTACTTTGTTGAAGCACCTTTGGCAGCGATTACAACCTTGAGTCTTCTTGAGTATGATGCTACAAGCTTGGCACACCTATATTTCGGGAGTTTCTTCCCTTGTTCTTTGCAGATCCTCTCAACCACCTTCACCCCAGTCGGAGGTCCTTAGCGCTCTGGAGCAGGTTTTCATCAAGGATCTCTGTACTCCGTTCATTTTTCCCTCGATCCTGACTAGTCACCCAGTCCCTGCCGCTGAAAAACATCCCCACAGCATGATGCTGCCACCACCATGCTTCACCGTAAGGATGGTGCCAGGTTTCCTCCAGACGTGACGCTTGGCATTCAGGTCAAAGAGTTCAATCTTGGTTTCATCAGACCAGATAATCTTGTTTCTCATGGTCTGAGAGTCCTTTAGGTGCCTTGTGCCAAACTCCAAGTGGGCGGTCATGTGCCTTTTACTGAGGAGTGGATTCTGTCTGGCCACAATACCATAAAAGCCTGATTGGTGGAGTGTTGCAGAGATGGTTGGCCTTCTGGAAGGCTCCATTCTCCACAGAGAAAGTCTGGAGCTCTGTCAGAGGGACCGTCGGGTTCTTGGTCACCTCCCTGAATAGTGCCCTTCTCCCCAGATTGCTCAATTTGGCCGGGCAGCCAGCTCTAGGAAGAGACTCGGTGGGTCTAAACTTCTTCCATTGAAGAATGATGGAGGTCACTGTGTTCTTGGGGACCTTAGATGTTGCAGACATTTTTGGTACCCTTCCCCGGATCTGTGCCTCAACACAATCCTGTCTCGGCGCTCTACGGACAATTCCTTCAACCTCATGGCTTGGTTTTTGGTCTGACATGCACTGTCAACTGTGGGACCTTATATCCGACTGTCAACTGTGGGATCTCACGTCCATAGCCATGAAGTGCTTTGAAAGGCTGGTAATGGCTCATATCAACTCCATTATCCCAGAAACCCTAGACCCACTCCAATTTGCATACCGCCCAAACAGATCCACAGATGATGCAATCTCTATTGCACTCCACACTGCCTTTTCCTACCTGGACAAAAGGAACACTTATATGAGAATGCTATTCATTGACTACAGCTCAGCATTCAACACCATAGTACCCTCAAAGCTCATCACTAAGCTAAGGATCCTGGGACTAAACACCTCCCTCTGCAACTGGATCCTGGACTTCCTGGCGGGCTGACCCCAGGTGGTGAGGGTAGGTAGCAACACATCTGCCACGCTGATCCGCAACACTGGAGCCCCCCAGGGGTGCGTGCTCAGTCCCCTCCTGTACTCCATGTTCACCCACGACTGCATGGCCAGGCACGACTCCAACACCATTAAGTTTGCAGACGACACAACAGTGGTTGGCCTGATCACAGACAACGACGAGACAGCCTATAGGGAGGAGGTTAGAGACCTGGCCGGGTGGTGCCAGAATAACAACCTATCCCTCAACGTAACCAAGACTAAGGAGATGATTGTGGACTACAGGAAAAGGAGGACCGAGTACGCCCCCATTCTCATCGACGGGGCTGTAGTGGAGCAGGTTGAGAGCTTCAAGTTCCTTGGTGTCCACATCACCAACAAATTAGAATGGTCCAAACACACCCAAGACAGTCGTGAAGTGGGCTCGACAAAGCCTATTCCCCCTCAGGAAACTAAAAAGATTTGGCATGGGGTCCTGAGATCCTCAAAAGGTTCTACAGCTGCAACATCGAGAGCATCCTGACTGGTTGCATCACTGCCTGGTATGGCAATTGCTCGGCCTCCAACCGCAAGGCACTACAGAGGGTAGTGCGTACGGCCCAGTATATCACTGGGGCTAAGCTGCCTGCCATCCTGGACCTCTACACCAGGCGGTGTCAGAGGAAGGCCATAAAAATGGTCAAAGACCCCAGCCACCCCAGTCATAGACTGTTCTCTCTATTACCTGATGGCAAGCGGTACCGGAGTGCCAAGTCTAGGACAAAAAGGCTTCTCAACAGTTTTTACCCCCAAGCCATAAGACTCCTGAACAGGTAATCAAATGGCTAACCGAGCTATTTGCATTCCCGCCACCCACCACCCGCCAACCCTTCTTTACGCTACTGCTACTCTCTGTTCATCATATATGCATAGTCACTCTAACCATATCTACATGTACATACTACCTCAATCAGTCTGACTAACCGGTGTCTGTATGTAGCCTCGCTTCTTTTATAGCCTCACTACTGTAAATAGCCTCGCTGCTGTTTTTCACTGTCTTTTTACTGTTGTATTTATTTCTTTACTTACCTATTGTTCACCTAATACCTTTTTGCACTATTGGTTAGAGCCTGTAAGTAAGCATTTCACTGTAAGGTCTACACCTGTTGTATTCGGCGCACGTGACAAATATACTTTGATTTGATTTATATAGACAGGTGTGTGCCTTTCCAAATCCTGTCCAATCAATTGAATTTACCACAGGTGGACTCCAATTAAGTTGTGGGAATATCTCAAGAATAATCCATGGAAACAGGATGCAGCTGAGCACAATTTCGAGTTTCACAGCAAAAGGTCTGAATACTCATGTAAATAAGGTATTTCTGTTTTACATTTTTAATAGATATAGACCTGTTTTCACTTTGTCATTATGAGATATTGTGTGTAGATTGATGAGGGGAACAAAAATATTTGATCAATTTTAGAATAAGGCTATAACGTAACAAAATGTGTAAAAAGGGAAGGGGTCTGAATGCTTTCCAAATGCACTGTATACTCAAATGTACTAAGATGATGATAATGACTATTATGATTTGACTTCACAGTAAGTTTTACACTGCTTTACTAAAGTTTATTTTATTCCTTTGGTACAAGTATTCAAAACCTTTCATTGTGTATTTATTTTGTTTGTAGACATATTTCATCACACAACCATTGATCCAAAATATAGGTTTACTCTGAAATATGATACATTGGTTTAATCACCAAAACACAACATATTTAAATCTTTTCAATTTAGTTATTTTAACAACCAGTTAATCCAATAGCAAAACATTTAAGATACATGTTTCAAAATTGCCCTTTGAATGTAGTATGCTACAGTACTGTAAATTACAGTACATTACATTGTTTTCACATTAGGTAATACAATTGCACTACCCTCTAAAATTGACTGAATATCGCATTTCCATCATTTCTATCCCATGTGTGATCAAAGGTGTGATCATTGAAGACATCTTTCAGAGTGTAGTCAAATGAAAGAAATGAAAGAGACAATGTTTAGCAGACACTAGTTTGCATCAAGCGAGTCTTGAGCATTTGGCCATAGATTGCAGTAAATATCAATTTTTCATGCACCTGGTGAAAAACCTTTTGGCATGGCGAATCCAAACCTGACATACAGTAAGTCTGGATTGAAATCAGTACATGCCTCATCCATAGCCTGAAGGAGGGTGGTACGCTCATGGGGATAGCAATCTTACATCTCCCACCTGTATTGTAATTGTTTATTGTATTTGACAGTATTGTATTACACTTTATGTATTGTAGTGGTCCTGATCATAAGAGCATGGCACTAGCAACACCAAAGATGTGGGTTCGACTCCCACTGGGGTCATGTACCAAAATGTGTTCGCTGTTGTCACTTTGGATAAAAAAGTGTCTGCTATGTAAATGTAATATATTACAGTATTACAGTACTGTATTGGCCAATGCAATTTTAGGAAAGCAGACCCCCCCCCCCCCCCCCCCCCCTCATCAATGAGACCCCAACAACTTTCTTTTTTGCATACATGCTTACTGTATAGGGAAGGGGTATGTATTTAACTGCGAGGTACTGGGCCTGCTGGTTTTCTATTCTACCTGATAATTAATTGCACATACCTGGTGTCCCAGGTCTAACTCAGTCCCTGATTAGAGGGGGACAATGGGAAAAAAAAGCTGTGGTTGAGTTTGAAGGGTATTGGGGATGAATTTCTTTCTTGTTTTGGACTTTCTGGATTATTTGCGTATTGGTATTGTATTGACATTGTTTTACTGCACTGTAGGAGCTAGATACAGAAACATTTTGCTGCACCTGCTGTGATATCTGCTAATCTGTGTACACAACTGATTTGATTTGTTACGTACAGTCTCTGATCTTGTCAATATCAGATTATTTTTTATTTATTTACTGTGAACTAAAATCATAATAGTCATCATCATCGTAGTACATTCGAGGATGTAGAGTACCAGTCAACAGTTGGACACACTGTCACATCAGCCTTCGCTTTGGCTCCCCCTCCTGTCCAGCTCAGGCGTTCTGCGTCGCCTGCCTTCTAGCTGCTGGCGAACCTGTAGCTGGCAAACGCCCTTCACTCATCAACCCCGGACTTGTCTGGTCATCATTGCACACACCTGGTTCCAATCCCTACTATATCACTGTGTATACATTCCCTCTGTCATTTGTCTTTGTCGGTCATTGTAAATGTTCCTTGTTTTCCTGAGAGGAATCTCTCCTACTATTTCCTGAGTACTTTATTATTTTACACTTTGGGTTTCGTCCCGCTTTTATATATGGCGCTTTAATAAATTCAGTAGTTCTAAACCTGCGACTGTCTCCTGCCTACTCTTCTTTACACTTGTGACACACACCTACTCATTCAAGGGTTTTTCTTTTATTTTTACTATTTTCTACATTGTAGAATAATAGTGAAGACAACAAAACCATGAAATAACACATATGGAATCATGTAGTAACCAAAAAAGTGTTAAACAAATCAAAATATATTTGAGATTCTCTAAAGTAGCCACCCTTTGCCTTGATGACAGCTTTGCACACTCTTGGCATTCTCTCAACCAGCTTCATGAGGTAGCCACCTGGAATGCATTTCATTCCACTTGTTAAAAGTTCATTTGTGGAATTTCTTTCCTTCTTAATGCATTTGAGCCAATCAGTTGTGTTGTGACAAGGTAGGGGTGGTTTACAGAAGATAGCACTATTTGGTAAAAGACCAAGTCCATATTGTGGCAAGAACAGCTCAAATAAGCAAAGAGAAACGACAGTCCATCATTACTTTAAGACATGAAGGTCAGTCAATACGGACAATTTCAAGAACTTTGAAAGTTTCTTCAAGTGCAGTCGCAAAAACCATCAAGTGCTATGATGAAACTGGCTGTCATGAGGACTGCCACAGGAGAGGAAGACCCAGAGTTACTTCTGCTGCAGAGGATAGGTTCATTAGAGTTACCAGCCCTAGAAATTGGATCAAATAAATCAAATAAATGCTTCACAGAGTTCAAGTAACAGACACATCTCAACATCAACTGTTCAGAGGAGGCTGTGTGAATCAGTAGTCGAATTGGTCGAATTGCTGCAAAGAAACCACTACTAAAGGACAACAATAAGAAGAGACTTGCTTGGGCCAAGAAACACGAGCAATGGACATTAGACCGGTGGAAATATGTCCTTTGGTCTGATTTTTGGTTCCAACCGCCGTGTCTTTGTGAGATGCAGAGTAGGTGAACAGCTGATCTCAGCATGTGTGGTTCCCACCGTGAAGCATGGAGGAGGAGGTGTGATGGTGTCGGGGTGCTTTGCTGGTAATACTGTCAGTGATTTACAGCATTCTGCAGCGATATGCCATCCCATTTGGTTTAAGCTTAGTGGGACTATCGTTTGTTTTTCAACAGTACAATGACCCAAAACACATCTCCAGGCTGTGTAAGGGCTATTTGACCATGAAGGAGAGGGATGGAGTGCGAAAAACCCTTGAATGAGAAGGTGTGTCCAAACTTTTGACTGGTACTGTATATATAATACTTTTTTATGTTTCTACTTTACATACATACATTTCATGATGTAGTTCTCAAAATCTGCCGTAGACAAAAGATTACATGTAAAATCTATAGGTTTACCAAACGGTTAATTGATTAACAATTAAAAGCAGTCGGGTTAAGTAATAGTAAAATGTATTTTAACAAATCAGAAGAGAATCATATCAAAAGGAATTTGAGCATTGTATTGTGAAAAGCAATTCCTTTATATGAACATGTATTTCAATGTGAAACATGTATTTCTAGATGAAAGACTAAATTTGGTGAAAAGGTGACAGTATGATCGTGTGTGTTGTACTTGGTCAATTGAAAATGTGCTTAGAGTTTTGAAACAACTGCCTTTTGAGTATCTGTTTTGAGTGAAAATGTAGCACATACTTGTGAAAATTGTACCAAGGCAAAAAAAAATGTGATCAAACTGGAATACCCGAATTCATCAATCCATGTGTTGCATAGTTCAACAAAATGATGCGCTTATTAAATACCATTTGTATTTCCTATTACATATATGCATTGCAAATAGTAAGTAGGGAGGCCTACTATTGGTTATGAATTTAAAAAAAATTAACCAGTGTGTTTATTTTGTACAGTTCAAATGTTGTTGAGAAATTAGATTAGAATTAGTCCCTCACTCTAAACATCAAATGATACATTTATATAGTACATTATGAATGAGCCACAGGGGGCGTATCGAGGGAGGGAAGTGACAAAACCTATAGAACAGCCCTATAACATGACGAACAACATAAAACGACAAGGTTCGAAACGTACAATAGTCTAAAAGAGGAAACGAGAGAGAGAGAGAGAGAGAGAGAGAGAGGAGCAATTGACAAGCATTCACATGACTTGTGTCGCCTAACGTGGATATTTCTGTGATAGCGCACCAGTCCAAATACACAGGTAGGCTTTCACAAACGATGACGTTTTATAAACTTTTTGATAGTCATTAACCAGAACGATTTGATCTAGCTCCGCTACAGAAATTAAGGTTAGGCAAAGCTTATGCTGCTGTAAAATAGGATTTACAAGAAATCGCATGTGGTAGGCTTACTTGACAGACAGTTACCAGTCGACAAGCATCAGTAATAGATCTATCTATATTATTCATTACTCCGAATATATTGTGTTATTGGATAACGAAAGACATAAACAGTTTAATAATACAAAAAAAAAATATATATATATATGCAGTATGATACGCATTTGAAACGCAATATGCGTCACATTTTTATAATAGGTAGGCCTAGGCCCTAGAGTATGCTCTTTTTGAATAGTCTTCTTTATCATAAACTATTATGTTACTGTACCTGGACAAAAACTCCACAAGCACCGAACCTTCAATCATTTTCACAGAAGTGTAATTGATTTGGCTGTTTTAATTTGCTTTGGGCTGTTGGAATTGTTCCTCAGCATGAGTCAATGGAAACAAATTCAACAGCTCCAGATCAAATACCAGGAGCAGGTGGGCTACCTTTATGATGACAACTTCCCTATGGACATACGGCAGGTGCTCTCCAACTATATTGAGAGCCAGGACTGGTGAGTGTGTGAGCGTGTGTGAGCGTGCGTGCATGCATTTGTTTGTGTGTGTGTGTGTGAGAGAGAGTGTGTCTTGGTCTGTGTGTGTCTGTCTGTATGCATGTCTGTGTGTATGTCTGTATGTGTGTTGGTGCTTGTGTTACTGTACAGTAATATATATAATAGATATGAAGTTGGGTTTCCAGCGAGCATGTTCAGGAACTAAAACACAGCATGTGGATACCATAATTGGTAACACTTTACTTGAAGGGGCAATAAGGCATCCATAACACCTTTATGAGACCAGCCATGACACCTTAATGAGTGTTTTACTGCATTAACTCATCATGGTAATCCAGCTGTGACTGATATTCATGTGTTGGGTCGTTCCATGAAATGAGTCACTTTGATATTTTTTAGAAGAAATTGTGAATCAATATTGGATTTTAAAAGCCAGTTATATTAAATGAAGTACCCTTTAATATAGACCACATGGACAATTCAATGAATCCGATTTTTAATATGAAAAAAAGTATTATGCATTTTGACATGTCCGCCTCTGTACTCTCTGTGACTTCTCTGAAGATTTTAACCCAGTTAACCACTAAACGTTTTCACCATCATTGTAAAGTCCTATTTATTTTGTTGCTTTGACTGAAGATTATTATTTATTACATGTGATTAGGGATTCATTTGAAGGTTAAAAAAAAGAAGAGTTTTAATATGGTGAAACTATTCCTTTTTAAATATTTTTTTCAAATCATAGTGTTAAGGGAGGTGAGCTGGTTCTACTCTCTGGGCATTTGCTCGTGTTTTGTGGTGGAAAACTGAGTGTGTAGAGGTTAACACTACATGCTGTAGATAGCTTCTTTTTTTTAAAGCTTACAGTCAAATTACCAAAGCATCCTCTAGTGGCGCCATGGGTGGAATGTTATCAATATTTTTCATAATTTCATAATTAATAAACATTTATTATTTTTACTGCCAAAAAAGGGTAATATTGGGATGCAAACTCAAAATGTAATACATTTTAACTCTATGACATAGTAGTCTTGTTTTTTTAAAGCCAATTACCAAGTGTGTAAGGTGTATACTTTTGTTTCAAAGTTGATTTGCTTAATACTACCAAGAAACAGTATGTGTGACCCTATTTACTGCAGTAATTAATTTCCCCTCCCTGTTACACACAACAAGCTTCAATTCCCTCTGTCACAAGAGGATGTATTTATTTTTTTACTAGGCAAGTCAGTTAATTATGAACAAATTCTTATTTTCAATGATGGCCTAGTGGGTTAACTGCATTGTTCAGGGGCAGAACGACAGATATGTACCTTGTCAGCTCAGGGATTCGATCTTGCAACCTTTCGGTTACTAGTCCAACGCTATAACCACTAGGCTACGCTGCCGCCCCGTATGGTTGATTTAAGATGAAATCGTCAACCCTGTTATGGTCATCCCTGTTAGGGTCAACCCTATTACTTTATTTGGCACTTACAGGCACTTAGTATAGTCTTTTTTTTTGGGATGGGATAAAATAACAAAAAACATGTAGATGTGCTAATTATTACAGAATGTACAAATTGGGTGAAATAAAATGCTTTTTCCCCCACCATGTTACACTACCCAAACGGGACTCATTTCGTGGAACCAACCTATTGCGCTTGTACAAAACAGCAAAAGAAAGCATTTGATGATATGACATGCTGAAAAAGGAGAATGAGTGATTTTCCCCCTTTTCCCTTGTACATTATAACATGATGTATACAGTATGTTCTACATGCTCTTATTAATAACTTTTTTTATTGAGCACTGAAAACTGTTAAATTAGATACAAAGCTAAGACAAAGTGTATGTGTTTTTTCCAGGGATACTGCCGCAAACCATGAGTCCATGGCGACAGTTCTCCTCAGCAATCTCCTGTCTCAGCTGGACAGGCAGTGTTCTCAGGAACAGAACTTCCTACAAAGACACAACTTGAAGTTTATCTACCAGCAGTTACAGGTGCCACAATAACCTCCCTTACAATATCATACACCTAACCTGGTTAAAACCAGACTGAACTCTGCGCTCAATCAGTTTGCCAGGCAACCATTTACCCTGCAGATCCAACATTGATAACATTAAACAGTCTATCCTTGTCATTGATGCATTTAAGCATTGAGGGGATTAAGTACAACCAACAACTTCCCATAACTGGGGGGTGGCACTGTGTAGTATGTTATGATAGTATGTATGTGTGTGTGTATGTGTTCAGTGTGGAAAGGGAAGTGAAAGACGAGAGCTGTTCATTTGTGTGTTTTTGTCACCTTTAGGGATTGGCTTACGGTTTAGTGGCATTCCTCAAACTGAGCTTCCTTTCACTTGTGACGTTGTATGTGTGTTGTATGTCATTTTTGTTCCAGACAATTTCACCTCTTATCCTATTCAGGGGAATCTAAATTCTATTATGCTCTCTGAGGTCTCAGGACATTGACTGGCAGTATATTTCTTAGAATCTCTGAGAATTGTACCTTAAAACACTGTAACAGGAACAGGAAATAGCTGTTTGAGGCTGATGGCTGAGGCCGGCGAGGCCATATTTCTGTATAACACAACTGATGTAGGAAAGACACATACCTCATCAGAACCTTGTGGTTTCCAGAACTTCCATTTTGTCTGTGTGTGTATTTGACTGTTTGTTTGTGTGTACAGATGGTGTGATGTTTCTCAGAGGAAGTAGTAGCTCAAACACAAGAGGACACAAGAGGTTTGGTTTGGTGTGGCGCTTGGAGATATGCATGTTGTTATTGTTTAGGTGTGCTGTCTATTATGCACAGATGACAGATGGAAAGTGTCTCTTTCCATGCAATCATTTGTGCTGAGTCTACCTTGAAGGTATACAAGCATTGTTTAGGGTCCACTCTTTTGAACTCAATTTAGGGAATTCAATGGAAATGCATTTCATGAATTGAATAAACTCTCCTCCAGTGGTTCATACATGAATTGCATTTTGTTGTGAGGGATCTGACCCTAACCTTGAAAAAATAAATATGTCACTGAATGAAGAAAACGGTCAACCCACTATGCAAATACATTAGTACTTAGTACTGGAAATAAATATTGCAGTGTCTCATCTAAAGCTAGGAAATGCTGAGTGGTTGGCTCTAAGGGGATTTCTCAGTCTGAGGGAGGATCTGAATACAGTGGGCCGAAGGACGCTGCTGAATGCTGCTGAACTGACACTGTTTGTTTGTGATGTAGTCGTCATTGTGATGGTGGTAAAGGGTATCGCGTAGGTTTTCAAGATTGAATCCCCCTTCTGCCTTTCGTTGCACACTCAGATCAGTAGTTACAGACAATGACTGAAAGAGAAATCAGGTTTCACATGTTCACATCAGAACTTTCCCTTGTGTCACAGAGGCCTAGACAGAATCTGTGGAATTTTGTCAAAAACAGACAAAGATGTCAAGATGCACATGATGTTTGAGACATGTTTTGCACAGAACTGAGTTCAGATCCCAGAGACAGACAAAACACAAACTAAAGGGACAAATTATGGGCATGTCCATCCATGGTTGTATTCCTTAGGGATCAACGTAGCAAACTAGTACTTCTTATTGGGGTTCAGGTAGTACCACCCCGTTTCATTCTGTTTTCTTCATTTTCGTTGCCTGTAAACATGTCCCATGTCTGTAGGCCTTTTTACACTAAATTTCTCCTTGTTTAGACTGTCATAGTACATTACTTTTGGTTTTGTTTTCATACTGAGTCTGTACCTGGTTCAGTCACATTCTTTCCTATGGAATGATTTATGTTGTTTCTTCACACACCTGATGGCATACTTTCTCTGTGAGGTGTGTCGGTGGAGAGGTTGGAGAGAATGTACAGTGTCTGAAAAACACCTTTCAATACATCCTTATTAACCAATTTACACTATAGATTATAAGGAGAAGGTAGAGCAAACCTGAGCCTCCCTGTTTTACCCACACTCTTTTGTATTTCCGAGAAAGAATCTCAGTTGAGAGAGGAAGCCTTCAAAGAGCTCTTAGAAACTCACACAATTTGCACAATTCAGGAGACACTCATACAGACAAGTAAGTTAAAATGTTGTTGTTTTTTAAATATATTTTGTAAGTATTTTCTGCTTTTATTGACAGGGATACCCATGAAATGAAGAGGGAGATAGATTGTGGGCATAATGTTAATAAGTGCGCTGGGACCAGGATTCGATCCCATGCAGGCAGGGGACTGCGTATGTCAAATGGTGTAGACAGCAGCATAATATTGCAGCAATTTCGGGGGGGTGGGGGGGGGGGGGGGGGGGGGGTGGTAGGCTGGACCAGGACTCGAACTCAGATCCTGCAACTGTCAAACTAACACATTAACAATTTCACAGAGAGATTCGAATCGCTTGACAAGGTCTCTAGGTGTTTGACATCTCCATGCCTTCTTGTACATGTATACATGTGTCTGTGGATTCATATGTCCATGTTCTTTTTCAGACTAAATGCAAAGCCAACCCTCTGCTGATGGCCGGGGTCATTTCCAGTTGCCTCAGAGAGGAGCGTCGTATCATCTCCACAGCCAGCATTCAGGAACAGGTGAGTCTCTTTGACTCTGTTACGTCATCAGGAAAGTCCCTTGTGTTTCCCGCTTATCCTTTTATATCTTCTTCCTCGAAACACCTGGAAAGACAGGCAGTAACAGGAAGAGTAAAGACTAATTGCAATAGGAAGGTATCTCTGTGTGTGTGTGTGTGTGTGTGTGTGTGTGTGTGTGTGTGTGCGTGCGTGCGTGCGTGCGTGCGTGCGTGCGTGCGTGCGTGCGTGCGTGCGTGCGTGCGTGCGTGCGTGGGTGGATGGGTGGGTGGGTGGTTGGTTGGGTGTGTGTGCATATGTGTGTGTGGTTTACTTCACCTCATCATCATCTTGATAGGGCCCATTGGAGAAGTCAATGCAGAATTCGGTGGCCTTCGAGAGACAGAAGAACATGGACAACAGGGTGGCGGTGATCAGGAGTAGTGTGCAGATGATGGACCAGGCAGTGAAATACCTAGAAGACATGCAAGACGACTTTGACTTCCGCTATAAAACTCTCCAGTCTCGAGGTCAGCCATACACCCAATCTGAAATTTCCTTATGGACTCCCCTAAGATCTGAGATGATTTTACAGCTATCGTATAATATTGGATAGGGTTAGTAAAATGGCAATAACTGCACATTGCCCTCTGATGGCATGATGTGGTGAAATTATTGACTAACTATGGGCAACACTTGACTTAAACCACAGAGTTTTTAAACCCAGAAGCCCAACATTGCAATACTTCTAGGAACGCTTGCGAAGCAGACTCAGCAGACCAGGCCGGGGTATTTATTTACCTTTATTTAACTAGGCAAGACAGTTAAGAACAAATTCTTATTTTACAATGACGGCCTACTCCAGGCAAACCCTCCCCTAATCCGGAAAACCCTGGGCCAATTGTGCGCCGCCCTATGGGACTCCCGATCACGGCCGGTTGTGATACAGCCCGGGATCGAACCAGGGTCTGTAGTGACAGCTCTAGCACTGAGATGCAGTGCCTTAGACCGCTGCCCCACTCGGGTATGGGGTTTAGCAAGTCAATAGAAGTGAAAAAAGTGTCAAATCTAAATGCAAAACCTAGATTTGAGCCAATGTCTTAATTAGTTGAAACCTTGTTAAAGTGACAAACTGACACGTTTTCATTTTCATCAAAAACAACTTAATATCAAAGGAATTCCTTTGATTAGACGGCCTGCACATCCGCAATTCGGCTCGAGACAACCGTTAGACCCGATGACGTTCCTGCGCATTAGAAGGAAGGAATTTTGCTAGGACCTTCTGGGAGTGGTCTGAGTGGGGAGGGGAAAACGGAAAACTAGCTTTTATTGGCAGAGAGGTTTGGAATGTTCTTTCTTGTTGGTATATTAACCAATTTACCGACTGGTGATGTCACCAGGCAGGCCAAAACTCCATCCCTCCAAAACGAGCTGAAATTTCAGGCGGTCTTTTCAAACAGCTCAAACAATCATAATTCTTTCACAGTATTATTCCAACCTCATAGTGTGGAAATACATTTAAAACACAGAAACATCTAGTTTTTGATTGCACTGGACTTTTAATTAAAAACATGTTTTCCTATTTCAAGAGGTTAAATACAAAAATTACAATAGTAAGTGGTAACAGAGATGACCGTAACAGGGTTGACGATTTAATCTTAATTCAGCCATAAATCCCTATGTGATAGGGGGATGTAAGCTTGATGTGTGCAACAGGGAGAGGCAATTGATAGAAGCTTCACAATAATTGTTTTTATTGTTAAAATATTTCTAGCCTGTCTATCTATGAGGGTTGACGTGTTATGCTCGACCCACTCAGTTTTCCACCACAAAACACAAGAAAATGGCCAAAAAGAGTTGAACCAGCTCACCTGCTTTTACGCTATGATTTGAATATCAGATATCCAATCTTTCTTTTGAGAAAACATTTTAAAAGGAATAGTTTCACCATATTAAAACTAGAGTTTAGTTCACATAACAGGGTTGACCTTAAAATCATGTACAGGTTTGTTTTTAAATGAATCGCTAATCCCATTAAATAAATACAAATCGCCAGAAATGACTTTGTCGAAGCAACAAAATAACTAAGACTTTACAATAATGGTGAAAAGTTTTGGGATTAAAAGGGTTAAAATCTTCTGAGAAGTCACAGAAAGTGGATTTATTTATCAAGTCTATATTCAAATAAAAAATTGGATTTATTGAATTGTCCATATGGTCTATTAACCTCTCTAGGGTATGTGGGACGGTAGCGTCCCACCTCGTCAACAGCCAGTGAAACTGCAGGGCGCCAAACAGAAATCCCATAATTTAAATTCCTCAAGCATACAAGTATTTTACACCATTTTAAAACTACACTTGTTGTAAATCCATCTAAAGTGTCCGATTTCAAAAAGGTTTTATGACGAAAGCACACCAAACGATTATGTTAGGTATGAGCCAAGTCACAGAAAAAGACAGCCATTTTTCCAGCTAAAGAGAGCAGTAACAAAAAGCAGAAATAGAGATAAAATTAATCACTAACCTTTGATCATCTTCATCAGATGACACTCATAGGACTTCATGTTACACAATACATGTATTTTTTGTTCGGTAAAGTTCATATTTATATCCAAAAATCTGAGTTTAGGCAAGACGCTACTGTATCACTTGGCAAAAAGCCTAAGAAAATGCAGAGCGCCAAATTAAAATGAATTACTATGAAAATTACTATAAAATCAAACTTTCATTAAATCACACATGAAAGATACCAAATAAAGCTACACTGGTTGTGAATCCAGCCAACATGTCAGAATTCAAATAGGCTTTTCAGCGAAAGCATACGATGCTATTATCTGAGCATAGCAAACAAAAGAGAGAAAACATTTCAACCCAGCAGACACGACACAAAACGCAGAAATAAAAATATAATTCATGCCTTACCTTTGACGAGCTTCTGTTGTTGGCACTCCAATATGTCCCATAAACATCACAAATGGGCCTTTTGTTCGATTAATTCCGTCTATATATATCCAAAATGTCCATTTATTTGGCGCGTTTGATCCAGAAAAACACCGGTTCCAACTTGCTCAAACGTGACGACAAATTATCTCAAAGGTTACCTGTAAACTTTGCCAAAAAATGTCAAACTACTTTTGTAATACAACTTTAGGTATTTTTTAATGTTAATAATCGATAAAATTGAAGACGGGATGATATGTGTTCAATACAGGATTAAAACGATATTTGATTGAAGCGCATGTCCAGGACACCTGGAGTGCCTCGACTTCAAGATGGCCGTATTTCTTCATTACACAAAGGAATAACCTCAAATGATTTCTCAGGACTGTTGACATCTAGTGGAAGCCGTAGGAACTGCAAGCAATTCGCTTAGAAATCTGGTTTCCCAATGAAAACTCATTGAAAAGACAGTGACCTAAAAAAAAAGAAATCTGAATGGTTTGTCCTCAGGGTTTCGCCTGCTAAATAAGTTCTGTTATACTCACAGACATGATTCAGTTTTAGAAACTTCAGAGTGTTTTCTATCCAAATCTACTAATAATATGCATATCTTATCTCCTGGGGATGAGTAACTGGCAGTTAAATTTGGGTATGCTTTTCATCCAAGCGTGAAAATGCTGCCCCCTACCCTAGAGAAGTTAAAGGGCACCACATTTAATATAACATGCTTTTAAAATCCAATAGTGGTGCACAATTTCTACTTACAATTTCAAAGTGATGCAAAAGGGACTCATTTTGTGGAATGACCCATGTACCAATCCCAGATTGCGCCATTAAAGTGGTGCAAAGAAGTGCAACACTTTTATTCAATGTAACTTACATCAATCGTACATGGGTTCCCACTATGTTTTATCCTCTGTCATGCTGGATGTATTTTTGTCCCTTAGATCCAGTGGACAGGAACACAGCGGTGATGAAACAGGAAGTGACCCGACTGCAGGAGATGCTCAACAACCTGGACTTTAAGAGGAAGGTGTGGGAACACTACATACATTAGATAAACCATCAATCAGCTATGGTTGTTACTATAGGCCTAAGCTTTGTGTTTAGCGTGTAAACAGTTGAACATCAGCGATGCCTTATCTTTGAGTAATATGCATTTATTTGAATTGGGGCCACCGTTTCTGTCATGCAGTTGCTGTCTTACACAATTTTAGTCTATACAATTCTATATGAATATTTACCATATAGATACAATGGTTAAAAAGAAAACATTTTGGGGGGCTGCAAAGTGTGGAGAGCACTGTTGCATCCAGCACGATATTGCTAGTTAGATTTTCGTCTGACACTGCAAGACAGCTGAGTGAGTTTAGATATTGAAGTCGTGAGGATATTTATTGAATTCGCTTCGGGGACTAATCAACAAAACACACGTTTATGTATAATATTATAATATATGGCATTTAACAGACACTTTTATTCAATGAAACTTACATGAATAGTACATGGGTTCCCAACCTAGGCGCCAACGTTTTGTGGGGGGGCGTGGGAACTTCCTTGATTTGAGGGGTAAAAAAAACTATAAAAATGTTTTTTTTGTTTGTTTTTTACAATTCGTGATTGTTTATACCAATCAAAAACGATGCATACATCTGTGAAGCTTCAGGCTAGAAACAAGCAGTACATGCCAGAGGAAGATGCAACTCTGATGCAATGTGGAATTTCTTTGGTTTTTCTCTATGACATTCAGAAAATGAGCTACGACCTAAAGTCGAGGAGTCAAAGAAATTGGACTTTGCTTGGAAAGAAATCTCATATGATGTGTGACTCTGTCGTTATCAATTGATCCAATCACTTTCTGCAAAAGATAATATATTGACGGTTCATATAAATGATCCTAATAAAACATATTTGGTAGCGGAATAGCATTTGGAGAAATCGGGTCTAGACTATTTTCCCTATCCATTATTGATGGGATTATCATTAAATATCCTTCCTAAAAGATGTCATGAGTCTTGTTAAACCACATATAATTACAGGAAATTAACTTTAAAAAATAACATTTTCCAAAGTCAATCATGTTGGGGGAATTGAACCCACAACACTGGTGTTGCTAGGATCATGCTCTTACCAACTGAGCCACACAGGACCAGCAGTGAGTTGTTGTTATTGTTCCCCCATAGGAGAACCTATCTAAAATGAGTGACGTGATAAAAGAGATTGATGCTCTGATAGTGTCCCAGCTGAACCCAGAGCTGATGGAGTGGAAACGCAGGCAGCAGATCAACTGTATAGGTGGCCCACTGCTCACTGGACTGGACCAGCTCCAGAACTGGTAATGCAACCAAGCATGCTTACACACATACACACACACACATTACTCAAACGTATAACTATATCCCAAAATAACATGGGATTTTAGGTCAACCTCAATTCATGCACACCCCCTGTCACCCTCTCTCTCTCCCAGGTTTACTCTGACAGCCCAAAGTCTGTTCCAGATGAAGCGTCAGCTGGACAAACTGGGGGAGCTTATATTAAAGGTGACGTATGAGAGCGACCCCATCCCACTGCAGAGACCGCAGATGGAGGAGCAGGTCAAATACCTCATCTACCACCTCATCAAAAGGTACTGACCTCAACAAAGCCGAACACCTACTCTAACCAAGTGCATGAAGTATCCATATCACAAAGTTATTTTCCAAACAACTGGAAGCACAGGGAAGCTAGATAACAGGGAAATGAACTTGTGACTGTTATGTTGCCGGCATCCAAATCTAGGTGGCATACACAACTGCTATTATGCTATTGTAGTTCTCTTGTAGGCCATCGTTGTGTCATCCCTTTGTACAATGTCCACAGCTCCTTTGTGGTGGAGAAGCAGCCATGTATGCCAACCCACCCCCAGAAACCTCTCATCATCAAGACCGGGGTGCAGTTCACCACCAAAGTCAGGTACTGTATGTGTATTAAGATGTAACACAACTCAATACATGGTGCTTATCAATCCGTTGTGTGTGTATACATCTTAAATATACACTCACCAGAGAATTTTTTAGGTACACCCATCTAGTACCGGGTCTAGTACTTTTGCCTCCAGAACAGCCTGCATTCTTCTGGGAATTTTAAAATGTGCGGAAACGTTCCACAAGGATGTTGGTCCATGCTGACGTGATGGCATCACATGCAGTTGCTGCAGATTGGACGGCCGTACATTCATATTGCGAACAGCCCGGTTCCAACTCATTCCAAATATGTTATATTGGGTAGAGGTCTGGGGACTGACCAGGCCACTCATGTAAACTGAACTCGCTGTCATGTTCCAGGCAATGTTTTTCCACTGGAGCTGCTTCTTTTTGTTTTTAGCTGATAGGAGTGAACCTGGTGTGGTCATCTGCTGCAACAGCCTATCCGTGACAAGGACCAATGAGTTGTGCGTTCCAAGATGCCATCTGCACACCACTGTTGTACTGCACCGTTATCTGTCTCTTTGTGGCCAGCCTGTTAGCTTGCACAATTCTTGCGATTCTACTTCAATCTCTCTCACCAACAAGCTGTTTTTGCCTACAGAACTGCGGCTGACTAGAGGTTTTTTGTTTGTCACAACATTATCGGTAAACCCTAGACACTGTTGTGTGTGAAAAGACCAGGATGGCGGCCGTTTCAAATCAAATCAAATTTTATTGGTCACATGCACGTGATTAGCAGATGTTATTGCGGGTGTAGCAAAATGCTTGTGCTTCTAGCTCCGACAGTGCAGTAATATCTAACAAGTAATATCTAACAAATTACTCAACATATACCGAATACACACAAATCTAAGTAGGAATTAATTAAGACTATATACATATGGACGAGCGATGTCAGAGCGGAACGGAATAAGATACAGTAGAATAGTATAGAAAACAGTATATACATATGAGATGAGTAATGCAAGATATGTAAACATTATTAAGTGAATGAGATACCGTAGAATAGTATAGAATACAGTATATACATATGAGATGAGTAATGCCAGATATGTAAACATTATTAAAGTGACTAGTGTTCCATTCCTTAAAGTGGCCAGTGATTCCTAGTCTATGCCTATAGCCAGCAGCCTCTAATGTGCTAGTGATGGGTGTTTAACAGTCTGATGGCCTTGAGATAGAAGCTCTTTTTCAGTCTCTCGGTCCCAGATTTGATGCACCTGTACTGACCTCGCCTTCTGGATGATAGTGGGGTGAACAGGCAGTGGCTCGGGTGGTTGATGTCCTTGATGATCTTTTTGGCTTTCCTGTGACATCGGGTGCTGTAGGTTTCCTGGAGGGAGGGTAGTTTGCCCCCGGTAATGCGTTGGGCAGACCGCACCACCCTCTGGAGAGCCTTGCGGTTGCGGGCGGTGCAGTTGCCGTACCAGGCGGTGATACAGCCCGACAGGATGCTTTCAATTTTGCATCTGTAAAAATTTGTGAGGGTTTTAGGTGACAAGCCACATTTCTTTAGCCTCCTGAGGTTGAAGAGACTCTGTTGAACCTTCTTCACCTCACTGTCTGTGTGGGTGGTTGATAAGAGAATTTTGTTCTCCAGGTACATAACCCAATTTAATCATATTACTCAGTCGGCAAACCAGAATTTGTAAGATCCTGGTCGAATGAAACAGACGGAGGCCCAGCTAAAATAGATAGTCAAAAAGGTTTATTCACGGGAACGTTCTAAAGTCAAGAATACAAAACAATTCATTTTATACTGACTTCTCACGCCCACACATTCACACAACCATACGCACACACACACACAAACAGACGCACACACATACACATACACACATACACACAAACAGACGCACACACATGTCCTGCTTCCCAACCGACAGAGATTAGTGACCTTGTTCTTGACACGTACTCCCTGTTCTCTCCCAATCTCTAGTCAGGTCGGCACCAAGCTCAGACAGTCTGTGTTTATAATACCATAAAGACATATTGTCTTTACCCTAATTCTGACTAGGACTACACATTTATTGATTATGATTTTATACATTCTAATCACTTCCATACAATTATATGTTTCAGGGCGGAATATTCTAATCATTCAATTAACAGAAAATTCTCACCTAACAGTGGTCCATTTCAGTTTGTCAGTGATGTGTACGCCGAGGAACTTGAAGCTTTCCACCTTCTCCACTGATGTCCCGTCGATGTCGATAGGGGGGTGCACCATATGCTGTTTCCTGAAGTCCACGATCACCTTTGTTTTGTTTACCTTGTGTGAGAGGTTGTTTCCCAGGCACCACACTCCCAGAGCCCTCACCTCCTCCCTGTAAGCTGTCTCGTCAACGTTGGTAATCAAGCCTACTACTGTTGTGTCGTCTGCAAACTTGATGATTGACCACGCAGTCATGGGTGAACAGGGAGTACAGGAGGGGGCTGTGCACAAACCCTTGTGGTGCCCCAGTGTTGAGTTTCCTACCTTCACCACCTGGTGGCGGCCCGTCAGGAAGTCCAGGACACAGTTGCACAGGGCGGGGTTCAGAACCAGGCAAAAACTATCATACACGGGAGGAGTAAATTACGGGAAAACCAGAAGTCCGAATAGAAATGTGTCACAAAACAAAAAACAATACCTCACAATGATGGGGTGCAAAGAGCTGAACTAAATAGTGTGTGATAAAGACATACAGGTGTGTAATCAGAATTCAGGTGATTGGGATCTGGAGAGCGAGCTGCTAATATCCAATAGTTCTTCCGGCTATATGTAATGACACAAAACATTTCCTGAGCTAATAATGTAAAAAAAATAATACATAATAAAACAAAATACTGCAAAGTTTTCTAAGAGCTAGTATCGATGCTGCCATCTCCGTCGGCGCCATATTCTATTTGTTGGTAATCCAACAATTTGTTGGCTTCTGTCACCGATGATCATCCCACGCTCAAAGTCCCTTAGGTCACTTGATTTCCCCATTCTAACGTTAAATGGAACAGTAACTGAATGCCTCAATGCCTGTCAGCCTACTTTATATAGCAAGCCACGGACAAGTGACTCACTGTCTGTACCTAATAAACTGTCAGGGGAGTGTATGTTTTCGCTAAATATTTATGTTTTGTCACTTTTCTGTCTAGATTGCTGGTCAAACTTCCAGAGGTGGATTACCAACTGAAAGTGAAGACAATATTTGACAAGTGAGTATTAGTGTAATGTAACACAGCAATATGTGGCACATTTGCTTCAAAGTGATCACTCTTTGCAAGCTCTGTTAAACAAACTGACAACACTGTGTGAACATGAATATATTTCAGAAACGTAATGTTTCATAGACATCAATATATTCTTCATTGACGTTTATAAGCAAGCTAGCACTACATTACTGAGTAATTTATGTACTGTATTATCTTCCCTGTGTGTAGGGACCTCCCCCCTGGCAGAGTGTGAGTATATCCATGCAACCTCAATGTGGGATGTTCTGTGGGGATTTCCTGTTCTTGTTATTTAGGCCAATATTGAACCTTCTCATGTGGCATGTGTGTACATGAGGGTTCTTCAATAGTTCTTTGGGAAGGGTGATGGTTCTATGTGGAACCATACTGACCCAAATAACCTTTTTAGCCCTTCAATAGTTCTTTGTAGTTCAAAAAAGGGTTCTTTCCTCTTTTAGTGTTAATTAAAATGTAGGGTCGGTGGCTCAATATAATATTTTGGGGCGTGGTTTTTGCACAGCTCTTTTTGTGCAACAATGAGTGAGAGTGTCATTCTAGTTTATCTAATATGTTATGTTACGCTGTAACATGTTATACATTGGTGTAAAAAAGTATTTCTGATAGTTGTTATACTGAATGTTATCAGATCTTCAACCAAAACCTAACATTAGATCAAGGGAATCTGAGGTTACGAATAACAAAAAAAAACGGATGCTTATTTTATTTATTTAATGAACAATTACACTCAATAACTGATTGTGCCACCTTTTGCTGCAATGACTGCAACCAAATGCTTCCTGTAGTTGATCAGTCTCACGTCGCCGTGGGGGAATTTTTTGTGGGTTTTCAAACATTAACTGCTCGTTTCAAGTCCTACCACAACATCTCAATTGGGAATAGGTCTGGACTTTGAGTAGGTCATTTCAAAAGGTCAAATTTGTTGCTTTTTAACAATTTTGATGTATACAGTTGAAGTCGGAAGTTTACGTACACTTAGGTTGGAGTCATTAAAACTCGTTTTTAAACCACTCCACCAATTTCTTGTTAACAAACTATAGTTTTGGCAAGTCGGTTAGGACATCTACATTGTGAATGACACAAGTAATTTTTCCAACAATTGTTTACAGACAGATTATTTCACTTATATTTATTTCACTGTATCACAATTTCAGTGGGTCAGAAGTTTACATACACTAAGTTGACTGTGCCTTTAAACAGCTTGGAAAATTCCAGAAAATGATGTCATGGCTTTAGAAGCTTCTGATAGGCCAATTGACATAATTTGAGTCAATTGGAGGTGTACCTGTGGATGTATTTCAAGGCCTACCTTCAAACTCAGTGCCTCTTTGCTTGACATCATAGGAAAATCAAAGGAAATCAGCCAAGACCTCAGAAAAAAAATTGTAGACCTTCACAAGTCTGGTTTATCCTTGGGAGCAATTTCCAAATGCCTGAAGTTACCACGTTCATCTGTACAAACAATAGTACGCAAGTATAAACACCATGTGACCACGCAGCCACCACGCAGCCGTCATACCGCTCAGGAAGAAGATGCGTTCTGTCTCCTAGAGATGAAAGTACTTTTGTGCGAAAAGTGCAAATCAATCCCAGAACAACAGCAAAGGACCTTGTGAAGATGCTGGAGGAAACAGATACAAAAGTATCTATATCCACAGTAAAACGAGTCCTATACTGACATAACCTGAAAGGCCGCTCAGCAAGGAAGAAGCAACTGCTCCAAAACCGCCATAAAAAAGGCAGACTACGGTTTGCAACTGCACATGAGGACAAAGATTGTACTTTTTCTTTCTTCCTCTGGTCTGATGAAACAAAAATAGAACTGTTTGGCCATAATGACCATCGTTATGTTTGGAGGAAAAAGGGGGATGCTTGCAAGCCGAAGAACACCATCCCAACCTTGAAGCACGAGTGTGCTTTGCTGCAGGAGGGACTGGTGCACTTCACAAAATAGATGGCATCATGAGGAAAGAAAAGGATGTGGATATATTGAAGCAACATCTCAGACATCAGTCAGGAAGTTAAAGCTTGGTTGCAAATGAGTCTTCCAAATGGACAATGACCCCAAGCATACTTCCAAAGTTGTGGAAAAATGGCTTAAGGACAACAAAGTCAAGGTATTGGAGTGGCCATCACAAAGCCCTGACCCCCGAACTGAAAAAGCGTGTGCGAGCAAGGAGGCCTACAAACCTGACTCAGTTACACCAGCTCTGTCAGGAGGAATGGGCCAAAATTCAACCAACTTATTGTGGGAAGCTTGTGGAAGGCTACCCGAAACATTTGACCCAAGTTAAACAATTTAAAGGCAATGCTACCAAATACTAATTGAGTGTATGTAAACTTCTGACCGACTGGGAACGTGATGAAAGAAATAAAAGCTGAAATAAATAATTCTCTCTACTGTTATTCTGACATTTCACATTCTTAAAATAAAGTGGTGATTCTAACTGACCTAAGACAGGGAATTTTTACTAGGATTAAATGTTAGGAATTGTTAAAAACTGAGTTTAAATGTATTTGTCTAAGGCTTCAGCTCACGGACGGATGGCCTGACATTCTCCAGTAAAATTCTCTGATAGAGAGCAGAATTCATGGTTCCTTCTATTAAGGCAAGTCGTCCAGGTCCTGAGGCAGCAAAGCATCCCCAAACCATCAAATTACCACCGCCACGCTTGACTGTTGGTATAAGGTTCTTACTGTGGAATGCAGTGTTTGGTTTTCGCCATCTCATCCAAAAAGTTTACTCAAGTTTGCCAAAAAGCACCTGGAAGCACCTGGATGATCATCAAGGATTTTGGAAGAATGTATAACTTTTTGGAAGAGTGAGTTAAAGCAGTTCTGCATAGAAGAGTGGGCCAAGATTCCTCCACAGCGCCGTGAGAGACTGATAAAAATCTACAGGAAGCGTTTGGTTGTAGTCATTGTAGCTAAAGGTGGCACAACCAGTTATTGAGTGTAAGGGGGCAATTACTTTTTCACAGCACTGTATATGACTATGGCCAGTGACGGTGTCTTGTGAAAGACTCACATATGGCCTTGCGTCAATTGAGAATTGTCTACTAAGACAGTAGTTCTCAATTCTCCTCTCAGGGACCCCCAGATGTTCCAGAGCTAGCACACCTTATTAAACTTGCTGATAAACACAATAATAAAACGATGGGATTTTAACAATATAATGTGGCTATTAAACCAGAATTTTAAAAACGGTATGGTTCTACAAAGAACCTTTGAGATTGAGAAAGGTTCTTTATAGAACCATTCTCCATAAAGGTTCTATAAAGAACCATAAAAAAGGGTTCTATATAGTCCCAAAAAGGGTTGTAACCATAGCAAAACCCTTTTTTGGTGCTATATCAAATCTTTATTAATGGTTCTTTATAGAATCTTAGGAAATCGTTCTTTATAGCACCATACATGTTCCATTTAGAACCTTATGAGTATGGTTATTTTCATAGAACCTTCAAAAAAAGGTTCCATATAGCACCACAAAGGGTTCTGCTATGCTTACAAGCCAAATAACCTTTATTTGGCGCTATATAGAACCATTTGTTTTTAGTGTGTAGGGAGAACAGTGACAAAGAGAGAAGTATGAGATGTGTCAGATGACACAGTTTAAGTGAGCAGAATAATCCCCTTTTTAGCTGCCTGGAATCCAACTTGAATTGTTGTTTCTACCGCTGCATGTGTTTGCCATGTACAGTATCTTAGCTAATTTTGTTGTTGTTGCTGTTCTGTGTTTGTATGTGTTTGCTTGTGTGTGTGCTTAGTTCAGACTACTAACTATGGCTTTGCCCCGTCCCTCTCCATTCAGAAATCGTCAGTTCTTCATCCTGACTACCACCACCAAAATAATGGACGTGGAGGAATCATCCAATGGCTGTCTGTCTGTAGAGTTTAGACACTTGGTAACCTCTGACTTTCACTGTCCCCACTTACACACTAACATTTTAATAATAATTAAACCTCAATCTGTTAATCCACAGGTTTAGTGAAACATTTTAGTGGAATCAAACTAATTTGGTTCAATGGAGCTGGCTGGCAACAGTTATATTGGAAATAACAGACAACTGTTTGCAAAGACCCTATTATATGTTTTTTTTTATAAGATCGCCCTGGCCTAGCTGTACATGACAGTGTGTGAATAGTTCATTTGATATTAATGTAAGTATATTTATTATGCATTGATATCATATTTGTATCTTCTTCAGCAGCTGAAAGAGAAGAAATACGTTAATGGAACCAAGGTGAACGAGGTGAGAGAAGTAATATGAAAGTTGAACAAGACTTTTAGTTTTTCCATGAATGATGGTTAAGGGTCAGTGATGCAGGCCTATCTAAGATTACACTCTAGTAAAGTGACCTTTAGAAAAGCTTGACCTTTGAAACATGACCTTCAGATTTGTTTGCTATCGTAGAACTGCTTTGTCGAGCCAAAGATGGTGGATAAATGAAGATGTCCCACTCAGGCCATTTACCATTGAAAAAAAATGGTCAGTTCCGGTCTGCTTAACGGGGTGGCTCTCCCATAGGCACCAATGCATTAGCAGCTGGGTCTGGTCTGCTTAGTTTATTGACTGTAATGTAACCAGAAAAGATTAGGGAGTGGGATGTCTCGCTTCTTCTTCCGTATCTTTGTAAGAACTTCAAGAGATATATTCTGGTCAACCAGAGATAATTTGATTAGAAGTCATTGGACACGGAAGTGAATTAAGAGTTTAAAACTTATGATTTATTTAGAGGTAAATCATTTGTTTTACTTTGCCTGAGGTTGGGGAGGCAGGTAGCCTAGTGGTTAGAGTGGTGGGTCAGTAACTGAAAGGTTGCTGGATCAAATCCCTAGGCTGACAAGGTATAAATCTGTTGTTCTGCCCCTGAATAATCCACTGTTCCCCAGTAGGCTGTCATTGTAAATAAGAATTTGTTCTTAACTGACTTGCCTGGTAAAATATAATATCTTTTAAAAACTGAACTCAAAAACACTTCCATTAAGAAAGAGGTAGTTGCTTTCTTAAAACAGTAGATGGCAACATTGCCAAGGATTTACAAAATGTTCCCCTTAATTTGAAGTTTTAACTCCTTTTCAGGACAATGGTGCTTTTGGTTGTGTACATTTTCAGATGGCTCCATAACTTATCACAGATGGAAAACCTTGTTAACTCCCTAGTAAACTCCTAATTGAAAAAAACATGTGCTCTTTCTGATAAAGTTTTATCATAGATTGACTTTTGAATTGAAGAAAGGAGTTTATTTTGCTTTTTTATTCATGTGGCTCAACAAAAGTCATGACAAAGCTTCAATCACATAATTTAAACACTAGGATACAGGATCCTTATCTTATTACAGAATATTACTGATGAATAATGCTATCAAACTTCCCCCTATTGCTCATATACTGTAGAGGGAATATAATTATCCTCAAAGATCGTTTCATTGGGTTTTTCGACAGCCTTGTTATGGAATGCTGTTCTTTAATAAATAGGGCAAATTCCTTATCCCGTTGATAGAGCCTGCCGTGTTTTTCATTGAGATGTGTTCAACTTTTTGGTGGGTCCCTCACTGCACAAAAAATGTTTAATTTCCCTCTGCTACTATATTTAATGTGTTCTGAGAAAAAGGTTTAGTGAAATGTGGTGTAGTAGAGTGTTTGTAAGAGGAAGGCGTTTAGTAAAGTGTGTGTGTGTGTGTGTGTATTTGTATTCTGCTGGTTCCAGGGTCCTGTCTCTGTGACGGAGGAGCTCCACTCCCTCAGCTTTGAGGCCCAGTTCAACATACAGGGCATTAACATCGACCTGGAGGTCAGTCAATTTCTACACACTCCTTCATATCTCCTATATAAGACACACACTCTCCCACACAGACATTCTGACAATACTCCACACCATCCCACACCTCAAATAATCCCCACCCAGTCTTCCTAGCATACATTGTCAGTCGTTATTACAGTGCCTTGCAAAAGTATTCATCCCCCTTGGTGTTTTCCCTATTTTGTTACATTACAACCTGTCATTTAAATAGATTTTTATTTGGATTTCATGTAATGGACATACACAAAATAGTCCAAATTGGTGAAGTGAAAAAAAAAACTTGTTTAAAAAAAAAAAACTTGTGCTTGCATATGTATTCACCCCCTTTGCTATGAAGCCCCTAAAAAATATCTGGTGCAACCAATTACCTTCAGAAGTCACATAATTAGTTAAATAAAGTTCACCTGTGTGCAATCTAGGTGTCACATGGTCTGTCACATAATCTCAGTATATATACAACTGTTCTGAAAAGCCCCAGAGTCTGCAACACCACTAAGCAAGTGGTACCACCAAGCAAGTGGCACCATGAAGACCAATGAGCTCTCCAAACAGGTCAGGGACAAAGTTGTGGAGAAGTACAGATCATGACTGGGTTATAAAAAAATATCTGAAACTTTGAACATCCCACGGAGCACCATTAAATCCATTATTAAAAAATTGAATGAATATTGCACCACAACAAACCTGCCAAGAGAGGGCAGCCCACCAAAACTCACGGACCAGGCAAGGCAGGCATTAATCAGAGAGGAAACAAAGAGACCAAAGATAACCCTGAAGGAGCTGCAAATAGGAAAAATGCCAAGGGGGTGAACTCTTTCGCAAGCCACTGTAGTCATTGTGTAAGCAAATACTGTATGTGTGTGTGTGTGTGTGTGTGTGGTATGTGTGCGTGCATATATGTCTCTCTCTCTGCAGACCTGCTCCTTTCCTCTGGTGGTCATCTCCAATGTTAGCCAGCTGCCTGGAGGCTGGGCATCTGTCATGTGGTACAACCTGCTGACTGACGAACCCAGGGTGAGCTGAACACACACACACACACACACACACACACACACACACACACACACACACACACACACACACACACACACACACACACACTACCATTCTTTTAGGTGTTTTATATTTTATCTCACTCTCTTTCCTCTGTGCCGCTCCCTTTTTTAGAACCTGGGCTTCTTTGCCAGTCCTCAGCGGGCCAGTTGGGGCCAGCTCTCTGAGGTACTGAGTTGGCAGTTCTCCACCTTCGCTGGGCGGGGCCTCAACAGGGAACAGCTGTGCATGCTAGGAGAGAAACTCTTGGGTATGGTGGCCTAGTGGAACACTTTTCATGAGGGCATAACAGTGTTGGAACAGCATACATACACCATTTATTTGCACAGGTCATGAGGAAAAGCACTCCCGTCCCTAACAAGTATTTTCAATTATGAGAGAAAAGGAATGTGAATTGTCATGAGATTGTTCAACATCGGTCTTTGGCTTCCAACCACCACAATAGTATGGACTCCCCCTATATTATCTAAGGTGGTGTTATTTCTGTCCAAGAATACTTGAATATTCATTCTTAGTGTATGAAATATTACATTTCTTTTGTTGATAATCATGAATCTATGAATCATCTTCACTGTAGGTCAGCAAGCCTCCCAAAACGAATGTCAGGTATCCTGGTCCAAATTCTGCAAGGTCGGTTCTATTGCTTCTTATAGTCCTACTACTACAAGTCTTAAACACAAAATGAAGGATGTCATATCTTACTAGCAAATACTCTAATTTCCCACTTCATGTAGAATCTTTCACAGACATACTGTACTGTCATTCTCCATCTTGACTTGACTTATTCTTTTCAGCTCCTAGTGGAGTCATTCTCCATCAACAATTCATAATTGCACCACTTCCCCTGAGGAATTATTCCAGTGGTCATATTAAATTAATAACTTGAGGCTGTCTTTTTATTGAAAGATGCCATAAAACACTTTTAAGGGTAATTCTCATCTCTTTCCCACTCTGTCCGCTTTTTCCAGGAGAATATTCATGGAAAGAATTTCAGTTTCTGGATGTGGCTGGATTCCATCCTGGAGCTCATCAAGAAGCACCTACTTCCCATCTGGAACGACAAGTGAGATTTAGGGCCGGTCAGAAACAACCCATACCCCCTATCCCCTTTCCCCTAGGCACTATGCCATGTGTGGACAATTATTAGGGGGACAGATGGAATTATTGCCATGTTGCTTCTACAATATTCTCAGATCTACATAAATGCTTAGGCGATAGATGCTAGGGGCTACAAGTTGTTTGTGGACACTCCTCTGCTTTGTGTACCCCACTGCTGATCCTTAAGCTAGCCTTTGCTAAACTACAGTGTTGGGTTCAGTACAATTTAATGTCAGTTGTGAATCATTAGGTTCAGTTCCATTTTGAATGGATTTAATGTACTGGATTGATCTATTCACTGCTCAGGGCTATACACCACAGTGTACTGTTAAATCAGTGGGTGTAAAATAAATAATGTAACGGTGCTGTAACTGATGGTGTGTTTTGGGTGTGCTTCCTTCAGCTGCATCATGGGTTTTGTCAGTAAGGAGACTGAGAGGGCCCGTCTGAAGGACAAGGAGCCTGGGACTTTCCTGCTGCGCTTCAGCGAGAGCCACCTGGGCGGGATCACCTTCACCTGGGTGGAGCAGTCCGATAGTGGTGAGGCCTGCTCGGTTGTCAATTACTGGGGTGTCGTGAAAGAATTATCTTCACTATTTGGAATTTTTGCATCTGCTCTTGAGCCAAAGGGGGACCCCTACATGGAGAGACAAATTGTCCAGAAATGACCTGATTAGACATAAAGGGTCACACCTCCCCACACCCATGAGTAAAATCATATTGTTTGCCCAAAACGAGTGATTTGTTTGGTTTCATAAGATAATAAATTGATTCATATTTTATCTGAACCATGCAGTCAACATTGAAATCCACAAAACAATTAGCATCTAAACTTCCACAGTGTCTTTAACATTGATTCTGTAAACATTTAACTCTGATTGGCGCTTTGGTTGTGTCTGTGTCAACAGGAGACGCCAAGTTCATCTCGGTGGAGCCGTACACCAAATCACGCCTCAGCGCTCTCCCGTTTGCCGACATTATCCGGGACTACAAGGTCATCACAGACGGAGAGGTCCCTGAGAACCCACTAAAGTTCCTCTACCCAGACATCCCCAAAGACGAGGCCTTCGGACGACTTTACAACAGCCAGCAGAACAAAGGCAAGATTTCTGCCAAGACATGGTTATGATGGAGAGGGTTTTGGTTTGTACTGTATATAAAATAATTCTTACCACCTAGGTTCCAGCAACTTCTCTGTGAGTGAGAGTAAGTATGTTATGGGATTGCATCATTTTCTACTCATTATTTGGTGGTGATGTGTTTTTACTAGAGGTCGGCCGATTAATCGGAATGGCCGATTAATTAGGGCCGATTTCAAGTTTTCAAAACAATCGGAAATCGGTATTTTTGGACACCGATTTGGCCGATTATGATAATCATTTTTAAATTGTATTTATTTTTTACACCATTATTTAACGAGGCAAGTCAGTTAAGAACACATTCTTATTTTCAATGACGGCCTAGGAACGGTGGGTTAACTGCCTTGTTCAGGGGCAGAACAACAGATTTTTACCTTGTCAGCTCAGGGATTCAATCTTGCAACCTTACAGTTAACTAGTCCAACGCTCTAACCACCTGCTTTACATTGCACTCCACAAGGAGCCTGCCTGTTACGCGAATGCAGTAAGAAGCCAAGGTAAGTTGCTAGCTAGCATTAAACTTATCTTATAAAAAACAATCAATCAATCAATCATAATCACGAGTTAACTACACATGGTTGATGATATTACTAGTTTATCTAGCGTGTCCTGCGTTGCATATAATCGATGCGGTGTGCATTCGCGAAAAAGGACTGTCGTTGCTCCAACGTGTACCTAACCATAAACATCAATGCCTTTCTTAAAATCAATACTCAAGTATATATTTTTAAACCTGCATATTTAGTTAATATTGCCTGCTAACATGAATTTCTTTTAACTTGGGAAATGGTGTCACTTCTCTTGCAACAGAGTCAGGGTATATGCAGCAGTTTGGGCCGCCTGGCTCGTTGCAAACTGTGTGAAGACTATTTCTTCCTAACAAAGACAGCCAACTTCACCAAAAGGGGGATGATTTAACAAAAGCGCATTTGCGAAAAAAGCACAATCTTTGCCCGACTGTACCTAACCATAAACATCAATGCCTTTCTTAAAATCAATACACAGAAGTATATATTTTTAAACCTGCATATTTAGCTAAAAGAAATCCAGGTTAGCAGGCAATATTAACCAGGTGAAATTGTGTCACTTCTCTTCCATTCATTGCATGCAGAGTCAGGGTATATGCAACAGTTTGGGCCGCCTGGCTCGTTGCGAACTAATTTGCCAGAATGTTACGTAATTATGACATAACATTGAAGGTTGTGCAATGTCACAGGAATATTTAGATTTATGGATGCCACCCGTTAGATAAAATACGTAACGGTTCCGTATTTCACTGAAAGAATAAATGTTTTGTTTTCGAGATGATAGTTTCCGGATTCGACCATATTCATGACCTACGGCTCGTATTTCTGTGTGTTATTATGTTAATAATAATCGGAACATTGAACAATATAACAAACACGAGTAGTGTGTAGACATGAAACACATAAACAATACTGACTTGGGAAAGAACCTAAGGGAGTGCCAGATATAGGGGAGGTAATCAGTGAGGTAATGGAGTCCAGGTGAGCCTGATGATCACTGCAGGTGTGTGTAATGATGGACCCCAGGACTGGTGGTTATTATACAGGTGATGTCGAACGCCGGAGGGCAGGAGCGAGAGTAGACGTGACACATGGACTGTTCAAAACTTAGTTTTATAATTCTGGGAAAATTCTACGTATTCTACGAATACAATTCAAAGAACATTGAGGGGATGTTTTGTGCACCCTGATACAAACATTCTAAGAATGTCATCACAATTGGACAGATTTTGTGTTTTGGGAACCTATCTCTTGTCATATCCCCACATTGTTCCCACAACCTAATGAAATTCGTTAGGAACTTTGAAAGAATCTAAAAAATGTGGTTCTTGCAACATCAAGTGAATATTTTTTGCACCCTAAAAGAAATATTGTCAAATCATACGCACAACTGGAAAGTTTTTGTGATTTGGGAACATATATTTTGTGATGTCCCCACAATGTTCCCACCAGACTGTTCCCACAACCCAATGAAACATTCTGGGAACCATTTAAAGAAAAGACTAAATGGGTTCTGGGAATGTTCTTCCAACGCCAGGGGAATGTTTTATACAAACATTGTATAATCATCAGCACAACTGGACAATCAAATGTTCTGGAACTGGGAAGCAGGGTTGATATTGCCAACAATTTGAGTGGTTGTTTACTAACATGCCCATAATCTCCTATTTTTTTAATCTTCTTACAGTCTTTCCATACATACCATCTATGCTGATCCCCATCTCAACTTTGCAGTGAGTACTTAAGTTTAAGTTTGTTAAGATCTTATAATCTGTGCATACCAGGAGTTGAATGCAGACCTGCACCGAAGATGTGTATCTGAAATATTAGGCTACGTTAGATATAATTTGTTTCTATAGTCTAAACCATTCCCTTGACTTATATCTCTCTCTCTTTCTCTCCAATGCTGCCGCCCCCGCCCTTAGAACCACACCTCCCCCCTGCTCCTCCCCAGAACCCCCCATGTCCCCTGGGATGTTTGACATGCTCACCCAGCACCTCAGCCCCTTGGAGATTGAGACTGCCGTGAGTACAGTAACCACCCTATCTTAAACAGACACTCTGCAGCTAGCCTAGTCCCAAACTGTAGGCCTATCTAATGTAGCCAACTCTTCCATCATTGCAGATACACAGTTGCCTCTCTAAGCCAGTAGGTGCTGGTATACAATAACCTTTGTCTCAATGTTGGTGATAATACAAGAAATTCAACTCTGTTACACTTGTATGAGTGGAGGCTCCTCAGAGGAGGAAGCCGAACAAAACGGGGCTAAACCTACCTGAATTTGTCCAATACAAACTCTTGTCTGCAACTGTTTGGACTAGTGTTTACACCCTAGATCAGCTAGAGTGTGCAAGGCGGTATTGAATGTGTCACTGTCTGCCACCTTGAATACTCCAATTTGTCTTTCGACCTGTGCACCGACGTTTTAAACTTTAATTCATAGGCTAGGTTGTAGCAACCTCATGATGGGTATGGGGGAAATTTGAGCATCATGTAGGAGCCTAAGCCTATTGATGTTACATTGAGCTGGGTGAATGGAATATGAATGACAGTCATCCAATATTCTGTCATAGAAATAAGGCCATGCTCATAAAAAAACTTAAACAGCACTGACCACAACTGACTTGGTGTATGGTTTATAGTAATGATAGAAGAGCTGGCTATAAAACAGATCATGTACAGGTTGGGACGAGGCTACACCGCAGCAAGGTATTAAAACACTCTGGAGATGAACTAGGTTCAGAAGCCTAGGTTGACTTTATCTCTGCTCTGGCTTTGATGTTAAATACGACTTTTAAGATGATGTTCCTTTTGTAAAATAAATGAGTCATCATGAAGACTCCTTGTAATTCTCTGTGGTGATTGGACTGAACCTGCAGAAACAATCTTTATATTCTAGTTGCATTGGCGTCCGCTATTAAGGGTATTGTTTGACTTTTACAGATGAGTTCTCCGTACTCCGAGTAACACAAGGTGACCTGCAGAGTATGCCAAGTAACTCACTCTTCTCCGACTAGTGGCCTACAATCTCTACGGAATCCCTGTACAAGTGTAATTTTCTCTTACATCTGATCACAATACCATGCTCTTCTATCCAACTGTTAGTATTGTCTTTGAGCCCTTTGTCATGACTACAAAGGTATAATATTATGTTTTGAGCATAAAGTAGATATTACATGCAGTGGTACACCTTGTTATATCACTTCTCATAAATTGACATCTTTATTACTTCTGCACAAGTAATGTTAGTATGTTATTATATATATAAATAGTGTCTTATGCTCCGCTATCAAGAACCAAGTTTTGTACAAATAATAAATGTTTATTATCGCTTTAATCACTTATTGTGTTTTCATTAGTTTACCAATTTGATATTTTTGCACTTAGAGCCCAAGGTGTAATGGTCACATGGTCACAATGGTCGCCTTTGCAACAGAAAAAGGGTTAAACAAATGATGATTTCCCCCTTTCAACTGTCTTCACTACTGCGTAATAGTATACCTGTAGGTAATAATAATAAATAATCATTTATTCAACTTTTATAGTGCTATTCATTACATGATAGTAGGGTTGAATAGTGGGAACCCGGTTACTGAGATTTATCTCCCAAATACACTCCCTTTTCCCGGGATTAAATAACTGCAAGACACCAGTACATTTTTATACATTTTTTATATGAACAGCATGGTGTGAAATGGAACTGTTAAATTATATGCAATGACAGACAGCCCATCTCATCACAGTGTAACGGCAGCCTTCCCTCTCTTCACTATAAGAGAGGGTGAAACAGGGATCGGACCAACACGCAGCATAGCCAGTGCTCAACATGTTTAATTAAACAAAAACAGTGAACACTTACAACGAACAAAATAACAAAATGTGGCAAACCGAAACAGTCCTATCTGGTGCAGAATACAAACACAGAGACAGGAAACAACCACCCACAATCCCCAACACAAAACAAGCCACCTATATATGATTCTCAATCAGGGACAACGATTGACAGCTGTCTCTGATTGAGAACCATATTAGGCTGGACACAGAAACAGACTAACTAGACACACAACATAGAATTCCCACCCAGCTCACGTCCTGACCAACACTAAACAAGCAAAACACATAAGAACTCTGGTCAGGACGTTACACACAGTTCACAATGCATGTAGACCCATCATGATCACTTTTTTCTTGTCACAGTTAGGCCTACATTTGCCGCAGCGTAGCCTATGACACAGTAATATAAAGGCCGAATGCGCGTCAAATTTACCCATCTCCATCTGGCTTTCAGGGGTCACCTTGTTTTTTAATTGTAAAGATTATTATTTGTTTAATTGCAGCTGCAGAGTTTTAAAACAGCCTGTCACTCAAATATATTGCTTTAAATCAGTGCATGCCCGAGCGCTCTCTATCTTTCTTTCTCTCCATCAACTCCATTCAAATTGCATCCAAAACAGACAATCCTGTTCAATATTGATATATAGCCCTATATATAGATGTCCTAGCCTACCTCTTTTAGGTAATGAATTCAATGCAGTATTAGCCTTATATTTAGCAAATTAATGATGGTTATGCATAATAAGCTTCTAACTTATGGCCTCTGTCTCTTGCACAATACGCAAGTACCTGTGCTCAGCTGGCCTCTCCTTAAAAAACGCTCCTTAGCTCTTGGAGTCCCATGCAGGAAAGCTAAACTAGAATAGCTTGCTGGACCATATTTTATTTTTAGCATTTCTTATACCAATAGACTATTCGAAAATGGAAGCAAGCTTTTTTTGCTGAATGTTAAATACAGCAGCCAATAGAACTCACGGGTAGTTTGAAAGAAGAGTGAACGCGCGATGGCGGTAGGCTATAGCAGTTCTATATTCAGACCCATAACCATTCAATCTTTGTGAAGACAAGTGAAGGCCTTCTGTATCTAATTCTAGTCCTATATTATTCAAGGATGACATTAGAATGATAAGATAAGGACAACTAAACTTATTTCATTAAACTGTTGAAAGCGAGGAAGGAATGAAGCAACATTAGAGAGAGAAAGAGGAGGTAGGCTAATAACATTAGGGGAAATATTATCAAAGGTATATACTGTATATGCATCAGCCTAACAATTATACAAATAGGCCCTATCATATTTCAAAATTAAAATCAAATTCACTAGCCTGTAACTTTGTAGCCCAATAATTTGATATATTTTGGGCTTGGGCTCATTAAATGTTGTTCATGTGGGGCTCATAAAATGTAAACTATTTAATATCAGGCTCAGGTAGCATCAGGTTTGGATTTTCATGCGGATCAAAGCTCTAATCAAATTCAGACTTTTATATGCTTTATAATGGTTTTGAATGATACAGGAAATACCGGGTTACCCAGGAGAAAAGTGATTTATTCTCGGGATGGAACATTTGTAAAATAACGGGAAAATATTCAACTCTACATGATAGTAATGGTCCATGGTCAACACTCACAGTGGATGTATAAAATACTGCACAGGACAAAGCAATAAAAGTCATCAGATTTTCTCTCCTTGAATAAAGGTCATCTCCTTGGAATATTAATTTCCTTTGTTTTTATTAATTTACGACTAGTAATGACTGCTTTTCAGGTCATAACCTATAGTTCAATTGCAAGATTATAATACAATACAGACAGACAATCAAGTATAAAGTGCTGGAATGTCCAATTTGAAGAGCTTGATCTTTTTCTGGTGCAAAGGTACAGTGTTACTGATTAAACACTAGAAATGCATTTGGGATTTTTCCCCCCATGCAGTAATAATGGACTGTGAATTTTATACTGCCTCTACCCACATAATTTCTAGCACAGGTGGTTATGCACGTACCTATGCACCGTAAAAAGATCAAGTTGTAACGATCGTCTTCGGGAGAAAGAGAGGAGGACCAAAGCGCAGCGTGGTAAGTGTTCATGATTATGTTTTTTAATTAAACTCAGAACACTAAACAAAACAATAAACGATGTGAACAAACGAAACAGTTCCGTGTGGCGACAAACACTGACACGGAAGACAAACACCCACAAACCAAAAGACAAAACAGGCTACCTAAATATGGTTCCCAATCAGAGACAACGACTAACACCTGCCTCTGATTGAGAACCATATCAGGCCAAACACAGAAACAGACAAACTAGACATACAACATAGAATGCCCACTCAGATCACACCCTGACCAAACAAACATAAACATACAAAGCAAACTATGGTCAGGGCGTGACACAAGTCCTCCAAATTAGGACATTCCAGCACGTTGTACTTGATTGACTGTCTATTGTACCATAATCTTGCCATTTAACTTTTCTAATCATGATCTCTTGTAGGCCTACTTGGTCGATTATTTTGCCTTTGAGCTTCTTTGTATGTGTGTAGGGGCCAGCAATAGGCCAAGTGTATTTCCCAGCTAGGGTCTTAATAAAGTTGTATTGTATATACATTTCAGAAAGTGATCAATGTAAAAAACTACTCAATAATTGTGATTTGTGTGGTTGGCCTATTAGATGTTCCTAGAAGAAGAAAAAATACTTGGGATTTGTGCATGTTTTGGTTTACGCTGTTTCCTATACGATGATGCATACACTCTGGATTACTGATGCTATGTATTGGCCAATGAGAGGCTTTAAAGCCATATTGGTACTCCTCGGAAGGAGCAGTCCTCTATAGGAATTAATGGAATTCTACAGTATTTCAATGAATTGTTTCAAAGACAAAATTAGATGTATTTAAGTATGTATTTGTTGTAATGGGGACAGTAACCTTAGTATTCTCTACAAATTCTACTTTAAGCAAAATGTTTATATATATACTGATTGAAGTGGATGAAGAAAATCCAAAGAAAAAAACAACCGTTTTTTTATACCACCATCTTTGAAATGCAAGAGAAAAGTCCCAGTGCTAGCCATCACTCTGGTTGTAATTCTGATGGTGTCCACAAGATGGCAGCAGTGCATGCAAAAAGTTTCAGACGGATAACTTGAAGTATGAGTACAGCAAAGCTGTCATCAAGGCAATGGGTGGCTATTTGAAGAATCTCAAATATAAAATATATTTTGATTTGTTTAACACTTTTTTGGTTACTACATGATTCCATATGTGTTATTTCATAGTTTTAATGTCTTCACTATTATTCTATAATGCAGAAAATAGTACAAATAATGACAAACCCTTGAATGAGTAGGTGTTCTAAAACTTTTGACTGGTAGTGTAGACCAAATTACTATAATGAGACATCGTCGCCTCAGATGAGAACGACCGACTCCCCAGGGTCATGTACTACATACAGAAAACCCTCAAATTGTTGAAATAAGTAAATCAAATCAATGATGAGAGAATAGCCAGATTAACTGATAACTGAAATAGCAGTGGCGATGGCACTCTTTTGCTAGGTGCAGAGATGTTTTATAGGTAATAAATCTGTAGGGGACTTCTGTGAATGCTACATACTCAGCATATTCCTAATCCAGAGGTTGTGAGTTAAAATCCCAGGTGTGGCCACATTCAAAAGTCAGTATTATAAAGTGATCATGTCAAATGTAATCATATTTTCATTGATTAAAGGTTTGTACACTATTTTAACTGAACAGTGTTCCACTTCCCTTAAAACCCCCATCCCATTTCATTACTTTACTTACTTATAAAGGTTTGGGACACCTGGGACCATCACACGATGTCCTGACGACTGGTAAAACAAATGTCCTAAGAACATCTTGAAAATGTCCTGAAATGGTCTTCAACAATGCCCTTGAAACTTACAGGGAACTAGACAAAGTTTCTTTGTCCTGATTTTGTTTATTAACACTTATAAGATCTGATCCAAATCAGTTCACAATGCGTATTTTAATTGTCTACACCTGTCTGAAAATGTTGGCACAATCAGAAACATGATCGAGACACAGGACGCATGTTAGCACCAGGTATAAACATGGCTAAAGGTCCCCCAGAGAACAAATCTCCTGAGAAAGTCTTGAAGATATCCTCACATGGTCCTCAACAACATCCTGGGAACTTACAGCGAACTGTGCAAAGATCCCCCAGAGAACATTCCCTTGGGACTATCACACAATGTCCTAATGACTAGAAAAATGAAAGTCCTGAGAACTTCCTAAAAAAGTCCTGACCTGGTCTTCATTGTCATCCTGGTAACTCACAGCGAACTAGACCTAGGTCCTCCAGAGAACGTTCCCTTGTGACCATTATACAATGTCCGAATGATAAATAAATACATGTCCTGTACTGGACGCCCCCTTTTGTTTGCTAAATGGCCTGAATATAACGTCCCATTGGAACAACCCAGGGAACTTTTTGTAACGTTCCCTAATGGTCATTCTAAGATCTTATTGTAATAGTCAGTCTGTAACAATCCAGGACCTGTCGGAAACGCCCCCTTGTGGTCATTGGATGTCCCAAGGATAACGTCCTGTCAGAGCCAAGAAGGAACCTATTTGTGGACATCATATTACTTTATAATAACATTATACTGGGGACATTACAAAATATCTGAATGTTGTGAATGTTTATATATATTTTTTTCAGTTGATATAATTTCAAAGTATGCATTAAGATGTCTGCAATAGAATGCACAAATGTAGACATTAATAAATGCATTTCCAAAACCTTTTTTACAATAGTGGAGTAGTACAAAAATTGCATAAAGTATCTTACTAGACAGTGCTTGATATAGACTCAGCATTCTTGTTTTCAAAGTGATTGAATGTGTAATAGTTAGTTAATCATGTTAATCAGTCTATGACCCAAGTAGGTCCCACAGTGAATGGCAGGTGTCCTGGTCCATGTTCTGCAAGGTAGGTCAAGCAATTATATACACACACAAGCTGGATCATGTCATGTCCTACTAACAAATATCCTCCTTCCCCTCCTTATAGTTTCTCTGTGAATGGGAGTAAGTATGCAATGCGGATGTAACGTCAGGGAAATAAACATAATATTCCGGTAGACACAGCATGGGAATCAGACAACATTATGCAACAACAATTTATTAAATTTTCAGTGTCACAAGTAAGACACAATATCCATAGGCCTACATCATCTTAGGCCTACATCAACACAAAAATATCCATAGGCCTACATCATCTTAGGCTCCAGGAGCTTCGTACAACTGTCCTACAAGATAGACTTGAACAGTTAGCAATATCAGATTTCTCACAAACAAGTATCACTGGTTTATATGTTTAATTCATATACTCAAACTGACGATACTAATGTGTTGCAACACTCAAGGAGAGCCTGCCCAGGAAGAAGGAGAGTAGGTCTAGGTGGAATATGGGCGCAAATGCCTAAAAACAATACATTTACAATAATTCCTATTTCTCATACTTACTTTCTTTAAAAAAAAATCGTTGCTCCCATTCTCCCAAGGCTCGTTGACCAGCACATAGTAAGGCGATCCCCTGAAGGACACAGGAAGGCTTTTATACAAAAGGCTTTGGCCTTAGCCTTAAATGAGGCTATTAACAGTTATAACTTGGTACTTAGGTACTTGTTTTTTTTTTTACAGATTAGTTGCCATGAAGACTCCTTGTAATTCTCTGTGGTGATTGGACTGAACCTGCAAACAAACAAAACAATCTTTATCTTCTAGTCGCATTGTCATCAGTTATGCATTTGTCTGACTTTTACTATCCTTTTGAAACAGATGAGTTTTCCGTAAACAATGTAACATCAATGTTACGTGTGCTCCCTCTCCGGCCTCTAGGTCACCAGGCTGCTCATTAGGGCGCACACCTGTCACCAGCGTTACGCGCATAATGACACTCACCTGGACTCCATCACCTCCTTGATTACCTGCCCTTTATATGTCAGTCCCTTTGGTTTCTTCCCCAGTCGTCATTGTTGCCTACAATCTCTACTGAAGCTCTAGACAAGTGTAATTTTCTCTTACATCTGATCACAGAGCAGGATGGATGAAGCTAAGAGGGGTTACTTTGCTGAGAAAATAATTTTAGAACAAAAATGACCCTAAAAAGCTTTGGAAATCATTTAAGGAACTAGGCTGTAGTAGTACTACCAAAAACAAACTAAACAGTATTGGACTTAACATCAAGGGGGAGATGGTATATGAAAAAGCAGAGGTTGCCAATGAATTCAACTCTTTTTTTACTTCTGTTGCCAGCAAGCTGGTTAGCAAGCTGACCACCAGTTCTGGTTTGTATGGAAGCAACCAAGTCAAGAAGTATTATGTAGAGTTAGGGGTTCAGCCAAACTCTTTTTCTTTTACAAAGGTAGCAACAGCCAAAATAATCAGTATGCTGGCAGAGCTTAAATGCTCCAAAGCCACAGGCCTGGATAATATTCCTCCAAGGTTTCTTATAGATTCTGCTGAGCAAATTGGCCCTTGTATTACGCATATCGTTAATCTCTCTTGGACAAGGTACCTTTCCCAGGGACATGAAACAAGCTAAAGTTATACCTCTGTATAAGAAAGTGATCAAGTCTGACCCTGGGAATTATAGGCCTGTATCTATCCTCTGTGTAACATCAAAGATCCTGGAGAGAGTTGTACATGAGCAAATGTATGAATATGTTAAAAAACAGGGTCTAATGTATGATTTTCAGTCGGGTTTTAGAAAAACATACTCCACTGATTCATGTCTACTTTACTTGACTGACTTCATCAGGAAAGAGATTGATGAGGGAAATCTGTGTGGAATGGTACAGAAGGCCTTTGATACAGAAGGCCTTTGATATAGTTAACCACGGTCACAATTTAGGTCTGGACACAATTTAGGTCTGGATCCAAAAATAATTCCTTCAGTTTTCCCTAAGTGCAGAGATAGCTTATTATCTCCAAGCCACTTGCTAATGTTAGCTGCTTTCAGGAACTAAACTGTCTGCCTGTTGAGGCTAGGCTGTCCCAGATTAGACTAGGTTTGGTTTACAGGAGTAATTATGGTCCTGCGCCCAGATATCTAAGTGATTACTTTCCTCGTGTTAGGGATGCACACAATCACAGCACCAGATCAGGTGTTGCTGATGTGTGCTTATAAAGGTTCAGGAGTAATGCTGGGAAAGGTACTTTCTTGTATACTGGAGCCTCAGAATGGAATGAGTTGCCTCTGCCCATTAAAAACAACGTCCTCTCTGGGCAGCTTTAAAAAATAAAGTAAAAATATAAAGTAAAAGTTTGATGTCTTTTGTCCCCATATGAATAACCCCTATGATGTAACTGGAATGATGAGATAGATGTTCTTCTTCTCTGTTTTTGTTTTATTGTTTCACTGCCATAATGTGTTCGATCTTGTCTAGCCATCTTGTCTCAAGAGGACCACAATGGAAATAAGTCCCAGACTTTATTGTGTGTTATCCTCAATGATTTTATTCATGTGCATGTATGGCTTTTTCAAGTTTTATGTGTGCTTGTTTTTTAAAATGGTTGAATTAATAAACTAAACGTAACTAAACAATACATTGCTCTTTTACCCAACTGTTAGTATTGTCTTTGAGCCCTTTGTCATGAATACATATGATGTTACGAGCGTAAAGTAGATATTACATGCATCGTGTTATATCACTTCTCATAAATGGACATCTTTATTACTCAGTGTGCTAGCACACTGTTGATTTCTGTTTGTCTCTGTGCATAAGTAATGTTAGTCGGTTATTATTGGAAAATAGCTACTCTATGAAGAACCAAGTTTTGTACAAAGAGTAAATGTTTATTACAGCACTGACGTCTTCATTCAGTTTTCCAATTTGATATTTTTGAACTAAGCGTCGAAGGTCTCTCCAATAGTAAAAGGGTTTAACAAAATATGATTTCCCCCATGTTCTTTACTACTGAGTAATAGTATACCTATAGATAGTCATAATAGTAATGGTCCATAGTCAACAATCACACTGGATGGATAAAATATTGTACTGGACAAAGCAATATTTTTAATCAGACTTTCTCTCCTTGAGTAGTTTTCCTGCATTCAAATGTGAACCAAATGTTATGTTTTTGTCTTTAGTTTTTTTCCCCAGTTCTTCAGAACTGCAACATTTCCTCTTTTTATGATGAAATATTTTCCTGAATGGTTCAATCCCAAATGCAGAAGTGATTTTCATTTTCACTTGGCATTTGACCAGCTACAGTTGTTTTCATCAAGAAGTGGCTACTGTATTGTACTGTATTGTAGTAAAGTCGGAAAGTACCCTGGGCTGTCCCTTATTAAGTTACTGCATGGGGGAAAACATCTCTAATGTTTTTTTTTATGTTTTGCCGAGAAGGTGCCAAGAGCTTGCTTCCTACTGTAGTTTATGTTTGACATGAAAGTATGAACGCTGACTCACTGGGTTTACTTTGCAATGAGACACTGTAGCATGATATAGGAGTGTTGTAGGCCTACTTTGGGCCTACTGCCTCTACCAACGGTTTGTGACACGGGTGGTTATGCACTCACCCATGCACTGCAAAAATATCATGCTCCTCTTCAACTGTCATTTAAGGAATAAGGCATGCCCGGGGATTATTGTGAATGGCACACTGAGGCTGTTCTTATGCACGTCGTGAAGCGGAGTAGCCTAATAGTCTGGCTACACTGTAAAGGGGTTACAGTGAATTTGACAGTAGCTTACAGGCAGCTTGGTTGCAAGTAAAATTATGTATTTCAAATTACAGTACACCTACTTTAATATAAATACAATATTGTTGTGCCACAGAAGCAGTATGTCCCTCCTACTTTGATCTCTACTTGACAGCTGTAATTGTCATGACATTATAAGTTATGTTCAGTGTTTTTCTGTTGGTTCAGTAGTTTAGTTTCTGTTGAGCTCCAGTACAGATCACACGTAGGTCTCCAGAAACTAAAGTGTTATAGCTAACTTGTCTACAATAAACATCCTGCAGAGAAAAGGTTGTCGTGGACCTTCTTCCCACACCATCCACATATTAGAAGGTCTGTGGAGCTACAACAGAACAGTACAGTTTATAGCCAGCTAACGTTACAGTCCAGTTTTGTCATGTAATTCCTCTTTTGTTCTCTATTGCTCCTCCATTGTTCCTCAAGCAAGGGGGAGGCCGATGACATCACTGATTCCCATCAGACCAACTCCTTGAATGCCTTACTCCTTGAAGTTTGCAGTTGTGTCTAAAAAACACAATTTTGCTTAAAACTTGCAAACATTTACCCTTTAGTGTGTGTACTTTAATGTATTTATATTTGGGATATCGCTTTTCAACAGTAAAAGTAAAAAGTTGCTGGAGGACATCAGATTCCAAACTGTCAGCGACTGTAGGGCAAAACAGATCAAAAGGATATGGCAAAATGCTCAACCATTTAAGGTTTAAGACTTGCTGCCACTCCAATCTATCCCCTATACATTTTAAATGGATGGGGCACTATAACCACATAGGAGTTAAATTGGTACAGCATTCTCACTCACGGGTGCAACAAATATAGCCTCTTATTTAGCCTCTTACAAGGCATGTTGATGAGCCAGAGACAACAATATCATGCACCACTAGTGGTCAAAAGGTTTTTGGCGCTTCAAGGATACAGTACGGTACTGTATTATGTGGTGTTGAATGACAGTACCATTCAAAATACAGCAATTCTTTCCCCGCCCACAACATTTTTCAACGATGCACCATAATTTACAGTATGCTGCAGTAAAACGTTTCAGAGTATTTTACTGTCGATAACCCACTATGTCAAATATGACAAATCTGTGCTTTATAAAGGATGTAATAAGCACCTCTTAATAAAGGCCTTGTAAATCATATTAAATTAAGGCTTCACAAAGCATTTATAACCCTGTCCTGCATCTTGGTAGAGCATTGCAATGCCAGGATATTGGCTTCGACCACCCATATGTAAAAAAATATATTCAGACCTGACTGTAAGTCGCTTTGGATAAAAGTGTCTGCTAAATGTTATATATTATATTATATTTCACTAAAACATTTCTAGGATGGCCCAACCTCTTTCCTCTTGGGAGCATAGTTAATATTGGATTTGATCTCAACTTCCCCCAAAATGCTGTGCTGCAAGATGACACACTCTAAAGTGCAGTCATGCACAGCAAAAAAACGTTGGTAGGGCTTTTAAATCATTAATTTTTTCTCTAAATTACGTTTCCTTGTTTTTTTTCTCCAGGTTTCGTATGTCCCCCCATTTGTTTCTGGTTCACCCCAGTTTTTTCACACTTGTTTAATAGAAAAACAAAATGGATGGCTTAAACTACATCAGGGAATTACTTTTGAGTTCTGTGAAAATCTAAGAAACTTGGATTTTTGAGTGTAGTTGCCCTTTAATTCAGTGAGCATTCCTCGTAATGCGATGTAGAGCCTATATAGATGTGTTATGAATGACAGAAGATGTCTCACTTCAAACTATGTATTATGGCACACTTCATAAAGTGTCAATAAATAGGCTATTAAGGTTCTTGTCACGATCGTCGTAGTGAGGAGACCAAAGCGCAGCGTGATGTGAATACATCTTATTTAAAGACAACTAAAGAACACTGAAACAAACTATTACAAACTATACAAAATAACAAACGAACGTGACGCTAATGATAACGAGTGCAGACATGCAACATCAACATAGACAATCACCCACAAACCAAACTGGTAAATGGCAACCTAAATAGGATCCTCAATCAGAGACAACGATAAACAGCTGCCTCTGATTGGGAACCAATCCAGGCCACCATAGACCTACGTATGCCTAGACTACACACACAACCTAGACATACAAAAACCCTAGACCAGACAAAAACACACCCTGACCTAACCAAAATAATAAAGAAAACAAAGATAACTAAGGTCAGGGCGTGACAGTTCTGCTGATTTATGAAGGTTCTCTCATTATTCACAGGTTACTGTAAGGTGTGAGAGGTATTTACGTGGGTTGATGGACTTACAAAGCTTGGGTTTGTGTGTGTGTGTTTGTCATAACCAAGAGGATTTGGAGTTGACCAACCGGAGACTACTGCACCAGGTATTCCTCTTCTGTTCTGTTCTTCTGTCAAAATAATGCCAACATTTTGTGGCTTATCTTTCAGCGGGGGAGTGAGTGAATGTGTCAAAGACTTGCTTGACTGGGCCCAGTACCGTGCGGTATGGCTCGTTTTTGTTGTGTGCTTGTTTGTGCACTGAGGAACATGTCACTTGGTTCCAGAAGAAAGACACTTTCAATTTATGTAGGTTGGGGGCTTTCATCAAGGTAAATGTTTCTTGGTGTAACGTCGTCCCCAGGCTATTGCACACACAACACATATAAGCCTGGGATATCAACCATTCAAAGTTGGCTTTAATGGGAATGACCATAGAATTCTATAGGAGTAACCTTATTGAGTAAAGTAGTTTGTCATCGTCACTCCTTAACACAATCAAAAAGTCATAATTATTGCCAAACCCTACCCATTTCCACAATTAATCTTTTAAAATTAGATTTTAAACCTAACCCCGACTAATGAAGGCCAAGTTTGATGTGTTGGTTCACCAAACCTTTCACGCATTTGGCAGAAGTGTCTGGGAAAGAGACTAGGTGTAGTGTAACTAACATGATATCACTTTAGAGCGTATGCCATCCTTCAGCACAACATGTCACCCTTTATAAAGCACATTCTTATATCATAATAGACATAATGGGTTATGTCACATTTGACATTGCTGATTATGTCACACAGTTATTATATCACAGAGTATTATTTATTTTTTGTGTGTTATTTGTCAGAATGTTTCTTGTATTATTAACTACAACCGAAAATAACTTTTGGACATTAGTTTGGCGGTCACGCACTAGAAATTCGAGCAGAAATTCCCTGGCCTGGAACCATTGTTTGAGCATCCTGAGGGAGGTCTATTAATCCCGGGGACTGCACCAAAATGCAGGCGCCGGCGAAGAGGAAGAAGTGGGGCCCTAGTCAGAATCAGGCGGCGTGCATACCATCCACCGCTTCTGATTGTACTTGTATTACTCGTTAATATTCAGTCCCTGGACAATAAAGTAGACAACCTCAGGGCGAGGATCTCCTTCCAGAGAGACATCAGGGACTGTAACATACTCTGTTTTACGGAATCATTTCCCCCTGTCCATTCACCCAGCAGGGTTCTCCATCCATCGTGCTGACAGGAAGAAAGAACTCTCTTGAGAAAAGAAAGGCAGAGGGGTTTGTTTAATGATTAACAACTAATGGTGTGATTGTGGTAACGTACAGGAACTCAAGTCCTTTTCTTCTCCTGATCTGGAATACCACACCATTAGTGTGGTAATACCACGACCACATTACCTCCCAAGATAATTTTATTCGGTCATCGTCGACGACGTGAGTAAGTCATTTAAGCGTGTTAACCCTGGCAAGTCTGCTGGCCCAGATGACATCCCAAGTCGCATCTTCAGAGTATGTGCAGACCAGCTGGCTGGTGTGTTTGTGGGCATATTCAATTTCTCCATATTCCAGTCTGTTGTCCCCACTTGTTTCAAAATGTCCACCATTGTTCCTCTACCCCCCAAAAAAGGTAACTGAACTAAATGACTATCGCCCCGTAGCACTCACTTCTGTCATCATGAAGTACTTCGAGAGGCTATTTAAGGACCATAACACCTCCACCTTACCCGACAACCTAGACCCACTACAATTAGCATACCGCCCCAACAGATCCACGGACGACGCAATCGCCATTGCACTGTACACTGCCCTATCCCACATGGACAAAATAAACACCTATGAAAAAATTCTGTTCATCGACTACAGCTCAGCCCCTTCTGTACTCCCTGTTCACCCATGAATGTGTGGCAATGCATGTCTCCAACTCAATCATCAAGTTTGCTGACGACACAGTGGTAGGCCGGATTACCAACAATGACGAGACAGCCTACAGGAAGAAAGTGAGAGCCAGGAAAACAACCTCTCCCTCAACTTCAACAAAAGGAAGGAGCTGACTGTGGACTACAGGAGACAGCAGAGAGAGCATGCCCCCATACACATCGACGGGGCAGCAGTGGAGAGGGTCAAAAGCTTGAAGTTCCTCGGCGTGCACATCACTGATGACCTGAAATGGTCCCTTCACACAGGCAATGTGGTCTTCAACCGCAGAAGGCTGAAGAAATTTGGCTTGGCCCCTAAGACCCTGGCGAACTGCTACAGATGCACCATTGAGAACATCCTGTCGGGCTGTATCACAGCCTGGTACGGCAATTTCACTGTCCGCAACTGTAGGGCTCTCCAGAGAGTGGTGTGGTCAGCCCAGCGCATCATCGTGAGCACACTCTCTGTCCTCCAGGACATCTACAGCCCCTGGTGTCAATGGAAGGCCAAGAAGATTAAGGACCTCAGCCACCCGAGCCACAGCCTGTTCACCCCGCTCCCATCTAGAAGGAGTAGACAGTACAGGTGCATTAAAGCTGGGACCAAGAGACTGATAAACAGCTTCTATCTCCAGGCCATCAGACTGTTAAGGATCCGACAATTTTTTTCACCAACATTTTCGCCTTAAATGAAATACCGAAATCTAACTGCCTGTAGCTCAGGCATTGAAGCAAGGATATGCATATTCTTAATACCATTTGAAAGGAAACACGTTGAAGTTTGTGGAAATGTGAAATGAATGTAGGACAATATAACACATTACCTGTCTATATAAGGTCCCAGAGTTGAAAGTGCAGGTCAGAGCAAAAACCAAGCCATGAGGTCGAAGGAATTGTCCGTAGAGCCCCGAGACAGGATTGTGTTGAGGTACAGATCTGGGGAAGGGTATCCAAACATTTCCGCAGCATTGAAGTTCCCATGAACAAAGTGGCCTCCATCATTCTTAAATGGAGGAAGTTTGGAACCACCAAGACTCTTTCTAGAGCTGGACGCCCAGCCAAACTGAGCAACTAGAAGGTCACGCTGAGCTCGAGTTCCTCTGTGGAGATGGGAGAACCTTCTAGAAGGACAACAATCTCTACAGCACTCCACCAATCAGGCCTTTATGGTAGAGTGGCCAGACAGAAGCCACTCCTCATTAAAAGGCACATGAGAGCCCACTTGGAGTTTGCCAAAAGGCACATAAAGGACTCTCAGACTATGAGAAACAAGATTCTCTGGTCTGATGAAACCAAGATTGAACTCTTTGGCCTGAATGCCAATCGTCACGTCTTCCCTAAAGTGAAGCATGGTGGTGGCAGCATGCTGTGGGGATGTTTTTCAGCGGCAGGGACTGGGAGACTAGTCAGGACCGAGGGAAAGATGAACGGAGCAAAGTACAGGGATCATTGATGAAAACCTGCTCCAGGGCGCTCAGGACCTCAGACTGGGGCGAAGGTTCACCTTCCAACAGGACAATGACCCTAAGCACACAGCCAAGACAGGGCAGGACTGGTTTCGGGACAAGTCTCTGAATGTCCTTGAGTGGCCCAGCCAGAGCCCGGACTTGAAGCCGATCTAACATTTCTGGAGAGACCTGAAAATAGCTGTGCAGTGACACTCCCCATCCAGCCTGACAGAGCTTGAGAGGCTCTGCAGAGAAGAATGGGAGAAATATCAGAGCTCAGGATAAGACCCAGATGCAGACAGTTCGAAGTAACAAACGTTTATTACAAAAACAGGGGGCAGGCAGAGGTCAGTAATCCGGAGCAGCGTCCAAGAGGTACAGAAAGGCAGGCAGGCTCAGGGCAGGCAGAATGGTCAAAACCTGGAAAACTAGAAAACAGGGACTAGAGAGAAAAACAGGAGTACGGGAAAAAGGAGGAGACAGAGGGCTGTGAGACAGAGGTTTAATCTTGATACATGAAATGTGGGATATATACGGGTGTGGGGCAACACAAGACGGACAGCAGAGGGGCTAAGGATCTTGGAAATGGGGAAAGGGTCGATAAAATCAAGGGGAAAGTTTACGGGACTCTACCCAGAGGGGCAGATCCCGTGTAGACAGCCATTCCCTCTGCCTAAGACGATAGCGGGGAGCCAGGGTCCAGTAGTAGTCCGCCTCTCGACGATACCTGGATGTGGTCTTGAGAAGAGCTGACTGAGCTCTCTTCCAGGTACACCGACAGAGGCGGACAAACATCTGGGCAGAAGGTCTGTTGACCTCTTCCTCTTGCTCCAGGAAGAACGGGGGCTGATAACCCATGGGGCACTCGAAGGACGAGAGCCCAGTGGCCGAGCAGGAAAGGGTGTCCGGGTGTACTCCACCCACACGAGTTGCTGGCTCCAGGTGGTGGGGTTGGCCGGGACAAGGCACCGAAGAGTCGTCTCCAGGGCCTGATTCGCACACTCTGACTGGTCATTGGATTGGGGATGAAACCCGGAGGACAGGCTGGCCGACGACCCAATGAGTGTGCAGAACGCCTTCCAGAATCGGTACGAGAACTGAGGACCACGGTCAGAAACCATATCCACCGAAAGTCCATCAGCCAAAGAGAGCTGGGCCGTGGGAGGGGAATGAAATGGGTGGCTTTGGAAAACCTGTCCACCACCGTGAGGATAGTGGTGTTTCCATCAGACGGAGGGAGACCAGTGACGAAGTCTTGTTCTGAGCACAGACAGTGCAGGCGGCGACGAATGTGGAGACGTCCGGAACCATGGTGAGCCACCAAAAGCATTGTTGCACAAAGGCCAGGGTCCGATGGGAGCCAGCGTGGCAGGCAAGCCTGTAGGAATGAGCCCATTCCAGGACCAGGGAGCAGGCAGTGTCTGGGACAAACATCTGGTTAGCCGGGCCCCACCCCGGGAACGCTGCGCCTCACTGACCTGGTTCTCTATTCCCCAGACGTGGGTAGCCGCCAGCCACGAGGTAGAAAGAATGGTCTCGGGGTCCGAGGGTGTAAAAGTGGGGCAATAGCGGCGTGAAAGCGCATCTAGCTTAACATTCCCCGGGCGGTAGGAGATGGTGAACCGGGTGAACAACAGGGCCCATCGAGCTTGCCTGGAATTGAGACGCTTGACGGTGCGGGAGATATTCCAGGTTCTTGTGATCCGTCCACACTATGAATGGAAGTTCTGCCCCCTCTAACCAGTGTCTCCACTCCTCCAAGACCATCTTCACCACAAGTAGTTCTCGATTCCCCACATCATAATTCCTCTCCGTGGCATTAAGGCGATGGGAGAAGAAGGCGCAGGGATGCAGCTTAAAGGCAAAACGCTGGGACAGGGTGGCCCCCACTCCGACACCCAAAGCGTCTACCTCCACCGCGAACTGACGGGACAGGTCCGGATGGATCAATATGGGAGCTGTGGTAAATCGGTGCTTAATGTCCAGGAACGCCAGGTCAGCAGCTGGGGACCACGTGAATGGGACCTTGGGAGAGGGGAGTGCTGACAGTGGGGAAGCCAGGGTGCTGTAACTCCGGATAGAGCACGGATAGAAATTGGCAAATCCTAAGAAACATTGCTGCTGCACTCTGGACGTGGGTTGGGACCATTCCACCACCGCTCTCACCTTTCCCGGGTCCATCTGCACATTCCCAGCAGCGATGATGTATCCAAGGAAGGAGATGGTGGAGCTATGGATCTCGCATTTTTCGGCTTTGACATACAGCTGGTTCTCCAGGAGAAGCTGTAGGACTTGTCGGACGTGGAGAACATGTTCTTGAGCCAAGCGGGAAAAGACGAGGATGTCGTCGAGGTAGACAAACATGAACTGGTTCAAAAATATTCCGGAGAACGTCATTAACCAGGGCCTGGAACACAGCAGGAGCATTGGTCAAACCTGAATGGCATCACCAGGTATTCATAGTGTCCACTAGCAGTGTTGAAGGCTGTCTTCCACTCGTCACCTTCCAGTATCCGTACCAGGTGGTAGGCGTTCCGCAGGTCTAAGGAGTAGTATTGTGGGTAACCCTGCCTATAGAGCGCCCATCCAGTGCTCTAACTGGGGACTGAAGAGGGGCTGAGTGGGGATGCCCAGCTCAGACACCAGGGTGGCGTCCATGAAACTCTCGTGGGCCCCAGAGTCAATGAGAACCCGGAGAGATTTAGACTGGTCACCCCACAGCAGGATGGCATGGAGAGGGGTGCGAGGAAGGGGAGAAGAAAAACTCTCCATATGGCCCACCAGAGTACTCGTACCTACTGATGAGCCTGGTCTCTATAAAGGACAGGTAGACACATAATGACCGGCAGATCCGCAATACAGATAACTCTGGGTACTAAGTCTGCATAAGTGTTCAGCTGGAGACAGCCTAGCTCTGCTGAGTTGCACTGCTGACAGCGGTGTTACTGGGGGGCTGGGAGACTACTGTCGTGGCCGGCGGCCTCACAGATAATCCGCAGAATTGCTCCAGAAATGTATTCAAGGCACAGTCATGGCGTTCTGCCAAGGTCTGGAATCCGTTCATAGGACCTTGGAGTAACTCCTCGTGCCTCCCAATGGTGGCTCCTTGGGTGGAGGTACAGAACGGCAGGCAGGGTCAGGGCAGGCTCAGGGTCAGGGCAGGCCGAGGTCAGTAATCCAGGCCAGTGTCACAAGGTACAGAATGGCAGGCAGGCTAAGGGTCAGAGCAGGCAGAATGGTCAAAACCTGGAAAACTAGAAAACAGGGACTAGAGAGAAGAACAGGAGTACGGAAAAAACGTTGGTAGGCTTGACGAGACAAGACAAACTGGCAACAGACAAACAGAAAACACAGGTATAAATGCACATGGGATAATGGGGAAAATGGGAGACACCTGGAGTGGGGTGGAGACAAGCACAAGACAGGTGATACAGATCAGGGTGTGACAAGAAACTGCGCAAATACAGGTGTGCCAAGCTTGTAGCTTCATATCCAAGAAGACTCGAGGCTGTAATCACTGCCAAAGGTGCTTCAACAGAGTTCTGTGTAAAGGGTCTGAATGATTATGTAAATGTGATATTTAAGTTTGAGATTTTTCATAAATTTGCAAAAATGTCTAAAAAAGGTTTTTTCTTTGACATTATGAGGTATTGTGTGTAGATTGATGAGGAAAAAACAATTTAATCAATTTTAGAATAAGGCTGTAATGTAATAAAACGTGGAAAAAGTCAAGGGGTCTGAATACTTTCCGAAATGCACTGTATACAAATGTATGTGGACACCCGTTCAAATAACTGAATTTGGCTATTTCAGCCACACCCGTTGATGACAGGTGTATAAAATCGAGCACACAGCCATGCAATCTCCATAGGTAAACATTGGCAGTAGAATGGCCTTAATGAAGTGCAGTGGCAGTTCATTTCAACTGGAGGGGCCAAGATGGGGCCAGTTGTACTGTTAGAGGGGCCAGTTACATTAGACGTTATTGTTGTCATCGTATTCTTCACTGCATTGCAGGCATTAGCAGGCAAAAGACCATGTTCATAATCATCATCGTTGCCACTGTCTAGTAACGGATGTAAAAAAAGAACGATAGAAAAAATTTGTTAATAAAAAATTATTTCATACTCCACATTTAGGGGGGCCACAAGGGGGTCCAAAATTGTTGTCACAGGGGCACTGGCCCCCCCTGCCCCCCCAGAACCGCCACTGCTGAAGTGCTATGTGACTTTCAATGTGGCACCGTCATACGATGCCACCTTTCCAACAAGTCAGTTTGTAAAATTTCTGCCCCACACACTACCGAATTCCAAACTGTCAGCACAAGAACTGTTCGTCGGGAGCTTCATGAAATGGGACTCCATGGCCGAGCAGCCACACACAAGCCTAAGATCATCATGCGCAATGCCATCACTCTGGATTGATGAATGACGCTTCACCATCTGGCAGTCCGACGGACAAATCTGGGTTTGGCGGATGCCAGGAGAACGCTACCTGACCGAATGCATAGTGCCAACTGAAAAGTTTGGTGGAGGAGGAATAATGGTCTGGGGCTGTTTTTCATGGTTCGGGCTATCTTAGTTCCAGTGAAGGGAAATCTTAACGCTACAGCATACAATGACATTCTAGACGATTCTGTGCTTCCACAGGGCTCTGACCTCAACCCCATCAAACACCTTTGGGATGAATTGGAACCCCAACCTCCGAGCCAGGCCTAATGGAAGCAAGTCCCCGCAGTAATGTTAGAACATCTAGTGGAAAGCTTTCCCAGAAGATTGGAGGCTGTTATAACAGCAAAGGGGGGACCAACTCCATATTAATGCCCATGATTTTGGAATTAGATGTTTGATACACACGGGAAACTGTTGAGCGTGAAAAATCCAGTAGCGTTGCAGTACTTGACACAAACCGGTGTGCCTGGCACCTACTACCATACCCTGTTCAAAGCCACTTAAATATTTTGTCTGGCCCATTCACCCTCTGAGTGGCACACATACACAATCCATGTCTCAATTTTCTCAAGGATTAAAAATCCTTCTTTAACCTTTCTCCTCCCTCCAGCTACACTGATTGAAGTAGATTTAACAAGTGACAACAATAAGGGATAATAGCTTTCACCTGGTCAGTCTATGTCATTGAAAGAGCAGGTGTTCATAATGTTGTGGACACTCAGTGTCTATATTCCGGTCTCTGTTATTGCTGGTACTGATATTTCTTAATTTCTTACTTTTTGATTATGTGTGTATTGTATTTTTGTTTTGTTTTCTAGGCATTATTACTGCACTGTGGAAGCTGGAGAGAAAAAAGCAGAATTTTAGTACATTTCGTTCTATAGGGTTTTGTCAAGAAGGGACACACATTTTCGTAGCAGGAGAAGGTACACAGCAGGTTAGGTTATTAACCTAGCAGACGAGGATAATTAGGTTAAGGTTAAGGAATAAAGGGTTAGGGATTGCGAAAAAATTATAATTAATTTACGTCATATATGGCAACAGCTGTATCCCATCTAGACTTTGCCTTTATATAGTATGTTTCCTATCAGTGGCTCCTTCTACTTTCGCCTTCTCGGAAACCACGTGGTTTGTACACAGCCATTCCATAATCTCCGGCTACTCCCTCCGACAGAAACCGCAGCGCGTTTGCAAAGATGAATATGTGGCTATACCGACTCTTGAACTTTGCCGAGCAATTATGCACTATGGTTCATTTTTAACATGTCATTGGAGTACAGGATGAACAACCCAGCAAATAGCTGTGGAATTACTTCCAAATCTCATGTGTTCAATAATATGTTAGGTTTCTATTTACGCTCTGAATAAGTTTCGTTTTTAATTTGAAGTTTTGATTTCAGTCTGACGAGGGAGGTTGCCGAATAGAAAGAACAGTGCTAAAATGCATATGTACTTTGATTGGTCCTCTACTACTATGGGCGTCAACCTTTGCAAAAGCTTAGCTATGACAGGCTTTATCGCGTATGGGCTGTGCCATTGAACAGCTGTTCATATAAAAGTTGGTATTTTCAGAATGATTTTATTGACAGTACAAATGTTAATATCATATGTTGTCTGAGCCACCAGGCTGGTGAAGTGGAGGGACCTTTCCCATTTATCTTGACTTCACCTTTTCGTACCGTTTTCAACGTTATTCAAGGTAGGTGCAGGTTACTGAATTTACCTGGTTCTTACAGCAATCATTACCTAGGTAAAACACACCCCCAAAAAAGCATTGCGCGTGTAGGGAATTTTGACCAAATCATAGATAGTTTCAAAGGAAACCAAATCAAGGAAAGAGTGAAACTGAAAGTTTACTTGCTAATAATAACACTTACATTTTCTTATATTATTGATATGGTGATATTTAAAGTGTACATTTCATACATTTTTTGGTCACAAAAGAGATAATAATTTGCAACTTCAATTTCTGCAATTGAAGTTGCAAATTGCTTGGATTTGTTATTATGCTTTTTTAATGTATTTTCTTTGTAAATTGTATTGGACTTCATTTTTTTAATTTTACCTTTATTTAGCTAGGCAAGAACAAATTCTTATTTACAATGATGGCCTAGGAACAGTGGGTTAACTGCCTTGTTCAGGGGCAGAACGACAGATTCAGCTAAGCTGAAGGCTACACACCACCACAATTGTAATCATAGCTGGTGACTGAATATATTTACATTTTAGTCATTTAGCAGACACTCTTATCCAGTTAGTCCCACTTAGCTGTCTTAAGATGAATGCACTATCACATATCACAGTCATAGTAAGTGCATTATTCCCAGTGGTGTAAAGTACTTAAGTAAAAATATTTTAAAGTCGTTTTTTGGAGTATCTGTACTTTACTTTACTATTTATATTTTGGGCAACTTTTACTTCACTACATTCCTAAAGAAAATAATGTACTTTTTACTCCCTACATTTTTTATGAGCCCCAGAAGTACTCGTTACATTTTGAATGCTTAACAGGACAGGAAAATGGTCCAATTCACACACTTCACACACACCTCAATAGACCATCCCTGGTCATCCCTACTGCCTCTGATCTGGCGGACATACTAAACGCAAATGCATATTTTATAAATTATGTCTGAGTGTTGGAGTGTGCGCCCCGCTATCCGTAAATTAAAGCAAAAAGAAAATGGTGCCCGTCTGCTTTGCTTAATATAATGAATTGAAATGATTTATACTTTTACTTTTGATACTTAAGTATATTTAGAACCACATACTTTTAGACTTTTACTCCAGTAGTATTTTACTGGATGACTTCCACTTTTACTTCAGTAACTTTCTATTAAGGTATCTATACTTTTACTCAAGTATGACAATTGGGTACTTTTTCCACCACTGATTATTCCTCAATAAAGTAGCTATCAGCAAAGTTAGGGCAGGGACTCTGCTGTCCTAGCTTCAGGGAGAAGCTGGTTCCTCCATTGGGGTGCCAGGCCAGAGAAGAGCTTGGTCTGCGCTGTAGGTGTGGGAGAACCAAGAGACCAGAACAGAATACTCAGGTTTTATGGTCACATACACTAGATAGGTGCAGTGGAACGTGTTGTTTTTACAGAGTCAGCCATAGTAGCACGGCGCTCCTGGAGCAAATTAGAGCACATCGCCAGATTTTTTGTTGTTGGCTCAGGTTTTCGAACCAGCAACCTTTTGATTAGTGGCCCAATGCTATAATCGCTAGGCTACCTGCCACCCTACCATTTGGGTGTAGGTTTTGACCAGACCCTGAAGGTTGCTCTGAGGCTGCTCTGGAGGCAAGTACCATAGTTTTGTAGTGGATGTGGCTTCGACTGGGAAGCCAGTGTAGTGTGCAGAGTAGCGGGTGAATTTGGTGACATGGGAGAATTTGGGAAGGTTGAACACCAGGATAGCTGCAGCGTTCTGGATAAATTGCAGGGGTTTGATGGCACAAGAAGGGAGCCCAGCCAACAGTGAGTTGCAGTAGTCCAATCAGTCAGTATGTGATAATGGTTATAAATCCTTGATTTGGAACAGGTAACTAATAGATTTTCTCTTAATAGGAGACACAGTACACTCAATGGTTCAATGCATAATCTAATTTACTAATAAAAACAGTCCTGTTCATCAGTGCAGGAAATGCTGAAATATGTCCTCTCAGTGTTTTTTTTGTAAAGACATATTTTTCTGTTTTGACAGGAGTTTCTGTCCATGACTGGCTGACTTTTACTAAGCCTGTTGATTCAGCTCCACTGTCCGTGACTAAAGTTTGACTAAATAATTGACTGGCAGCCTGTTCCGACAGACTGGAATTCAAGTGAAGTGCATAGACATTTTCTGTGCATGTGATTTACAGCAGCATGACACGGAGGGAGTTCACCATGAAATTTAATCCACGAGGTAAAGTAGGTTGTATCTCAGACATTCAACAGATATTCAAAAGACATTCGTGGTTAGCCTATTTAAACGTTGACAACAGTTTCCATTCCTCTCTGATTACTACATTTCCATTCCTCCCTACAAAGGATCTTTCAGAAGGTAATGTTTTAGTTTGTGACTGCGGTGAAAGGGCCCTTGAGTGTCTAAGTGATGTGGTTAAAAAATGTTTACCTTTTAACTGCAATAACTGTTTTGATCATTCTTACAGAAACCTCAAATAAAAGTCAAATTAGTCAAAAAAAGTCTGGTCTACTTTTACAACCTTTGATTTACATAAAACTAAGTGTTGTTTTGATATAAATAATCAAATCATATAAAATTGCATTTATCCTTAATGAATGTGGATTTTCATAGGAACATCAAAACAAGTGCAAATTATTCTAAAAGGTCCGGCCTACTTTTACAAACTTTAATTTGTATAAAAAATAAAGATTTGATAGAAAAAAATCAAAACATATAAAATGCATTTAAATATTTTTCGCCTCCCTAAAAAATTATTGACTGTCATAGAAACATAAAACAGGTGCAAATTATTCTAAAAAGGTCTGGCCTACTTTTACAACCTTTGACTTGCATAAAAAGTCAAGTGTTGATTTGATAGAAATAATAAAATAATATAAAATAGCATTTAAATATCACTATAACGTTTTCATGGATTGTCATAGAAACATAAAACTACATCCAAATTATTCAAACCAAACCCTCAATGGAACTGACGCAAGCCATCACCGCCATACAAGTTTCGGCTGTACAAATGTGACCGACCGCCTTGATTCGGTCTTATGTATCAAAAATTATTATTATTATTTTTTTTTTCATTGGATAAAAGCAGAGACACAGCTACAAAATGGTATAGCATTCACTGAATTTGAGGAACAATGGGAAAGTAATTCTGCTTTGAAAATTGATAAACTTTTAACCCCACTTTTGAGAAAAAGGACTTTGAATGTTTTAGTACCTGCTGGAGAGCTCTTCTTTATCTTCACTTTGTCTTCACCCATTCAGCATTGTTCACACCCTCTTAAGCTTTAGTTCCACCAATCTCTTTAAGGGTTGATCCGAGCGTTCTGTCCTAACAACAGCAGTCAAGCACCCAAGCTAACTGGCTAACAGTTGTTGCAGTGACATTCTATTAAAATGGACACTTGCATAGTGGAGTCTTTTGTTAAGACATGTAGCTAGCTAGCTAAACAATGAACCTTAATCACAACTCATGGCGTTACTACCCTGCATGAATCTGCAGGTAGCTAACCACCACGTCCAATGTTAGCTAGCTAACATTAAGCTATAACAAGCAAAACAAATGGCTCTGAGATACGACTAATAATATCATACACGTAACGTTAGCTAGCTAGCTAACAGTACACTTAAACTTCAAATAAAAACAACTTTGTCAAAATTAGAAACATGTAATAACTGAAAATGTAGCTAGCTACACTATCTTACCCGTATACATCATGGTTGGATGCTTCTCCCTGTCACGGATGCCATGGTTGCCCTTAGTTTGAAGATGTAATCCAGAGACAGGTGTTTTCTCCATGCTCTAATTCCACTGATTTCAAAACTCGGTCCTCCAGAAAGTTGAGAGCAACACTTATGCAGTTCAATATTTTCTTAACCTTTCTAGGACACACGTTCCGCTAGCGGACCCCCCCACAACATTCCGCTGAAAAGGCAGCATGGGTAATTCAAAAATATTTTTTAGAAATATGTAACTTTCACACATTAACAAGTCAAATACAGCAAATGAAAGAATCTTAATCTACCCATCGTGTCCGATTTCAAAAATGCTTTACAGCGAAAACACAACATATGATTATGTTAGATCACCACCAAGTCCAAAAAACACACAGCCATTTTCCCAGCCAAAGATAGGAGTCACAAAAAGCAGAAATAGAGATAAAATTAATCACTAACCTTTGATGATCTTCATCAGATGGCACTCATAGGACATCATGTTACACAATACATGTATGTTTTGTTCGATAATGTGCATATTTATATCCAAAAATCTCAGTTTACATTGGCGCCATGTTCAGAAATGCCTCCAAAATATCCGGAGAAATTGCAGAGCCACATCAAATAACGGGAAATACTCATCATAAACTTTGATGAAAGATACATGTTTTACATAGAATTAAAGATACACTTGTTCTTAATGCAACCGCTGTGTCAGATTTCAAAAAAACTTTACGGAAAAAGCACACCATGCAATAATCTGAGACGGCGCTCAGATATAACAACATTTCTCCGCCATGTTGGAGTCAACAGAAATACGAAATTACATCATAAATATTCCCTTACCTTTGATGATCTTCATCAGAATGCACTCCCAGGAATCCTAGTTCCACAATAAATTGTTGTTTTGTTCGATAATGTCCGGTATTTATGTCCAAGTAGCTACTTTTGCTAGCACGTTTAGAAAACATATCCAAACGCTCGCTCAGGGCCAGGCGAACTCGGACGAAAACTTCAAAAAGTTATATTACAGGTCGAATAAACTGGTCAAACTAAGTAGAGAATCAATCTTTAGGATGTTGTTATCATATATATCCAATAACGTTCCAACCGGAGAATTCCTTCGTGTCTGTAGAAGTAATGGAACGCAAGGCGATATCATGTGGAATGGGCGTGACCAGGAACTGGCAATCTGCCAGACCACTGACTCATTCCCCTCTCATCCGGCCCCACATCACAGTATAAGCTTCATTCAACGTTCTACAGACTGTTGACATCTAGTGGAAGGCGTAGGAAGTGCAAACAGATCCATATCTTACTGGGATTTGAACAGGCGATGAGTTGAATATTGACCAGCCTCAGAATTTCCACTTCCTGTTTGGAAGTTTGCCTGCCATATGAGTTCTGTTATACTCACAGACATAATTCAAACGTTTCTAGAAACTTCAGAGTGTTTTCTATCCAATAGTAATAATAATATGCATATATTAGCATCTGGGACAGAGTATGAGGCAGTTCAATTTGGGCACGCTATTCATCCAAAGTGAAAATGCTGCCCCCTATCCCTAAAAAGTTAACAAACTATAGATTTGGCAAGTCGGTTAGGACATCTACTTTGTGCATGACACAAGTCATTTTCCCAGCAATTGTTTACAGACAGATTATTTCACTTATAATTCACTATATCACAATTCCAGTGGGTCAGAAGTTTACATACACTAAATTGACTGTGCCTTTAAACAACTTAGAAAATTCAAGAAAATTATGTCATGGTTTTAGAAGCTTCTGATAGGCTAATTGACATAATTTGAGCCAATTGGAGGTGTACATGTGGATGTATTTCAAGGCCTACCTTCAAACTCAGTGCCTCTTTGCTTGACATCATGGGAAAATCAAAAGAATCAGCCAAGATTGTGGACCTCCACAAGTCTGGTTCATCCCTGGGAGCAATTTCCAAACACCTGAAGGTACCACGTTCATCTGTACAAACAATAGTACGCAAGTATAAACACCATGGGACCACGCAGCCGTCATACCACTCAGGAAGGAGACGCGTTCTGTCTCCTAGAGATGAACGTACTTTGGTGCGAAAAGTGCAAATCAATCCCAGAACAACAGCAAAGGACCTTGTGAAGATGCTGGAGGAAACGGGTACGAAAATATCTATATCCACAGTAAAATGAGTCCTATATCGACATAACCTGAAAGGCCGCTCAGCAAGGAAGAAGCCACTGCTCCAAAACTGCCATAAAAAAGCCAGACTACAGTTTGCAACTGCACATGGGAACAAAGATCATACTTTTTGGAGAAATGTCCTCTGGTCTGATGAAACAAAAATAGAACTGTTTGGCCATAATGACCATTGTTATGTTTGGAGGAAAAAGGGGGAGGCTTGCAAGCCGAAGTTGTGGAAAAATGGCTTAAGGACAACAAAGTCAAGGTATTGGAGTGGCCCTCACAAAGCCCTGACCTCAACCCTAGAGAAATGTTGTGGGCAGAACTGAAAAAGCTCATGCGAGCAAGGAGGCCTACCAACCTGACTCAGTTACACCAGCTCTGTCAGGAGGAATGGGCCAAAATTCACCCAACTTATTGTGGGAAGCTTGTGGAAGGCTACCCGAAATGTTTGACCCAAGTTAAACAATTTAAAGGCAATGCTACCAAATACTAATTGAGTGTATGTACATTTCTGACCCACTGGGAATGTGATGAAAATAAATAAAAGCTGAAATAAATAATTCTCTCTACAATTTTTCTGACATTTTACATTCTTAAAATAAAGTGGTGATCCTAACTGACCTAAGACAGGGAATTTTTGAGTTGAAATATATATGAAATATGAAAACTGAGTTGAAATATATTTGGCTAAGGTGTATGTAAACTTCCGACTTCAACTGTGTATATATATATATTATTTAAGATACTGGTTTGAATCGGTAGGGTTTCAGATGTTTTCGGAAGATGGGCAGGGACTCTGCTGTCTTTGATTCAAGGGGAAGCTGGTTCCGCTATTGGAGTGCCAGGACAGAGAAATGCTTGGCCTGGGCTGAGCGGGGTGGGGTGTAGCCTGAAGGTAGGGAGGGGCAGTTCCTCTTGGATGTGAGCTTCAACTGGAAGCCAGTGGAGTGTGCGGAGGAGCGGGGTGACATGAGAGAACTTGGGAAGGTTGAGAGCCAGGAGGGCTGCTGCGTTCTGGATATGTTGCAGCGGTTTGATGGCACAAGTGGGGAGCCCAGCCAACAGCGAGTTGCAGTAGTCCAGACGGGAGAGGACAAGTGCCTGGATTAGGACCTGCGCCGCTTCCTGTGTGTGGTAGGGTCGTACTTTATGGATGTTGTAGAGCATGAACCTGCAGGAGCGGGTCAGTGCTTTGATGTTTGCGGAGAACAACAGGGTGTTGTCCAGGGTCACGCTAAGGTTCTTTGCACTCTGGAAGGGTTACACTGCGGAGTTGTCAACCGTGATGGAGAGGTTTTTGAGCAGACAGGTCTTCCCCGGGAGGAAGAGCAGATTCCGTCTTGTCTAGGTTGAGCTTGAAGTGGTGGGCCGACATCCAAGTTGAGATATTTGCCAGGCACGCAGAAATGCGTCTCGCCACCTGGGTGTCAGAAGGGGGGAAGGAGAAAAGTAGTTGAATGTCATCCACAAAGCAATGATTAGAGAGACCATTTGAGGATATGATGGAGCCGAGTGACTTGTTGTATAGAGAGAAGAGGAGAGGGCCTAGAACCGAGTCATGGGGGACACCAGTAGTAAGAGTACGTGGGGCAGACACAGATCCTCTCCACGTCACCTGGTAGGAGCGGCCTGCCAGGTATGATGCAATCCAATAGTGCATAGCCTGAGACGCACAGCCTTGAGAAGGTGGAGAGGAGGATTTGATGGGTCATGGTGTCAAAGGCAGCGGATACATGATGAGTACAAAGGAGAGAGGCGTAGTGTAGTTCTGTGTGAGTGAGACCAGTGGACTCAATAGGCTGAGTGAATGAGTAGTGGATGTCGTCAACCTTTTTTTCAAAGTGGTTGACAAAGTCGTCCGCAGAGAGGGAGGTGGAGGATTAAGGAGGGGGGAGATGGTGTAAAATAGTTTCCTAGGGTAAGAAAGTGGCTTTAGCAGAGGATACAGAGAAAGAGAAGGTATAGAGGAGGGAGTGAAATGATGATAGGTCCTCCAGAAGTTTCGTTTTCCTCCCTTTTCGCTCAGCTGCCTGCAGCCCTGTTTTGTAAGCTCGCAATGAGTCACTCAGCCACGGAGCAGGAGGGGAGGGCCGAGCCGGCCGGGAGGAAAGGGGACAGTGCAAGTCATAGGAAGCGTAAAGGGAGGAGAGTAGGGTCGAAGAGGCAGAATCAGGAGACAGAAGGGAGAAGGATTTAGCAGAAGGAAGAGATGAGAGGATAGAAGAGGAGAGAGTAGTGGGAGAGAGAGAGCAAAGATTGTGACGGCGCATGACCATCTGAGTAGGGGCTGAGTGATTAGGGTTAATAATCAGTACTCTAACTCCCCTTTGCGCTGGTCTGGAGCAATGAAGTGGTGATGCAGGGTACCGTACTAAACCACAAATTACCTCTAAGACTTGTAAATTGCCCCCAACCCCTTCTACGCTGCTGCTACTCTCTGTTATTATCTATGCATTGTCACTTCAATAACTCTACCTACATGTACATATTACCTCAATTACTTGACACCGGTGCCCCCGCACATTGACACTGTACCGGTACCCCTGTATATAGCCCCGCCATTATTATTTACTGCTGATCTTTAATTATTTGTTATTGTTATCTCTTACTTTTTGGGGGGTATTTTCTTAAAACGGCATTGTTGGTTAAGGGCTTGTAAGTAAGCATTTCACTGTAAGGTCTACACCTGTATTCGCCGCATGTGACAAATAGAATTTGATTTGATGGCCTAAGAGAGGTGAAACAAGGGCTGTGGCGGTCATGACATTTCGTCAGCCAGTGATTGTCAAGCAAATAACTGTCGGCCTCACTGTAAACACATTCAGTATCTCCTGGCTTCCACACTCATGCAGACCTTTGGAACATCTACATTTTAAAAAGTCTAATAAATCCATGTAATATAGCCTACACCTTCACAATAAATACATTATTTATTTTAGACAGGTCTAAAGAAACATGATATGAAGAAAACATAGTTTATTTCAGAAGAACAGAATAGCATACTCTGAGTTGTTCTGATCTGGCTATGCCATATGGCGGTGGGCTACATTAGTCCATTTAGCAGACAAGATTTGCTTAGAATTCCGAGGAATTATTTTATATTTTATTTTATAAAATAGAAAGGATATTTTCTCCAAACGATTTGAGGGAGTGCGCACATTCTGTGTTGAGCGGTTAACAAAGAAATAGGTACACCTATATCGTTAATTTAGAGTTATTCATGTAACTTTATTTGTTCTACAAACGTTGGGCTATATGTTTGGTTTTTAATACATTGTAAGGCTGCATGATGCGACTCGAATGATTATTTGAAAAAAGTAGCTTGAAAGGCATGAGCTCTGCTTTGTTTTTTGCACAGGCTGTAAACACTTCGTCAGTCTCTCATTCACAATTTGAGAAGCACTTGATAATGCTTCGAATTTCCCGGCGGCATCCCCTTTGTGTGGCCATAATGCACCCTAAAAAATCCATGTCTTTAGGTGCCCTTCTCCCTGAGTGCTGCCTGCTCCGAAGCACTTCTCACTCACACAGCTCTCCATCACGTGATCTCTTTCTCACAGGCTGCAAGGGAAGACATACACATCAGGGACGCAACTAGGCTACATGAGGTCTGCAACTATGACACTATTTTATTTTTTTAAATAAGGCATTGTTCCTTGCCTTAAGCTGGGCATCAAGTGATAGTATATAATTCACAAGTGATAAACTAATATTGTCACCCATCAGATTAGTCTTGATTTAATCTTGTCTTTACATATACTAAATAATATACAGTGGGCTCCAAAATTACTGGCACCCCTGACTGGCAATTCACAAACAATACTTTAAAAATATAAACAATATAATTATAGAGATAAACTCAAAATACCAACATGTGAGAAATACTGTACTTTTAATGTTTCAATGGAACCAACCAAAATCATACAATTATTTTATACAAAATATATTTCAGCAAACTCAAGGTTTCATAATTATTGGCATTGTCACGTTCCTGACCTTATTTCCTTTGTTTAGTCTTTGTTTAGTTGGTCAGGATGTGAACTGGGTGGGTATATTCTATGTTTTGTGTTTCATTGGTTTAGGTGTGTCTTATTGGCCTGATTATGGTTCTCAATCAGAGGCAGGTGTTTTACGTTGTCTCTGATTGGGAACCATATTAAGGTAGGCTGTTTTCACTGATTGTTTGTGGGTGATTGTTTCCTGTCTTTGTGTTCTGCACCAGATAGGACTGTTTTCGGTTTTCACATTTATTGTTTTGTTGCTTGTAGTGTTCACGTTATATTCTTTATGAAATCATGTTGAACACTAGCCGCGCTGCGTTTTGGTCCTCTCTTTCATCCCAGGAAGAAAGCCGTTACAGGCATTCCTCATTTAGAACTTAGTGCAACCACCTCTGGCTAGGATAACAGCATGGAGTCTTTTCCTGTAATGTTTGACAAAGTTAAGGAACACATTTGGAGGGATTTTGGACCATTCCTCTATGCAGATCCTTTCAAGATCCTTCACATTCTTGGGTTTGCGCTTCTCAACTTCCCTCTTCAGGTCACAGTATTGGATTGAGGTCCGGCGACTAAGATGGCCATGGCAGAACATTGATTTTGTTGTCACAGAACCATTTCTGTGTGGATCTTGAGGTATGATTTGGGTCATTGTCTTGTTGGAAAGTCCACCTATGGCCAAGTCCCAGCGTTCTGGCAGAGGCAACCAGATTGTCAGCCAAAATTGCCTGATACTTGGTGGAATTCATTATGCCATCAATCTTAACCAGTGCACCTGGACCTCTGGAATTAAAACAGCCCCAAAACATCACTGACCCACCACCATATTTCACCGTGGGTATGAGGTGCCTCTCCTTGTATGCATCTCTGTTTCTACGCCAAACATGCCGATGCTGTATCTGACCAAAACGTTAAATTCTGGTCTCATCTGACCAGAGCACCTTCATCCAGTCATAATTTAAATGACGTTTGGCAAACTCCAAGCGCTTGCGTCTGTGTCTTGGGGTCTGAAAGGGCTTTCTTCTGGCAACGCTTCCAAAGAGCCTGTCGTTGTGGAGGTGGCATCTGATGGTGCTTTTTGCTTTTTTCTTCTGGCAACATGAGCTCATGGGCTCTCATGAAGTGTTTGATTTGAATTTCGATTACTTTTGCATTGATGTCCGAGTGATTAGAGGGACAATACCAGGCAGTTAGCAAGTTTGGTAAGCTGCTAATGACCATCAGCAGCATCAGAGCTTGGAGAAGCCTAATTACCGTGACTAAACAGTCAGGTAGAATTTGACTGCCTTCATGACTTGTGACCGCCGGTGTGGCGGTAATACAGTCATCGCAACAGCCCTAGGTGAAACCACTCCCCCACCCCCCCCCCCCAATGCAGCCACTGATTACCAAAACAAGTCACAAATTGCCCTGCCCCTTGATCCTGGTTGATGTGTCAACAACTATCTGCAATATATGTATTCAAAGAGAACAAATCATAGTTGTTATGCTGGAAAGTAGATGGTACATGTTTATTCTTCCCTGTCCTCAGTGTTTTCTCCACTGAACAAAGAGACCAGATGTAGTTTTTACCCAAACCTAGCCTGTGGTTGACCAATTATAATTCCTTTCAATAAAATTGGGCCAATGGCCAAATACCAAGTATCCCGTTTCGGGCTCAATGTATAGACAATTTGGACCAATGAGAACTTGCCACATGTAGCTATGAGTCCCAGACTGGAATTCCTACAAAGATCCGAAACAGATGTTGAACTGAAAAACACTAGTTCCATTGCTCTCTAGCCCTCTTGACCCCTAGTCCTCTGTGTTGTGTATTTGAAAGATGAATATTCATGATCTAGATCTTCAACATGTGAAATTAACATATTTTGAAATGGGGGAAAAATACAGACAAGCATATTTGTCTTAGAATATTCTTACAAATAGTACATTATATGGAATCACTCTGTATGAAATAATAGGGGTTGACATAATTTTTGAATCTCTACACCTTCCTTTGTCCTTCATACAAACACCATATGTAAGGTCCCTCAGTCAAGTCTTGAATTTCAAGCACAGATTCAAGTATAAAGACCAGGGAGCTATTCGAAAGCCTCATAAAGAAAGGCAGTGATTGGTAGATGGGTAACAATAAGAAATCAGACATTGAATATACTGTGTCTTTAAGCATGGTCAAGTTAATAATCATGCTGTGTCAAAGATGCAGTCATCCTTCTGATCTGAGCTGCAGGACAGGACGTTGGAGAAGGCTCATGGTAGAGAAATGAACATAGAATTCTCTGGCAACAGCTATGGTGGACATTCCTGCAGTCAGCATGCCAATTCCACGCTCCCTCAAAACTTGAGACATCTGTGGCATTGTGTTGTGTGACAAAACTGTACATTTTAGAGTGGCCTTTTATTGTCCCTGGTACAAAGTGCACCTGTGTAATGATCATGCTGTTTAATCAGCTTCTTGATATGTCACAATTGTCAGGTGGAAGGATTATTTTGGCAAAGGAGAAATGCTCACTAACAGCGATATAAACAAATTAGTGCATAACATTTGAGAGAAATAAGCTTTTTGTGCATACAGAACATTTCTGGGATCTTTTATTTCAGCTCATGAAACATGGGACCAAAACTTTACATGTTGCGTTTATATTTTTATTCAGTGTAGTAATCTGAGAGGAATGGAAATTGTTGTCAACGTTTAAATAGGCTAATGGTGAATGTTTGTTGAATGTCTGTTGAATATCTGATATAAAACCTACTTTACCTCTGTATGAAATCCCCAAGATGGCAACAGCTCCACTAATTCATTTCTCAGCCAGGTTCACCATCATAAGACACACTGCCGTGCTGCTTTTTACATCACATTTCTACACCATCAGTCTACACGGGACATGCTGCTGTACAAATCAATATGTGATATTTCAGGAAAAGTGAAATGCACTTCAATTTGATTTCAGCCTACATACCCTAGTTTAATTCAACTATATCCATTCACTGAGTTACACAGAATGTAATACAAAGAGAATGTCACATAAAACTTATTCGGGCAGGATCCTGTTAAGCAACTGTGGTCTTACCCAGCAGTAGCCTACTATAGAGTAGCTGCCTCTCTTCCTCAACCCTCCAAAGACTAAAGAAGCTTATAGTTGACAAATAGTACGTCAGAGTTCTCAATTCAGTTTTCAATTCAGGAAGTAAATTGAAATTCAATTAATTAATTAAAAATTACCCATTGTTTTCTGTGACGATATTTCAATTCGCTTCCTGAATTTTCAGACATGAAAACCGAACTGAGCCCAACCCTGGTGTACATGGCTGTAGTCATACATGGATGTGGTGACGATTTGATCACAGCATCTGAAAGTAAGCACAGTTTGACCTGTGCAAAGGATTACAATGCAGCCTGTATGTGCAGTTGGCGATAAATATGGCATGCGACAGTTAGTAGGCTATGTATTGTACTGTGTTTCCCACTATACTGGTTATCCTCTGACCTCCATACTGAGGTGCCTATGGAATGATACAGGAAAACACTGATTGCCATTCCCTGTCCCTGGTTTCTAGATGGCCCAGTGGTTCCAGCTGCAGCAGCTAGACTCCAAGTACCTGGAGCAGGTGGACCAGCTGTATGATGATACTTTCCCTATGGAGATCCGCCAGTACCTCAGTGCCTGGATAGAGAGCCATGACTGGTGAGTGAGCTGCAGTAAGCAACAGACTGCCAAGGGGTGTGTAGTTTACACAGTCAGTATGTGTAGATGCATTTGAAGGCTGTGGTGTAACTGCTCTCATGATGTATTTTGCTTTGTTTGGCCTTGTTAATGTAGATTTAGAAAGCCTGCGCCAACTACTGTGATAAGAAAACTGAAAGTAAAAGTAACATGCTTGTAAAGGTTGTGGACTACTTGAAATGTTTGTTGTCATTGGTGTAAGGTTGTTGACCTTTTTCACCTCACAACTTTCACCACACAAATTACTGCAAAAAAAAAAGTAATTCCTGCCAATCAGCATGCCCGCATTTGGACTCTGGCCCTGCCCACTCTAGCTCAGAGTGGTTATAGCAAATTTGGCTGCCGACCAAATTATCAGAAGTGTTTGGCAGTGCATCCGCAATAACCACAAGTTAATTCCTAGTGTAAAAGAAGATTGTGTGTGTGATTACTATGTGTGGTGATGATAAAGATTAATACAATTCCTGGACTGAGATGCATCCGTACCATTCTTGCCGGACAGCCTGTAGCGAGTCAGAACCAAGTATATCAGCATTCAGTCACTAGTGGGTGAGGGCTCAGAAGCCAACTGCTCAGATGACTCCAGCTAGTCGTTTTTGCAATTACTGTGTTCCGTGGGCTGGTTGCTTTCATTTCAAAGGATGACAATAATTTTTAAGTCCTTTTGGTTGACCCCCTTCAGGGACATGGTGGCCACCAGCGTTTCTCTTGCAGCGATCCGTTTCCATGACCTCCTGGTCCAGTTGGACGTTCAGTACAGCCGCTTCGCCCTGGAGAACAACTTCCTGTTGCAACACAATATACGCAAGATTAAACGCAACCTGCAGGTAAGGCCAGGGTCGAACTCTGAATTCATTTGTAAGGACTGACATAGACTTCTAAGGGAAAAACTCAGGCGCTGAGTATTGAGTTTTGTTCTATTAGACTGGTGTTTTGATTCTTATAAGAAAGATTGGTACTCTGAAGATTTGTTTTAATGTCAGATCAGGGCCAATAAGGATTAAGGGCTTCAACAATGTTTCAAGCTAATGTAATGAGTCAGCCATCCTAATCAGAATAAGGTTAGACAATCTTAGGTTCTTTAAGCCAATAAGTAACCATTTAATTGTTTGAGTTTATGAGCAGGAAAGAACAGTGGTCCTGGAACGCATCCTTGAGGACCACCAAAGTGAACTTTAAATTGTAAAATGTAAAGTTGAGAAACTCTTCCCAGGACCACTTCCAGGAAGACCCTTTACAGATGGCCATGATAATCTGTAACTGTCTGAAAGAGGAGAAGAAGATCCTGGCCTCCATCATCAAAAAAGAGGTGAGACACTGATCTTGTCTTTTGCATACTGCTTAATGGAACTCTGTGAGTATTTCTGTTGTAGTGTGTGTGCATGTTCTGAATTGTGATTATGATGCATATTCTTAGAAAAGTTGCTATTGCATGGAGAATTAATATTTCAGCACATTTCTTAGCAGCATAGATATAAAAAAAAATTGGCTTAAACTGCCTTTGATATTGTATTTGTATGTTCAATTATTGCTGCAACAGAAGGAGCATTTCAGTGTGACCTGAGTGTGAAACCAGACCAAATGTTTGTGAATTCTTTTGTCAGGATAACGTGGGGTCCACACCAAACAACATGGTGTTGGAGAAACAGAAGGACATGGACAACAACGTTAAAGACCTTAGGAACCGAGTTCAGGTGCGGTCATTTGGACAATACCATGTGTCATTGGTGATGTGGATTTATTATCATACACCCTACCACGACACCGCCCATTGTCTTGTCATTCTAAATGAACATCAACCAGTTGAACAGCCTACGAAAGGGGTAGAAAATGTTTTTCTCAAACACCAGTGTGACTTTTGCCCTCTTCAGGTTGCAGAGCATGAGATAAAGTCTCTGGAGGACCTACAGGATGAACACGACTTTAAGAAGAAGACCCTGCAGAGCCGAGGTACTGTAGGAGTTAGCCTGGTCCTAGTCTCTTTCAATAGCCTGGGTCTGGGACACAAGACTAGATTGGTGCCATATCTGTATATGCTTTAGCCAATGTGAAGGCACTGTAAAACATATCTCACTCCTACTGTACTAAAACTAGTTTCCAGGCTGAAGCAACTGTGCTGTGAAATTCCAGATGTTTCTTCTACTATCGTATTGTGAATGCTTAACGCTATGTAAATGTTGTTTCTGTCATTGTCAGTGGAACAAGAGGTGAATGGGATGGCACAGTCACAGGCGGCACGGAAAGAGATCCGCGAAGAGGAGATTGTCATCAAAAAGATGTTCATCAAACTCAACATAACCAGAGGGGTAGGAATGTGTGTGTGTGTGCATGCGTGCGTTCTTGCTTGAGTGTGTATGCTGTATGGTTAGACTGATGTTTGTTTCTCCCGACCTATAGGTGGTGGTGAATCAGATTTCTGACATCTTGTGCTTGGCCGAGCAGATCCAGTTCAACCTGGTGACAGTGGAGGTACCTGAGTGGAAGCACAGACAGCAGATAGCTTGCATCGGTGGTCCGCCTAACGCCTGTTTGGACCAGCTACAAATCTGGTCAGCCCTGCCTCTAGTCCATGTTAGCTTAGCCCCTAGCCCTAGGCCCAGTTCATATCCTAACCCTTATATTAAACCTTGTTCAATACTTTCAGCAGCAATATTTTCAACCCTTTCACTGTGTGTGTTTGTCTGTGTGCAGGTTCACTGTTGTGGCAGAGGGCTTACAGCAGGTGCGTCAGCAGCTGAAGATGCTCCAGGAGCTGGAACAGAAGTACACGTACGAGAATGACCCCATCACTCAGGGCAAATGCGCTCTGGAGGAACGCGCTCTCGCCCTGTTCAAGTACCTCATTGTCAAGTGAGACCCGCTCTATGACACCTACTATGTGTCTATGTTCCTGTAGAGATCACATACACATACTAAACATGTATTCACTCACTGAATGGTAGGTAACTTTGCCTGAGACCTGGGTCAGCTCCCAGTGTTAATGTCTCAACTCTAGGTTCTTTTCCCCAACTGGCGGCCCGCAGGTGGTTTTATTTGCTTCCGAAAGTTTTCTAAGCAAAAAAAAGTATTATTATTAGGTAAAAATAATAATTGTCATTGTTGGACATACAGAAGACTGTAAAAACACCATGAAATCAGCTCCAACTGATTTTTATTTTGTTCATCTGTTCCCAAGTATTCCCACACGTAATAGAGAGACACATGATCATATACAAATGTAAGCAAGGTTTGAAATGATTATTGTGAGCGGACCAAGTACTTGGAGGTTGCTCTAAAGAGGAAAGGTGGAACAAACGAGTCAGGAGCAGGTTTTATTAATTGAGTCTTCGTCTTCACAAGAACAAGGAACACAAGGTGAGTATCTTTAAACTATAACATAAATCACGGGTGTGTCACCGCCTTCATGATCCTCCCATGGAGAGCTCCCTTCGGGTGGTCGTCCGGATCCGTGGTGACCATTCCTAAGAGGTGGAGTGTCCCCCTCTTCTCCCTTCCGAAAGGTACGTCTATTTCTCTGTAGAAGCAAACACTCTTTTCTTTCTCCCCTCTCTGCCGGTTCCCTCCTCTCTCTTGTAGGGGAAAGAGAATAGCTCATTATTACCGTCAGCTGTGCTTAATTGCCTCTGATCACCTTGACTCACATGCCGGGCTGGGCTACTGTCCATGGGAGCAGCCTGCCCCCTGGTGGTCCTTCCACATACCTCCCCCCTTAGGACCGGACAGGAGAGCCGGGCGCCAGACATGCCGTCTTGGTCGCGTCGGGACAGCGCGTCCGCATTCCCGTTCCTCCATCCAGCCCTGTAGATGACATGGAACGAGAACGGTTGTAAAGCAAGAAACCATCTGGCTATTCTGTTGTTATTGTTTCTCTTACCGGCCATCTACGTGAGGGGAACATGGTCAGTAACGAGTAGGTAGTACTGGAGATAATCGAGGGCCCACTTAATGGCTAGGGCCTCTTTCTCTGTGGTAGCATATCTATGTTCCCGATCACTGAGCTTCCTACTTATAAAGAGAATAGGCCTCTCTGCTTCGCTTTCACCCTGCGCTAGGACGTCTCCAAGCCCCGTATCTGAGGCGTATACCTGCACAATGAGCTCTTGGGAGAAGTCAGGAGCCTGCAGGACGGGATCAGAGCACATGCTATTTTTTTAGCAGCTGGAAGGCGTCTTCGGTCTTGTCCACGCTACACGATTTGGCAGGTTTTTCTTGATGAGATTTGTGAGGGGGTTGGCAATGGTTGCATACCCAGGGATGAATCGGCGATAATATCCCGTTGTCCCCAAGAAGGCTCGGACGACCCGCTTCGTCTGGGGCCGGGAATGGCCCTGGTCTTTCAGGAATGGCCCTGGTCTTTTCTTCCTGTGGACGTATTTTTACGTTCCCCACGGTGTATCCCAGGTATTCCGCGTCGGAAAGATCCAGACAGCATTTTTGGGGATTGGTCGTCAGCCCTGTAGCCTCCAGGCTCACGAGCACCGACCGTAGTCGCAGGAGGTGGCTATCCCAGTCCTCGCTGTGGATGACCACATCGTCTATGTAGAATGGCATGCATGATGCGTTGGAAAGTTGCCAAAGCCCCGTGCAGTCCGAAGGGCATCCTTACATACTGAAAAAGCCCTTCCGGTGTGGCGAAGGCAGTCTTTGGGCGGTCCTCCAGAGCCACCGGCACTTGCCAATATCCCTTCGTCAAATCCAGGGTGGTGAAGAACTTTCCTAAGCGCTCCAGGAGTTCATCCACGCGGGGCATGGGATACGTGTTGAATGTAGAGATGACGTTTTCACCCCTAAAGTTCTTGCAGAGCCTCATACTACCGTCAGGTTTGGGGACCAGGACTATGGGACTGGACCACTCACTCGTAGATGGCTCGATCACCCTCATCCTCAGCATCTCCCTTACCTCGTTCTTTGCGATGACTTGGCGGGCCTCAGGAATCCTGTAAGGCCGGGTATGCACCTTCTTGCCGGGTTGAGTGTGGATATGATAAAACAGGACATCTATCTGTCCTGGGAAGGGCGAGAATACCCTGCCGAATTGCATAATCAGCTTGTCTAGCTGCCTCGACTGCTCCGGCAGGAGAGTTCGTCCACGGTGCACCTGTAGCAGGGCCTCCTCTTTTTCCTTGTCCTCCACGGCCATCAAAGCCACACCCTCCTCTCTCCCATGGTACTTCTTCAGCAGGTTGATATGATAGAGTTGGACCTTCTTCTTCCTGTCCGGTTGCTTGATGAAGTAATTGACTGGTGAGACCCTTTCCATTACCTCGTAGGGCCCCCTCCACTGCACCAGCAAGCGGTGTTCGGCCGTGGGCACGAGTACCATCACTTTCTCTCCCACGGTGAACTCCCTGGGTGTCGCTGATTTATCGTAGGCCCGGCCTTGAGTCCGTTGCACCTTCTCCATATGCTCCTTTACTATGGGCCAGACTGCGGACAGGCGGTCCCTCATCAGGATAACATGTTCAGGATAACATGTTCTATCGTCAACCGGAACGGGCATGGTTGGGCCTCCCAGGTCTCCTTGGCTAAGTCGAGGATCCCTTGACATGGCCTGCCGTAGAGCAATTCCAAGGGGGAGAACCCAGTGGACGCCTGGGGTACTTCTCACAGGACAAGCATTAAGTGGGGCAGAAGCATGTCCCAGTTTTTCCCGTCTCTGGACACCACTCTTCTCAACATGCTTTTAATCATTTTGTTCAGGCATTCGCACAAACCGTCTGTCTGCAGGTGGAATATGCTTGTGCGTATCTGTTGAACCTGGTATAACCGACACAAGCCCTTCATCAACCAGGACATGAACGGGGTTCCCTGGTCGGTTAGTATCGTCTTGGGAAGGCCCACCCGGGAGAACAGCATGAACAATTCCTTGGCGATTCCCTTTGACGACATGTTGCGAAGGGGTATGGCCTCTGGGAACTTGGTAGCGTAATCTACAACAAACAGGATGTACTCGTGTCCTTTGGCAGATTTCGGGAGGGGTCCCACGAGGTCCATAGCTCTGCGTTCGAAGGGAGTCTCTATAATGGGGAGAGGAGTCAAAGGATAATGCAGGTGTGGCTGTGGGGCCGTACACTGACATTGATCACACGTCCTACAATACCTGGCCACATCTCGGGTGACACGGGTGCAATGGAACCTCTGCATGATTCTGTCGATCGTTTTGTCCCGTGCCAGGTGTCCTCCTAGGACGTGGGAATGGGCTAGCTGTAGGACAGTATCCCTGTATGGTCTAGGCACCATTAGTAATTCCTGTTTTTCACCCCTTCGTTGCATGACCCAATACAAGCGGCCCCGCCTGATTGCATAGTAGGGAAGAGATCACCTGATCCGTCGACATTCCTCCCGTCAATCACCTTCACCTTCCGCATGGCATCCCTTAGATCTGGGTCTCTATGCTGAGGTACCAAACTGTCCCTTTAATTCTTTGGGCAGGTCGACCTCGGTAGAGGGGTGTGGAGTTTGTTCCCCATCCCCGTCTGGGGTGCCAGAGGAGAATCCCTTCCATGTTCCCTTCTCTGATGGGGCTTCAAATATAGCCCTTAGCCTCTGGTGGCTCCTTCCTCCGTCATGTATAACCCTTCGCAGGTGTCTTCATCGGAGGTTTCCTGGAATAGCTGTCGGAGGCAGCTTCTTCCTCTGCTCCAGAGGCTGAGGCTTTGTTTCCTTGTAGGGCTACTACCTCAGGCTTGGACTAGGTCTTTTTTCCCCTCTGCTTTCCTACCTGCCCTTTCCCGCCTGGCTCTTGGCGTGTGATAGAGAGACCTGATCCCTTTTGTCCGGTGCGTAACGTCATCTGCCGAAGCTCCTTATATGGAGGACAGTCTCTCCCGATCAATAATGGCACCTTCAGCTGGGGTACTTTCCCAGCCCTGACTGTACACCTTCCTTTCGGGTTGAGAATGGACAGACTCACGGTGGGGTAATAGTGGGTGTCTCCATGGACACAGGACACGGCTACTTTGTCTTGTAGCAGTGTTGCTGTGGTCACCATCTGCTCCTCCACTAACATAACCATACTTCCCGAGCCGAGAATGGCTACCACGTCACGTCCTTCTATTCAAACCGGAATCTCTGGGGCTGGGGCCATTTCTGCTAACCAACAGAGGTGATCCTGCCCTCTCGTACCGGGATGCGTGGGGATGGGCAGCGGTGGCCATGGACTCGTCCTTTCTGGGACATTGTGGAGCGTAATGGTCCGCAGACTGGCTTTTATAGCACCGACTCTGTTGTGTGGGTGATGACTTCTCCCACGTCCGGAGCGGGTTAGGTTGTTTCGGTGGCAGAAGTGCTGGGGTTAGTCGGGGAACAGGCTTGGCAGAGTCCTTTCGGTCCTCCTTTTCCCCTTTTAACAACTCCCATGTAGATCGGTACGTTTCCACAGCCTGAGCTATGTCGTCGGCCGACGACGGGTTTGCTTGCCCCACGACCCTTTTTAAGTCCCTGGGTAATTCCCTCAAAATCTTGTCCACTACGAGCGTCTCTACGACATGTCCTACTCCCTTCCCGGGCTCCAGCCACTGTTTCATTGGACGGCCATATAGAGCCATAAAGTTGCATCAATCTCGGGCGGTCAGCTGGTACCGGGACAGAATCTCGGGTTTTAGTCACCCGTAGTCAGCAGCTTCGCGGGGGTCCAGGTTATAGTGGGCTTCCTGGGTTATCCCTGTCAAAAGAGGAGCTAACGCACTCACCCATTCTGTGGGGGGCCACTCTTCCAAGGTGGCTGTCCTTTCGAACGTCATGATGAAAGCCTCAATATCATCCTCCTTTGAGAGGCGAGGTAAGATGACGTGAGCAGCTGTTGTTGCATGAGTTCTATGGTTGTCTGCTGGGCCGTGATCAACTGTTGTAGTAGAGTGTTATCCATCCTTCTTGAATGGTTCCCCTGTGTCTACAGCAGTGCTTCTCAATTATTTTCTGTTACCTAGGAAGAAGTAAACATTTCGCCCCCCCCCCAACTCTCCGCCGCGACTGTAAATAGTATAATTTGTCTATAAAATTGTTAGAAGTACACCTCTGCATAACATTGTATCCTTATTAACATTAAAGAAAACAAAAAAGAAAGATATAGATCAACTTACAAAGAATAACTTTATTAACATTGTTTTTTAGTCTGTAACAGAAAAGACTTAAAGTGCATCGATTAGCCTGAATTTAACAAAAAAATTCAAGCCTTATTTAAACTGTAAACATTTTTTTACCATTTGATACTGAAAAATAAAATATAATCAATAAATAATAAATTCAAATTGATCAGCAACATTAACTCAGGAGCACAATATATGAAACACTTTAACCTATAAACAATGTGCTGATTTAAAAAAAAATCTAAATAAGGAAGACCATGTCTAATGCTGCAGGTAGTATCAGCTCCTCTGCTATGGAGTGTTTTTTTTTGCACTGAGCAATTTGGTACGCCACCTTATATGATGCTAACAGTGCTCGCTGGTTTACTGAAGTAGCATTCACAAAGCGGGATGATTGTTGGCAATATTTGGCACGTTTTCGCTGAAAAAACTCAAGTGGCTTATCAGCGTGTGTCACGCCCTGGCCTTAGTTATCTTTGTTTTCTGTATTATTTTAGTTAGGTCAGGGTGTGACAGGGTTTGTGTGTATTTGTCTCGTCTTGGGTGGTTGTATTGTATAGGGGGTTTTGTTGAGTGTATGGGGTTGTGTTCAGTATAGATGTTTAGGAAAGTCTATGGTTGCCTGGTTTGGTTCTCAATCAGAGACAGCTGTTTATTGTTGTCTCTGATTGGGAGCCATATTTAAGGCAGCCATAGGCATTAGGCTATTGTGGGTAATTGTCTATGTGATGTTGCATGTTTGCACTCAGTATTATAGCGGTCACGTTCGTTTTGTTATTTTGTATTGTGTGTTAAGTGTTCTTCGTTATTAACCTGCCCGACGTCGGTACACTTATGACAACATCCAGCTCAAGTGCACTTCACACATTAACAAGTCCAATACAGCATATGAAAGGTACACATCTTGTGAATCCAGCCAACATGTCCGATTTTTAAAATGTTTTACAGGGAAGACAAAATATGTAAATCTATTAGCTAACCACGTTAGCAAAAGACACCACTTTTTTACTCCATCAGTTTTTTACTCCATCAGTAGCTATCACAAATTCGACCAAATAAATATATAAATAGCCACTAACCAAGAAACAACTTCATCAGATGACAGTCTGATAACATATTTATTGTATAGCATATGTTTTGTTCGAAAAATGTGCATATTTCAGGTATAAATCATAGTTTACATTTCAGCTACAATCAGAAATTGCACCGAAAGCAGCCATAATATTTACAGACACCAACGTCAAATACCTAATTACTCATCATAAAACATTTCTGAAAAATACATAGTGTACAGCAATTGAAAGACAGGCATCTTGTGATTCCAGACAATATTTCCGATTTATTAAATGTTTTACAGCGAAAACAAAATGTAGCATTATATTAGCGTAGCCACAATAGCCAGAAACACTTGGGCGCCCACGACCAGTTCACATGCACGACAGATATTAGAAATAGCATCATAAAATGTTTCTTACTTTTGGTGATCTTCCGTCAGAATGTTGGACAAGGTGTCCTTTGTCCAGAACAGTCGTTGTTTTGATCTGGAACGGCAAATATCCCTCTTCATTTAGCATGCACACTAGCCGAGTGGCACGGATCTCTCCAAAGTCAACAAAGTCAGAGAACGGAACACGGCAAAACTCCCGAAAAAATTTCAATAATCTGATTAAACTATATTGAAAAAACATACATTACGATGATATGGTCACATGTATCAAATAAAATCCGAGCCGGAGATAGTTGTCGTCCATAACGGCAGCTAAACAGAAGGCAATCCCACTGTCCAAGTCGCGCGCTTCAGAGTACCGGAAATGAGGGACATGTCATACAAAGAGCTTGTATTCCAATTCAGATGAAGATAAACACGAAATTTCTTCTCTCACAGCCTCTTGACACCCAGAGGAAGGTCTATGAAGTGTACGTAGACTCTTACGTATCATGCCCATGTATAGGCAGGAAGTTGAACAGAGCATCGATTTCAGACATTCCACTTCCTGGTCAGGAAATGTGCTGCAGAACGAGTTCTGTTTCACTCAGAGAAATAATTCAAACGGTTTTAGAAACTAGAGTGTTTTCTATCCAATAGTAATAATAATATGCATATTGTACGAGCAAGAATTGAGTACGAGGCCGTTTGAAATGGGCACGATTTAACTGGCTACTCAATACTGCCCCTTGCAGCCATAACAGGTTAAAAAGAAGAATGTATTTCTCTCACGCTGCGCCTTGGTCCACTCCTTTAAACGGCCGTGACAGCGTGATTGGGGTGTAATGTCTTTAAGTGACGCCTTAATTTATTTGGCTTCATGCTGTCCGCTGCCAACATTCTTAGACACAGTAAACATACCGGTCTTTCCTCGTCTCCCACCGTAGTCACAGTGAAGCCAAGCGCTACATACGCGTCGTCATATTTCCTCGTCTTAGCTTTCGGGAGACTTGCGTTTGTCTCATTATCTCCGTCTCTCTCCGCCTTTCTTTTCATCCCTGTTAAATATTTTTCCATGGTGTCTCTTAAGGGTTTGTTATCTGCACTTCATATCTCCTGCTCTGTGCTGTGTGCTCTTGTTCAGTGCAAAAAAAAACTACTCCCTGCAGCAAAAAAAAAGCATGTTCCCCGGGGTCACACGCCCCACTATTTGAGAAGGACTGGTCTACAGGTAGATTTTTGTTTTCCTCACTTATCCTTGTGTCACTCGTCCACCTAGTGCCCGCATTCTCCACCAATGTGAGCGGACCAGGTACTTGGAGGTTGCTGTAAAGCGGAAAGGTGGAATAAACGAGTCAGGGGCAGGTTTTCTTAATTGAACGAAGTTCTCTATTGAGGTAATTTTTCCTTCTCAAACACTCCAACACAATCAATGATGATATCTCAAGGAAAACACACTTCTTCTTCACAAGAACAAGAAACACAAGGTGAGTATCTTTAAACTATAACATAAATCACGGGTGTGTCACCGCCTTCACGATCCTTCCGTGTAGAGCTCCCGTCGGGTGGTCGTCCGGATCTGTGGTGACCATTCCCAAGAGGTAGAGTGTCCCCTTCTTCTCCCTTTCAAAAGGTACATCCTCTCCTCTGTAGAAGCAAACACTCTTTTCTTTCTCCCCTCTCTGCCGGTTCCCTCCTCTCTATTGTAGGGGAAAGAGAATAGCTCGTTATTACCGTCAGCTGTGCTTAATTGCCTCTGATCACCTTGACTCACATGCCGGGCTGGGCTACTGTCCGTGGGAGCAGCCTGCCCTCTGGTGGTCCTTCCACATTATACTTTTGGTCAAATATTCTGTCCCTTTGGCCTTCTTACAGTCAATTAGCAGTCTACAAATGATTTGTAATTATTTTCCTGCCCCCCGACTGTCCACTCAAGAAAAAAGTTGATGATCCCTGCTCTAGGCTTTAGTGGAGTGCCATAGGAGTATCATTATCAGATGTTTGACAGAATGTTTTTGTGGCATCTGTCTTTTAGTTCTATCGTGGTGGAGAGACAGCCCTGTATGCCCACTCACCCTCAAAGACCCATGGTGCTGAAGACTGGGAAGCAGTTCACTGTCAAAATCAGGTGATTGCGCCAGTGCTACACACTCCAAACGCAATGTGCAATACTGTGTTGACTAGTAGCTAGAAGAAGCCTGCAGACCCAGAGGATAGTTGGTTAGCCATCCATGCTGTAACTCCTCAATTAAGACCCACACCTTAACACTACACTCTTCCATCCACATTAGTTCCTGATTGTCATTTGGCTTGCATTGTGATTACTTTATTGGTATCATAATACTCTTGCACCCGATAATATCCCCAGACTCCTGGTGAAGCTCCAGGAGTTCAACTACCAGCTCAAAGTCAAAGCTGTGTTTGACAAGTAAGTGAATGAGAAGTACGTACCAGAGCCATATACATACACACACGTGTACACATATGGCTTTGGGAACTGCTTAATGTTATATTTAATCAATTGTATTACATTGTTATATTTTATCAATGGCAAGAGTCAAAGTTTCAGTCACTGATGTATTGTATTTCTTTAGGGACGTCACTGAGAAGAACACAGTGAGAGGGTAGGAAATGTTTTGGTCTCTGTTATCCTACTTAAACCTGAAGTAGCCTAGTTAGTAGTCATTACATCTCCTCTGATTTTACGTAATTTCCAGGGTCCGGAAATTCAACATCTTGGGAACCAACACTAAGGTTATGAACATGGAGGAGTCCAATGGAAGCTTGGCAGCAGAATTCAGTTACCTGGTATGAACTGGCACATTCAGATGTTATCTTTTACCGCCTCAGAAACCCGGATCCGGGAGCACCCCCCACCACCCCCACCAGTAAAAAAGCTGAATAGCATAGCTAGCATAGCGTCACAAGTAAATACTAGCATCTAAATATCATTCAATCACAAGTCCAAGACACCAGATGAAAGATCCACTTCTTGTGAATCCAGCAATCATTTCTGATTTGTAAAATGTTTTACAGGGAAGACACAATATGTAAATCTATTAGCTAACCACGTTAGCAAAAGACACCATTTTTCTTTGTCCACCATTTTTTCTCTCCACCAGTAGCTATCACCAATTCGGCCAAATAAAGATATTGATAGCCACTAACCAAGAAAAAACCTCATCAGATGACAGTCTGATAACATATTTATTGTATAGGATAGGTTTTGTTAGAAAAATGTGCATATTTCAGGTAGAAATCATAGTTTGCAATTGCACCCACCATCACAACTCGACTAGAATAAATACAGAGAGCAACGTGTATTACCAATTTACTCATCATAAAACATTTCTTAAAAATATACAGCGCACAGCAATGGAAAGACACAGATCTTGTGAATTCAGACAATATTTCAGATTTTCTAAGTGTTTTACAGCGAAAACACAATAAATCGTTATATTAGCATACCACATGTGCAAACGTTACCCGAGCATTGATTCAAGGCAAAAAGAGCGATAGCGTTATCATCACCAAAATATATTAATTTTTTCACTAACCTTCTCAGAATTCTTCCGATGACACTCCTGTAACATCATATTACACAATCCATATAGAGTTTGATCGAAAATGTGCATATTTAGCGGCACAAATTGTGCTTACACAATGGAAATAGTGTCCAACTACTCAAGCAATCTGCCCGGCGCCATGTTGGAAAGACACCTATTTTTATCAAAAGCTATTCATAAACTTGACAAAAAAAATAAAAGTTGGATATCAATTGAAACACAAATTAGTTCTTAATGCAATCGCTGAATTACATTTTTTAAATTATCCTTACTGTGCAATACCGGGTGCGCCAAAGCGAAGCTACCCCAAAGAAAATGGCGGAATATGCGTTTAACATTTTTCTACAGAACAACGATTTATCATCATAAATAGTTCTTACTATGAGCTGATCTTCCATCAGAATCTTGGGCAATGTATCCTTTCTCCGGTCTAATCGTCTTTTGGTCGAAAGATGTCCTCTTGTCCCGTCGAAATGGCCACTAACGTTCGGCATCTACAGGAAAAGTGTCCAACTCTTCAAAGTGCGTCACAAAGAAATGCCTCAAAATCGCACTAAACGGATATAAATTGCTATAAAACGGTTTAAATTAACTACCTTATGATGTTTTTAACACCTATAACGAGTAAAAACATGACCGGCGATATATTACTGGCTAAACCAAAGCTTGGAAAGAGGCCAGTCCGACGTCCATCGTGCGTCAAGCGCAGGGGACAAAAGAAAGGTACTTCCGGTCTTTGGCCTTTTATACAGGCCCTGATTGCGCAATCGACTCCATTCAAATTGTCACCACTTACTGACATCTAGAGGAAGGCGTAGGCAGTGTTTGTATCCTCATAGCATTCACAGGGACATTAAAACTGACCTGGGACCAGAGGCCAAGATTTCTGAAATCTCACTCCCTGTCAGGAAAAGTGCTGTAGAATGAGTTCTGTTCCACTCAGAGACATAATTCCAACGGTTATAGAAACTAGAGAGTGTTTTCTATCCAATAATAATAATAATATGCATATTGTACGAGCAAGAATTGAGTACTAGGCAGTTTAATCTGGAGACCAATTTATGCTAAGTCGAAACAGCACCCCCCATAGGCTCAAGAGGTTATACTGTATATTGTACATATGATGTACTGTACATCAGGGTTCCCCAATAGGCGTCCCCCCCCCCCCCCCCCCCCCCAAGTTTTCTGAGCATTAAAGACTGCAAAATCACCTGGAAATTAGCTCAAAGTGATTTTGTTTTAGGAAATCTGTTCCCAAGTATTCCCATGCAGAAGTAGGGAGGCGTGTTTGATCGTATCTTAATGTAATCAAGGTTTGAAATTATTATGTTTTTGTCAAATACTATATCTGTTTGGGCTTCTCGTGATCAATTGCAGTGTACAAGTTATTTATAATTATGTTCCGGCCCTCCCAACCAACCGCTCGAGAAAAAAATCAGCCTATGGCTGATTTTAATTAGGGACCCCTGCTGTACATCAATGATGATAGCGTTATATATTCTTCATATTGTAATGACTAGGGTTGCAAAGCTACCGGTAATTTATCAAAGGTAATCTATGGCAATCTATGGTAACTTTGGTAATTTATTATTTAGTAACTTTCCAATTGTTTATTCATATATAGTATAAAATTATGTCTAATGTCTGTGTCCATATTGTCCATGAGTTTCTAGTGGATAGACCATATGTTTCAAGAGAAAATAGCCTAATTAATGAAAAAAGCATATTTTTCATTTTTTTCAATTAACTTTGCAACTTTTCCGACTATTTACTTTTTTCACAACTGCCACCAGTTTGGCGCCAAAACATTTACAACAATGACATATTGACTTTTGTGGGCGTCATGACCACAAAGTATGCCCCCTGTCTGTAAGTTAGGTCATTTTTCAAACACCTAAAACAGCTTTTTCCTGAGTCATAATCATTATGCTTAATTCTATGTAAAAAAGTTGTCTGCATATCTAAGCATGCCTCTTGAGCTGTCCTCCTGACTGGTGGTTATTTTATTTTATATAAAAATAAACAATATGCTTCTATTCATCTAGTTATTGCTTGCTTTTCTAAAGTCTACCAACCTTGCCAGCAGGCATGCCAGCTAAGATAGTTAGACAAGCTAGCTATTCAAACTTGATTGATAGCCTGAAAAGGCTTCTTAGTAGCTAGCTATGAGGTTTGGAGATTGGGAACCTAATTGGGCTAGCGAAAGCCAGCTTCCTAAAATTGCTAAATGGCAACAACAACAAAAAATCAGATATATTTTTTATACATGACAAATAGATGTCATCTTGAAAGTTACCAAAATTGTGGTAATTTACTGGTAAACTTCAAAAGTTTCCAGCTGGGGTTGGAACCGGTTCAGGGAACAAAACCCGAAAACCGAATAAGTTCAGAATTTTCTGAGGAACGGAAAAAGAACCGGGAACGAAAGTGATATCTAGTTTTCCGGAACAGAACTGTTATTTTCAAGTCTTGAGAATCGGTTAAAAATTTTATTTGTAAGTTAGAACAATATTCCTAATGTCTATTATACTGTATAGTTCTGTAATATAGTTAAGTTATAATGCTAGTAATAGCCTATAAACACATTACAATTCACATCATGTCATGATGTTCAGCGCTTCAAGCCAAGCTTCCTCCATGTCCACCCCTTGCTCTCTCCCCACCCATGAAATTTCAGTCGCATCTCAGGCCTGCACTTATCTGACCAATTAAACATGTAAACAAATATTTTACCTATTCCATAACAAGGTGCTCTATTGGCGCTAATTAAATTAATGAACTAAATGTAAAAACAATGTTGACTTCACAGGAAGAGTAAAAGAACGAAAAGGAACTATATGAACCGTTACTTTGTTTTGGTTCTAACAGGTTCAGAACAAAAATAAATATTGATTCTGCTCTGAACGGCCATTGGAAAATAAGTTAGGTTCCAACCCATGGTTTTCTATAATATACTGTCCCTTTGTAACCCTAGTAATGACCCTAGCCTTCATAAGAGCATTACGAAAGTGGTTTGATGTTAGCATTCTTGCCTTAGGTCAGGCGACCAGGGTTTAAGTCTCCTGCCGATTGCTGTAACAGTATATCATGTGTGCTGTTCAGAACCATGTTTTAACGTTTTGTTGATGTTGTTCTTCTTCTTTTGGTTACCTTACATTATTTACAACTATTTTCTTCCCCAGCAACTAAAGGAACAGAAAGTTACAGGCAACAGATCAAATGAGGTAAGCAAAGCACCTCAGGTGTGAGGATGATTGTGATGTATAATACTATTACTATGCAATGTCATAGTAATACATATACATTTTTTAAATTGATGTACGTCTGTGTGTCAACTCAGGGTCCTCTCATAGTGACGGAGGAGCTCCACTCTATTAGCTTTGAGACTCGACTCTGTCAGCCAGGACTCCAGGTCGAACTAGAGGTCAGAACAACAGTAACCAATCTGTAGAGCTTTTAAAAAGACATGGTATACACTATTGTCATGGCAGAAATATTTGTTAGTAATACACACCAAGGAGCCTGACTGTCTGTACTGATGTTCCTATCTGACTTCTCCTGTGTGTGTGTGTGGGGGGGGTGCGTGTGTGTATCCAGACAATGTCCCTGCCCATTGTGGTCATCTCCAACATTAGCCAGCTGCCCAGCGCCTGGGCCTCTGTCATGTGGTACAACATGCTGACCAGTGAGTCCAAGGTACAACCCCTCTCACCTACCCTTCTCATTCAAGACTAAATCCTCATAGCTACAGTATCTATGTATCTGTATATCTATCTACTTACTGAGATTTTACCCTCTGAGAACTACAGTCACTTTTGTTCTCTTAACTGCCTCCTTACTTATGTCATGTGATCCAGACTGGACAGGTTTAATCTAGGGGGTCGAACTCCTGGTCCTGAAGAGCCAGCTGGTGTGCAGGCTTTTGTTCCACCACAGCACTAACACTCCTCTTCCAAACTATCAGCTTATCATCTCCATCCCTCTCTCTCCTCCTCCTCAGAATCTGTCGTTCTTCCTGAGCCCTCCTCAGGCCACCTGGAGCCAGTTGTCAAACGTGCTGAGCTGGCAGTTCTCCTCCATAACCAAGCGAGGTCTCAACGACGAGCAGCTGAGCATGCTGGGAGACAAGCTCCTGGGTGAGTCTCATTGTGACTTGGCGTGGTTTTGTGAAACGACACAGCCACAGCAAACCCATCTGTGATATTAAGGTGCGCTAGTTGGTTATAAAAGGTGGCCATACATACAGTGTGTGAGGTGGCTATTAGTTTTTCTCTACACACATATCTGGCAAGAGAGTCAAGGTGACCAACTAATTTGGCCAACTAATCCAAGATAAAGGCTAACAATACAAATGTTGCATAAAATCTATTCACCATATAAAAAGGTGCATAAACAGCTTATGACCTCTGTCATGTGTTGCTCATAACGGTGTTAGCTAAGGTCGTTCCATTAAAGTGAACCAATAATAATACGAAACTCCTGTGACAGGTCAGGAAGCAGCGGGAAACCCTAATGGCCTCATCCCCTGGACCAAGTTCTGTAAGGTGAGCATCTCACTGGAAGTTTAGTGTTTTAGCCAACCCCTGTGTGTTTACTATGGGCTGTGTATTGAGTGTGTCTTTGCCTGAGCAGAATGTGAATGAGAAGAGCTTTCCCTTCTGGCTGTGGATCGAGGGAATACTGGACCTGATCAAGACACACCTGCTGTGTCTGTGGAATGATGGGTAAAACATCTCTCCAACTCACATTACTTCAGTATGCCTTTCTGAAGACTAGGTCAACATTACTTTTTTGAAAAGTTACTTTATTGTGCTATAATCCACTACATATCTATGGTCTATAGGTGTATCATGGGCTTTGTTAGTAAGGAGAGAGAGAAGGTCCTGCTGAAGGACAAGGAGCCTGGAACGTTCCTGCTGCGCTTCAGCGAGAGCAGCCGAGAGGGAGCCATTACCTTCACCTGGGTGGAGGGCTCCAATAACGGTGTGTGTGTTTTTTTGTGTGCATATGTTGTTGTAGCTTTGTAGCTGTAGATGAAGGGGAGGAGATGGGTTAAAGAAGGATTTTTAAGCCTTGAGACAATTGGGACGTGGATTGTGTATGTGTGCCATTCAGAGGGTGAATGGGCAAGACAAAATATTTAAGTGTCTTTGAATGGGGTATAGTAGTAGGTGCCAGGTGCATCGGTTTGAGTCAAGAACTGCAACACTGCTGGAATTTTCACGCTCAACAGTTTCCCGTGTGTATCAAGAATGATCCACCACCCTTGAAGGATATCCAGCCAACTTGACAAAACTGTGGGAAGCATTGGAGTCAACATGGGCCAGCATCCTTGTGGAACACTTTCGACACCTTGTAGAGTCCATGCCCCGATGAATTGAGGCTGTTCTGGGGGCAAAAGTGTGGGGGGGTGCAACTCAATATTAGGAAGGTGTTCCTAATGTGTGGTATATATACACTCCATGTACTTACCTATGGACAGACAAAAAAAAATATATTTTAATATATATTGTTTTTACACATTATGAGTATGTGTCTGTACATCTGTCTCAGGTATATGTGTTTCTGTTTGTATTATTTTACCAGGTAAGCTGACTGAGAACACATTCTAATATCACATTGTGTGTGTGTGCATTTATGTACAGTTGAAGTCAGAAGTTAAAATACACTTAGGTTGGAGTCATTAAAACTAGTTTTTCAACCACTCCACAAATTTCTTGTTTTAACAAACTATAGTTTTGTGCATGTGTCACGCCCTGACCTTAGTTATCTTTGTTTTCTTTATTATTTTGGTTAGGTCAGGGTGTGACATGGGGGATGTATGTGTTTTGTCTTGTCTAGGGGTTTTGTATGTTTATGGGGTGTTTCTAGTCTAGGTGTTTGTATGTCTATGGTTGCCTAGATTGGTTCTCAATTAGAGGCAGCTGTTTATCGTTGTCTCTGATTGGGAACCATATTTAGGCAGCCATATTTCGTGGGTTATTGTCTATGTGTAAGTTGCCTGTGTCTGCACTTTTCTTATATAGCGTCACGTTCGTTTTGTTGTTTTTGTATAGTTTGTCAAGTGTTCTTCGTTTCGGTAAATAAATAGAAGAATGTATTACTATCACGCTGCGCCTTGGTCCTCCTCTCTTCCTCCATACGACGAACGTGACAGCATGACACAAGTAATTTTTCCAACAATTGTTTACAGACAGATTAATTCACTGTATCACAATTCCAGTGGGTCAGAAGTTTACATACACTAAATTGACTGTGCCTTTAAACAGCTTGGAAGTTTCCAGAAAATGATGTCATGGCTTTAGAAGCTTCTGATAGGCTAATTGACATCATTTGAGTCAATTGGAGGTGTACCTGTGGATGTATTTCAAGGCCTATCTTCAAACCAAGTGCCTCTTTGCTTGACATCATGGGAAAATCAAAAGAAATCAGCCCAAAAAATGGTGGACCTCCACATGTCTGGTTCATCCTTGGGAGCAATTTCCAAACGCCTGAAGGTACCACGTTCACCTGTACAAACAATAGTACGCAAGTATAAACACCATGGTACCACGCAGCCGTCATGCTGCTCAGGAAGGAGACACGTTCTGTCTCCTAGAGATGAACATACTTTGGTGCGAAAAGTGCAAATCAATCCCAGAACAACAGCAAGGACCTTGTGAAGATGCTGGAGGAAACGGGTACAAAAGTATCTTTATCCACAGTAAAATGAGTCCTACATCGACATAACCTGAAAGGCAAGGAAGAAGCCACTGCTCCAAAACCGCCATAAAAAAGCTAGACTACGGTTTGCAAATTCACATGGGTCGTACTTTTTTCCCCCTCTGGTCTGATGAAACAAAAATATAACTGTTTGGCCATAATGACCATCGTTATGTTTGGAGGAAAAAGGGGGAGGCTTGCAAGCCGAAGAACACCATCCCAACCGTGAAGCACGGGGGTGGCAGCATCATGTTGTGGGTGTGCTTTGCTGCAGGAGGGACTGGTGCACTTCACAAAATAGATGGCATCATGAGGAGGACAATTTGGTGGATATATTGAAGAAACATCTCAAGACATCAGTCAGGAAGTTAAAGCTTGGTCGCAAATGGGTCTTCCAAATGGACAATGACCCCAAGCATACTTCCAAAGTTGTGGCAAAATGGCTTAAGGACAACAAAGTCAAGGTATTGGAGTGACCATCACAAAGCCCTGACCTCAATCCTATAGACATTTTGTGGGCAGAACTGAAAAAGCGTGTGCGAGCAAGGAGGCCTACAAACCTGACTCAGTTACACCAGCTCTGTCAGGAGGAATGGGCCAAAATTCACTCAACTTATGTCACGATTGTCGTCTGGAGAAAGAGATGAGGACCAAGGTGCAGCGTAGTGCGTGTTCATATTTAATTTAACTTCTCTATGATATGTGGGACACTAATGTCCCACTTGGCCAAAATCCAGAAAAAATGTAGCGCGCCAAATTTAAATATATTACTATAAAAATCAATCTTTCGTGAAATCACACATGAAAGACACCAAATTTAAAAGCTACACATGTTGTGAATCTAGCCAACATCTCTGATTTCAAAAAGGATTTACGGGGAAAGCACACCAAACAATTATGTTAGCTCAGTACATAGCCACAGAAAAACACAGCCATTTTCCCAGCAAAATATAGTAGTAACAAAAAGCAGAAATAGAGATAAAATTAATCACTAACCTTTGAACATCTTCATCAGATGACACTCATATGACATCATGTTACACAATACATTTATGTTTTGTTCGATAATGTGCATATTTACATCCACAAATCTCGGTTTACATTGGCGCCATGTTCAGAAATGCCTCCAAAAAAGGGGCCTCCCGGGTGGCGCAGTGGTCTAGGGCACTGCATCGCAGTGCTAGTTGCGCCACCAGAGTCTCTGGGTTCGCGCCCAGGCTCTGTCGCAGCCGGCCGCGACCGGGAGGTCCGTGGGGCGACGCACAATTGGCATAGCGTCGTCCGGGTTAGGGAGGGTTTGGCCGGTAGGGATATCCTTGTCTCATCGCGCTCCAGCGACTCCTGTGGCGGGCCGGGCGCAGTGCGCGCTAACCAAGGGGGCCAGGTACACGGTGTTTCCGCCGACACATTGGTGCGGCTGGCTTCCGGGTTGGAGGCGCGCTGTGTTAAGAAGCAGTGCGGCTTGGTTGGGTTGTGCTTCGGAGGACGCATGGCTTTCGACCTTCGTCTCTCCCGAGCCCGTACGGGAGTTGTAGCGATGAGACAAGATAGTAATTACTAGCGATTGGATACCACGAAAATTGGGGAGAAAATGGGATACTTTTTTTTATTTTTTATAATAAAAAATAAAAAAATGCCTCCAAAATATCCGGAGTAATTATAGAGAGCCACGTCAAATAACAGAAATACTCATCATACACTTTGATGAAAGATACATGTTTTACATATAATTAAAAATACACTTGTTCTTAATGCAACCGCTGTGTCAGATTTCAAACAAACTTTACGTAAAAAGCACACCATGCAATAATCTGAGACGGCGCTCAGATTTAACAACATTTCTCCGCCATGTTGGAGTCAACAGAAATACAAAATTACATCATAAATATTCCCTTGCCTTTGATTATCTTCATCAGATTGCAGTGCCAGGAATCCTAGTTCCACAATAAATCGTTGTTTTGTTCGATAATGTCCATTACTTATTTCCAATTTAGCTAATTTTGCTAGCAGGTGTAGTACACGTGTCCAAACGCTCGCGCAGATGCAAGCAAACGTCGGACGAAAACTTCAAAACGTTATATTACAAGTCAAATAAACTGGTCAAACTTAGTAGAGAATCAATCTTCAGGATGTTGTTATCATATATATCCAATAACGTTCCAACCGGAGCATTCTTTTCAGTCTCTATAAGTAATGGAACGCATGGCGATATGAGGAAAGTGCGTGACCAAGAACTGGCACTCTGCCAGACCACTGACTCAAACACCTCCCATCCGGTCCCACAACACAGCATAAGCTTCATTCCACGTTCTACTGACTGTTGACATCCAGTGGAAGGCGTAGGAAGTGCAAACAGATCCATATATTACAGGGAATTGAATAGGCGATGACTTTAACATCGACCACTCTCAGAATTCTCACTTCCTGTTTTTTTTTCTCAGGTTTTTGCCTGCCATATGAGTTCTGTTATACTCACAGACATCATTCAAACAGTTTTATAAACTTGAGAGTGTTTTCTATCCAATAGTACTAATAATATGCATATATTAGCATCTGGGACAGAGTAGGAGGCAGTTCACTATGGGCACGCAATTCATCCAAAAGTGAAAATGCTCTCTATAAATGCTCTCTATAAGCCTCTCTATAGCCAGGGCGTGACAACTTATTGTGGGAAGCTTGTGGAAGGCTACCCTAAATGTTTGACCTAAGTTAAACAATTTAAAAGCAATGCTACCAAATACTAATTGAGTGTATGTAAACTTCTGACCCACTGGGAATGTGATGAAAGAAATAAAAGCTGAAATAAATAATTCTCTCTACTATTATTCTGACATTTCACATTCTTAAAATAAAGTGGTGATTTAACTGACCTAAGACAGGGAATTTTTACTAGGATTAAATGTCAGGAATTGTGAAAACTGGAGTTTAGATGTATTTGGCTAAGGTGTATGTAAACTTCCGACTTCAACTGTATATTTATGAACATATAGAACTCCATTTCCACGCGGTGGAGCCCTACACTAAGAAGGAGCTGGCCGCCATCTCTTTTCCTGACATCCTTCGCAACTACAAGCTGATGGCTGCCGAGAACATCCCTGAGAACCCTCTGCTCTACCTCTACCCCAACATCCCCAAAGACAGCGCCTTCACACGCTACTACAGCCGCCCCACAGAAGGTAACTAACAAGCTGTTAGAAATGTATGTATGTTGAGGAAAGATTGAGTAGTTGAAAAAGGTACAAATGGTGTTGAAGACTTCAATTCCAGTCTAAGCTATTATACACAATATTCACTGCATAGCATACTTTTCATATTTTGTTGTGCCACACCCTTTTCCCCCATTGAAATACTGACCACTGGTAATGCCTTGCCACGGGAGGTTGGTAAGGGGAGGAAGGCTCAAAATAATGTCTGGAATGGAGTCTGTGATGTGTTTGATACCATTCCATTTACTCCGTTTCAGCCATTACAATGAATCCGTCCTCCCCAATGTAGGGGCCACCTGTGTTTGGTTCTGATGATAACCTCTAGACGTCTATAACCTTTGACCTCAGCTGCTGAGCCAATGGAGTTGGAGAGTGCCTCTAAGGCTGGCTACATTAAGACGAAGCGCATCTATGTGTCTGAAGTGTAAGTGTGATTCTTGTTATGAAACCCCTTTTACTGTTTTTATATAGTTTTCATTGATTTAAGATACACACAGACAACCCACACAGCCCAAAGTACAAGAAAAGGTCAAACGAAAAGTGTACGTCTCTTGTTATGTCAGTCACTGACAGTCACTCACCCATGTCAGCTAACATGTTTTAGATTGGTAAATTAGTCTAGCTAAATATTTCACTGGTTGTAAACATGGTTGAATTACCGACCGAAGGGCCCCCATTGATTGATTGTCACTCTCACTCAGATATCATATTAAATACTGCAAACATTTCTTTTCTCCAGGTTATGTAACTGTTTGTTGGGTTCTGTTTCTCCTCAGCCACCCCTTCAGACTACAGGATGCCATGCTGCCCATGAGTCCCGAAGTGTATGGAGAGCTGACCAGGATTATTAACCCTGATGAGATTGAAAATGTGGTAGGTTACAGCCAGACAGCACCAGCCGCACACAGTGGTCGCGTTCCCCTGCTCAGCCGTTCCATGCATCAACCAATGGTTGCGTGAAACATCATCAACTGTGCCGCCCGGCACCAGATTGCTATAACATATGTGGTTAGCTGATACGTAAAATAATTATCCGGGTGTAGTAAGATCTGGCATGTATCAGCAACACCTGGGCAGAGTTACATGACCCACAGTGTGGTAGGTTAGAGACAGACAGTGCCAGCCACACACAGAGATGAGACAACACATATCTTATCATCATAAAACACAAAATGTGTAAAAGATGTGAACATTTGAGAAGACAAGACAGCCCTGGGCTAAAATTAGAATGTAAGGTCCGGGCAAATCAGCTGTACCGCTGTCATAACTGAAGCATTTATTTCCAAATCTTCCATGCGAGGGTCGGGATAATTCATGCATTTTTTATTTACTATGTGACTGTGCCACTGTGTAACACATGCAATCACAAAAGTGCAGCATTCCACTATTGAGATGCAGCCATTTCCCCCCCTGATCCTATGTTGTTCCTCTCCCTTCAGATGTGCACTCCCTTCCCAAACTAATCTGCCCTCTTCAGGTGGTGCCCAGGAAAATTTGTGTAAGCTCCCGAGCCGAGTACCGAAGACACCACACAAAAAGGATGACGTTTGCAATAGATTTGAAAGCACACCTGAAACTGTATATATATGTAGTCCTACGTTATCGTTTTATATACATGCATGAGATTTTGGGGCTTTGAGTCCAGCTGTTTGTAATAAGGAATGTCATTCTACGCTACTTGTGGGACAGGGTAACATTTTGTGTATGCATATGTAATGTGAAGAAAAAAAGGGATGAGAAAGCTGTTCTTCACTTTGTAAATAGATATGATTTTGTCGTAACTTATAATAAGGAAAATGGTTCAGCTGTTCTGGGTTGTTCCACGAAATGAGTGCCCTTTGATATTTCAGTCAGAAATGTTGCACCAATATTGAATTTTAAAAGGCTGTTATATTAAATGAAGTAGCCTTTAATATAGACCACATGGAGACTTCAATAAATCAGATGTTTAATATGGATAAAGGCTTGCTAAAATGCCAAAATTCATCAAATATATCTATATTGTTTTGTGTTATTTTTACAAAATTTTCTCCCCAATTTAGTGATTTCCAATTGGTAGTACTTGTCCCATCGCTGCAATTGGTAGTACTTGTCCCATCGGGAGAGGCGAAGGTCAAGAGCCTTGCGTCCGCCGAAACATGACCCTGCTTCTTGACACACTGCTCGATTAATCCAGAAGCCAGCCGCACCAATGTGTCGGAGGAAACACCGCACAACTGGCGACCACCACAGGAGTCACTAGAGCGCGATGGGACAAGGACATCGCGTCCGGCTAAACCCTCCCCTAACCCGGACGACGCTGGGCCAATTGTGCGTCGCCTCATGGATCTCCCGGTCACGGCTGGTTGCGACACAGCCCGGGATCGAACCCGGCTCTGTAGTGACACCTCAAGCACTGCGATGCAGTGCCTTAGACAACTGCCCCACTCGGGGGGCCTCAAATTCAGCATTTTGACACTTAATCCCAACATTTCTCAAAGTTTCTCCAAGCCCTAGTTATTTTGTTGCTTTGACAAAGTGATTTCTGAAGATGATTCTTTATTTCATGTGAGTAGTGATTCATTTGCATCTGTCCCTCATTTTAAGGTCAACCCTGTTACGTAAACTGAGCTCTCGTTTTAATTTGGTGAAACTATTCCTTTTGAAATATTGCTTTCAAAAGAAACATTGAACATCTAATAGTCAAATCACAGAGTAAACGCAGGTGCGCTGGATCTACTCTTTTTTTGTACATTTTCTGGTGTTTTGTGGTGGAAAACTGAGCAGGTCGAGCGTAACATGCCAACCCTGTTAGCCATAGATAGGCTAGAAGTGTTTTAACAATTACATTTTTGGGGTGAAGCTTGCATGCAATTGCCACTCCCTGTAGCACACAACAAGCTGTCATTTCCCCTGTCACAAGGGGATTTATGGCTGATTTAAGAAGAAATCATCAACCCTGTTAAGGTCAACCCTGGTACTTTATTTGGTACTGATAGTTTTGAGATGGGAAAACATGTTTATGAAGTTGAACGTGTGCTTTTTATGACAGAATGTGAACATTTGGTGAAATCAAATATTTTCTTTGACCAAGTGTGACGGCCCCTCCCTGCTCTGGTTTATGGGTTTTGCTGTGCTTACTTCCTGCAGGAGATTGGTGGGCGGAGCTGGGAGGGTCGTCAGTGCTGATTGGGGCACACCTGTGAAAGCTCAGCTGTGGCATAAAGCCACTGTTTCCCCCATTCAGCAAGAGATTCCTCTCTCCGTGCACACCTTTGGTTGTGTTGTTGTGGCTTTGGCAGTTGACACCTAATTTACTGACCTTCATGTCTCATCTGATTATTTTTGTGAGTGTTTATTTATGGTATAAATTAATTTTGTTATTCCTTTACTCAGTGTGTGGTTTCCCATTGTTTGTTTCAATCTTGAGCCAGGTTGTAACAAGTTATACAGAATTTGTGGAATGACCCTTATATGCAAAGTACTTCTAAACTGTACTCACGACTGCCTGGACTTCATTGTTTCAATTAATAAAAAATAAGAGTTCTCACATGCCTGAAAAGCGTTGCTTTATTTAACCTTGTTAATTGAAATATATTTATATATGTGTACATATTCCACTGCAAGGAGCAAGCACACCTCGTAACAAATGAACTTTAGGACATGTATGTCTTAAAATAACAGAAAAGGACATCCATGTATAGTACAGCAATACACTCTGTCTTTAGTTGGAATTTTAGACTGGTCTGCGACTATTGGTGACATCTGACTTAAACCAACTGTCCATATGACCTCCAGGGATTCGAACTCCTCTGAGCTAAAGCCTAGGCAGCTAACACAAGTTATCAGGGCTCAGGCAAGGTTACCCTTCTTCGAACCACCTCCATTACAACAGACATGTTGTGACAAGGACAAAACCAATGTCAGATTTTGAGACCTGTTCCTTTATGTATGTGTTAGGGTGGTGATTGGTTGGAGGGTTCAAGTTGGAGGGTTCAAGTCAGGTGTTTCCCAGACTATTAGAGTGGTGAATGAGGTTAAATGTCTGTGGCAAAATGTTCCATTATCTTTCTCATTCTTTGGATATCATTTTAACATGTTCTATATCTCTATACACAATGTCACCATCTCAGTGTTGCTGCAAAACGGTAACAGTGCATTACACAAATGAAAAAGTAATGGTTGAGATAGAAATGGAATGTACAGAGAGGACAGGGTTCTTCAGATATAGATTAGAACATTGTGCAAGGTTATTGTCCATTGTGCCAATGAAGCTGTTCTTATGCTACACCCTCGGAGTGTGGTGTGAGGAAAATAACCTCACGCTCAACGTCAACAAAGGAGATGATCGTGGACTTCAGGAAACAGCAGAGGGAGCACCCCCCTATCCACATCAACAGGAGAGTATTGGAGAAGTGGAAAGTTTTAAGTTCCTCTGCGTACACATCACGGACAAATTGAAATAGTCCACCCACACAGACCGCATGGTGAAGAAGGTACAACATCGCCTCTTCAACCTCAGGAGGCTGAAGAAATTTGGCTTGTCACCAAAAACGGTCACAAATTTTTACAGATGCACAATCGAGAGCATCCTGTCAGGCTGTATCACCGCCTGGTACAGCAACTGCACAACGCATCCCCGGGGGAAAACTACCTGCCCTCCAGGACACTTACACCACCCGATGTCACAGGAAGGCAAAAAAGATCATCAAGGACAACAACCACCCGAGCCACTGCCTGTTCACCCTGCTATCATCCAGAAGGCGAGGTCAGTACAAGTGCATCAAAGCTGGGACCGAGAGACTGAAAAACAGCTTCTATCTCAAGGCCATGACTGTTAAACAGCCATCACTAACATTGAGTGGCTGCTGCCAACATACTGACTCAATCTCTAGCCACTTTAATAATTAAAAATTGGATGTAATAAGTCACTAGTCACTTTAAACAATGCCACTGTATATAATGTTTACATACCCTACTTTACTCATCTCATATGGATATACTGTACTCTATACCATCTACTGCATCTTGCCTATGCTGTTTGGCCATCGCTCATCCATATATTTATATGTACATATTCTTATTCATTCCTTTACACTTGTGTGTACATGGCAGTTGTTGTGAAATTGTTAGATTACTTGTTAGATACTACTGCACGGTCGGAACTAGAAGCACAAGCATTTCGCTACACTCGCATTAACATCTGCTAAACGTGTATGTGATTTGATTTAATGTTTTCCCCATAAAACCTACCACTGTTTTGATTTCTAATTTCATCAGTATTGGTTTATGCTGTGTTAAAATGTGTGTTTAAGCAATAAACAAATTAAAAAAGAAAAACTCTGGTTGTAAACTGACTGCAGTAGCCATGTTTTTGGTATCGCTCATGTCATACTGCGTGTCATTCCTTAACTGTCTGGATTCTACATTCATATTGGGCCTCCACAAAACTGACACACTAAATCAACAAACTGTTTTTGTACATATTCAAGTAGCGATTCATAACATACAAATACAATCAGTACATGGCTTTCCATTCATTTCTTAAACTCATTGGAAATGAAATGGAATTCAACTATGCTATAATCCCACTGAATCATGAATAACCCTCATTCAGATGATTTTATATGGTCCTTTACACACACCAGCTCCGTGGGAATATTGAATCCTCGCCAAAGGCACAAGTTCCTTCAAAAAGTGTGAGACATTTAGGATGAGTTTTTGACAATATTAATGTCAACTGCCATATGTTTATGTACATGTCCAACTGGTTTCCTCCTATTTCAGACTACTGATGCCAGACTAGTGGCCACAGATACTCCCCTATTCTGTCAGTGGTTCCAGATCTACAACAGACAACTGTGTGCACATAGCAGACAGTATTGAGCAAGAGAGAAGTAAAATTCCATTGTTAAGAGAAAATCATAATACAAAAAAAGAACACTAGACCAAAAATATACACCTTTTTTTTGGTTTAAGTGTCTTGTGCCGTCCCAAATAAAGTACAATAAAATGAAATTGAAATGAAAGCTAAAGGGCATATGCAGTAGGGTTGATAAAGGTCAAGATAAGTTTGACTGGGACTAGTGGAAGCGTAGGATGTTTGGTAACATTTGGCATCCTAAACTTGTTTACATGTGACAAAGTAGGCTACAGGACCATATAGTGCTTCTACCCAAGTGGTGGCCCATCATGTCTTTAGGAGCTACAGTCTTTTTCATTTTTTCCAACCAGCCATTAACCAAGACATATAGCTAGAATGTTATGGAGTGATATTAGTGCCAACATAAACTGAATTTCAGATTCAACATCATATCGCTCCATAGACTCTAATGTGCCTGGTTTGGCCAAAGATTACTACACATTGTGGCCTTCCAGGAAAAATACCAAACTGCTAAACTATTACATTGAATTATAGTATTGGTACTTGATATCATGAAATATATTTACTTTATACAGTACATAAATATACAATTTACATGTAGCAGCATATGTATAATGATATCACTTTATATTGCACACCAATGTCACAAAGATTCAATCAGATTCTGCACTTTGATTTGGGACTCACTCTCACCACACACACACACACACACACACACACACACACAACAAAAGGTAAAGCAAAACACTTACAGTAAAACAAAGGAGTATAAAACATGTCAAACACATTTAATCAAACACACAGTTCAGAAATAAAGTCATCATACAAAGTCGACAAAAGTCACTCCAAAAAGTTTTTATCCCACCAAAGAAACAGCAGTCTAGTAGAGAGGATACAAAAGCAGCGTGGCGCCATCAACTGGCTTGGATGTCTACACTACAGCAGGCCGCCCAGGTTGTTCTCTGCTGTCTCCTTGTCCTTCTTGGGGGCCTCTTGTGGGTTGTACTTGTTTTGATAGTCCTGGAGGATGGTGACCATGTCGTGATGGACAAAATGCAAGACCTCTTCCATTGGGGTCTTATCCCACCTACCGGAAAGATAATGAGCAGTGTGACTGACTGGGGTTGGACTGGCCTACAAAGGTATTCGTTTTGGGAACTAACACAACTCTTCAGGTGTGAAAATTCTATAGGGTACAGTTCAAATAAATCCCTCATGGTTGACCATAAGTGTTCTTTTGAGTGGGAGTACATTGTAGACTGTCACACAAGTATATGATACAGTCTCTCATCCACCCACACCTACCTACCCACCCAAAACACACACACAGATAAGACAGACAGGCAGACAGACAAAGTGGTCATACCTATCAATGGGAACAGGGTTCACTTTGCACGCCTCCAAGAGGAAGCGCACCACCTCTGCATGTCCTGAAAGTAGAGCAGATGACAGGGTTATTTAAGAAACAAACACACACTCCTACACACTTTCTCTCTCACATACTGCAGCAAAGACGTCAAACACTACACAGTGCAGTTACCGAGGGACAACAAATTAACCCTACGACACAGAGGGGGTCTGCCAAACACTCCCAGAGGACCCTGACACACACACAATCTGTCCCTGTGTGTGACAGGAAAAGGAGGCTGTGAGAAGTACCTTCTGCTGCAGCCACATGTAAAGCCGTCCTGGAGTCATAGTCCCTCTGCTCCATGTCCATGGAGGACAGAGCAAATCTGCAGACATACAGAAACAGGTCAGCAGTGTCACGAGATGGACGATAACGGCCAAAGAAAGAACACGGAAGTAAGTCAGAGATGCAAAAGATGATTTATCACTATGAAGATCTAATCATTCCATTGTCATGAAATTAACATGATAAAAAAATATATATAATTTGCATTTCATGGACAGCAGGACTTTAGTGCCATTGTACACACTGAGGCACAGTCATTATGTTTGGTGTTTCTGTGAATTTGAGAGTTGCATACTTGACCTCCTTAGTGCTGAGACGTTTCCGGTGTAGGCGGCAAACAGGAGGTTGATGACAGACTTGACCTGGAGCGAAAAAAAGAAAGCAGTTTGTGGAACCAGGCAACACACACAGGCAGCCAGGGGGTGTGTGGGGGACATGTGCCAGCTAAAGGAGAAGCAGAGTCAAACCCATCAAATCAGGACTTCTGGATACCAATAAACTCCTAACAAAACCCCAAGGCAATGGCAGTACTACTTAAATTATGTGAATCTGAAAATTATACGGCAGATTGAGAGCTTTCTCGTTTACTGTAATAACCTGAAGTAAAATGCTACTGCGAGCCACTCATGACGTCAGCAATAACTAGGAAACGAAATGAGAAAAAGTAAGAAAACTATAGTTAAAAAAATATTGGCATCACTAAGTAGAGCTGAAAGGAATAATGCTAAGAATACAGTTGTAGTGCATTGTAAGACTTCCCAGAAGTTCTTATTACCCCTTTATAATGTCTAAGCAGGGGATATTGCCAGCTTCCTTAGCCAATGTTTTCTATTTTAAAGTGCACCCAGTCATGTTTGAGGAGCTACCAGTATCGATTACAGACCAAATACTATGGTTGGATTCTGGCAGTGGGTTTTTAAAGAGTTGATTGGAGAAGTACAGGTAGAGATGAACATATTGGGTGTAACACTATGGCACTAGCATAGAAATAGAGTGATGGAATACAATTTGAGCTTATTCTCTTTTGGTCCGTTCACAATACACTTACTTGAAGTTCCCATGCTTTAACAGACTACTTGTGCGTTTTATGGGAGGGAAGGCAATCTAAATTGAGGGCCTTGCTGTATTGCAAAGTTATTGGTCTGCAGTAACCTTCTCTAATCTAATCTGACAATTAACCACTAGAGGGTGCTGAAACATTACTGAAGGGATAGTGACATTGCCTTGAGTAAATTCTCTGTTTTTCCAATTGGGTGATGGTGGTGGTATTGTGGGTGGAGCTCAAAAGCTTCAAAGACATTGTTATGTGAACCTCTGTTTGGACCGGAATTAGATGCTTTATATATCAACTGTACTGGAGCTAATGAAAACAGTGAATTAAAAACAAAAACAGTAAACAGTGCTGGGGAATCAAAAGCATAAAACCCTTGCTTCACATTCACAACAAACCAGTAAAAACGAATCAATTAATACATTTCTCAATTAATGACAATATGGAGTTATTACCAGTTGAGAAATGTTTTACTTGGGGAAGAACAGCTGTGCAGTATAACATATCTGATGCATTTTGATGAGGATGCACAATGCTTTCCAATGCAGAGACACAACTGCCCAGAATAGAATATAAAGGAGCTCCACATCACAGTAGAACACCAATCAGAACAGAATGAACCATTTCAATTTGTCTGTGATGTGTACGCCAAGGAACTTAAACCTTTCCACTTCTCCACTACTGTCCTGTTGATGTGGATAGGGGGGTGCTCCCTCTGCTGTTTCCTGAAGTCCATGATCATCTCCTTTGTTTTGTTGACATTGAGCGTGAGGTTATTTTCCTGACACCACACTCCGAGGGTGTAGCATAAGAACAGCTTCATTGGCACAATGGACAGTAACCTTGCACAATGTTCTAATCTAACATTCGAATCTATATCTGCTTAATTTGTCAATTATGTCAGTGTTGGAGCCCCTGGCTATCCATAAATTTAAAAAACAAGAATATGGTGCCATCTGGTTTGCTTAATATAAGGAATTTGAAATTATTTATAGGTTAATTTATAAGTACATTTTATCCAATTACATTTTTGATACTTAAGTATATTTAAAACCAAATACTTTTAGACTATTACTCTAGTATTTTACTGGGTGACTTTAACTTGAGTAAAAGTAAAGATACCTTAATAGAAAATGACTGTCATGTATGACAATTGGGTACTTTTTCGACCACTGCACTGGTTCTGTGTATAAGCCATTTAGAAATACATTTTACCCAAAGCGATTTAGCTACGATAATGCAAAGTATCGTCCCTAGAGATACTGAATATGCCGCTGTTAAGTGGAAACGTTATTTTCGTTTGAGTTGGTTGATCAAGGACGCCTGACTACGTACGGAAGCTTCTGCAACGAGTCGTCTGTATAAACAATGGTTCGTTGCGGGACGAAGCAATGGCCATGCACGTATACATTTTACGTATGGGTGCTCCCGGGAATCGAACCCATAATTCTTGCGTTGCAAGCGCCATGCTGTACCAACTGAGCTACAGGACCACAGACAACAATAGCCAACGTTACGTTTCTCTCAAGATTAGAATACTTGTGCTGCTAGCTAGCCAGGGATCCAGTTTGCATCCATGGCATACTTGTGACATACAGTTAATTCAGGTTTAGCTCATATCAGCTGCAAAGTACACACACACGTACCTGGAATCATTTGTAATAACTGGCTCTCTGAAGTTTATTTTGCTGCCACCACGGTGAACCACGCGTATTTCTGCGTGCGCCACCATCTTTTCGAATTTCAACTATGAACCTTCGCCTCTGACCCAACAACACATGGCTTGCTTCTGTCCTTGTTTATTCAAAACTGGTTCGTAGTCGCCCTCAAGCGTTCTTCTCCAATTACTGCATTTTATTTTTATTTTTTATTATTTCACCTTATTTAACTAGGCAAGTCAGTTAAGAACACATTCTTATTTACAATGTTATGTATTGCTCATCATTGTTGTTGGCTGTTGATTACTTATTTATTTGTTGTCATCACATTATTGTACAAAAAAACGGAAACGTAGCTAATACACCAGTATTTATTGTTTCGAGTGGTCTTTTTAGTGGTATGGGGATCCAGTATTGCGTCGCTGATTGCATTGATTGACAGATCATCCCTGAAGTTGTTTTATTACGTAAAAGTTCTTTCACATTATGACGTTGGCTGAGTAACTGTATAAAATGCGCTAGTTTATCTCTTTGGTAATCACTTGGTAAAGTTTTACATGGTGGGAACATAGGCTCCAGCCATAGACTTTAACCATGGAGGATAATAAGGTAAGCCTATGAATTGCTAACAGAGAAGGCCTATGCAGTGGTGCAGGAACCGCTGCACCGTCTTTTTTTTATGCTGCGGCAGGAACCACAGGGTATACAAGACATGCCGATAGGGGTGCCGCAAGTAGTGGCAGCTGGGTGGCGGTGTGGGCTAACGTTAATGTGCCGCTAATATTATAATTTTTAATATTGTAAAAAAAAAAATGCATTATTATAACCTATGGGACTTGTTATACATAAAAGATGATCCTTGCAAAGATAACAGCAGTAGACTATTTATCATAATTTTACCTAAATTATAATAATAATAGGTGACTCCATAACGCATTCATTACGAATCTTGATATCAGGCAATAGGATCTATGTGTATTTATAGCGAAAACCTGTACTGTAAAAAAATACAACTGTCAACTCCGTCCGTGTAGCCATTTTGTTAGTTATTTAGCAGTCTTATGGCTTGGCGATTGAAGCTGTTCAGGAGCCTGTTGGTGTCAGACTTGATGCACGGTACCGCTTGCTGTGCCGAAGCAGAGAGAACAGTCTATGGCTTGGGTGGCAGGAGTTTTTAACGATTTCCGGGCCTTCCTTTCCCAACGCCTGATATAGAGGTCCCGGATGACAGGGAGCACAGCCCTGGTGATCAAATTTTATTTGGCACATACACATGATGTAACTGATGTTATTGCAGGTGTAGCGAAATGCTTGTGTTTCTAGCTCAAACAGTGCAGAAATATCTAACAAGTAATATCTAACAATACACACAATCTAAAGTAAAGGAATGGAATTAATAATATATAAATATTTGGATGAGCAATGTCAGAGCAGCATAGACTAAGATACAGTAGAATTGGAAGGATACAGTATATACATATGAGATGAGTAATGCAAAATATGTAATGAACAGGCAGTGGCTCGGGTGGTTGTTGCCCTTGATGATCTTTTTGGCTTTCTTGTGACATCGGGTGCTGTAGGTGTCCTGGAGGGCAGGTAGCTTGCCCCCGGTGATGCGTTGGTTGGGCTGATTTACTAGGCTGTCCGCACCACCCTCTGTCGCGCCATGCAATCGTGGGCGGTGCTATTACCATACCAAGCAGTGATGCAGCCAGTCAAGATGCTCCTAATTGTACAGCTGTAAAACTTTTTGAGGATTTGAGGACCCATGCCTAGGGCTGTGGCGGTCATGAAATTGTGTCAGCTGGTGATTGTCAAGCAAATAACTGCTGGTCTCACAGTAATTGACCTTTAATTAACATAAACACATTTAGCATCTCCTGGCTTCCACGCATAGCCTACAAACCACTGATGCAGACCATTGCGACATCTACATATTAAAAAGTCTAATAAATCCATGTAATGTAGCCTACACCATCACAATAAATCCAGTCTAAAATGTAGTCTATTTCAGAAGAACAGAATAGCATACTCTGACTTGCCCTTATGTTAGACCCTGATCTGGCTATGCCATATGGCTACACTGGTTCATTTAGCAGACAAGATTTGGTTAGAATTCCATGGCATTATTTTATATTATTTTATAGTATGAAGAATACAATTGAACATAGCTGAATAAAATAAAATGTTTTCTCCAAGCGATTTTAGGGAGTGCGCACATGTGGCTATTCTGTGTTTAGCCGTTAACAAAGAAATAGGTACTCCTATATGCTTAATTTAGAGTTATTTATGTAACTTTAGTTGTGATACAAACGTTGGGTTATCCGTTTTTATTTTTAATACATTCTAAGGCTGTATGATTTGCCTCTAATGATGATTTGAAAAAAGTTGCATGAAAGGCATGAGCTCTGCTTTGTTTTTTTGCTCAGGCTGCACACTGTTATTCACAATTTGACAAGCACTTAATAATACCTCAAATTACCCGGCGACATCCCCTTTGTGTGACCGTAATGCCCCCTAAAAAAATCCATGCCTTTTGCGGCCAGTGTCCATTGTCTCCTTGGGCTGAATATAATAATGGCTAAGGGCTGTATCCAGGCACTTCGCGTTTCGGCTTGCTGCAGAACAGCCCTTAGCCGTGGTAAAATGGCCATATAGCACCCCCCCCCCGTGCCTTATTGCGTAATTATAAACCAGGCAGTTTGGGTCCTGGATGCTTATTGGCTGAAACAGCATTTCAGCCATGTGTATATACGACAATATACCACGGTTTTGATGCAAATATACTTGTTACTGTTCTTATTGATGTTGGTAACCAGTTTTTATTAGCAATATGGCACCTCAGTGTCTGTGGTATATGGCCAATATACCACGGCTAAGAGCTGTATCCAAGCAGTTTTGCCTAAGAACAGCGCTTAGCCATAGTATATTGGCAATTATAAACTGGGTGGTTCGAGCCCTGAATGCTGATTGGCTGAAAGCTGTGGTATATCAGAGCGTATACCACGGGTATGACAAAACATTTATTTTTACTCTTCTAATTAAGTTGGTAACCAGTTTTAATAACTCTGCGTTGTGTCGTGCGTAAGAACAGCTCTTAGCTGTGGTATATTGCCCATATCCATGAGCATTTAAAGAATGGTCTAATTTGTTCCAATCAGAGTTTAAACGAAGATGATCCACATGATCACCAAAGTTTGGAAGGTCAAGTCCAGAAAATGAAGAATGATATCCTGGGTTTAAACTATCCAGAAGATATTGAAGTGAAGGATCCCCTGCCTCAGATCGAGCTGAAGGCTGTGACAAGGAGAAAAGTGAAGGTGAGAGAATAGATTGAGGAGAGAAAGGGAAATCGGGGGTCTTACCTGTCCATACTCTAAACCTGTCCAATATGCCATACAACATGTTGTTGTGAGGTTGGAGGGTAAATTGTCCTTACAACAGACTTCCATCTCTTAATATTCAATCACCAATCGTTTACTGTAGCTCTTCTCAAAGGCCTGTATAGCATTAAGAAGGAAAGAAATTCCTTTACTTAACTTTTAACAAGGCACACCTGTTAATTAATTAAATGCATTCCAGGTGACTACCTCATGAAGCTGGTTGAGAGAATGCCAAGAGTGTGCAATGCTGCCATCAAGGCAAAGGATGGCTACTTTGAAGAATCTCAAATTTAAAATATATTTTGATTTGTTTAACACTTTTTTGGTACCTACATGATTCCATATGTAGTTCCATTTCATAGTTTTGATGTCTTCACTACTATTCTACAATGTAGAAAATAGTAAAAATAAAGAAAAACCCTTGAATGAGTACATGTGCCCAAACTTTTGACTGGTACTGTATATATATATATATATATATATATATATATAGAAATAAGACAGATATAGCTTCTGTTGCCTGTTTGAGTATTTGTTTAATAGCCTACTGATTCTGTGAGCACCAAGCCTCATGCACCGGCAAAATGTTGAATTAAGCAATTTCACTGATTCGGCTGTTTTTAATCTTTGCTATGCTGTAATAAAGGCTTTACAATTTTTTGTCGTTAGAACAGACTGGTATTGCTTAGAATTTATTTAGTGTTGTTTACACTGTTCCAAATGGTCAGAAAAAACAATATTGTAATCTAACAGCAACTGTTTGGCACACATAGCACTCACGCAGCGCTTGGTCCTATACCCTCCTTTTTGTTGATCACCAGTAGTTTCCACAACTAAGTCAAATGTCTTCCACAGATCTTACTTCCCCTTTCCCTTCTAAGCAACCAGTAAACATTCGCCCGTTTGGCGTTTATTTTTCACATCCTCCGCATCCATTTTGCTGTTGATATTACTGTGTTCGGAGTTTGTTATAACCAATTTATTGACTTGATTATGATAGGCTATAGGTCAGGCCCTATTTGTCACATGCATGCGATGCTTACATGTTTCACTTAAAGAGAGCAAGGCTGAGGAAATAGGTCATGCTTTTTGTAAACAAGTTAGGGATTTCGGTAACAGAACTTTTCAGTCAGAAACGAGGAAGAAACTAAATGGCTGAAATTATGTTGCATCTTCAGCATGGACAGCACAATAAACACCGCTTGTTATGTGGTGCCTTTTCACTGCAGTAGGGAGGAGAGCGAGACAACGTGCGCCTGTCACACAGGCACTCGCTGTCATTTCTTTTTAATACAGTATCACCATCGGGCTCTTTTTTGAGTCATTTGTGTGTCTTAATTATTTAATTAAACAGTGTGCTTAAAGCATCAGACAAGCTCAGTGCCTATGTAGGTGATTGTATTCAAACACATAGGGTGTTTCTGATATGGAAAAATACATTTTAACATTAGAACAGGATGACTCTCGGTCGACAAAGATTTTTTTTTGTCGGGGACAGCCCTACAATCAATCTTACGCTTGCTCTACTCAAAGGGCTGTATTGGAATGGCTTCATACAGTATCTACGTGTATATCATTGACTGTATTGTCTTTTTAGACCAAGAAGACCAAGAGAAACAAAGTGGAGCAGATCACTGATACAGATGCAGGTCATAAATTAAACTCTAATTTCACTGAATGTAATCCTTTTGCATGTAAATGTGATTTAGTATGGACATCTATTGAGCAGAGGACTAATAGCAGAGCGCACATGTTATCCTTTCTTGGGTACTTAACTTCACAAAGTACACAAAGTTGGCTAACACATACTTGCCTCAGAAGGTTACATGTTTTCTGACTTCTTTACCTTGGGGAATGCTGCTTTGGACACAGGTCCCTCTACATCTGTGGAATTCTCTGGGATGGCAGTTCAGGGGACATCTCACCAGGGACAATCTAATGAAAAGATCCTAAGTGAGTGTGTCTCCAGGGCCTGTCAGACCAGGGCTCTTGACCTCCCGCCAATCAATCCGGATGCTTTCAACACGATTATCATCCGGTTTCTGGAAAAACTTACGGAGGAGTATGTCCAAACTTCTATTGTAGTATTTGAATGCAATGTCATCTGGAGGATTTTATAAATTGTATGTGTGTTGGTGTGCTTTTTGGTGCTAAAAACATCTAATTATCTCCTATAGGCAATGGAGGCAGTTAAGCATTGGCAGGATGGACCCTGTAAGTCCCTTAACCGTGACAATTATTCATAGATATATTAATAGATGTTTCAAGAAAATTAGATACAAGCCTTTTATCTATCTACAGTATCATCCACATTATCACAAACAGTTACATTCAAAGAGCTTTTTAGTAGCCTACTGTTTTTCATGCTTTCCAATGTATGCCACTTTCATGATTCTCATGAACATATGTGAGATTGTTGGTATCTCTTCGAGGAGCTTGGTTTCAGAGCCCTGATATGAGTAATCTACCTACACTGTTTCGGTCCTACAGGTGATGAGGGCACTGCTTGCAGAGATGTGCCTGGAGATTGTGCGGTTTGTATCTGAGGCCATCCTAGAGGTCATCATCCCTGCAATTTTCCGTTTTGTACGGATATACAGCCATGTGTCTCCAGTATCCGGCAAGTCTCTGACAGAATCAGAGAGATCTTCTAGCACAAACCTGAAGGTTCACAAGAGAGGCAGCAGCAAATCCTCAAGGTCCTGCACGGCCAAATCAAGCTCCTCTCGTAATGGGTATGTTCAGTCTTCCTAAAGAAACCGGTTTCACCTAACTATTCATAACCCATTTTGTGAAAATATGTTTTGTTATCTGTATAACAGTTTACTCTTAATGACCAGTTTAACTGATTACTGAATTATGCATTAATGTGACTACAGTGTCTATTATCGAATATGGAATGCTGTATTGTTTGCTTTGTATTCTCAAAGGTCTCAGACAGTGTTGCCAAAGACTCAGGGAGATGGTGAGTCTATATCATCTGAGCCACTCAGTGACTTTTTTGGGATCACTGAGGACAGTCTCCTCACTAATGTCCAGGATTCCTTCAAAGAGTCGCTGAACAATGTCCTCTGTATCCAAAGAGAGGGCCAGGTAGACACTCAAAGTCTATCCCGGGTTATTGTTGGAGAAGTGTCAAAGAAGGTCAATTCCATAATCTCTATGGCCATCCAAACTCCCATCTCTGGGCGAATGTCCCCTGTCATTTTTGCCAGTGGTGGTGTCTCCAGCACCAAGGTGGTTGAGGAGATGGTGTCTGGCGTTTCCAACATACTTCAGATGTACATTAATGGGAAGAGTGTTGAGCAGAGTGTTGTTCTCAGAGAGGATGGTGTTGAGGTGGATATGACACATTTAACAGGACAGGTCATGACAGCCCTCAGTGGCACTGTTTTGAAATTCAGCAATAAGGAGGAAAATGATCCCGACAAGAGGGAACTGCTTTGTGTTGTTGCTGACCATATGAAGATGCTTGAATCTTGTAAAAGTGTTGAGGAGATGCTAAAACAAGGAGAGAGCAACCTCAATATCAAAGGTGCCAAATCTAGTCTTCGTCTGTCAACACTAAGTATGGACAGACTACTCACTGAGGAGTTTCAGACCAAGGCCACTGAATCGATCCGGGAGATCGTTAAAAGATTCAGGGGTTGTACATCATGTTGTTCTGGCACTACATCATCTAGTCCAACTCCTAGGATAGGTGAGATCGGAGACCTTATGGTTGACCCTGAGGCCTCTGAGTTGGTAAGTACCTTTGTTTCAGACATGGACAATCTTACCCAGTCTATCAGGGCATCCTGCTCTCCTGCACAGAGTGAGCAGATCCTTCTTGAAAACCATCAGAGTAAGATCTGGTCTTACACTGTTGGTTGCTACTACGACATGAAAAATACGCTGAAGAGACTTCTTACCTGTCCAGAAAAAGGTGATCTCTTAAGTACATTTGTGGAGAGCACAAAATATTCTTTCACAATGGTTCCAACTTTGTGGCTGGACGTCAGTCATTCCAGTAATGGTGAGGCTGACACATCGGACTCCATTTCTTGTAAACCACTTTTAATAACCCCCTCATCCATGAATGAACAAAAAGGACAAAGTGAGACCCCAAAACCTCTCTTGGCTCTCAAGAAGTATTTGCAAGACCAAGTCCTCCTTGACACCACAAAAGAGATTGCCAGCCAGGTTCTAGTCTTGTATAAGACTGAGGTGATGGAGAAGTTCTCATCTTCTGTTGGAGAGTTTGATTCTGAAGAGTCTCTGGAGGCCATTCTATTTGTGGATGGCATCATGTCTGACTTGAATGATTTCACCAGTTCTTGTTCCGCCTCACCATCTGAGTTGTTAGACAGTGAACAATGTCTCTCCGATCTCACTTTTCCACTTGGTCTGCAGGACAGCACCACCAACAGTGAATCTACCCAGAGTCTTCCAGTTATAAATATGACGAAACTCTCCAGTGTGTCTTTCCAGACAAAGGCTAGAAAGGCAGTAAGTGAAGCTCTAAGATCTGTCAACCCCTTTACAACCAGCTTACTGGGAGACTCTGAAACATCTAAATTGCTGGACACTTTTGTAACAGATGTGGAGACTATTGTTCAGTCCATGCAGGCACATGACTCTGAAAATGTCAGAATTTCAAAAGTGAGCACCCTTTCTGCTGCTCGTATTATATATCATAGATTTCGAGAAATGCTGAGGCGGTTTCTCACTCCCTGCCAAGACTCTGTAAAGGTCATCGATGGTGTTACACCAATACATGATGAGACTCTCAAACAGGCTCCCAGTGAAAGTTTAGATTCTCAGGTGACTTGTAATAGTGATTCTCTTGAAATCCAAGTGGACCTTCAAACCTGTACCAAGGAGGTCATTAGTCAGATCCTCACTGTGTATCACTCTGAGGAATCCATGGAGAAATGCCTCTCTAGCCTAAAAGGAGATACAGAAGACCTGTCCAAGTGTTTGGATGCCGTTGTTTCTCAGATTGACGTCCTTGCCGCCTCCAAATCATATTTATCTGTTGATAACTATGCTGTCAATACACAGGACAATTTGCATGGTAAGATCAACAATGATGAAGAGGAAGCATCCTCTAGAAGTCTTAAATCCACAGCCTTTGACAAACTATGTACTGAGGAGTTTCAAACTAAAGCCTCACATATAGCTGGTGGGATCCTTCGATCAGGGTTGATTGGCATTGTAAATATCAGCCTTGATGGTAGAAGTGCAGACATTTGTGCAGAGTCCAGTAATGATGGTGATGATAGAGATCTCAAAATCCTTCAGAAGAGTGGAACTCCATCTTTATTCACCTCTTCTCTGCACACCAATTCTGCAGCATCCAACATCGTCATAAGCATCACTAAAGACCTTAATAGCTTCACCCAGATGACTAAAATGTCTGATGCTTCAGTGTCTGGCCAATTAGAGAGATCCCTGTCAGCTTCAACCCTTCCTGTCAGTGTTCACAATGGGGCCAATGTGAAAGGAAAGATAATTTGGCCAGGCACTGTTAACCTGTTCAACAATGTGTTCACCAAGGTCAAGGACTGTTTTGTCCAGCAACAACCGGTCCTCCTAGACAATGTGGTTGAGGCCCCCAAACATGCCGAATCCATATGCAGAACAGCTACTTCTACACAAATGACTTACAGTGAACATGAAGGCAGCCAGACCAGCATGGTAAATTATTCCAAAGCCTTAATTAGTCAGACTCTGATGACAATCCAGAGGAGAGTGTCTATGTCAGAGAGGATGAGCACCTCAGAGAAAGGCCTCTTGACTCGTTCCATCGTGGGCTCCATGTTGGAGGATGTTGACATGGTGAGAACTGATGGACACGAGATACACCGGCCATCCTCCTCAAAGTCCTCCCTGTCCATCACCTCTGCCATGACCAGAGGGTCCCAGAGTGATTTTACAAATTCTCTTCCAGGGACTCCAGTCCCCAATGAGTGGCCTGTTGAAAGCTATTGTCCTATCATTAGGAGTTCGGTCATTGATATGAGTGACTCCTCAACTCATTCACAAGGGTCAACAAATTACACAAGGCAAACCATCTCTGCCATAGTTGACACTGTTATGGAGGTCATTCCAAGAGAAGATACGGAACACATAGCCACTGCAGATGATGTCACTTCTTTTACAAGAAGACTTGCGAGACTCAGCCCCAGGGACGGTCTTCAGAACTTCTCACATGAGCTCACTGACAAAGTTTATGAGCTCATAAAAAGTCACAACACCCCCCAGGCTCTTTTTGTGCCAGCTGGCAAGAGCGTGTCTGACTCTATTCTTTTGAAGCTGAAGACAGGATTGAATGCTTCTGAAGAATCCAGGGAGTTTCCATCTGACCTTGTGTACTCCTTTGCTGAGGAGTCAATAAAACGTCTGCTACAGCAGATTGTCTTCTGGCTTCCTCCACCATCACAAGGATCTGATTTCTGCCAAACTATCGTCTCTGATGGTTCTCTGCAGGACACAAGCCGGCTTATCCCGAGCTCTTCTGCCATCTCCATTAGTTCCTCACCGGTTTACTGTGACACAAAGAGCCTTTTCACCAATATAATGGTCAATCAGGTCATGGATACCTGTTCTGTGGCCTCCAATTCATCAGAAGAATTATCAGAGTTGATGAACATAATCAATGGGTTGTCCCCAACTGATGCTGGAACACTTGACTCTGACAGACCGGCTCTCATGACCCCTAGCCGTCAGTCTAGTGCCAAATCATTGCCTAGACCCTCTCTGTCTGGCAGCAGCACACACAACGGTGGAACTGTGGATATTCAAGTTTTAGGAGAGGTGGAATCCAAGATGGACAACAAAGATATGGAGATGTCTAGTGTCTCTGTGCATCCATCAACTCCATCAGCCATGGACTCTGATACACATGCATCATTTGACTCCACTAGCAATGACTACACCTCTTTGGTACTTTTACTGATTGTTAGATTGCTGACAATGATCACCCCTATCACATTACGGGAATCCTCTGACATTGGTGAAACATCAAGAGTTCTCACAAAGAGGATTCTGTCTGAGTTCTGTGGCACCTCAGGCCTTGAACCAACTCAAGCCTACCCCCAGAATCTGAAAATCAAAAAGATTTTCAAGGCTGTCTACAAGGGGCTTCTTCAAGAATTCGGGTCAGAGAAGATGCTCCAGCTTGCAATGAAGTCAACGGATTATGCATTTGACGATGCCCTGGTCAAATCATTAACTAGGGAACTACTAACTAAATGCAATGAGGCTAGCTCTTCACCTCCCTCCATGACCCAGTTGTCATCACACAATGCACTTGGCAGTGACGAGGTAGGTAATTCTGGGTATCCAACAACTGGTAGAAAGGACAAGAAGAGAGGAAGATTCAGCGCTCTCTGTGGACTCAACCCAAAGGTACATATGTCATCAAAATACAAATTATAAAGATGATTTTTATTCATTACGTACAGTATGATGGTAAACACTGATACCTTTTGTGTGCAATTTCTCCTACTGTACAAATGACTGTTTGTTACCCAGTGTACAAAGAAGGTCAACAAGAAGAACCACTGCACTCCAACACCTTCCCAGAACCAGACCCCTGCCGTCAGTGAAACAGGTAAGTCAATACACTCAAATGTGTACTGAACAAAAATATAAACGCAACATGCAACAATTTCAAAGATTTTATTTAGTTACAGTTCATATAAGGAACGTCAATTGAAATACGTTCATTAGGCCCTTATCTATGGATTTCACATGACTGGGAATACAGATATGCATCTGTTCATCACAGATACCTTAAAAAAAGGTAGGGGCGTGGATCAGAAAACCAGTCAGTATCTGGTGTGATCACCATTTGCCTCATGCAGCGTGACACTTCTCCTTCGCATATAGTTGATCAGGCTGTTGACTGTTGATTGTGGAATGTTGTCCCACTCCTCTTCAATAGCTGTGTGAAGTTGTTGAATATTGATGGGAACTGGAACACGCTGTTGTACACGTCAATCCAGAGCATCACAAACATGCTAAATGGGTGACATGGCTGGTGAGTATGCAGGCCTTGCGACATGGGGCCATGCATTATCATGCTGAAACATGAGGTGATGGCGGCGGACGAATGGCACGACAGTGGGCCTAAGGATCTCGTGACGGTATCTCTGTGCATTCAAATTGCCATTGATAAAATGGAATTGTGTTCGTTGTCCGTAGCCTATGCCTGCCCACACCATAACCCTACAGCCAACATCGACGCCATATACGTGGTCTGTGGTTGTGAGGCCGGTTGGACATACTGCCAAATTCTCTAAAACGACATTGAAGGCGTCTTATGGTAAAGAAATAAACATTCAATTCTCTGGCCACAGCTCTGGTGGACATTCCTGCATTCAGCATGCCAATTGCACGCTCCCTCAAAACTAGACAACCAGCGTTTTTCCTTGCTCCTATTTTTCCCAGCCTCTGTCTCTGAGACATCTGTGGCATTGTGTTGTGTGACAAAACTGCACATTTTAGCGTGGCCTTTTATTGTCTCCAGCACGAGTTGCACCTTTGTAATGATCATGCTTTTAACCCACAAGAGTCTAAGCCCTGTCTAGACCGAGGGGTTTATATCGGCCTTACTGCTATTAGCCCATACAAACGCATTGAATAACAGATTCACTACATGGAACTGAAGTGTCTGTCCTAAATCTGAGAGATATAAGAAAGTTGACAAATATATATATATATATATATATTTATATGTATATATCTTTTTTGCATGTTTTTAACCCCTTCTTTTTGGCACTAAACAGTCTAAGCCCTGGGGGGGCCTATGTAACACTTCTGCGTTAAATAGGCGGGTTGAGACTGCTAGGCTACCTGCCGCCCTGCATTTGTAAATTATGTAGAATATTACCATTTAAATAATAATAATGCAATACTAATTCTTCACACTAACTACTAGGGTCAGTTAAAGAAAATGTTATGTTTACATTATGTTTTTCAGCAATTGTGTAACGGCTCTCTTTCGGTGAGTGAGTAGACCAAGGCGCAGCGGGTGATGAATACATAATGACTTTATTGTAAGACGAAGACAGACACGAAATACACTTGACTAAATACACAAAATAACAAAACGAACTAGACAGACCTAAACTACGAACTTACATGAAACGAAGAACACATGAACAGGAACGACCGAATGAACGAGACGAGACAGTACCGTGTGGTGCAACAAACACAGACACAGCGACAATCACCCACAAACAAACAGTGAGAACAACCTACCTTAATATGACTCTCAATTAGAGGAAAACGCAAAACACCTGCCTCTAATTAAGAGCCATACCAGGCAACCCAAAACCAACATAGAAACAGCAAACATAGACTGCCCACCCAAAACTCACGCCCTGACCATCACACACATACAAAACAACAGAAAACAGGTCAGGAACGTGACAAATTGTCAATGATGAAGAATCCTGCCGAACAGAGAGTGTATGCTCCCCCAAGAAGAAACCAAGGAAGCGTTCGCTCATTTCCAGGATGCTTTCAGCTATAGGCAAAGCCTTGTCCAGTCCCTTTACTTCCTGCTATAAAAGGAAGACCACCTAATCTATATTTCAAAATAAATATTTGAAATAAATATAATTACATTAATTCTTCATGTTGAGTGTTTTTCATTATATATTATTGGATAATATAAAGTGTAGTAGTAGTAGTAGTAGAAGTTTTATAGTTGACTATATTACTTTTACTTTTAAGATACATTAAAAAAAATAAGAATAGTGTGCACTTCTAGGTACAGTTGAAGTCTGATGTTTACATACACCTTAGCCAAATACATTTAAACTCAGTTTTTCACAATTCCTGACATTTAATCCTAGTAAAAATTCCCTGTCTTAGGTCAGTTAGGATCACCACTTTATTTTAAGAATGTGAAATGTCAGAATAATAGTAGAGAGAATTATTTATTTCAGCTTTTATTTCTTTCATCACGTTCCCAGTGGGTTTACATACACTCAATTAGTATTTGGTAGCATTGCTTTTAAATTGTTTAACTTGGGTCAAAAGTTTTGGGTGGCCTTCCAAAGCTTCCCACAATAAGTTGACTGAATTTTGGCCCATTCCTCCTGACAGAGCTGGTGTAAATGAGTCAGGTTTGTAGGCCTCCTTGCTCGCACACGCTTTTTCAGTTCTGCCCACAAATTTTCTATAGGATTGAGATCAGGGCTTTGTGATGGCCAATCCAATACCTTGACTTTGTTGTCTTTAAGTCATTTTGCCACAACTTTGGAAGTATGCTTGGGGTTATTGTCCATTTGGAATACCCAATTGCGACCAAGCTTTAACTTCCTGACTGATGTCTTGAGATGTTTCTTCAATATATCCACATAATTTCCCCCCCCCATGATGCCATCTATTTTGTGAAGTGCACGTGAAAAACGAGTTTTAATGACTCCAACTTATGTTAAGCGGAGCGACACAGGGGAACCCAGGAGCAGACTCAGATGAGGAAACAGGGATGAATGAAACAAAATATTTATTGTCACACAGGGAGATATGGAGTGCAGATCCGGGGAAGCTCGGATGAGTTGCAAAAAAAACAGATGTGGAGACAGGTTGGAGTTGGCTGAGTAGAACAGGGTAAACAGGTCCTGAGGGGAATCCAAGGTAGTGGTGGTGAGTAAAATCCAGAGCAAGGTAGTTGGGTGGTGAGATGTGGAACAGGAGACAGGAGCCAGAGACAGAGCGGTAACTGCAATGAGAGGATAAATGGTGTCAGGCAGGGAAACAGGCACAGGAGAGTAACAGGATCTTGAATAATCATAAATGGCTAGACTATATATAGAATACATATATGGCAGCTCTGCTTCTAGCTCCTAAGCAACTGTGCAGTATTTGCAGTGTGTTTTCCTTACATTATTAGGCCATCATTTTCTTTGTGTTATTACAACAGCCGGAAATAACTTTTGGATTCAGAGTGGCGGTAACTCAACAGCATTACGACCAGGAATTTTATTTATTCCCGAGGCTGCTCCAAAACACAGATGGCGGGGAAGAGGTATTCGGAGTGGACTTCTAGTCCGAGTCAGGAGGCGTGCACACCATCCACCGCTTCCAAGTATATTATTTGCAAATGTTCAGTCTGGATAATAAAGTAGACGAGTTCAGGGCGAGGATCTCCTTCTAGAGAGACATCAGGGATTGTAACATACTCTGTTTCACGGAAACATGGCTCTCTCGGGATATACTGTCCCCGTCCATACAGCCAGCTGGGTTCTCATTAACAGGGTTGGGTAGGTTACTTTCTAAATGTAATCCGTTAGTTACTAGTTACCTGCCCAAATTTCCAATCTTAACCTGCCATAAGCTACTTTTGTGTCAGCAAGTCTCCCCAGTGAAAAATGTCCATATCCACCACTCCATCTCTCATGTACAGACCTTTCAAGTAGCTGCACTTAACACCTCACTGATACTGATTGTGTAAGCTACAAACCCAAATTGTCTAAGGAAATGTAGCTAACAGTAATAACATTGCAGACATATTCAGAAATCTGGGCTGAAATAATAATTCAGATGAAAATAAGAAATATGTTAAACTAATTAAGAAATAAGTGACCAGATTTTTTTATTGAAAACCATGGACATTAGTTTTGGGTGGGGGGAAGGGCGTGGTGCGGTTCCTAGTTCTTTCTTTTTTTGCACATAAAAGAGTGAAACACCACAACAGGAATAAGGGTTGTGGAAAGTGTCAAATTTGGTAGGACTGTGACAATTTACTGTCTTGAAAAAATATATACAAATACAAATGTGACAATTTACTGTCTTGAAAAAATATATACGTATACAAATACAAATACCTAGGTGTCTGGTTAGACTGTAAACTCTCCTTCCAGACTCACATCAAACATCTCCAATCCAAAGTTACCCTCGTAAAACTGACCATCCTACCGATCCTCGACTTCGGCGATGTCATTTACAAAATAGCCTCCAATACCCTACTCAATAAATTGGATGCAGTCTATCACAGTACCATCCGTTTTGTCACCAGAGCCCCATATACTACCCACCACTGCGACCTGTACGCTCTCGTTGGCTGGCCCTCGCTTCATACTCGTCGCCAAACCCACTGGCTCCAGGTCATCTACAAGACCCTGCTAGGTAAAGTCCCCCCTTATCTCAGCTCGCTGGTCACCATAACAGCACCCACCTGTAGCACGCGCTCCAGCAGGTATATCTCTGGTCACCCCCAAAACCAATTCCTCCTTTGGCCGCCTCTCCTTCCAGTTCTCTGCTGCCAATGACTGGAACGAACTTCAAAAATCTCTGAAACTGGAAACACTTATCTCCCTCACTAGCTTTAAGCACCAGCTGTCAGAGCAGCTCACAGACTACTGCATCTGTACATAGGCCATCTATAATTTAGCCCAAACAACTACCTCTTCCCCTACTGTATTTATTTCTTTGGCCCCTTTGCACCCCATTATTTCTATTTCTACTTTGCACATTCTTCCACTGCAGATCTACCATTCCAGTGTTGTACTTGCTATATTGTATTTACTTCGCCACAATGGCCTTTTTTTACCTTTACCTCCCTTATCTCACCTCATTTGCTCACATTGTATATAGACTTATTTTTCTACTGTATTATTGACTGTATGTTTGTTTTACTCCATGTGTAACTCTGTGTTGTTGTATGTGTTGAACTGCTTTGCTTTATCTTGGCCAGGTCGCAATTGTAAATGAGAACTTGTTCTCAGCTTGCCTACCTGGTTAAATAAAGGTTAAATAAAAAATATATATATATATTGGCAGATTCTTTAACCAAATCCCTATTTCTTACACACTTTTTTTAAGATCGAAAACAAAATGGAAGATAAGAGTCCAGGAACCTACAAAGTAACCTATGCGGTATGTTTTAAGGCGTAGCCTAGTATTTTCTGCTTCGCCTAGTATTTAGAGTATGCTTGCCTTGCTTTAGCCAAACCACTCATACTGATTCTCTTTTAGTCCATCCATAAAAGCAGATTCAGCTTTAGTTGCATCCAGGAACTTGCATAATGTGCTTATACTTGCTTTTTTTAAACCTTGAAAGTAGTTTTAAAAAACTGAAATTGTAATAGATGTTTGTTGGACCTCTATTAGTCAATGATAACAGTCATTGGTGTCCCCCAGCCCATCCCCTGTTGTGTGCCAAGCAATCTTGTCATTCTATTAAGTCTCAAACGTTTCTTTTTGTCTTCCTTTACAAAGGCACTGCAGAGGCTAAGAAGGCGCATGGAAACTCTATAGAAGCATCATTCAACTTTTGAGGCCAGATTTGAAAAGGAAATGATAAATCCCGAAGCTCAGGTTTGTCAGTTGTTTAGAATGAGGATACTGTGGATGGTTGAATCGTTATCATATCCTATTGCCTAATTTGCACATGACTAATATCATTTTATTGTATCCTTAGATGTCAGACACCGAGGCTGACAGTACTTCTGGGTCGATAGTCCATGTGATGGATGATGCACCACCGTTGATCAGAACAGACAGCATATACGTAAGTTAAAGTGTCATTCAACACCAGCACATACTGTAAGTCCTTGTGAATCAGCTTTGTAAATCAAAGATGGGCAAGTCTGCACTTTCATCCCATATTCATAGTATTATAACAAAATCAAGTAGAGGCGCAAAGAGTCGTAACTAATCAAAATGTGCCGGTGTCCAAATACTTTGTCATCTGTCTAGTTATCCAATATAATTTTTTTCTTTAATACAGTTGACCAAAGCTATGCTTGGATACAAGACTGATGACTCAATAACCAGCATTGACAACAGTGAAGATGATTATGTCCCAGTGCCATCAGAATCATCAGAGGAAGACAATTCCGATGATTTTTCAGAACCAAAGACAAGGGTGGACAGCAGTAAACACGTTGATTTAGTCTCAGAGGGAGACAGTTCAGATAAAATAGCAGGAGTCAAGAGAAAGAATCACTACAAGAAGACTAACAAGAGATGCAGAAGTTCCTCAGAAGAAAACAGCTCAAATGGAGAATCAGAATTCAAGAGAAAGAAGCAATATGCAAATACTTATAAGAGATGTACTAGTTCCCCAATGTCAAACACTAGCAGTGAATCATTGCTTGTAATGAATGTCTCAGAAGTAGATGGATCCAAAAAGTGCCACCAAAAAAAGCACTTGTCTGTTTTGCGAGCAACCGCAATCCAAAATTGCCCATCATTTACAACGTAAACATGGGGATGAAATAGAAGTAGCTACTGCACTTCGGTTTGGAAAGAGATCAAAAGCTATGAGACTTCAGCTGAATCTCCTTCACAAGAAGGGGAATCGGGCACACAACATTCAGGCACTTAAAGAAGGAAAGGGGGTTTTGGTACCATGTAAACAAACAATAAGTGATGCCAAGACCAATCACCAGGACTATCAGCATTGTTTTGCCTGCCATGGGCTCTTTAAACGCACATCTATGTGGAAGCATGTGGCAAGGTGCACACTAGCACAACACGTTCGAAAGGAGATGCCTGGCAAAACCAGAATACAGGCACTTGTTAGTAAAACGTTTATTGGAGACAGGAGATCAATTTGGGTAATTGACTATAATATAATATGCAGATTTCGATTTAACCGGCTCTGCTTACCTTTTATTTGTCGAGCTCTTTGATCAGTATTGAGGCGAGATGAATCACCGAATTTCTCCTGCAGCCAGGTCACCTCTCCTTCTGGAATCTTTCTCCCACTCGCCTCCTGTCTCTTGAACTTTCTATGGGCCAAATTCAAAGGTTTTAACAACCATCCTCTGCTTACCAAGTTTCTGTTAGTAAAACGTTTATTGGAGACAGGAGATCAAGTAGAGACATAGGACGAGGTGGATTATTATATAATAAGGCCTTTTATTAATATGTAAAAATATCTTAGTAAATCGTGCATCACGGCTCCTTCTGTCTGACTCGTATGGAATCGTCGGAGAAGAGACCCTCTAAACAGTACATACAGATTATATAGGCAACAAGCAAAGTAGGTTGATCTTGTCGTCTGGCCTTCCGATTGGTCGATCTGGGTCGTGGGTAGTCCTGTTCGGCCTGATGTCGACATTCCATTGGCTTTTCACACAGTTCTTTGTCCTAGTCACATCCAAAGGCATCCTGCATGTGCGTTTGTTTTCACAGGCCCTATTCATGGGGGAGGGGATGTGTGTGTGGGTCTGACAAAGTAGTGGGGATGGGTGCATGTTGTGCCAAGAATAGCTTATGTTGAGAAGTGGTTAAAACAAGTTACCAGTATCTTATACAATTTCTTACACACTCTGTGCTAATGCTCAACCGGTTGCTAAAGGAGTGAGCGAAAAGGTATGGAAACTTGTGAGTAACATGGCTCAAGATGATGTAGCCCATGCAGTAAAACAAGACAGATACATCTTGGCATTGGGTGAAAAAATGTACAACAAGAAAGGGGAGAACCCCTCACAACACCAGCACATTCGTCAAACTTTGTGAGAACTAGGGAGACTTGTGATTAAAGGTAGAAAGGTGACACCACTGAAAAAGATGAAGGATTATATCAACCCAAAACACTTCCAACACATCATAAAAGCTGTCAAAGAAGTGACTGGCTATGATGAAAAGACAAACAAATTCGAAAAAGAAACCCTGGCGACAAAGCTTAGGCAAAGTATCCAGAAAATTGCAGACGTCATGGAGGGTGAAGCTCTTATTACCCAGAATGAAGAAAAGTTGAAGCTTGTCCGAGACTTCCAAGGCATATACCGTTTTCGCTGGAATGAAATGATCTCTTCTGCTGCATATCGTACACTTGAACAGAAGAAATGGAACGCACCGCAGCTTATTCCATTAGCAGATGACGTTAAAAAAATACACATGTACTTAGATGAAAAGCAGAAACAATACTACAACCAACTGTGCGATGAGAAAACCTCAAGAAAATGGAGCAATCTAGCAAAAGTGATACTGGCTCAGATGATTATCTTCAACAGGAAACGAGAGGGAGAGGTGTCAAAGTTGTCTGTGGCAACATTTCACTCCAGGGACAAATCCCCACTTAACAAAGATGTTGCTGTGGCGCTAACAGAGGTTGAGAGACTGCTCTGTGCGCGTTTTGAACGCATTGAAACAAGACCGTGTTCTGCGCCACCATGCCGCTCAAGGTGTTTCACAAGTACTCGAGGCTGCTGCGATTCGACGACCGCCAGTCGAGACCCGCGAGACTCGCCACCGACAGACTGGCGGCCATAAGAGAGGTGTGGGACCTGTGGGAGGAGCGGCTGCCGGCCCTCTACAACCCGGGGCCCGACGTGACGGTGGACGAACAACTGGTCCCGTTCAGAGGTACCGTCTATATATCTGTGTATGTACGTGTAGCATAGAGAGCAGTAGCAGTAGTAGCATGGGCAGTAGTAGCAATCGGCAGTAGCGGCGGCGGCTACGTGTAACATAAACGCAGTGCGCCCCGATGGTGAGCCAGTAACGATGACGCTGCTAATCTCCTCTCCCCACCGAAAGGACGCTGTCCTTTCCGACAGTACATTCCCAGCAAGCTGGCCAAATACGGCATCAAGTCGTGGGTGGCCTGCGACGCCAAGTCCAGCTACGCTTGGAAGATGCAAGTGTACACCGGCAAGGCGGCCGGCGGAGGCCCCGAGAAGAACCAGGGCGCGCGCGTCGTCCTCGATCTGACCGAGGGACTGCCGGGCGGTCACAACGTCACGTGTGACAATTTCTTCACCTCCTACGAACTCGGGCAGCGGCTCCTCGAGAGGAACCTCACCATGGTCGGCACGGTGCGAAAGAACAAGCCCGAGCTCCCTCCCGTGCTGCTCCAGTCAAAGGGCAGACATGTCTCGTCCTCCAGGTTCGCCTTCACGCCCACCGCCACTCTAGTGTCCTACCTGGCAAAGAGAAATAAGAACGAGCTACTTCTGAGCACGCTGCACGCGGAGCCCGACGTTAGCGATCGCCGCGACCGGAAGCCGGCCCTCATCCTAGACTACAACTGCAACAAGGGCGGCGTGGACAACCTAGACAAGGTGGTCGGGACCTACAGCTGCAGACGGATGACCGCCCCTGGTCATCTTCCACAACATCCTCGACGTGTCCTCCTACAACGCCTTTGTCATATGGCGAGAGATCAAGCCCGACTGGATGCCTGGGAAGCGGAACAAGAGGAGGGTGTTCCTGGAGCAGCTCGGAAAGGCACTCGTGAAGCCCTTGATCCAAAGAAGGCAGTGTCTCCCCCGCACCCAAGCCGCGTCCGCACTTGTCAAAGTCCTACAGGGTGCCACCGCCGAGGCTCGTCCGCAAGCAAGCCGCTGGCCCGGCCGCCGCCGCCGCCCCAGCCGCCTCGCTGGGGGCGAGTAAGAGGAAGAGGTGTCAGCTCTGCCCACCCAAGAAGGACGCCAAGACACACACCGCGTGCTGCAGGTGTAAGAAATACATCTGCAAAGGCTGTTCACACGCATACTGTCACACTTGTGCCCACTGGGCCTTTAGCCAAGACGGGACAGGGTGACCCGGGGGACACTGTGTGCTAGGCATAATAGGAGGACAACGGGAGGGTTAAAGAGTTCAAGTAAGCCCCATAACTTCCTCCAGTAGCCTCTAACATCAACCTAACTCCAAACTGCAATAGTGAGTGAAACTCGTCTATACTTGATGCGTGATAGTCGTGCTGGTTTGCAGCCTATGCATTCTCCATACTGTGTCAACATGGGCCAGACTGTAGAAAACCCACTCAAACGTGTTTCTGTAAAACACGAGTAGCAGCAGAGAAGACAAAAATATCAAATTCCAGTACAAAGAAATAGGATCGATTGAGCAGGACTGATGATTAGGTCAATTAGCATTAGCAATCAAGTAGGCTTGGGCAGTCTCCAGATTGTCATACCGACCTCGTGACACCCCAGGATATTCGGTAATACAGGCACTGAACACAGGGGGCGCTGTTTTCCAACCCTACTGAGCCTCTGTAATCCAAAAGTTAGCAATGTTAACAAGTACATTTAAAATTCCATAGCGAATGCAAGCGAAAGTGCATTGCGAACATTTTATCCAGTCTCTGACAAACTATTTGCAGGATACATATCCCAGCTCACAAAGTTATACAAGTAACTCATAAATTCTACTCTGTTTTCTGCATGCACAAAACAAATATTCGACAGCAAGGCTCTTGATCCAGGAAGGGATTATCTGCTGTTACCAAGAGAAGCTTTATTTTGCAAGAATGTAATACCCACTTAGCTAGAAACTATCTACTAAATTAGCAAACCAAATGCCCAACTGCAGAGCATTTAGCACATTTTGACAGTTAACTTAATAGTTATAAGAGATCTAGCTGGCAAACATTTAGTTGTGAATTCCATACTGTAACTAGTTCACCTGGCGCGTGCTGCACAACAGTGAGTGACTCACAAGGCTCCTGTCACTTGTCGTTGTGTGTTTGTAAACAAACACCATGTGACTGGGGATTACCTGTCACGCCCTGGCCTTAGTTATCTTTGTTTTCTGTAATATTTTGGTTAGGTCAGGGTGTGACAGGGGGATGTTTGTGTGTATTTGTCTCGTCTTGGGTGGTTGTATGGTATAGGGGGTTTCGGTAGAGTGTATGGGTTTGTGTTGAGTGTAGGTGTCTAGGTAAGTCTATGGTTGCCTGAATGGTTCTCAATCAGAGACAGCTGTCATTCATTGTCTCTGATTGGGAGCCATATTTAAGGCAGCCATAGGCATTAGGCTATTGTGGGTAATTGTCTATGTGTAGTGTTTAGTGTCAGCACTATTTTGTTTGATATAGCTTCACTGTCGTCTGTTTGTTGTTTTTGTTCGTTTGTTTCGTCTTTCTAATAAAAGGAAGATGTATTGTTATCACGCTGCGCCTTGGTCCTCTCTTCAAAGTTACGACGATCGTGACACTACCGGTAAGCTTCATAATGAAAAATAACGTGACAGGTGAAATGAAGAACGCAATCTGCTTTCTCCTAACGTATTGCACAAGCTAACTGTAAGTATTTACTTAAAAAGTACCTACAAATATTAAAATGAATTAAAACACTTTAAATAAATAGTTTCAACGGTATTGAAAAACCATTCCGTGACTATTTACAAATACCCCGGTATACGATATACCGCCCAAGCCTAGCAAGCAGGTTAATGTTAGCTGCTAGGCTAGCCGCAGCTAGCTTCCCTCCATAGTGACAGAGGCTTGTGAATGCTTTGCACTGCACATTAACTGACAACATCTCATAGGCCTACACTTAAAAACATCCTCAGCGAAATAGTTAGAGACTTCAACTGAAGTCCAAGCATATAGACATGACAAAACATACTATAGATATTTGAAGTAACAGCTGATGCTAAAAGAAGCTAATAACAAAATAAAAATACATGGGACAGTCAATTCAGGAATTCCAAATAAATTAACACATTCCAATTCAATAATTGAAAAAGGCATCTATGTTCAATTACGTGTCAACAAAATGAAACAGAAAAGCTTTTTGAATGTAAATTCTAATCACTTCCTGAATTTACTTCAATTCAAATTGACCCCAACCCTGGTATGGGACCCACGCATAGACTGATATGGACCCACGAGAGGAAAAGCACATTTATTAAAAAGTCATAGGTAACACAGGGCTACTACTGCTGATACCTATTCAACAGTTCAGTTTCAAGCATGTTTGAGTGAAAACATTGAGAGAAAAACAACAGCCCCAAAAGTAGAGCAGCAGGACACCAAAGGTCTTGGCTGACATACATATGCAAATGTGGCCAATGGATGTGGCCTGATGACGTTTTAGGAAACATAATTAGATTCCCTAGTAGTTCTGAGCTGCTGTTAAGTGTAGCTTACTGCAAGACAACAATCCCGAATCCCCCCCAACACACACACATGCACGTGCACACACAGCGTGTCAGGCAAACAATACAGTCTATGGCACAGTCTATGCAGTACATATGGAAATAAATATGATGCATTCTTAAGCTATATATAAGAGAACTGGTTTAACCGTTGACTTTAAGAGTAGCTGAGCGAAATTCACTAATAATGCAGATGACAAAGAATTGGTAACTATGTGTGGTAACACTATCTCAATGCTATACTGACTTGTGACCTCATGTACTATATATTGCACAATTAATATACATATAACCTTTATAACCATTGTCATGACATTGCCCTCTTTGGGTACAGCGAGCACCATCCCCCTCTCTCTGCCTCCTACAACCAGGCTGCTGTGGTCAGAGAGGTCGTAAATTCCTAGGGAAGATCCTGCCTCATGGCCACACAGTATAGAGACAGAGTGAAGTTTCATAGAGAACAAAGGAATTTCTTCCACCTCACAGAACTTGAGGTCCGAACTACATTTATGTTCCGGAGAAGGTATAAAAGATCGATGAAGAATCCAGCTACGAACTGGTCCGCTTGTTACAACTTGGGGAAGCTCATGGGAGACGGTGCGGCCACATTACCATACCGCTGTTTATATAATAGCCTCAGATATGAGGTTTCCATCTAATTGTTGTATAAGATGAATGAGTGAAGATGATACTGTTTGTAAAATTGTGTAATGTGATTTTGGACTGTTTAATGAAGGAAACTCCAATTCCCTTTTGAGTTTAACTAAATCAGAGGACCGCCCATGAGCACAGTTATGGTCGAGCATCCTGGGACAGGCCCTTTTCTGCCCTTCCGAATAAAACCCCCACTCGGGTTTTCTATTACCAGACCAGCTTACCTCGATAACGAGAGGGCCAAGGTTTGAGACCAGACTGCTGAATCTTTTAACCATACCACGTGGTTAAACTCTTAGACTATCGATACCGACAGAATAAGAACAAGTCTTTGATATTAACTACTAGTCTGCAGCTAGGAATTCGGTATCATTGAACGCGAAGAACGACAACCGCCGAAACATCCATTTTATAACGACATAAATGAATGTCACTCCGAACTATCCACTCTAACCACTACAGAGAGAGGACGGAAACTCTCCAACAGAAACTTTTCAGCAGAGATCCCGACGACACACTGAGCGTAAATATATATATTGACTGCAATTGTTCCCGAATGAGTGAGCGTTCATGTGCAAAGGATTAGCATTTCAATTGTTATAATTATCAACTCTGTAGTGACTTCTCATCTGACCCCCACTCCCCTTTTGTCCAACAAGCCACCATGCCGGTTTAGCCCACTAGGGCACATTCCCCAATAATTTCTTGTAACCATATTTGCTTTGTTTGTTATGCATTTCTGTGAATTACTTAGTTAGTAAATAAATGATTTAAGACAATGGATGACTCATAGTGAAGACTGGGTTCGTGCAGTAACCAACAATTTACGACGTTTGGAATGAGACTAACGTGAGGTAAAGTAAAAAATTCATTAATTCGAAGACTAATTGATCAGATATAAAATATCTGAAAAGTTATATTAGGAAAATTATAACTTTGGAATCTGAATATTTTCCTTGGTGCCCCGACTTCCTAGTTAATTAGTTACATGATTTGTATTTTTTTATTTTTTTATTTTTACCCCCTTTTCTCCCCAATTTTCGTGGTATCCAATTGTTAGTAATTACTATCTTGTCTCATCGCTACAACTCCCGTACGGGCTCGGGAGAGACGAAGGTCAAAAGCCATGCGTCCTCCGAAACACAACCCAACCAAGCCGCACTGCTTCTTAACACAGCGCGCCTCCAACCCGGAAGCCAGCCGCACCAATGTGTCGGAGGAAACACCGCGCACCTGGCTCCCTTGCTTTGCGCGCACTGTGCCCGGCACGCCACAGGAGTCGCTGGTGCGCGATGAGACAAGGATATCCCTACCGGCCAAACCCTCTCTAACCCGGACGGCGCTAGGCCAATTGTGTGTCGCCCCACGGACCTCCCGGTCGCGGCAGGCTGCGACAGAGCCTGGGCACGAACCCAGAGTCTCTGGTGGCACAGCTAGCGCTGCGATGCAGTGCCCCAGACCACTGCGCCACCCGGGAGGCCAGTTACATGATTAATCAGTTTAATCGTGTAATACTAATTACAGAGAATCTTTGATAAAAACTAAAAGTCTTAATTTAATGATAGTAAAGACACGACACCATGATATGCCATCTGACATAAACATACTGTAACTGCCTATTGAACAGATCCAGTGGAAATCTACTGGCTATGTCATGAAAACTAAAGGTTTGTGTGGTCTGTCTTTCACAGCCTGCATCACAGCTCAGATCAATACTGTACACACACGTGCATGGACCACTCGAATACACCAAATATTCACACACACACACAGTCTTGTATTTTTAACCAATTTAGGACTCCTCACAAATACATACCTTTTGAGGACCATGCTTTCCAGACATCATAGAAGCACAGAAATTACACTAATGAGTGAGGGAAAAAAAATCTATTATGAGGAAATCACCTAAAGTTGCTGACTTCTTGAAAAAAGTTCACTTGTAATTTTACCAACTACTTGAGACCGCACATTGCAAATCAAATCAAATCAAATTGTATTGGTCACATACACATGGTTAGCAGACGTTACTGCGAGTGCAGCGAAATGCTTGTGCTTCTAGTTCCGACCGTGCAGTAATATCTAACAAGTAATGTAACAATTTCACAACAATTACCTTATACACACAAGTGTAAAGGAATGAATACGAATATGTGTATATAAATATATGGATTAGTGATGGCCGAACGGCATTGGCAAGATGCAGTAGATGGTATAGAGTACAGTATATACATATGAGATGAGTAATGTAGGGTATGTAAACATTATATAAAGTGGCATTGTTTAAGTGACTAGTGATACATTTATTACATCGAATTATTCATTATTAAAGTCGCTAGAGATTAGAGATAAAGTTGCTAGAGTCTGTATGTTGGCAGCAGCCACTCAGCCATCGAGAGAATGCCTCCTATAAAAGCTATCCAACTGCCTTCGTTGTACCTAATGGAAGCGTAAAATAATTAACAAGTTTAAATTCTCGTATGTAGATGCCACAATGTAAATGTAGATGCCACAATGATGCAACACGGATGGCAACTCAACGGCTGTAGTGTAGTTCTTCTGTAAAGTATTTAAACTGGAACAACCATTTCAGTAATGGAGTCATTATATCCAAGTAACAGATTAATAGATTAGAATTTTATTTTATTTTTCTGTATCATTCAAAGTCAGCAGGCTTTGTATTCTTGAGACCTTAGTCACTCCAAAAGTAAACAACCCACCTGGAAAAACTTCCCCCGAACAGAGTGAGTTGGAGGACATTTGTCAACTGCCTATGAGCTTAAATCAAGTAAGTCCCATTAAATTGTCAGAGGTACACCAAGATAGCCAGAAGCATCTCATACACTTATTTTCTCTGATCTGCAACTATTCTGTTGTGTACATAGAACTTTACTGCTCTCCAGTCCCTGTTTACTAGCGCTTGGCCAGAAGCAGTAATGCATTTCCCACAGTCTTGTTTTCCAGGCGTTTTTCCCATTCGGATAAAATTCATCAAGGAATCTTCAACTGCATCCACCTCTATTGTCGACCAATACCTTTTTGTTCCTTTGGCCCCTTTGGAAAGAGATGACATTATGAATGACTACATTAAATAAAGGTTGAGTACAATACAGTACTTGAACATCTCTGTATTAACTCTACAAGGTTGCGCAGAGAGTGTATTGAGATTAAACTAACAATTCCAACTAAATAACTACATAGATAAGGGTGTGAGAGAAGAATGTGCAATGCTGACATCAAGGCAGGCTCAATCTGTATGGAATCTAAGCCCATCAAATTGTTTGTAATGTAAACCTAATAATAAAAGCAATACTTATTAAATTAAGTTCCCTCCCCCAGGTATAACAATGTAAAGTGTGGTAATCCTTCTGTGTTATCATCTATCCTGACACACTAGTTCCCTCCTCCAGGTATAACAATGTAAAGTGTGGTAATCCTTCTGTGTTATCATCTATCCTGACACACTAGTTCCAGATCTAATGTCTTGACTTGTGTACAATCCAAACTGAACCGTTCTGTGCTGGCATGGTTGGAAATACACTAACTGATGAAGACAGTATTGATCTGGACCAGCACAGTACCATACGTTGACACTACAGAAAGAAAATGCACTGACTGAAGGCAGCAGGAAACATGCTAACCGTGTGAGCCTCTCTCTCTTGTCCCAGCTTTCCCTTGGTCATTGGCTGTTTGGCCCGAATCGCTGACATCTCTCCTGGAAAACATCAGTGGAAAACATGTCGAAAAGGACATTGTAATTAAGAATACATCCATATCTATGTAAGGTATAGGCATACCGGTCATATTTTCTTCATAGGATTTTTCAGACGACTCCTCTCTCTGAGTCGTTCTCTGATGAACAAGAGTCTGCAGCCTCATTATTTTCAGCCATGCTTATTTCTAAAAGATAGCCAAAAGAAGAATGCTAAATTGAGGCAAGCTAAATCTGCGCAAAACAAAACCTTTGTTTTTATTGTCAGTGTAAACTTTTTGCCATTAAACTAAACACTGGGGGTTAACTTACCACTGGGACTGATGGTTATTTGATCCAGAGTTTTCCCCTTGAACTCTGCCAATCTGCCCTGTTCACACGCCATCAGTATTTTACTTATTTTTTCCAACTGAAGCGTTCCCTCTGGAAGACGGTAGAACTTTCGATGAATCCGAATATCGTGACCCAAGAAGTCAGCAAACTGGTCCTGTTCTGTATCATTGAGATTTAACACTCTGAAGAGGGTGGCAACCTGTTTTCGTAGTTTAGTTGATGACAATGCTTCAGGTAACTTGGCACCACATTGTTTGGCATAGGCGCGGATGCAGTCATTCCCCTGAAAATGTGTATCATATCTTGGCCTGGCAAATAAGTAGATATTTCCTTCGCTCACTCCACATGAGCACCGCTCTTTGATAAGCAACTCTAAAGATTCCACCATCACTGGAGTGAGGATTACAGCCACCTTCCTGCCACGCTTCCCACAGGTTTCAATGCGTTCAAAATGCGCACAGAGCAGTCTCTCAACCTCTGTTAGCGCCACAGCAACATCTTTGTTAAGTGGGGATTTGTCCCTGGAGTGAAATGTTGCCACAGACAACTTTGACACCTCTCCCTCTCGTTTCCTGTTGAAGATAATCATCTGAGCCAGTATCACTTTTGCTAGATTGCTCCATTTTCTTGAGGTTTTCTCATCGCACAGTTGGTTGTAGTATTGTTTCTGCTTTTCATCTAAGTACATGTGTATTTTTTTAACGTCATCTGCTAATGGAATAAGCTGCGGTGCGTTCCATTTCTTCTGTTCAAGTGTACGATATGCAGCAGAAGAGATCATTTCATTCCAGCGAAAACGGTATATGCCTTGGAAGTCTCGGACAAGCTTCAACTTTTCTTCATTCTGGGTAATAAGAGCTTCACCCTCCATGACGTCTGCAATTTTCTGGATACTTTGCCTAAGCTTTGTCGCCAGGGTTTCTTTTTCGAATTTGTTTGTCTTTTCATCATAGCCAGTCACTTCTTTGACAGCTTTTATGATGTGTTGGAAGTGTTTTGGGTTGATATAATCCTTCATCTTTTTCCAGTGGTGTCACCTTTCTACCTTTAATCACAAGTCTCCCTAGTTCTCACAAAGTTTGACGAATGTGCTGGTGTTGTGAGGGGTTCTCCCCTTTCTTGTTGTACATTTTTTCACCCAATGCCAAGATGTATCTGTCTTGTTTTACTGCATGGGCTACATCATCTTGAGCCATGTTACTCACAAGTTTCCATACCTTTTCGCTCACTCCTTTAGCAACCGGTTGAGCATTAGCACAGAGTGTGTAAGAAATTGTATAAGATACTGGTAACTTGTTTTAACCACTTCTCAACATAAGCTATTCTTGGCACAACATGCACCCATCCCCACTACTTTGTCAGACCCACACACACATCCCCTCCCCCATGAATAGGGCCTGTGAAAACAAACGCACATGCAGGATGCCTTTGGATGTGACTAGGACAAAGAACTGTGTGAAAAGCCAATGGAATGTCGACATCAGGCCGAACAGGACTACCCACGACCCAGATCGACCAATCGGAAGGCCAGACGACAAGATCAACCTACTTTGCTTGTTGCCTATATAATCTGTATGTACTGTTTAGAGGGTCTCTTCTCCGACGATTCCATACGAGTCAGACAGAAGGAGCCGTGATGCACGATTTACTAAGATATTTTTACATATTAATAAAAGGCCTTATTATATAATAATCCACCTCGTCCTATGTATCTACTTGACCTCCTGTCTCCAATAAACGTTTTACTAACAGAAACTTGGTAAGCAGAGGATGGTTGTTAAAACCTTTGAATTTGGCCCATAGAAAGTTCAAGAGACAGGAGGCGAGTGGGAGAAAGATTCCAGAAGGAGAGGTGACCTGGCTGCAGGAGAAATTCGGTGATTCATCTCGCCTCAATACTGATCAAAGAGCTCGACAAATAAAAGGTAAGCAGAGCCGGTTAAATCGAAATCTGCATATTATATTATAGTCAATTACCCAAATTGATCTCCTGTCTCCAATAAACGTTTTACTAACAAGCGCCTGTATTCTGGTTTTGCCAGGCATCTCCTTTCGAACGTGTTGTGCTAGTGTGCACCTTGCCACATGCTTCCACATAGATGTGCGTTTAAAGAGCCCATGGCAGGCAAAACAATGCTGATAGTCCTGGTGATTGGTCTTGGCATCACTTATTGTTTGTTTACATGGTACCAAAACCCCCTTTCCTTCTTTAAGTGCCTGAATGTTGTGTGCCCGATTCCCCTTCTTGTGAAGGAGATTCAGCTGAAGTCTCATAGCTTTTGATCTCTTTCCAAACCGAAGTGCAGTAGCTACTTCTATTTCATCCCCATGTTTACGTTGTAAATGATGGGCAATTTTGGATTGCGGTTGCTCGCAAAACAGACAAGTGCTTTTTTTGGTGGTACTTTTTGGATCCATCTACTTCTGAGACATTCATTACAAGCAATGATTCACTGCTAGTGTTTGACATTGGGGAACTAGTACATCTCTTATAAGTATTTGCATATTGCTTCTTTCTCTTGAATTCTGATTCTCCATTTGAGCTGTTTTCTTCTGAGGAACTTCTGCATCTCTTGTTAGTCTTCTTGTAGTGATTCTTTCTCTTGACTCCTGCTATTTTATCTGAACTGTCTCCCTCTGAGACTAAATCAACGTGTTTACTGCTGTCCACCCTTGTCTTTGGTTCTGAAAAATCATCGGAATTGTCTTCCTCTGATGATTCTGATGGCACTGGGACATAATCATCTTCACTGTTGTCAATGCTGGTTATTGAGTCATCAGTCTTGTATCCAAGCATAGCTTTGGTCAACTGTATTAAAGAAAAAAATTATATTGGATAACTAGACAGATGACAAAGTATTTGGACACCGGCACATTTTGATTAGTTACGACTCTTTGCGCCTCTACTTGATTTTGTTATAATACTATGAATATGGGATGAAAGTGCAGACTTGCCCATCTTTGATTTACAAAGCTGATTCACAAGGACTTACAGTATGTGCTGGTGTTGAATGACACTTTAACTTACGTATATGCTGTCTGTTCTGATCAACGGTGGTGCATCATCCATCACATGGACTATCGACCCAGAAGTACTGTCAGCCTCGGTGTCTGACATCTAAGGATACAATAAAATGATATTAGTCATGTGCAAATTAGGCAATAGGATATGATAACGATTCAACCATCCACAGTATCCTCATTCTAAACAACTGACAAACCTGAGCTTCGGGATTTATCATTTCCTTTTCAAATCTGGCCTCAAAAGTTGAATGATGCTTCTATAGAGTTTCCATGCGCCTTCTTAGCCTCTGCAGTGCCTTTGTAAAGGAAGACAAAAAGAAACGTTTGAGACTTAATAGAATGACAAGATTGCTTGGCACACAACAGGGGATGGGCTGGGGGACACCAATGACTGTTATCATTGACTAATAGAGGTCCAACAAACATCTATTACAATTTCAGTTTTTTAAAACTACTTTCAAGGTTTAAAAAAAGCAAGTATAAGCACATTATGCAAGTTCCTGGATGCAACTAAAGCTGAATCTGCTTTTATGGATGGACTAAAAGAGAATCAGTATGAGTGGTTTGGCTAAAGCAAGGCAAGCATACTCTAAATACTAGGCGAAGCAGAAAATACTAGGCTACGCCTTAAAACATACCGCATAGGTTACTTTGTAGGTTCCTGGACTCTTATCTTCCATTTTGTTTTCGATCTTAAAAAAAGTGTGTAAGAAATAGGGATTTGGTTAAAGAATCTGCCAATATATATATATATTTTTTATTTAACCTTTATTTAACCAGGTAGGCAAGCTGAGAACAAGTTCTCATTTACAATTGCGACCTGGCCAAGATAAAGCAAAGCAGTTCAACACATACAACAACACAGAGTTACACATGGAGTAAAACAAACATACAGTCAATAATACAGTAGAAAAATAAGTCTATATACAATGTGAGCAAATGAGGTGAGATAAGGGAGGTAAAGGTAAAAAAAGGCCATTGTGGCGAAGTAAATACAATATAGCAAGTACAACACTGGAATGGTAGATCTGCAGTGGAAGAATGTGCAAAGTAGAAATAGAAATAATGGGGTGCAAAGGGGCCAAAGAAATAAATACAGTAGGGGAAGAGGTAGTTGTTTGGGCTAAATTATAGATGGCCTATGTACAGATGCAGTAGTCTGTGAGCTGCTCTGACAGCTGGTGCTTAAAGCTAGTGAGGGAGATAAGTGTTTCCAGTTTCAGAGATTTTTGAAGTTCGTTCCAGTCATTGGCAGCAGAGAACTGGAAGGAGAGGCGGCCAAAGGAGGAATTGGTTTTGGGGGTGACCAGAGATATACCTGCTGGAGCGCGTGCTACAGGTGGGTGCTGTTATGGTGACCAGCGAGCTGAGATAAGGGGGGACTTTACCTAGCAGGGTCTTGTAGATGACCTGGAGCCAGTGGGTTTGGCGACGAGTATGAAGCGAGGGCCAGCCAACGAGAGCGTACAGGTCGCAGTGGTGGGTAGTATATGGGGCTCTGGTGACAAAACGGATGGTACTGTGATAGACTGCATCCAATTTATTGAGTAGGGTATTGGAGGCTATTTTGTAAATGACATCGCCGAAGTCGAGGATCGGTAGGATGGTCAGTTTTACGAGGGTAACTTTGGATTGGAGATGTTTGATGTGAGTCTGGAAGGAGAGTTTACAGTCTAACCAGACACCTAGGTATTTGTATTTGTATACGTATATATTTTTTCAAGACAGTAAATTGTCACATTTGTATTTGTATATATTTTTTCAAGACAGTAAATTGTCACAGTCCTACCAAATTTGACACTTTCCACAACCCTTATTCCTGTTGTGGTGTTTCACTCTTTTATGTGCAAAAAAAGAAAGAACTAGGAACCGCACCACGCCCTTCCCCCCACCCAAAACTAATGTCCATGGTTTTCAATAAAAAAATCTGGTCACTTATTTCTTAATTAGTTTAACATATTTCTTATTTTCATCTGAATTATTATTTCAGCCCAGATTTCTGAATATGTCTGCAATGTTATTACTGTTAGCTACATTTCCTTAGACAATTTGGGTTTGTAGCTTACACAATCAGTATCAGTGAGGTGTTAAGTGCAGCTACTTGAAAGGTCTGTACATGAGAGATGGAGTGGTGGATATGGACATTTTTCACTGGGGAGACTTGCTGACACAAAAGTAGCTTATGGCAGGTTAAGATTGGAAATTTGGGCAGGTAACTAGTAACTAACGGATTACATTTAGAAAGTAACCTACCCAACCCTGTTAATGAGAACCCAGCTGGCTGTATGGACGGGGACAGTATATCCCGAGAGAGCCATGTTTCCGTGAAACAGAGTATGTTACAATCCCTGATGTCTCTCTAGAAGGAGATCCTCGCCCTGAACTCGTCTACTTTATTATCCAGACTGAACATTTGCAAATAATATACTTGGAAGCGGTGGATGGTGTGCACGCCTCCTGACTCGGACTAGAAGTCCACTCCGAATACCTCTTCCCCGCCATCTGTGTTTTGGAGCAGCCTCGGGAATAAATAAAATTCCTGGTCGTAATGCTGTTGAGTTACCGCCACTCTGAATCCAAAAGTTATTTCCGGCTGTTGTAATAACACAAAGAAAATGATGGCCTAATAATGTAAGGAAAACACACTGCAAATACTGCACAGTTGCTTAGGAGCTAGAAGCAGAGCTGCCATATATGTATTCTATATATAGTCTAGCCATTTATGATTATTCAAGATCCTGTTACTCTCCTGTGCCTGTTTCCCTGCCTGACACCATTTATCCTCTCATTGCAGTTACCGCTCTGTCTCTGGCTCCTGTCTCCTGTTCCACATCTCACCACCCAACTACCTTGCTCTGGATTTTACTCACCACCACTACCTTGGATTCCCCTCAGGACCTGTTTACCCTGTTCTACTCAGCCAACTCCAACCTGTCTCCACATCTGTTTTTTTTGCAACTCATCCGAGCTTCCCCGGATCTGCACTCCATATCTCCCTGTGTGACAATAAATATTTTGTTTCATTCATCCCTGTTTCCTCATCTGAGTCTGCTCCTGGGTTCCCCTGTGTCGCTCCGCTTAACATAAGTTGGAGTCATTAAAACTCGTTTTTCACGTGCACTTCACAAAATAGATGGCATCATGGGGGGGGGAAATTATGTGGATATATTGAAGAAACATCTCAAGACATCAGTCAGGAAGTTAAAGCTTGGTCGCAATTGGGTATTCCAAATGGACAATAACCCCAAGCATACTTCCAAAGTTGTGGCAAAATGACTTAAAGACAACAAAGTCAAGGTATTGGATTGGCCATCACAAAGCCCTGATCTCAATCCTATAGAAAATTTGTGGGCAGAACTGAAAAAGCGTGTGCGAGCAAGGAGGCCTACAAACCTGACTCATTTACACCAGCTCTGTCAGGAGGAATGGGCCAAAATTCAGTCAACTTATTGTGGGAAGCTTTGGAAGGCCACCCAAAACTTTTGACCCAAGTTAAACAATTTAAAAGCAATGCTACCAAATACTAATTGAGTGTATGTAAACCCACTGGGAACGTGATGAAAGAAATAAAAGCTGAAATAAATAATTCTCTCTACTATTATTCTGACATTTCACATTCTTAAAATAAAGTGGTGATCCTAACTGACCTAAGACAGGGAATTTTTACTAGGATTAAATGTCAGGAATTGTGAAAAACTGAGTTTAAATGTATTTGGCTAAGGTGTATGTAAACATCAGACTTCAACTGTACCTAGAAGTGCACACTATTCTTATTTTTTTTAATGTATCTTAAAAGTAAAAGTAATATAGTCAACTATAAAACTTCTACTACTACTACTACTACACTTTATATTATCCAATAATATATAATGAAAAACACTCAACATGAAGAATTAATGTAATTATATTTATTTCAAATATTTATTTTGAAATATAGATTAGGTGGTCTTCCTTTTATAGCAGGAAGTAAAGGGACTGGACAAGGCTTTGCCTATAGCTGAAAGCATCCTGGAAATGAGCGAACGCTTCCTTGGTTTCTTCTTGGGGGAGCATACACTCTCTGTTCGGCAGGATTCTTCATCATTGACAATTTGTCACGTTCCTGACCTGTTTTCTGTTGTTTTGTATGTGTGTGATGGTCAGGGCGTGAGTTTTGGGTGGGCAGTCTATGTTTGCTGTTTCTATGTTGGTTTTGGGTTGCCTGGTATGGCTCTTAATTAGAGGCAGGTGTTTTGCGTTTTCCTCTAATTGAGAGTCATATTAAGGTAGGTTGTTCTCACTGTTTGTTTGTGGGTGATTGTCGCTGTGTCTGTGTTTGTTGCACCACACGGTACTGTCTCGTCTCGTTCATTCGGTCGTTCCTGTTCATGTGTTCTTCGTTTCATGTAAGTTCGTAGTTTAGGTCTGTCTAGTTCGTTTTGTTATTTTGTGTATTTAGTCAAGTGTATTTCGTGTCTGTCTTCGTCTTACAATAAAGTCATTATGTATTCATCACCCGCTGCGCCTTGGTCTACTCACTCACCGAAAGAGAGCCGTTACACAATTGCTGAAAAACATAATGTAAACATAACATTTTCTTTAACTGACCCTAGTAGTTAGTGTGAAGAATTAGTATTGCATTATTATTATTTAAATGGTAATATTCTACATAATTTACAAATGCAGGGCGGCAGGTAGCCTAGCAGTCTCAACCCGCCTATTTAACGCAGAAGTGTTACATAGGCCCCCCCAGGGCTTAGACTGTTTAGTGCCAAAAAGAAGGGGTTAAAAACATGCAAAAAAGATATATACATATAAATATATATATATATATATATACATATATTTGTCAACTTTCTTATATCTCTCAGATTTAGGACAGACACTTCAGTTCCATGTAGTGAATCTGTTATTCAATGCGTTTGTATGGGCTAATAGCAGTAAGGCCGATATAAACCCCTCGGTCTAGACAGGGCTTAGACTCTTGTGGGTTAAAAGCATGATCATTACAAAGGTGCAACTCGTGCTGGAGACAATAAAAGGCCACGCTAAAATGTGCAGTTTTGTCACACAACACAATGCCACAGATGTCTCAGAGACAGAGGCTGGGAAAAATAGGAGCAAGGAAAAACGCTGGTTGTCTAGTTTTGAGGGAGCGTGCAATTGGCATGCTGAATGCAGGAATGTCCACCAGAGCTGTGGCCAGAGAATTGAATGTTTATTTCTTTACCATAGGACGCCTTCAATGTCGTTTTAGAGAATTTGGCAGTATGTCCAACCGGCCTCACAACCACAGACCACGTATATGGCGTCGATGTTGGCTGTAGGGTTATGGTGTGGGCAGGCATAAGCTACGGACAACGAACACAATTCCATTTTATCAATGGCAATTTGAATGCACAGAGATACCGTCACGAGATCCTTAGGCCCACTGTCGTGCCATTCGTCCGCCGCCATCACCTCATGTTTCAGCATGATAATGCATGGCCCCATGTCGCAAGGCCTGCATACTCACCAGCCATGTCACCCATTTAGCATGTTTGTGATGCTCTGGATTGACGTGTACAACAGCGTGTTCCAGTTCCCATCAATATTCAACAACTTCACACAGCTATTGAAGAGGAGTGGGACAACATTCCACAATCAACAGTCAACAGCCTGATCAACTATATGCGAAGGAGAAGTGTCACGCTGCATGAGGCAAATGGTGATCACACCAGATACTGACTGGTTTTCTGATCCACGCCCCTACCTTTTTTTAAGGTATCTGTGATGAACAGATGCATATCTGTATTCCCAGTCATGTGAAATCCATAGATAAGGGCCTAATGAACGTATTTCAATTGACGTTCCTTATATGAACTGTAACTAAATAAAATCTTTGAAATTGTTGCATGTTGCGTTTATATTTTTGTTCAGTACACATTTGAGTGTATTGACTTACCTGTTTCACTGACGGCAGGGGTCTGGTTCTGGGAAGGTGTTGGAGTGCAGTGGTTCTTCTTGTTGACCTTCTTTGTACACTGGGTAACAAACAGTCATTTGTACAGTAGGAGAAATTGCACACAAAAGGTATCAGTGTTTACCATCATACTGTACGTAATGAATAAAAATCATCTTTATAATTTGTATTTTGATGACATATGTACCTTTGGGTTGAGTCCACAGAGAGCGCTGAATCTTCCTCTCTTCTTGTCCTTTCTACCAGTTGTTGGATACCCAGAATTACCTACCTCGTCACTGCCAAGTGCATTGTGTGATGACAACTGGGTCATGGAGGGAGGTGAAGAGCTAGCCTCATTGCATTTAGTTAGTAGTTCCCTAGTTAATGATTTGACCAGGGCATCGTCAAATGCATAATCCGTTGACTTCATTGCAAGCTGGAGCATCTTCTCTGACCCGAATTCTTGAAGAAGCCCCTTGTAGACAGCCTTGAAAATCTTTTTGATTTTCAGATTCTGGGGGTAGGCTTGAGTTGGTTCAAGGCCTGAGGTGCCACAGAACTCAGACAGAATCCTCTTTGTGAGAACTCTTGATGTTTCACCAATGTCAGAGGATTCCCGTAATGTGATAGGGGTGATCATTGTCAGCAATCTAACAATCAGTAAAAGTACCAAAGAGGTGTAGTCATTGCTAGTGGAGTCAAATGATGCATGTGTATCAGAGTCCATGGCTGATGGAGTTGATGGATGCACAGAGACACTAGACATCTCCATATCTTTGTTGTCCATCTTGGATTCCACCTCTCCTAAAACTTGAATATCCACAGTTCCACCGTTGTGTGTGCTGCTGCCAGACAGAGAGGGTCTAGGCAATGATTTGGCACTAGACTGACGGCTAGGGGTCATGAGAGCCGGTCTGTCAGAGTCAAGTGTTCCAGCATCAGTTGGGGACAACCCATTGATTATGTTCATCAACTCTGATAATTCTTCTGATGAATTGGAGGCCACAGAACAGGTATCCATGACCTGATTGACCATTATATTGGTGAAAAGGCTCTTTGTGTCACAGTAAACCGGTGAGGAACTAATGGAGATGGCAGAAGAGCTCGGGATAAGCCGGCTTGTGTCCTGCAGAGAACCATCAGAGACGATAGTTTGGCAGAAATCAGATCCTTGTGATGGTGGAGGAAGCCAGAAGACAATCTGCTGTAGCAGACGTTTTATTGACTCCTCAGCAAAGGAGTACACAAGGTCAGATGGAAACTCCCTGGATTCTTCAGAAGCATTCAATCCTGTCTTCAGCTTCAAAAGAATAGAGTCAGACACGCTCTTGCCAGCTGGCACAAAAAGAGCCTGGGGGGTGTTGTGACTTTTTATGAGCTCATAAACTTTGTCAGTGAGCTCATGTGAGAAGTTCTGAAGACCGTCCCTGGGGCTGAGTCTCGCAAGTCTTCTTGTAAAAGAAGTGACATCATCTGCAGTGGCTATGTGTTCCGTATCTTCTCTTGGAATGACCTCCATAACAGTGTCAACTATGGCAGAGATGGTTTGCCTTGTGTAATTTGTTGACCCTTGTGAATGAGTTGAGGAGTCACTCATATCAATGACCGAACTCCTAATGATAGGACAATAGCTTTCAACAGGCCACTCATTGGGGACTGGAGTCCCTGGAAGAGAATTTGTAAAATCACTCTGGGACCCTCTGGTCATAGCAGAGGTGATGGACAGGGAGGACTTTGAGGAGGATGGCCGGTGTATCTCGTGTCCATCAGTTCTCACCATGTCAACATCCTCCAACATGGAGCCCACGATGGAACGAGTCAAGAGGCCTTTCTCTGAGGTGCATTCCAGGTGAAGCTGGATGAGAGAATGCCAAGAGTGTGCAAAGCTGTCATCAAGGCAAAGGATGGCTACTTTGAAGAATCTCAAATATAAAATATATTTTGATTTGTTTAACACTTTTTTGGTACCTACATGATTCCATATGTGTTATTTCATAGTTTTGATGTCTTCACTATTATTCTACAATGTAGAAAATAGTAAAAATAAAGAAAAACCCTTTTGACTGGTAATATATATATATGGATGATTTACAAAGCCAGGCACATTTAACAATTAGGCTATTGATTACAGACCTAATTAAGTTGGGTTTTCCTCTCTCCTCAATTTTCTTAGACAATTAGGCTAAGGCAAGGGCTGTTTCCTCTCTGCTGCTGCTGCTGCCTCTGCAGCATTGTTCTCAATCCCAATATGCTGGTTAACTTTGCTATTATGCACATAGCAACATAGGGAAGGGCGCCAATTCTACGGCGCACTGAAGATTATGTTTCAGAACCACAGACAGCGACCATATCCAACGCGGGAGAAAGCGCATTTGTTATAAAAAAATATTTGATTTATCAGTGTTGCACCATTATTTTTACATAATATAACCGTATACATTTTCAGTATCACGTCTTAGCGTGATGGACTGTGCCATCCCTGTGGCCTCGGCAATGGATTAGTCAACTGAGACAGGCGCGAATCAGACAGGTGTCCATGTGCACCATGAAGAAAAAAAACTTTTGCGACTGCTCGACTTAAGAAATCCCAGTCAACCAACAGCCTATCGACCAAACTGTCGACCAAATGGGGTCAGCCCTAGATTTACTATTAGGAGATAAAAGGGTATTGTATGGGCTATAGACATGAAAGATATCACAAATATCCACATCTCTGCTCAATCTATTCCCTTACCTTGACTGTATTTCTCTTCACGGCATCCTGCTCCGTCTGAGGCAGGGGATCCTTCTTCACCTCTTCCTCATCTTCATCATTCTGATTATCAACAAAATCTCTCTCATCTGCATCATTATCAGTGCTCTGTTCAACTGTGGACCTGTTGGCACTCCTCTTGGTCTAAAAAGACAATACAGTCAATGACATACTGTATGTTGCCGTTGCTATACAGGCCTTTGAGAAGAGCTACAGTAAACGATTGGTGATTGAATATTAAGAGATGGAAGTCTGTTGTAAGGACAATTTACCCTCCAACCTCACAACAACATGTTGTATGGCATATTGGACAGGTTTAGAGTGTGGACAGGTAAGACCCCAGATTTCCCTTTCTCTCCTCAATCTATTCTCTCACCTTCACTTTTCTCCTTGTCACAGCCTTCAGCTCGATCTGAGGCAGGGGATCCTTCACTTCACCATCTTCTGGATAGTTTAAACCCAGGATATCATTCTTCATTTTCTGGACTTGACCTTCCAAACTTTGGTGATCATGTGGATCATCTTCGTTTAAACTCTGATTGGAACAAATTAGACCATTCTTTAAATGCTCATGGATATGGCCAATATACCACAGCTAAGAGCTGTTCATACGCACGACACAACGCAGAGTTATTAAAACTGGTTACCAACTTAATTAGAAGAGTAAAAATAAATGTTTTGTCATACCCGTGGTATACGCTCTGATATACCACAGCTTTCAGCCAATCAGCATTCAGGGCTCGAACCACCCAGTTTATAATGGCCAATATACTATGGCTAAGCGCTGTTCTTAGGCAACACTTTCTGGATACAGCCCTTAGCCATAGTAAATTCATTTTTTGCTAACGGTTGTATTCATTTTGGGATCTATCGCATCCCACAGCTGTCCCAGACTATGTTTGGAATATTTATATCTCACACAGAATAGGTAAATTTTTGTACTATGGGGATAGTAGATTGACATAGGCTAATGCTTTTGCTGTTCATTAGGCCTACTCATTTTGTTGGCTGGTGAAAAGTAAATGTGGACAGTTCTTCCAATATCTTCAATACGCGCCTTGGAATTGGATAAGGACGCACGCAATTGAGTCTCCAATGTGTCTGTCTTCACTTGTAGCCTGTGAGAAAGACCCGATCACTTGATGGGCATTGGCTAATGAGAATTGAGCTATCTGAGAGAGCCATGTGAGTGAGAGGTGCTTCAGAGCCAGGAGAAGGGAATTATAATTATTATATTCAGCCAAGGACACAATGGACACTGGCCGCAAAAGGCATGGATTTTTTTAGGGGGCATTACGGTCACACAAAGGGGATGTCGCCGGGTAATTTGAGGTATTATTAAGTGCTTGTCAAATTGTGAATAACAGTGTGCAGCCTGAGCAAAAACACAATGCAGAGCTCATGCCTTTCATGCGACTTTTTTCAAATCATCATTAGAGTCACATCATACAGCGTTAGAATGTATTAAAAATGAAAACGGATAACCCAACATTTGTATCACAACTAAAGTTACATAAATAACTCTAAATTATGTCACGCCCTGACCTTAGAGATCCTTATTTATTCTCTATGTTTGGTTAGGTCAGGGTGTGACTCGGGTGGGAAAATCTATGTTTTCTATTTCTTTGTTGTTTTGCCGTGTGTGGTTCCCAATCAGAGGCAGCTGTCTATCGTTGTCTCTGATTGGGGATCATATATAAGTTGTCATTTTCCGTTTGGGTTTTGTGGGGTGTTGTTTTCTGTTTAGGTTGTTTCCCTGACAGAACTGTGCGCTTTCGTTTTCTAATTTTGTTTGAGTCGTTTTTTGTGAACATTAAATCATGAACACTTTCCACGCTGCGCTTTGGTCTCATTGCGACGACGAACATTACAAAAAAAGCATCTAGGAGTACCTATTTCTTTGTTACCTGCTAAACACAGAATAGCCACATGTGCGCACTCCCTCAAATCGTTTGCAGAAAATATTTTATTTTATTTTATTCAACTATGTTCAATTGTATTCTTCATACTATAAAATAATGCCATGGAATTCTAACCAAATCTTGTCTGCTAAATGAACTAGTGTAGCCATATGGCATAGCCAGATCAGGGTCTAACATAAGGACAAGTGTAACGGATGTGAAATGGCTAGCTAGTTAGCGGGTACGTGCTAATAGCGTTTCAATCAGTTACATCACTTGCTCTGAAACCTAGAAGTAGTGTTTCCCCTTGCTCTGCAAGGGCCGTGGCTTTTGTGGAGCGATGGGTAATGACGCTTCGTGGGTGACTGTTGTTGATGTGTGCAGAGGGTCCCTGGTTCGCGCCCGGGTCGGGGCGAGGGGACGTACTAAAGTTATACTGTTACACAAGTCAGAGTATTTTATTCTGTTCTTCTGAAATAGACTACATTTTAGACTGGATTTATTGTGATGGTGTAGGCTATATTACATGGATTTATTAGACTTTTTAATACGTGGATGTTGCAATGGTCTGCATCAGTGGTTTGTAGGCTATGCGTGGAAGCAAGGAGATGCTAAATGTGTTTATGTTCATTAACAGTCAGTTACCGTGAGACCGGCAGTTATTTGCTTGACAATCACCAGCTGACAAACTTTCATGACCGCCACAGCCCTAGGCATGGGTCCTCAAATCCTCAAAGTTTTACAGCTGTACAATTAGGAGCATCTTGACTGGCTGCATCACTGCTTGGTACCCGATGTCACAGGAAAGCCAAAAAGATCATCAAGGGCAACAACCACCCGAGCCGCTGCCTGTTCACCCCACTATCATCCAGAAGAGAGACGGAAAAACAGCTAGCCCACACCGCCACCCAGCTGCCACTACTTGCGGCACCCCTATCGGCATGTCCTGTATACCCTGTGGTTCCTGCCGCACCATAAAAAAAAAGACTGCAACAGTTCCTGCACCACTGCATAGGGCTTCTCTGTTAGCAATTCATAGACTTACCTTATTATCCTGCATGGTTAAAGTCTATGGCTGGAGCCTATGTTCCCATCATGTAAAACTTTACCAAGTGATTACCAAAGAGATAAACTAGCGCATTTTATACGGTAACTCAGCCAACGTCATAATGTGAAAGAACTTTTACGTAATAAAACAACTTCAGGGATGATCTGTCAATCAATGCGATCAGCGACGCAATACTGGATCCCCATACCACTAAAAAGACCACTCGAAACAATAAGTACTGATGTATTAGCTACGTTTCCGTTTTTTTGTACAATAATGTGATGAGACAACAAATAAATAAGTAATCAACAGCCGACAACAATGATGAGCAATACATAACATTGTAAATGGCATGGATGCAAACTGTAGCCCTGGCTAGCTACTGTGGCTAGCTAGCTAGCACGTTAGCTAACGTGTTACTGTATAGCTACAACACAAGTATTCTAATCTTGAGAGAAACGTAACGTTGGCTATTGTTGTCTGTGGTCCTGTAGCTCAGTTGGTACAGCAAGGCGCTTGCAACGCAAGAATTATGGGTTCGATTCCCGGGAGCACACATACGTCAAATGTATACGTGCATGGCCATTGCTTCGTCCCGCAACGAACCATTGTTTATACAGACGACTCGTTGCAGAAGCTTCCGTACGTAGTCGTGCGTCCTTGATCAACCAACTCAAACGAAAATAACGTTTCCACTTAACAGCGGCATATTCAGTATCTCCAGGGACGATACTTTGCATTATCGTAGCTAAATCGCTTTGGGTAAAAGTTATGTGGCTTATACACAGAACCAGTGCAGTGGTGGAAAAAGTGCCCAATTGTCATACACGACTGAGTCATTTTCTATTAAGGTATCTTTACTTTTACTCAAGTTTTACTCCTGTCAGGCTGTTGGAGCCCATGGCTATCCATAAATTTAAAAAACTAGAATATGGTGCCGTCTGGTTTGCTTAATATAAGGAATATTTATAGGTTTATATTATAAGTATATTTTATCCAATTACATTTTTGATACTTAAGTATATTTAAAACCAAATACTTTTAGACTATTACCCTAGTATTTTACTGTGTGACTTTAACTTGAGTAAAAGTAAAGATACCTTAATAGAAAATGACTCAGTCATGTATGAGAATTGGGTACTTTTTCCACCACTGCACTGGTTCTGTGTATAAGCCATTTAGCAATAACTTTTACCCAAATACTAGAGTAATAGTCTAAAAGTATTTGGTTTTAAATATACTTAAGTATCAAAAATGTAATTGGATAAATTATACTTATAATATAAACCTATAAATAATTTCAAATTCCTTATATGGTGGTTATAGTGTGGTGTCAGAAAATTAACCTCACGCTCAACGTCAACAAAACAAAGGAGATGATCGTGGATGATCGTGGACAGCTTCAATCTAAAGGCCATCAGACTGTTAAACAACCATCACTAACAGTGAGTGGCTGCTGCCAACATACTGACTCAATCTCTAGCCACTTTAGTACTTAAGAATTGGATGTAATAAATGCATCACTAGTCACTTTAAACAATGCCACTTTATATAATGTTTACATACCCTACATGACTCATCTCATATGTATATACTGTACTCTATACCATCTACTGCATCTTGCCTATGCCGTTTGGCCGTCGCTCATCCATATATTTATATGTACATATTCTTATTCATTCCTTTACACTTGTGTGTATAAGGTAGTTGTTGTGAAATTGTTAGCTTACTTGTTAGATATTACTGCACGATCGGAACTAGAAGCACAACCATTTCGCTACACTCGCATTAACATCTGCTAACCATGTGTATGTGATTTGATTGAATGTTTTCCACATAAAACCTACCACTGCTTTGATTTCTAATTTCATAAGTATTGGTTTATGCTGTGTTAAAATGTGTGTTTAAGCAATAAACAAATTAAAAAAGAAAAACTCTGGTTGTAAACTGACTGCAGTAGCCATGTTTTTGGTATCGCTCATGTCATACTGCGTGTCATTCCTTAACTGTCTGGATTCTACATTCATATTGGGCCTCCACAAAACTGACACACTAAATCAACAAACTGTTTTTGTACATATTCAAGTAGCGATTCATAACATACAAATACAATCAGTACATGGCTTTCCATTCATTTCTTAAACTCATTGGAAATGAAATGGAATTCAACTATGCTATAATCCCACTGAATCATGAATAACCCTCATTCAGATGATTTTATATGGTCCTTTACACACCAGCTCCGTGGGAAAATTGGATCCTGGCCAAAGGCACAAGTCAATTCAAAAAGTGTGAGACATCTAGGATGAGTTTTTGACAATATTAATGTCAACTGCCATATGTTTATGTACATGTCCAACTGGTTTCCTCCTATTTCAGACTACTGATGCCAGACTAGTGGCCACAGATACTCCCCTATTCTGTCAGTGGTTCCAGATCTACAACAGACAACTGTGCGCACATGGCATACAGTATTGAGCAAGAGAGAAGTAAAATTCCATTGTTATGAGAAAATCATAATTCAAAAAAAGAACACTAGACCAATAAAAGGAAATTGAAATGAAAGCTAAAGGGCATATGCAGTAGGGTTGATAAAGGTCAAGATAAGTTTGACTGGGACTAGTGGAAGCGTAGGATGTTTGGTAACATTTGGCATCCTAAACTTGTTTACATGTGACAAAGTAGGCTACAGGACCATATAGTGCTTCTACCCAAGTGGTGGCCCATCATGTCTTTAGGAGCTACAGTCTTTTTCATTTTTTCCAACCAGCCATTAACCAAGACATATAGCTAGAATGTTATGGAGTGATATTAGTGCCAACATAAACTGAATTTCAGATTCAACATCATATCGCTCCATAGACTCTAATGTGCCTGGTTTGGCCAAAGATTACTACACATTGTGGCCTTCCAGGAAAAATACCAAACTGCTAAACTATTACATTGAATTATATTCAGTATTGGTACTTGATATCATGAAATATATTTACTTTATACAGTACATAAATATACAATTTATATGTAGCAGCATATGTATAATGATATCACTTTATATTGCACACCAATGTCACAAAGATTCAATCAGATTCTGCACTTCGATCTGGGACTCACTCTCACCACACACACACACACACACACACACACACACACACACACACACACACACACACACACACACACACACACACACACACACACACACACACACAACAAAAGGTAAAGCAAAACACTTACAGTAAAACAAAGGAGTATAAAACATGTCAAACACATTTAATCAAACACACAGTTCAGAAATAAAGTCATCATACAAAGTCGACAAAAGTCACTCCAAAAAGTGTTTATCCCACCAAAGAAACAGCAGTCTAGTAGAGAGGATACAAAAGCAGCGTGGCGCCATCAACTGGCTTGGATGTCTACACTACAGCAGGCCGCCCAGGTTGTTCTCTGCTGTCTCCTTGTCCTTCTTGGGGGCCTCTTGTGGGTTGTACTTGTTTTGATAGTCCTGGAGGATGGTGACCATGTCGTGATGGACAAAATGCAAGACCTCTTCCATTGGGGTCTTATCCCACCTACCGGAAAGATAATGAGCAGTGTGACTGACTGGGGTTGGACTGGCCTACAAAGGTATTCGTTTTGGGAACTAACACGACTCTTCAGGTGTGAAAATGCTATAGGGTACAGTTCAAATAAATCCCTCATGGTTGACCATAAGTGTTCTTTTGAGTGACTCTCACACAAGTATATGATACAGTCTCTCATCCACCCACACATACCTACCCACCCAAAACACACACACACACACAGATAAGACAGACAGGCAGACAGACAAAGTGGTCATACCTATCAATGGGAACAGGGTTCACTTTGCACGCCTCCAAGAGGAAGCGCACCACCTCTGCATGTCCTGAAAGTAGAGCAGATGACAGGGTTATTTAAGAAACAAACACACACTCCTACGCACTTTCTCTCTCACACACCACAGCAAAGATGTCAAACACTACACAGTGCAGTTACCGAGGGACAACACAGAGGGGGTCTGCCAAACACTCCCAGGACCCTGACACACACACAATCTGTCCCTGTGTGTGACAGGAAAAGGAGGCTGTGAGAAGTACCTTCTGCTGCAGCCACATGTAAAGCCGTCCTGGAGTCATAGTCCCTCTGCTCCATGTCCATGGAGGACAGAGCAAATCTGCAGACATACAGAAACAGGTCAGCAGTGTCACGAGATGGACGATAACGGCCAAAGAAAGAAGACGGAAGTAAATCAGAGAAGCAAAAGATGATTTATCACTATGAATGAAGATCTAGTCATTCCATTGTCATGAAATTAACATGATTAAAAAATGTTATAATTTGCATATCATGGACAGCAGTACTTTAGTGCCGTTGTACACACTGAGGGACAGTCATTATGTTTGGTGTGTTTCTGTGAATGTGTGTGTGCGTGTGTGTTAAAGAAGAGAGTGTGTAAGAGAGTTGAATACTTGACTTCCTTAGTGCTGAGACGTCTTTGGTAGAGGCAGCAAACAGGAGGTTGATGACAGACTTGACCTGGAGTGAAAAAAAGAGAGCAGTTTGTGGAACCAGTCAACACACACAGGCAGCCAGGGGGTGTGTGGGGGACATGTGCCAGCTAAAGGAGAAGCAGAGTCAAACCCATCAAATCAGGACTTCTGGATACCAATAAACTCCTAACAAAACCCCAAGGCAATGGCAGTATTACTTTAATTATGTGAATCAGAAAAATATACGGCAGATTGAGAGCTTTCTCGTTTACTGTAATTACCTGAAGTAAAATGCTACTGCGAGCCACTCATGACGTCAGCAATAACTAGGAAACTAAATGAGAAAAAGTAAGAAAACTATAATAAAAAAATATTGGCATCACTAAGTAGAGCCGAAAGGAATAATACTAAGAATACAGTTGTAGTGCATTGTAAGACTTGCCAGAAGTTCTTATTACCCCTTTATAATGTCTAAGCAGGGGATATTGAGAGCTTCGTTAGCCAATGTTTTCTATTTTAAGGAGCACCCAGTCATGTTTGAGGAGCTACCAGTATCGATTACAGACCAAATACTATGGTTGGATTATGGCAGTGGGTTTTTAAAGAGTTGATTGGAGAAATAAAGGTAGAGATTAACTAATTGGGTGTAACACTGTGGCACTAGCATAGAATCTTGCGGTCGGATGCCAAGCAGTTGCTATACCAAGCGGTGATGCAGCCAGTCAAGATGCTCTCAATGGTGCAGCAGTAAATCTTTTTGAGGATCTGAGAGCCGATGCTAAATCTTTTCAGCCTCCTGAGGGGGAAGAGGCGTTGTCATGCCATCTTCACGACTGATATGTGGACACCAAGGTGATGTGGACACCAATGAACTTGAAGCTCTCGACCCGCTCCACTATAGCCCCGTCGATGTGAATGGAGGTGTGCGTGGCTCCCCATTTCCTGTAGTCCACGATCAGCTCCTTTGTCTTGCTGACATTGAGGGAGAGGTTGTTGCTCTGGCATCACACTGCCAGGTCTCTGACTTCCTCCCTATAGACTGTCTCATTGTCATCAGTGATCAGGCCCTACCACAGTCGTGTCATTGGCAAACTTAATGATTGTGTTGGAGCCCAGGTGAACAGGGAGTACAGGAAGGGACTAAGCAGGCACCCCAGAGCGGTCCCTGTGTTGCGGGTCAGCATGGCAGATATGATGTTGCCTACCCTCACCACCTGGGACGGCCCGTCAGGAAGTCCAGGATCCAGTTATCAATTGTTGCCTACCCTCACCACCTGGGGGCGGCCCGTTAGGAAGTTACAGGATCCAGACGCAACTGGTTTCAGGTGGCAAAGAGAACTCATGTGATCTCCTACTGCTAACTAGTGGACGAACTGGGAATCAGACAGGGGTTATATTAACATCAATGGATAGGTAGAGACTTCAGCTTTCTTCTCATGTGTATATCCTGTAAAACGAAAAACGTTGCACAAGCTCCGCGCTTTTAAAATGGCTATGTTGCTATGGAAATGTGCACATGTTTAGAGCGAGTAATTGGTTACATATTTTATGTCGAACATAGACTTTCAAATCTCTTATTTCCCAACAACTGACAATTGGGACCTCCCCCGTATCTCGGGCTCTGTAATAGTCACATTGTTTCTGACGCTTATCAGAATCCCACAGTTCTTAGCTTTCTAACAGTACTTAACTGTTGTTCTGCCCCTGAGCAAAGGAGTTAACCCACTGTTCCCCGGGCGCCAATGACGTGAATGTCGATTAAGGCAGACCCCGCACATCTCTGATTCAGAGGGGTTGGGTTAAATGCGTAAGACACATTTTAGTTGAATGCATTCAGTTGTACAACTGACTAGCTATTCCCCTTTCCCTTTCCCTAAGCATGTTTCTGTAAGGCCCGAAATGTACTTTATGAGGGTAGTATACAATATTATGCGTCGTTTATAAAATGCCACCAGAGGGCGGCATAGTTGAACAGGTTAAGAACAGCTATGGCTACAGACAAACAGGTATTCGTTGGTAATAGTACTTTAAGGAATGAGCAGCAAGGCAGCATGATTTCAACAAGCACTTCACCTGTTATTGCAATACAATTCTAACCAGGCCTCTACACAAATAGTAGTATTGCTTTTCCCCCCCAAAAACACAAAGTTCTACAAAACAAATACCCAGTGTTTTAATCCAAACCATGAAACAGTGTTTTTACTATGAGGAGAAAACAACCTTTTGTGTCTAAGACACCAAAACCAGTTTGAGATAGGGTATTATATCAACATTCCAGTTTGATCCGGTTCAGATCTGAAGAGTTCAAAAGAAGTTTGAATGTTAAATGCAATGATATACATTCTCAATAAGTTAACAAAACTTGCAAGGAGGAGGACTAAAAATTTACTTCAAAATATCAAGGAAGTGGGATTCAAACACATGTATTAAATCATACAAAAATATGCATGCCAGAGGGGCCATTTGAAACAAAATAGTAAAATAATTTCTTTGTGGGAAGCATTACATACATTTCTGTGTGAAATCATAAAAATCTGCCATTTCAATGAAAATACAGTACTGCGTTCAAAAACCCATCTCGTAGAATTTGATTGGGGTTATTAGTCACAATTTTCAGGAGAGTAGAAAGGTTCATGTTCCCTTAAAGCAGTGCTTCTCAATTATTTTCTGTTACGCCCCCCCTAGGAAGAAGTAAACATTTCGCGCCCCCCAACTCTCCGCCGCGACTGTAAATAGTATCATTTGTCTATAAAATTGTTATAAGTACACCTCTGCATAACATTGTATCCTTATTAACATTAAAGGAAACAAAAAAAGAAAGAAATATAGATCAACTTACAACAAAGAATAACTTTATTAACATTGTTTTTTAGTCTGTAACAGAAAAGACTTAAAGTGCATCAATTTGCCTGAAATTTAAAAAAAAAAAAAAATCAATTCTTATTTAAACTGTAAACATTTTTTGATACTGAAAAATAAAATAAAATATAATCAATAAATAATAATAAATTCAAATTGATCAGCAACATTAACTAAGGAGCACAATATATGAAACACTTTGACCTATAAAACAAAAATGAATAAAACAATTTGTGCTGATTTTTTTAAATCAAAATGAGGAAGTCAGGAGTAATGGCTACAATGAGCACGTTTTGCAGAGCACAGCTTTTCGAAGCGGGGTTTGAAGCATGATACTGCAACTCTCAGCTCCTGCTCAATGTTTAGCTGGGACCTGTACCTGGTCTTCAGTGCAGCAACAGCAGAGAAGCCAGTCTCACAAAGATAAGATGTTGCAAAAGGAAGAAGAATGCCCATGGCCCTCTGCCCTAAGAGTGGATACTGCCTCTCTACACTCAGCCAGAATTCACTCAGTGTCTGTGATGTGAACCTCAGTCTCAATGTGGAGTCAGACGTCATATCAATGAACTGGTCCTCCTCTCCTCTGAACCTCAGTTGGAGCTGGTGCATTGAAAGGATCTCTCACCCACTCATATTGGGAACTGTTTTCAGGGAAGTACTTTCTAAAGAATCCCATCAGTGATGAAATATGCTCCTTAATATATGGAATCACTGAGGTGGCATCATAGTCAGTAGTGTCAACAAATTCATGCAGGTTCTCGAATGAATCAGTATTTCCTTCATCAAGTCACCTGCCCCACATTGCAAGCTTTCGAGTGAAAGAGCTGATCTTGTCTGTGACCTGAGGGAGGTGTTTATCTTTCCCTTGAAGCTGTAGATTTAGTTCATTTAGCTTTCCAAATATGTCACTCAGGTAGGCCAGTTTTGCCAGGAAGTTCTCATCACTAAAATTTTCTGCGAGGTCATACTTGTGCTCCTGCTCCGAAAACATTCTTATCTGCTCTCTGAGCTCAAAAACTCGGGACAAGACTTTTCCTCGTGACAGCCACCTTGCTTCACTGTGAAACAGCACAGCTTGATGTTCAGCTCCCATCTCCTCACAGATAGCAGAGAAGACTCTTGTTTTTAGTGGTCTGGTCTTTATAAAATTGACTACACCTACAATGTCAGTCATAACCTCACTTAATTCAGAGGAAAGGTGCCCTGATGCCAGTGCTTCTCTGTGTATAACACAGTGTGTCCACTCAGCATTAGGTGAGGCCTTCTTGATGAGTGCCCGAAGTCCTTTTCTCATCCCTGCCATGGTCTGTGCACCATCACTGCAAACACCAATGCAGTTCTCCCACTTTAGCCCATTCTCAGTCAGGAAGCAGTCCAGCATTTTGAATAGCTCTTCAGCTGTGGCTCTGTCTCTGACATATTTACAAAAAAGTAGATCCTCACACAGGGAGTTTGTCATGTCAAAACGTACATAAGCGATTAACTTTTTCTCAATATAGGGGGTGCTGTTTCAACGTTACCATTTATCGTTCCCAAATTAAACTGCCTCGTACTCAATTCTTGCTCGTACAATATGCATATTATTATTACTATTGGATAGAAAACAATCTCTAGTTTCTAAAACCGTTTGAATTATGTCTGTGGGTGAAACAGAACTCTTTCTGCAGCGAAATTCATGACAGGAACTGCGAAGGTCTGAAAACGAGGCTCTGTTCTCAGATCAGTTTAAAGCTCTGTATGTATCCTATGGGTCGACATGAACTGCACCCGCCTTCCCCTGGATGTCAGTAACCAATGAGAATTGGAATGGAGTTTCTACGTAGATCTCAGACCTTATAAAAGGACATGGCATGGGGGGAGCGCTCCTTTCGACGTTCGTCAAGACGCAATGGAGGACATCAGGATGGCATGCTCAAAAGCTCTCGTTATAGTCCTAAGTTATATCCGTCTGTGATTTAATTCGATATAGGTGTTAGAAACATCATAACGAAGTTATTTTAAACCAAGTTATATCAGTTTATGCGAGTATATTGCTATTTTCGGAATTTCCTTAGTATTGCGTTTTGAGGATTTGGGCATGTCTGCGCCACATAGCTATTGTTAGCTGCTAGTTCCAAAGTTGAAGACGACGTTTTACAACCGAGCAACGATTCTTTTGGACAAAGGACAACTTGCCCAAGATTCTGATGGAAGCTCGTCCAAAAGTAAGAGCTATTTATGATGTTATTCCGTATTTATGTGGAAAAATGTAAATGGATTTGTCCGCCATTAATTGCGGCACTAGTCTGGCTGTAACGCACACTGTATGTCTAGTAACGTTAATTTTAAAAATCTAACTCAGCGGTTGCATTAATAACTAATGCATCTTTCATTTGCTGTCCAACCTGTATTTTTTAGTCAAGTTTACGATTATTTATTGATTAGATTAGGTGCCTCTCCAAGATGGCGCCGGCCAGAATGCATGAACTGTTGCTACTGTTCACATTGTATAACCACGATTTGTGCTGCTAAATATGCACATTTTCGAACAAAACCTATATGCATTGTGTAATATGATGTTACAGGACTGTCATCTGATGAAGTATATCAAGGTTAGTCAAAAATTATATATCTTTTGCTGGATTGTTACGATCGCTAACCTTTGCTGCTGGTAAATTGCTTGTGTTTCTGGCTATTGTGGTAAGCTAATATAATGCTATATTGTGTTTTCGCTGTAAAACACTTAAAAAATCTGACATATTGGCTGGATTCACAAGATGTTGGGCTTTCATTTGCTGTACGCTGTGTATTTTTCAGAAATGTTTTAAGATGAGTAATTAGGTATTTGACGTTGGTCTCTGTAATTATTCTGGCAGCTTCGGCACTATTTCAGATTGCAGCTGCAATGTAGAACTGTGATTTATACCTGAAATATGCACATTTTTCTAAAAACACATATGCTATACAATAAATATGTTATCAGACTGTCATCTTATGAAGTTGTTTCTTGGTTAGTGGCTATATATATCTTTATTTGGTCGAAATTGTGATAGCTACCCATGCAGGAAAGAAATGGTGGAGAAATAAAGTTGTGTCTTTTGCTATCGTGGTTAGCTAATAGATTTACACTACGTGTTTCTCAGAGTTTATAAAACGCAATGGAGTGAGATGTCCCTTCTTTTGGACGCTCGCCAGGACGCAAGGGAGGACATCAGAATGGCATGCTCAAAAGCTCTCGTTATTGACCAAAGATCTATCCGTCTGTGATTTAATTCGATATAGGTGTTAGAAACATCATAACGAAGTTATTTGAAACCGATTTATATCAGTTTATGCGAGTATATTGCTATTTTTCGGAATTTCCTTAGTATTGCGTTTGAGGATTTGGACATGTGTGTGCCGTGTAGCTATCGTTAGCTGCTAGTTCCGAAGTTGAAGAGGTCGTTTTACAACAAAGCAACGATTATTTTGGACAAAGGACACATTGCCCAAGATACTGATGGAAGCTCGTCCAAAAGTAAGAGTTATTTATGATTTTATTCCGTATTTATGTGGAAAAATGTAAACGCAGTTGTCGGCCATTTTTTGCGGCACTAGTCTGGCTGTAACTCACAATGTATGTCTTGTAACGTTAATTTGAAAAATCTAAATCAGCGGTTGCATTAATAACCAATGCATCTTTCATTAGCTGTCCAACCTGTATTTTTTTAGTCAATCTAATCGATAAATAATCGTAAACATAGGTGCCTTTCCAAGATGGCGCCGGCCAGAATGCATGCCATGTTTTGACAGATTACATTGCATAACCACGATTTGTGATGCTAAATATGCACATTTTCGAACAAACTCTATATGCATTGTGTAATATGATGTTACAGGACTGTCATCTGAAGAATTCTGAGAAGGTTAGTGAAAAAATTAATATATTTTGGTGGCGATAACGTTATCGCCCCTTTTGCATTGATTCAATGCTGGGGTGATGTTAGCTCATGTGGTATGCTAATATAACGATATATTGTGTTTTCGCTGTAAAACACTTAGAAAATCTGAAATATTGTCTGGATTCACAAGATCTGTGTCTTTCGATTGCTGTATGCTGTGTATTTTTCAGAAATGTTTTAGGATGAGTATTTTGGTAATTGACGTCGGTCTCTGTAATTATTCCGGCTGCTTCCAACGCTATTTCAGATTGCAGCTGCAATGTAGAACTGTGATTTATACCTGAAATATGCACATTTAAAAAATATATATATGCTATACCATAAATATGTTATCAGACTGTCATCTTATGATGTTGTTTCTTGGTTAGTGGCTATATATATCTTTATTTAGTCGAATTAGTGATAGCTACTGATGCAGGAAAGAAATGGTGGGGAAAAAAAGTTGTGTCTTTTGCTATCGTGGTTAGCTAATAGATTTACATATTGTGTCTTCCCTGTAAAACATTTTAAAAATCAGAAATGATGGCTGGATTCACAAGATCTGTATCTTTCATCTGGTGTCTTGGACTTGTGATTTAATGATATTTAGATGCTAGTATTTACTTGTGACGCTATGCTAGGCTATGCTAGTCAGCTTTTTTACTGTGGGGGGTGCTCCCAGATCCGGGATGAGTACCAAGTAAAAGTTAAGATCGTTAGCAATGTCATTTATACGTCTGGCGACAGTGTCATTGGACAGAGGGATAGTTTTTTATTTTTGCAGCACTTGCGTCATCCAGCATGACAGAGACCATGTCTAATGCTGCAGGCAGTATCAGCTCCTCTGCTATGGAGTGGTTTTTTTTGCACTGAGCAATTTGGTACGCCACCTTATATGATGCTAACAGTGCTCACTGGTTTACTGAAGTAGCATTCACAAAGCGGGACGATTGTTGGCAATATTCAGCACGTTTTTGCTGAAAAAACTCAAGCGGCTTATCAGCGTGATTGGGTTGTAATGTCTTTAAGTGACCCCTAAATTTATTTGGCTTCATGCTGTCCGCTGCCAACATTTTTAGACACAGTAAACATACCGGTCTTTCCTCGTCTCCCACCGTAGTCACAGTGAAGCCAAGCGCTACATACGCTTTCGTCATATTTCCTCGTCTTAGCTTTCGGGAGACTTACGTTTGTCTCATTATCTCCGTCTCTCTCTGCCTTTCTTTTCATCCCTGTTAAATATTTTTCCATGGTGTCTCTTAAGGGTTTGTTATCTGCACTTCATATCTCCTCCTCTGTCCTCTGTGCTCTTGTTCGGTGAAAAAAAAAACTACTCTCTGCGGCAAAAAAAAGCATGTTCCCCGGGGTCACACGTCAGGGGGGCGCGCCCCACTATTTGAGAAGGACTGCCTTAAAGAGTTCAAGTAAGCCCCATAACTTCCTCCAGTAGCCTCTAACATCAACCTAACTCCAAACTGCAAAAGTGAGTGAAACTCGTCGATAGTTGATGCGTGATAGTCGTGCTGGTTTGCAGCCTATGCATTCTCCATATTTTGTCAACATGGGCCAGACTGTAGAAAACCCACTCAAACGTGTTTCTGTAAAACATGAGTAGCAGCAGAGAAAAAAAAAATCAAATTCCACTACAAATAAATAGGATCGATTAAGCAGGACTGATGATTTGGTCAATTAGCATTAGCAATCAAGTAGGCTTGGGCAATCTCCAGATTGTCATACCGACCTCGTGACACCCCAGGATATTCGGTAATATAGGCACTGAACATAAGGGGCGCTGTTTTCCAACCCCACTGAGCCTCTGTAATCCAAAAGTTAGCAATGTTAACAAGTACATTTAAAATTCCATAGCGAATGCAAGCGAAATGCTAACAAGTGCATTGCGAACATTTTATCCAGTCTCTGACAAACTATTTGGAGGATAGATATCCCAGCTCACAAAGTTATACAAGTAACTCAGAAATTCTACTCTGTTTTCAGTCTCTGACAAACTATTTGGAGGATAGATATCCCAGCTCACAAAGTTATACAAGTAACTCAGAAATTCTACTCTGTTTTCTGCATGCACAAAACAAATATTCGACAGCAAGGCTCTTGATCCAGGAAGGGATTATCTGCTGTTACCAAGAGAAGCTTTATTTTGCAAGAATGTAACCACTTAGCTAGAAACTAGCTACTAAATTAGCAAACCAAATGCCCAACTGCAGAGCATTTAGCACATTTTGACAGTTAACGTAATAGTTATAAGAGATCTAGCTGGCAAACATTTAGTTGTGAATTCCAAACTGTAACTAGATCACCTGGCGCGTGTTGCACAACAGTGAGTGACTCACAAAGTCTCTTGTCATTGTGTGTTTGTAAACAAACAACATGTGACTGGGGACTACTGGTAAGCTTCATAATGAAAAATAAGGTGACAGGTGAAATGAAGAACGCAATCTTCTTTATCTCCTAACGTATTGCACAAGCGGACTGCAAATATTTACTTAAAAAGTACCTACAAATATTAAAATAGTAAATAGTAAATAAATAGTTTCAACGGTATTGATGGTATTGAAAAACCATCCCGTGACTATTTCCAAATACCCCGGTATACGGTATATACGGTATACCGCCCAAGCCTAGCAAGCAGGTTAATGTTAGCTGCTAGGCTAGCTGCAGCTAGCTTCCCTCCATAGTGACAGAGGCTTGTGAATGCTTTGCACCGCACATTAACTGACAACATCTCATAGGGCTACACTTAAAAACATCCTCAGCGAAATAGTAGTTATGGACTTCAACTGAAGTCCAAGCATATAGACATGACAAAACAACATACAATAGATATTTGAAGTAACAGCTGATGCTAAAAGAAGCTAATAACAAAATAAAAGTACATGGAACAGGGTTGGGTAAAGTCAGTCAATTCAGGAATTCCAATTAAATTAACACATTCCAATTCAATAATTGAAAAAGGCAATTACTTGTCAACAAAATGAAACAGAGAAGCTTTTTGAATGTAAATTCTAATCACTTCCTGAATTTACTTCAATTCAAATTGACCCCAACCCTGGTATGGGACCCACGCATAGACTGATATGGACCCACGAGAGGAAAAGCACATTTATTAAAAAGTCATAGGTAACACAGGGCTACTACTGCTGATACCTATTCAACAGTTCAGTTTCAAGCATGTTTGAGTGAAAACATTGAGAGAAAAACAACAGCCCCAAAAGTAGAGCAGCAGGACACCAAAGGCCTTGGCTGACATACATATGCAAATGTGGCCAATTGATGTGGCCTGATGACGTTTTAGGAGACAAAATGGAACATTTGTGAAATAATTAGATTCCCTAGTCGTTCTGAGCTGCTGTTAAGTGTAGCTTACTGCAAGACAACAATCCCGAATCCCCCCCAACACACACACAAACATGCACGTGCACACACAGCGTGTCAGGCAAACAATACAGTCTACGGCACAGTCTATGCAGTACATATGGAAATAAATATGATGCATTCTTAAGCTATAAATAAGAGAACTGGTTTACCCTTTGACTGTAAGAGTAGCTGAGCGAAATTCACTAATAAAATGAATTAATTGAATTGAAAGAATTGGTAACAAAGTGTTATCACACAATCTCAATGGTATACTGACTTGTGACCTCATGTACTATATATTGCACAATTAATATACATATGACCTTTATAACCATGATATGCAATCTGACATAAACATACTGTAACTGCCTATTGAACAGATCCAGCGGAATTCTACTGGCTATGTCACGAAAACTAAAGGTTTGTGTGGTCTGTCTTTCACAGCCAGGGTCAATGTCCCCTCAGCCTGCATCACAGCTCAGATCAATACTGTACACACACGTGCATGGACCACTCGAATACACCAAATATTAACACACACACACACACACACACACAGTCTTGTATTTTTAACCAATTTAGGACTCCTCACAAATACATACCTTTTGAGGACCATGCTTTCCAGACATCATAGAAGCACAGAAATTACACTCATGAGTTAGAAGAAAAATCTATTATGAGGAAATCACCTAAAGTTGCTGACTTCTTGAAAAAAGTTCAATTGTAATTTTACCAACTACTTGAGACCGCACATTGCAAATCAAATCAAATCAAATTGTATTGGTCACATACACATGGTTAGCAGACGTTACTGCGAGTGCGGCGAAATGCTTGTGCTTCTAGTTCCGACCGTGCAGTGATATCTAACAAGTAATGTAACAATTTCACAACAACTACCTTATACACACAAGTGTAAAGGAATGAATACGAATATGTGCATATAAATATATGGATGAGCGATGGCCCGAACGGCATTGGCAAGATGCAGTAGATGGTATAGAGTACAGTATATACATATGAGATGAGTAATGTAGGGTATGTAAACATTATATAAAGTGGTATTGTTTAAGTGACTAGTGATACATTTATTACATCCAATTATTCATTATTAAAGTCGCTAGAGATTGAGTCTGTATGTTCGCAGCAGCCACTCAGCCATCGAGAGAATGCCTCCTATAAAATCTATAAAAGCTATCCAACTGCCTACGTTGTACCTAATGGAAGCGTAAAATAATTAACACGTTTAAATTCTCGATATTTGATGCATTCATTCTATTTTATGACTGAAAATATTGCATGTAGATGCCACAATGATGCAACACGGATGGCAACTCAACGGCTGTAGTGTAGTTCTTCTGTAAAGTATTTAAACTGGAACAACCATTTCAGTAATGGAGTCATTATATCCAAGAAACAGATTAATAGTTTAGAAAAAAATATATATTTTTCTGTATCATTCAAAGTCAGAAGGCTTTGTATTCTTGAGACCTTAGTCACTCCAAAAGTGAACAACCCACCTGGAAAAACTTCCCCCCGAACAGAGTGAGATGGAGGACATTCGTCAACTGCCTATGAGCTTAAGTCAAGTAAGTCCCATTAAATTGTCAGAGGTACACCAAGATAGCCAGAAGCATCTCATACACTTATTTTCTCTGATCTGCAACTATTCTGTTGTGTACATAGAACTTTACTGCTCTCCAGTCCCTGTTTACTAGCGCTTGGCCAGAAGCAGTAATGCATTTCCCACAGTCTTGTTTTCCAGGCAATTTTCCCATTCGGATAAAATTCATCAAGGAATCTTCAACTGCATCCACCTCTATTGTCGACCAATACCTTTTTGTTCCTTTGGCCCCTTTGGAAAGAGATGACATTATGAATGACTACATGAAATAAAGGTTGAGTACAATACAGTACTTGAACATCTCTGTATTAACTCTACAAGGTTGCAGCTGTATCTGCAGAGAGTGTGTTGAGATTAAACTAACAATTCCAACTAAATAACTATATAGATAAGGATGTGAGAGAAGAATGTGCAATGCTGACATCAAGGCAGACTCAATCTGTATGGAATCTAAGCCCATCAAATTGTTTGCAATGTAAACCTTCTAATAAAAGCAATACTTATTAAATTAAGTTCCCTCCCCCAGGTAAAACAATGTAAAGCGTGGTAATCCTTCTGTGTTATCATCTATCCTGACACACTAGTTCCAGATCTAATGTCTTGACTTGTGTACAATCCAAACTGAACCGTTCTGTGCTGGCATGGTTGGAAATACACTAACTGATGAAGACAGGATTGATCTGGACCAGCACAGTACCATACGTTGACACTACAGAAAGAAAATGCACTGACTGAAGGCAGCAGGAAACATGCTAACGTGTGAGCCTCTCTCTTGTCCCAGCTTTCCCTTGGTCATTGGCTGTTTTGCGACCTGGCCAAGATAAAGCAAAACAGTTCAACACATACAACAAAACAGAGTTACACATGGAGTAAAACAAACATACAGTCAATAATACAGTAGAAAAATAAGTCTATATACAATGTGAGCAAATGAGGTGAGATAAGGGAGGTAAAGGCAAAAAAAGGCCATTGTGGCGAAGTAAATACAATATAGCAAGTAAAACACTGGAATGGTAGATTTGCAGTGGAAGAATGTGCAAAGTAGAAATAGAAATAATGGGGTGCAAAGGGGCCAAATAAATAAATACAGTAGGGGAAGAGGTAGTTGTTTGGGCTAAATTATAGATGGGCTATGTACAGATGCAGTAATCTGTGAGCTGCTCTGACAGCTGGTGCTTAAAGCTAGTGAGGGAGATAAGTGTTTCCAGTTTCAGAGATTTTTGAAGTTCGTTCCAGTCATTGGCAGCAGAGAACTGGAAGGAGAGGCGGCCAAAGGAGGAATTGGTTTTGGGGGTGTGTTAGGATTTGTGTTTATTGCACTATAACCCAATGCTATATCACATGTGATTGAATATTAGCAACTGTTGGCCTGGGTGTCTGTGTGTGTGTGCTGGAAGTAACAGTTAGCCCCAGATAAGTGTGCTGGGAAGCTGTGGTTAGCCTTGAGCGAGAACAGTGTGCATAGCGCAGACAATGTTGCAGAGCTGTCTGACCTCAGTCTCTGGGGTGAGGGAGCGTAATCTACACAGCAACAGCGCCGGGACACCAAAGAGCGCAAAGAGGCTAGGACTAGCCTGAGCGCCGGCGATAGGCTGAGCAGAGTTTAAACCATGCTCAGCCTCTACTGTGATAGGCCAACAGACGGGTTGGAACTAGTCTGTCACAGTATAAGAACAGCTGTTTGCTTACATCCTGCCAGTTCTCTGTCTTATCCTGCGTGATGATACATTGAACCCGTATATACGAAAATTGCATTTACCATTTATCGCTTGAGTTTAATAAAAATACTTAAAGTATATTCGGTGACTCTGAATCACATTTTGTCCTGATACCAGATTTGAATTGACGCAAATCCCTTATAGGTGACCAGAGAGATATACCTGCTGGAGCGCGTGCTACAGGTGGGTGCTGCTATGGTGACCAGTGAGCTGAGATAAGGGGGGACTTTACCTAGCAGGGTCTTGTAGATGACCTGGAGCCAGTGGGTTTGGCGACGAGTATGAAGCGAGGGCCAGCCAACGAGAGCGTACAGGTCGCAGTGGTGGGTAGTATATGGGGCTTTGGTGACAAAACGGATGGCACTGTGATAGACTGCATCCAATTTATTGAGTAGGGTATTGGAGGCTATTTTGTAAATGACATCGCCGAAGTCGAGGATCGGTAGGATGGTCAGTTTTACGAGGGTATGTTTGGCAGCATGAGTGAAGGATGCTTTGTTGCGAAATAGGAAGCCAATTCTAGATTTAACTTTGGATTGGAAATGTTTGATGTGAGTCTGGAAGGAGACTTTACAGTCTAACCAGACACCTAGGTATTTGTATTTGTATACGTATATCTTTTTTCAAGACAGTAAATTGTCACATTTGTATTTGTATATATTTTTTCAAGACAGTAAATTGTCACAGTCCTACCAAATTTGACACTTTCCACAACCCTTATTCCTGTTGTGGTGTTTCACTCTTTTATGTGCAAAAAAAGAAAGAACTAGGAACCGCACCACGCCCTTCCCCCCACCCAAAACTAATGTCCATGGTTTTCAATAAAAAAATCTGGTCACTTATTTCTTAATTAGTTTAACATATTTCTTATTTTCATCTGAATTATTTCAATGTAAAAAACGGTATTTGGGTAAGAAAGGGCTATAAAAAAAACGGGCGCAACTTAATGGGGATTTAAATATTTTAACATACATGCAGGCTTATGACTTGACAAAACAGATGAAAAGGAACTGGCTTTTCTTGCTAACGTAAACTCACGTAAACTCGTACATCGCCTTGGTCCGTACAATTGCCCTTATTTTACCGCCCCCAAAAAAACTCATACTTCCAGATCAACTGTAATGTCAATACCATTGTAAAGCACAATTTCTCCCCTTTCCAACAGAATCAATTACATGACCTAAACGCTGCCCGTTTCTGCATAATTCAAGCAGGCAATGAGCCCCGTCGGGTCTTTTTAAAAATGGCGGGTTGGGAAGCGAAACTAATGCGTGATAGTGAGAAGTTGTGTGGGAAAATTGCTTTTTTCACTCGATCTGTCCAACTTATCACCTTATCGCCTCTAAAATGTAAATAAAACACTATAAAGAGTTTATATAATGTGTCATTACATACCTATTTGAAGGTTTGTGTCGAATTTGAATCTGGTTTTTAGGGCGGTGCTAAAGTGATCTTAGAAGTAAACAGCGGCTTTGAGAATGATGAGCTCATGCAATGATGACGCAAAAAAATGACTAGGTATCCCCCCCTTACCCCCGTCACTGTCCATTTCTTGTTTTTAAACGATGAGAGAAGTGCTACACCTGGTGGAGAGAGATTGTAAGACAGAAATAGTTGCTTTATGCGTGCTGTACGTTACGACATGACGTTTTTTCTACTTTTCTCCAATACTATAGAGCCATTACCATGTCGATCAACGCTTGAATAGAAAGCTAGTTCACACTCCCGATTTTGAAGTCAACACAGTCGCTACATTCCCATTAGTTTTCTTTGTAGCCTCGTTTGAATGTTGCGGTTGCGCACATTTGTACGGAATGGGGTGAGTTTACGTTAGCTTGTTACACTATAGCAATATTATTTTCCAATGCATGTAACATTGTGTTAACCACAATCATGTATTCTGAATCAAAGACACGTTTACCAATTATGCTAAACTTATTAGCTAGCTTGCCACCATAGCTAGCATAATTTTTTTTTTTAACTAGCATGGGTAGCATGCTAACCGTTAGCTAGCACACTAACCGTTAGCAAGCCGCAAATAACTATAAGGTAGAAACATGCAAAGTAACAATTGCACATTGATGAATTGTTTGGATAAACCTACCAATTTCAATCTGTCATGACGCAGTATATCTGACACAATGCGGCTTACAGACATCGTCAATGCATGTTGGATTCCACCGAAAGACATACATGACTGACATTAATTCATTAAAAATAAAGACAACGGGAACATGCATTGCTTGTCAATACATCAAATACAATTTTAGCAAAAATATTGGTTAACAGTTTAGTTAATAGCTTACCTTCTTGCATGAATGCAAACATCTGCAACGATCCTCCTCTTCCTTAAAAACGTGCTGCACAGCTACTTCAGTGGTGATCACGCTCAGGCAGGGACAGGCTTGCTAGGTCAATTTCAAATTTCTAGGAGTCTGCTCAAAACCAGCCTTCAAAACCCACCTTCACTAGCACAATTTTAGCAGAATACATGGAAATGAATGAATTTTTTAAAATGCCATGTTGGTAGCGTTGCAATATAGAAGTAGTATAACAACTTCCACCTAGCGACCAAAACCTTTCACCTGCGGCAAAGTTTTCAAAGTACATAAATAAACCACAAAATAGTGTACATGGCAACCTTGGGCAGAGATTTATGCTGCAACATGGGGGAGGGGGGAACTGTATCTTTTATTATTATTATATATAAAAAAAAAAATATTAACAACAAATCAATACAGGAAGTACATGTGGGAACACAAGTATATATAAATAATATACAAAGGACGGGGGGGGACTGTGTTGACCTATGAAACATTTGATAGTTTGATACTTTTGTGCACTTTGCAGTGGGGGAGGGGCAGGACCTCAAGCAGAAATTATGGCCAGTAGATATGCATAACAATGATTCCATCAGCCCAGATTTCTGAATATGTCTGCAATGTTATTACTGTTAGCTACATTTCCTTAGACAATTTGGGTTTGTAGCTTACACAATCAGTATCAGTGAGGTGTTAAGTGCAGCTACTTGAAAGGTCTGTACATGAGAGATGGAGTGGTGGATATGGACATTTTTCACTGGGGAGACTTGCTGACACAAAAGTAGCTTATAGCAGGTTAAGATTGGAAATTTGGACAGGTAACTAGTAACTAACGGATTACATTTAGAAAGTAACCTACCCAACCCTGGTAGTGAGAACCCAGCTGGCTGTATGGACGGGGACAGTATATCCCGAGAGAGCCATGTTTCCGTGAAACAGAGTATGTTACAATCCCTGATGTCTCTCTAGAAGGAGATCCTCGCCCTGAGCTCGTCTACTTTATTATCCAGACACTGAACATTTGCAAATAATATACTTGGAAGCGGTGGATGGTGTGCACGCCTCCTGACTCGGACTAGAAGTCCACTCCGAATACCTCTTCCCCGCCAGCTGTGTTTTGGAGCAGCCTCGGGAATAAATAAAATTCCTGGTTGTAATGCTGTTGAGTTACCGCCACTCTGACATCCAAAAGTTATTTCCGGCTGTATGTAATAACACACAAAAAATTATGACCTAATAATGTAAGGAATAACACACTGCAAATACTGCAAAGTTGCTTAGGAGCTAGAAGCAGAGCTGCCATATATGTATTCTATATATAGTCTAGCCATTTATGATTATTCAAGATCCTGTTACTCTGCTGTGCCTGTTTCCCTGCCTGACACCATTTATCCTCTCATTGCAGTTACCGCTCTGTCTCTGGCTCCTGTCTCCTGTTCCACATCTCACCACCCAACTACCTTGCTCTGGATTTTACTCACCACCACTACCTTGGATTCCCCTCAGGACCTGTTTACCCTGTTCTACTCAGCCAACTCCAACCTGTCTCCACATCTGTTTTTTTTGCAACTCATCCGAGCTTCCCCGGATCTGCACTCCATTTCTCCGTGTGACAATAAATATTTTGTTTCATTCATCTCTGTTTCCTCATCTGAGTCTGCTCCTGGGTTCCCCTGTGTCGCTCCGCTTAACATAAGTTGGAGTCATTAAAACTCGTTTTTCACGTGCACTTCACAAAATAGATGGCATCATGAGGGGGGGAAATTATGTGGATATATTGAAGAAACATCTCAAGACATCAGTCAGGAAGTTAAAGCTTGGTCGCAATTGGGTATTCCAAATGGACAATAACCCCAAGCATACTTCCAAAGTTGTAGCAAAATGACTTAAAGACAACAAAGTCAAGGTATTGGATTGGCCATCACAAAGCCCTGATCTCAATCCTATAGAAAATTTGTGGGCAGAACTGAAAAGCGTGTGCGAGCAAGGAGGCCTACAAACCTGACTCATTTACACCAGCTCTGTCAGGAGGAATGGGCCAAAATTCAGTCAACTTATTGTGGGAAGCTTGAGGAAAGCCACCCGAAACTTTTGACCCAAGTTAACCAATTTAAAGGCAATGCTACCAAATACTAATTGAGTGTATGTAAACCCACTGGGAACGTGATGAAAGAAATAAAAGCTGAAATAAATCATTCTCTCTACTATTATTCTAACATTTCACATTCTTAAAATAAAATGGTGATCCTAACTTACCTAAGACAGGGAATTTTTACTAGGATTAAATGTCAGGAATTGTTAAAAACTGAGTTTAAATGTATTTGGCTAAGGTGTATGTAAACATCAGACTTCAACTGTACCTAGAAGTGCACACTATTCTTATTTTTTTAATGTATCTTAAGAGTAAAAGTAATATAGTCAACTATACAACTTCTACTACTACTACTACTACACTTTATATTATCCAATAATATATAATGAAAAACACTCAACATGAAGAATTAATGCAATTATGTTTATTTCAAATATTTATTATGAAAGATAGATTATGTGGTCTTCCTTTTATAGCAGGAAGTAAAGGGACTGGACAAGGCTTTGCCTATAGCTGAAAACATCCTGGAAATGAGCGAATGCTTCCTTGGTTTCTTCTTGGTGGAGCATACACTCTCTGTTCGGCAGGATTCTTGATCATTGACAATTGCTGAAAAACATAATGTAAACATAACATTTTCTTTAACTGACCCTAGTTAGTGTGAAGAATTAGTATTGCATTATTATTATTTAAATTGTAATATTCTACATAATTTAGAAATGTAGGGCGGCAGGTAGCCTAGCAGTCTCAATCCGCCTATTTAACCCAGGGCTTAGACTGTTTAGTGCCAAAAAGAAGGGGTTAAAAACATGCAAAAAATAGATATACATATAAATATATATATATATTCGTCAACTTTCTTATATCTCTCAGATTTAGGACAGACACTTCAGTTCCATGTAGTGAATCTGTTATTCAATGCGTTTGTATGGGCTAATAGCAGTAAGTCCGATATAAAACCCTCGGTCTAGACAGGGCTTAGACTCTTGTGGGTTAAAAGCATGATCATTACAAAGGTGCAACTCGTGCTGGAGACAATAAAAGGCCACGCTAAAATGTGCAGTTTTGTCACACAACACAATGCCACAGATGTCTCAGAGACAGAGGCTGGGGAAAATAGGAGCAAGGAAAAACGCTGGTTGTCTAGTTTTGAGGGAGCGTGCAATTGGCATGCTGACTGCAGGAATGTCCACCAGAGCTGTGGCCAGAGAATTGAATGTTTATTTCTTTACCATAAGCCACCTTCAATGTCGTTTTAGAGAATTTGGCAGTATGTCCAACCGGCCTCACAACCACAGACCACGTATATGGCGTCGTGTTGGCTGTAGGGTTATGGTGTGGCCAGGCATAAGCTACGGACAACGAACACAATTGCATTTTATCAATGGCAATTTGAATGCACAGAGATACCGTCACGAGATCAATATTCAACAACTTCACACAGCTATTGAAGAGGAGTGGGACAACATTCCACAATCAACAGTCAACAGCCTGATCAACTATATGCGAAGGAGAAGTGTCACGCTGCATGAGGCAAATGGTGATCACACCAGATACTGACTGGTTTTCTGATCCACGCCCCTACCTTTTTTAAGGTATCTGTGATGAACAGATGCATATCTGTGTTCCCAGTCATGTGAAATCCATAGATAAGGGCCTAATGAACGTATTTCAATTGACTGATTTCCTTATATGAACTGTAACTCAATAAAATCTTTGAAATTGTTGCATGTTGCGTTTATATTTTTGTTCAGTACACATTTGAGTGTATTGACTTACCTGTTTCACTGACGGCAGGGGTCTGGTTCTGGGAAGGTGTTGGAGTGCAGTGGTTCTTCTTGTTGACCTTCTTTGTACACTGGGTAACAAACAGTCATTTGTACAGTAGGAGAAATTGCACACAAAAGGTATCAGTGTTTACCATCATACTGTACGTAATGAATAAAAATCATCTTTATAATTTGTATTTTGATGACATATGTACCTTTGGGTTGAGTCCACAGAGAGCGCTGAATCTTCCTCTCTTCTTGTCCTTTCTACCAGTTGTTGGAAGCCCAGAATTACCTACCTCGTCACTGCCAAGTGCATTGTGTGATGACAACTGGGTCATGGAGGGAGGTGAAGAGCTAGCCTCATTGCATTTAGTTAGTAGTTCCCTAGTTAATGATTTGACCAGGGCATCGTCAAATGCATAATCCGTTGACTTCATTGCAAGCTGGAGCATCTTCTCTGACCCGAATTCTTGAAGAAGCCCCTTGTAGACAGCCTTGAAAATCTTTTTGATTTTCAGATTCTGGGGGTAGGCTTGAGTTGGTTCAAGGCCTGAGGTGCCACAGAACTCAGACAGAATCCTCTTTGTGAGAACTCTTGATGTTTCACCAATGTCAGAGGATTCCCGTAATGTGATAGGGGTGATCATTGTCAGCAATCTAACAATCAGTAAAAGTACCAAAGAGGTGTAGTCATTGCTAGTGGAGTCAAATGATGCATGTGTATCAGAGTCCATGGCTGATGGAGTTGATGGATGCACAGAGACACTAGACATCTCCATATCTTTGTTGTCCATCTTGGATTCCACCTCTCCTAAAACTTGAATATCCACAGTTCCACCGTTGTGTGTGCTGCTGCCAGACAGAGAGGGTCTAGGCAATGATTTGGCACTAGACTGACGGCTAGGGGTCATGAGAGCCGGTCTGTCAGAGTCAAGTGTTCCAGCATCAGTTGGGGACAACCCATTGATTATGTTCATCAACTCTGATAATTCTTCTGATGAATTGGAGGCCACAGAACAGGTATCCATGACCTGATTGACCATTATATTGGTGAAAAGGCTCTTTGTGTCACAGTAAACCGGTGAGGAACTAATGGAGATGGCAGAAGAGCTCGGGATAAGCCGGCTTGTGTCCTGCAGAGAACCATCAGAGACGATAGTTTGGCAGAAATCAGATCCTTGTGATGGTGGAGGAAGCCAGAAGACAATCTGCTGTAGCAGACGTTTTATTGACTCCTCAGCAAAGGAGTACACAAGGTCAGATGGAAACTCCCTGGATTCCTCAGAAGCATTCAATCCTGTCTTCAGCTTCAAAAGAATAGAGTCAGACACGCTCTTGCCAGCTGGCACAAAAAGAGCCTGGGGGGTGTTGTGACTTTTTATGAGCTCATAAACTTTGTCAGTGAGCTCATGTGAGAAGTTCTGAAGACCGTCCCTGGGGCTGAGTCTCGCAAGTCTTCTTGTAAAAGAAGTGACATCATCTGCAGTGGCTATGTGTTCCGTATCTTCTCTTGGAATGACCTCCATAACAGTGTCAACTATGGCAGAGATGGTTTGCCTTGTGTAATTTGTTGACCCTTGTGAATGAGTTGAGGAGTCACTCATATCAATGACCGAACTCCTAATGATAGGACAATAGCTTTCAACAGGCCACTCATTGGGGACTGGAGTCCCTGGAAGAGAATTTGTAAAATCACTCTGGGACCCTCTGGTCATAGCAGAGGTGATGGACAGGGAGGACTTTGAGGAGGATGGCCGGTGTATCTCGTGTCCATCAGTTCTCACCATGTCAACATCCTCCAACATGGAGCCCACGATGGAACGAGTCAAGAGGCCTTTCTCTGAGGTGCTCATCCTCTCTGACATAGACACTCTCCTCTGGATTGTCATCAGAGTCTGACTAATTAAGGCTTTGGAATAATTTACCATGCTGGTCTGGCTGCCTTCATGTTCACTGTAAGTCATTTGTGTAGAAGTAGCTGTTCTGCATATGGATTCGGCATGTTTGGGGGCCTCAACCATATTGTCTAGGAGGACCGGTTGTTGTTGGACAAAAAAGTCCTTGACCTTGGTGAACACATTGTTGAACAGGTTAACAGTGCCTGGCCAAATTATCTTTCCTTTCACATTGGCCCCGTTGTGAACACTGACAGGAAGGGTTGAAGCTGACAGGGATCTCTCTAATTGGCCAGACACTGAAGCATCAGACATTTTAGTCATCTGGGTGAAGCTATTAAGGTCTTTAGTGATGCTTATGACGATGTTGGATGCTGCAGAATTGGTGTGCAGAGAAGAGGTGAATAAAGATGGAGTTCCACTCTTCTGAAGTATTTTGAGATCTCTATCATCACCATCATTACTGGACTCTGCCCAAATGTCTGCACTTCTACCATCAAGGCTGATATTTACAATGCCAACCAACCCTGATCGAAGGATCCCACCAGCTATATGTGAGGCTTTAGTTTGAAACTCCTCAGTACATAGTTTGTCAAAGGCTGTGGATTTAAGACTTCTAGAGGATGCTTCCTCTTCATCATTGTTGATCTTACCATGCAAATTGTCCTGTGTATTGACAGCATAGTTATCAACAGATAAATATGATTTGGAGGCGGCAAGGACGTCAATCTGAGAAACAACGGCATCCAAACACTTGGACAGGTCTTCTGTATCTCCTTTTAGGCTAGAGAGGCATTTCTCCATGGATTCCTCAGAGTGATACACAGTGAGGATCTGACTAATGACCTCCTTGGTACAGGTTTGAAGGTCCACTTGGATTTCAAGAGAATCACTATTACAAGTCACCTGAGAATCTAAACTTTCACTGGGAGCCTGTTTGAGAGTCTCATCATGTATTGGTGTAACACCATCGATGACCTTTACAGAGTCTTGGCAGGGAGTGAGAAACCGCCTCAGCATTTCTCGAAATCTATGATATATAATACGAGCAGCAGAAAGGGTGCTCACTTTTGAAATTCTGACATTTTCAGAGTCATGTGCCTGCATGGACTGAACAATAGTCTCCACATCTGTTACAAAAGTGTCCAGCAATTTAGATGTTTCAGAGTCTCCCAGTAAGCTGGTTGTAAAGGGGTTGACAGATCTTAGAGCTTCACTTACTGCCTTTCTAGCCTTTGTCTGGAAAGACACACAGGAGAGTTTCGTCATATTTATAACTGGAAGACTCTGGGTAGATTCACTGTTGGTGGTGCTGTCCTGCAGACCAAGTGGAAAAGTGAGATCGGAGAGACATTGTTCACTGTCTAACAACTCAGATGGTGAGGCGGAACAAGAACTGGTGAAATCATTCAAGTCAGACATGATGCCATCCACAAATAGAATGGCCTCCAGAGACTCTTCAGAATCAAACTCTCCAACAGAAGATGAGAACTTCTCCATCACCTCAGTCTTATACAAGACTAGAACCTGGCTGGCAATCTCTTTTGTGGTGTCAAGGAGGACTTGGTCTTGCAAATACTTCTTGAGAGCCAAGAGAGGTTTTGGGGTCTCACTTTGTCCTTTTTGTTCATTCATGGACGAGGGTGTTATTAAAAGTGGTTTACAAGAAATGGAGTCCGATGTGTCAGCCTCACCATTACTGGAATGACTGACGTCCAGCCACAAAGTTGGAACCATTGTGAAAGAATATTTTGTGCTCTCCACAAATGTACTTAAGAGATCACCTTTTTCTGGACAGGTAAGAAGTCTCTTCAGCGTATTTTTCATGTCGTAGTAGCAACCAACAGTGTAAGACCAGATCTTACTCTGATGGTTTTCAAGAAGGATCTGCTCACTCTGTGCAGGAGAGCAGGATGCCCTGATAGACTGGGTAAGATTGTCCATGTCTGAAACAAAGGTACTTACCAACTCAGAGGCCTCAGGGTCAACCATAAGGTCTCCGATCTCACCTATCCTAGGAGTTGGACTAGATGATGTAGTGCCAGAACAACATGATGTACAACCCCTGAATCTTTTAACGATCTCCCGGATCGATTCAGTGGCCTTGGTCTGAAACTCCTCAGTGAGTAGTCTGTCCATACTTAGTGTTGACAGACGAAGACTAGATTTGGCACCTTTGATATTGAGGTTGCTCTCTCCTTGTTTTAGCATCTCCTCAACACTTTTACAAGATTCAAGCATCTTCATATGGTCAGCAACAACACAAAGCAGTTCCCTCTTGTCGGGATCATTTTCCTCCTTATTGCTGAATTTCAAAACAGTGCCACTGAGGGCTGTCATGACCTGTCCTGTTAAATGTGTCATATCCACCTCAACACCATCCTCTCTGAGAACAACACTCTGCTCAACACTCTTCCCATTAATGTACATCTGAAGTATGTTGGAAACGCCAGACACCATCTCCTCAACCACCTTGGTGCTGGAGACACCACCACTGGCAAAAATGACAGGGGACATTCGCCCAGAGATGGGAGTTTGGATGGCCATAGAGATTATGGAATTGACCTTCTTTGACACTTCTCCAACAATAACCCGGGATAGACTTTGAGTGTCTACCTGGCCCTCTCTTTGGATACAGAGGACATTGTTCAGCGACTCTTTGAAGGAATCCTGGACATTAGTGAGGAGACTGTCCTCAGTGATCCCAAAAAAGTCACTGAGTGGCTCAGATGATATAGACTCACCATCTCCCTGAGTCTTTGGCAACACTGTCTGAGACCTTTGAGAATACAAAGCAAACAATACAGCATTCCATATTCGATAATAGACACTGTAGTCACATTAATGCATAATTCAGTAATCAGTTAAACTGGTCATTAAGAGTAAACTGTTATACAGATAACAAAACATATTTTCACAAAATGGGTTATGAATAGTTAGGTGAAACCGGTTTCTTTAGGAAGACTGAACATACCCATTACGAGAGGAGCTTGATTTGGCCGTGCAGGACCTTGAGGATTTGCTGCTGCCTCTCTTGTGAACCTTCAGGTTTGTGCTAGAAGATCTCTCTGATTCTGTCAGAGACTTGCCGGATACTGGAGACACATGGCTGTATATCCGTACAAAACGGAAAATTGCAGGGATGATGACCTCTAGGATGGCCTCAGATACAAACCGCACAATCTCCAGGCACATCTCTGCAAGCAGTGCCCTCATCACCTGTAGGACCGAAACAGTGTAGGTAGATTACTCATATCCGGGCTCTGAAACCAAGCTCCTCGAAGAGATACCAACAATCTCACATATGTTCATGAGAATCATGAAAGTGGCATACATTGGAAAGCATGAAAAACAGTAGGCTACTAAAAAGTTCTTTGAATGTAACTGTTTATGATAATGTGGATGATACTGTTGATAGATAAAAGGCTTGTATCTAATTTTCTTGAAACATCTATTAATATATCTATGAATAATTGTCACGGTTAAGGGACTTACAGGGTCCATCCTGCCAATGCTTAACTGCCTCCATTGCCTATAGGAGATAATTAGATGTTTTTAGCACCAAAAAGCACACCAACACACATACAATTTATAAAATCCTCCAGATGACATTGCATTCAAATACTACAATAGAAGTTTGGACATACTCCTCAGTAAGTTTTTCCAGAAACCGGATGATAATCGTGTTGAAAGCATCCGGATTGATTGGCGGGAGGTCAAGAGCCCTGGTCTGACAGGCCCTGGAGACACACTCACTTAGGATCTTTTCATTAGATTGTCCCTGGTGAGCTGTCCCCTGAACTGCCATCCCAGAGAATTCCACAGATGTAGAGGGACCTGTGTCCAAAGCAGCATTCCCCAAGGTAAAGAAGTCAGAAAACATTCTGAGGCAAGTATGTGTTAGCCAACTTTGTGTACTTTGTGAAGTTAAGTACCCAAGAAAGGATAACATGTGCGCTCTGCTATTAGTCCTCTGCTCAATAGATGTCCATACTAAATCACATTTACATGCAAAAGGATTACATTCAGTGAAATTAGAGTTTAATTTATGACCTGCATCTGTATCAGTGATCTGCTCCACTTTGTTTCTCTTGGTCTTCTTGGTCTAAAAAGACAATACAGTCAATGATATACACGTAGACACTGTATGAAGCCATTCCAATACAGCCCTTTGAGTAGAGCAAGGGTAAGATTGATTGTAGGGCTGTCCCCGACAAAAAAAAGTCTTTGTCGATCGAGAGTCATCCTGTTCTAATGTTAAAATGTATTTTTCCATATCAGAAACACCCTATGTGTTTGAATACAATCACCTACATAGGCACTGAGCTTGTCTGATGCTTTAAGCACACTGTTTAATTAAATAATTAAGACACACAAATGACTCAAAAAAGAGCCCGATGGTGATACTGTATTAAAAAGAAATGACAGCGAGTGCCTGTGTGACAGGCGCACGTTGTCTCGCTCTCCTCCCTACTGCAGTGAAAAGGCACCACATAACAAGTGGTGTTTATTGTGCTGTCCATGCTGAAGATGCAACATAATTTCAGCCATTTAGTTTCTTCCTCGTTTCTGACTGAAAAGTTCTGTTACCGAAATCCCTAACTTGTTTACAAAAAGCATGACCTATTTCCTCAGCCTTGCTCTCTTTAAGTGAAACATGTAAGCATCGCATGCATGTGACAAATAGGGCCTGACCTATAGCCTATCATATCAAGTCAATAAATTGGTTATAACAAACTCCGAACACAGTAATATCAACAGCAAAATGGATGCGGAGGATGTGAAAAATAAACGCCAAACGGGCGAATGTTTACTGGTTGCTTAGAAGGGAAAGGGGAAGTAAGATCTGTGGAAGACATTTGACTTAGTTGTGGAAACTACTGGTGATCAACAAAAAGGAGGGTATAGGACCAAGCGCTGCGTGAGTGTTATGTGTGCCAAACAGTTTTTTCTGACCATTTGGAACAGTGTAAACAACACTAAATAAATTCTAAGCAATACCAGTCTGTTCTAACGACAAAAAATTGTAAACGCCTTTATTACAGCATAGCAAAGATTAAAAACAGCCGAATCAGTGAAATTGCTTAATTCAACATTTTGCCGGTGCATGAGGCTTGGTGCTCACAGAATCAGTAGGCTATTAAACAAATACTCAAACAGGCAACAGAAGCTATATCTGTCTTATTTCTATATATATATATATATATATATATATATATATATATATATATACAGTACCAGTCAAAAGTTTGGGCACATGTACTCATTCAAGGGTTTTTCTTTATTTTTACTATTTTCTACATTGTAGAATAGTAGTGAAGACATCAAAACTATGAAATGGAACTACATATGGAATCATGTAGGTACCAAAAAAGTGTTAAACAAATCAAAATATATTTTAAATTTGAGATTCTTCAAAGTAGCCATCCTTTGCCTTGATGGCAGCATTGCACACTCTTGGCATTCTCTCAACCAGCTTCATGAGGTAGTCACCTGGAATGCATTTAATTAATTAACAGGTGTGCCTTGTTAAAAGTTAAGTAAAGGAATTTCTTTCCTTCTTAATGCTATACAGGCCTTTGAGAAGAGCTACAGTAAACGATTGGTGATTGAATATTAAGAGATGGAAGTCTGTTGTAAGGACGATTTACCCTCCAACCTCACAACAACATGTTGTATGGCATATTGGACAGGTTTAGAGTGTGGACAGGTAAGACCCCCGATTTCCCTTTCTCTCCTCAATCTATTCTCTCACCTTCACTTTTCTCCTTGTCACAGCCTTCAGCTCGATCTGAGGCAGGGGATCCTTCACTTCAATATCTTCTGGATAGTTTAAACCCAGGATATCATTCTTCATTTTCTGGACTTGACCTTCCAAACTTTGGTGATCATGTGGATCATCTTCGTTTAAACTCTGATTGGAACAAATTAGACCATTCTTTAAATGCTCATGGATATGGGCAATATACCACAGCTAAGAGCTGTTCTTACGCACGACACAACGCAGAGTTATTAAAACTGGTTACCAACTTAATTAGAAGAGTAAAAATAAATGTTTTGTCATACCCGTGGTATACGCTCTGATATACCACAGCTTTCAGCCAATCAGCATTCAGGGCTCGAATCACCCAGTTTATAATGGCCAATATACTATGGCTAAGCGCTGTTCTTAGGCAAAACTGCTTGGATACAGCTCTTAGCCGTGGTATATTGGCCATATACCACAAACACTGAGGTGCCATATTGCTAATAAAAACTGGTTACCAACATCAATAAGAACAGTAACAAGTATATTTGCATCAAACCCGTGGTATATTGTCGTATATACACATGGCTGAAATGCTGTTTCAGCCAATAAGCATCCAGGACCAAACTGCCTGGTTTATAACTACGCAATAAGGCACAGGGGGGGGGGGGGGGGGGGGGGCTGCTATATGGCCATTTTACCACGGCTAAGGGCTGTTCTGAAGCAAGCCGAAACGCGAAGTGCCTGGATACAGCCCTTAGCCATTATTATATTCAGCCCAGGGAGACAATGGACACTGGCCGCAAAAGGCATGGATTTTTTTAGGGGGCATTACGGTCACACAAAGGGGATGTCGCCGGGTAATTTGAGGTATTATTAAGTGCTTGTCAAATTGTGAATAACAGTGTGCAGCCTGAGCAAAAAAACAAAGCAGAGCTCATGCCTTTCATGCGACTTTTTTCAAATCATCATTAGAGGCAAATCATACAGCCTTAGAATGTATTCAAAATCAAAACGGATAACCCAACGTTTGTATCACAACTAAAGTTACATAAATAACTCTAAATTAAGCATATAGGAGTACCTATTTCTTTGTTAACGGCTAAACACAGAATAGCCACATGTGCGCACTCCCTAAAATCGCTTGGAGAAAACATTTTATTTTATTCAGCTATGTTCAATTGTATTCTTCATACTATAAAATAATATAAAATAATGCCATGGAATTCTAACCAAATCTTGTCTGCTAAATGAACCAGTGTAGCCATATGGCATAGCCAGATCAGGGTCTAACATAAGGGCAAGTCAGAGTATGCTATTCTGTTCTTCTGAAATAGACTACATTTTAGACTGGATTTATTGTGATGGTGTAGGCTACATTACATGGATTTATTAGACTTTTTAATATGTAGATGTCGCAATGGTCTGCATCAGTGGTTTGTAGGCTATGCGTGGAAGCCAGGAGATGCTAAATGTGTTTATGTTAATTAAAGGTCAATTACTGTGAGACCAGCAGTTATTTGCTTGACAATCACCAGCTGACACAATTTCATGACCGCCACAGCCCTAGGCATGGGTCCTCAAATCCTCAAAAAGTTTTACAGCTGTACAATTAGGAGCATCTTGACTGGCTGCATCACTGCTTGGTATGGTAATAGCACCGCCCACGATTGCATGGCGCGACAGAGGGTGGTGCGGACAGCCTAGTAAATCAGCCCAACCAACGCATCACCAGGGGCAAGCTACCTGCACTCCAGGACACCTACAGCACCCGATGTCACAAGAAAGCCAAAAAGATCATCAAGGGCAACAACCACCCGAGCCACTGCCTGTTCACCCCGCTATCATCCAGAAGAGAGATGGAAAAACAGCTTCTATCTCATGGCCATCAGACTGTTAAATTGCCATCACTAGCACATTAGAGGCTGCTGCCCTATATACAGAGACTTGAAATCACTGGCCACTTTAACAATGGAACACTATTCACTTTAATAATGTTTACATATTGTAACGACCCTGGGTTTATAAGCGCAGATATCGACTCTGCCACTCGAGCACGCTTTTGGGGCACAGTCGATAGCAAGCTGGACTTCGGGCTAGAAGGTTGAGGGTTCGAGACCTGCTCCCTGCCTGTTTCATTACATATTTTGCATTACTCATCTCATATGTATATACTGTATCCTTCCAATTCTACTGTATCTTAGTCTATGCTGCTCTGACATTGCTCATCCAAATATTTATATATTATTAATTCCATTCCTTTACTTTAGATTGTGTGTATTGTTAGATATTACTTGTTAGATATTTCTGCACTGTTTGAGCTAGAAACACAAGCATTTCGCTACACCTGCAATAACATCAGCTAAACATGTGTATGTGCCAAATACAATTTGATCACCAGGGCTGTGCTCCCTGTCATCCAGGACCTGTATATCAGGCGTTGTGAAAGGAAGGCCCGGAAATCGTTAAAAACTCCTGCCACCCAAGCCATAGACTGTTCTCTCTGCTTCGGCACAGCAAGCGGTACCGTGCATCAAGTCTGACACCAACAGGCTCCTGAACAGCTTCAATCGCCAAGCCATAAGACTGCTAAATAACTAACAAAATGGCTACACGGACGGAGTTGACAGTTGTATTTTTTTACAGTACAGGTTTTCGCTATAAATACACATAGATCCTATTGCCTGATATCAAGATTCGTAATGAATGCGTTATGGAGTCACCTATTATTATTATAATTTAGGTAAAATTATGATAAATAGCCTACTGCTGTTATCTTTGCAAGGATCATATTTTATGTATAACAAGTCCCATAGGTTATTATAATGCATAAAAAAAATTACAATATTAAAAAGTATAATATTAGCGGCACATTAACGTTAGCCCACACCGCCACCCAGCTGCCACTACTTGCGGCACCCCTATCGGCATGTCTTGTATACCCTGTGGTTCCTGCCGCAGCATAAAAAAAAGACGGTGCAGCGTTTCCTGCACCACTGAATAGGGCTTCTCTGTTAGCAATTCATAGGCTTACCTTATTATCCTCCATGGTTAAAGTCTATGGCTGGAGCCTATGTTCCCATCATGTAAAACTTTACCAAGTGATTACCAAAGAGGTAAGCTATCGCATTTTATACGGTAACTCAGCCAACGTCATAATGTGAAAGAACTTTTACGTAATAAAACAACTTCAGGGATGATCTGTCAATCAATGCGATCAGCGACGCAATACTGGATCCCCATACCACTAAAAAGACCACTCGAAACAATAAATACTGGTGTATTAGCTACGTTTCCGTTTTTTTGTACAATAATGTGATGACAACAAATAAATAAGTAAACAACAGCCGACAACAATGATGAGCAATACATAACATTGTAAATAAGAATGTGTTCTTAACTGACTTGCCTAGTTAAATAAGGTGAAATAATAATTTAAAAAAATCAAATGCAGTAATTGGAGAAGAACGCTTGAGGGCGACTACGAACCAGTTTTGAATAAACAAGGACAGAAGCAAGCCAAGTGTTGTTGGGTCAGAGGCGAAGGTTCATAGTTGAAATTCGAAAAGATGGTGGCGCACGCAGAAATACGCGTGGTTCACCGTGGTGGCAGCAAAATAAACTTCAGAGAGCCAGTTATTACAAATGATTCCAGGTACGTGTGTGTACTTTGCAGCTGACATGAGCTAAACCTGAATTAACTGTATGTCACAAGTATGGCATGGATGCAAACTGTAGCCCTGGCTAGCTACTGTGGCTAGTTAGCTAGCACGTTAGCTAACGTGTTACTGTATAGCTACAACACAAGTATTCTAATCTTGAGAGAAACGTAACGTTGGCTATTGTTGTCTGTGGTCCTGTAGCTCAGTTGGTACAGCATGGCGCTTGCAACGCAAGAATTATGGGTTCGATTCCCGGGAGCACCCATACGTAAAATGTATACGTGCAAGGCCATTGCTTCGTCCCGCAACGAACCATTGTTTATACAGACGACTCGTTGAGGAAGCTTCCGTACGTAGTCAGGCGTCCACTTAACAGCGGCATATTCCGTATCTCTAGGGACGATATACTGCATGATCGTAGCTAAATCGCTTTGGGTAAAAGTTCTTGCTAAATGGCTTATACACAGAACCAAGTGCAGTGGTGGAAATAGTACCCAATTGTCATACATGAGTCATTTTCTATTAAGGTATCTTTACTTTTACTCAAGTTAAAGTCACCCAGCAAAATAATAGTCTAAAAGTATTTGGTTTTAAATATACTTAAGTATTAAAAATGTAATTGGATAAAATATACTTATAAACTTATAAATAATTGCTTATATTAAGTAAACCAGACGGCACCATATTCTTGTTTTTTTTAATTTATGGATAGCCAGGGGCTCCAACACTGACATAATTTACAAATTAAGGATGTGTGTTTATTGAGTCACCAGATCAGTGGCAGTAGGGATGACCATTTTCCTGTCCTGCTAAGCATTCAAAAGGTCAGAAATTGTATTCAGTAAAAAGTACATTATTTTGGATTCCAAAAGAAAATACTTTTTTAAGTACATTACACCACTGCACAGAACAAAAATAAAAATGCAACAGGCAACAATTTCAAAGATTTTCCTTAGTTACTATTTATAAGAAAATCTGTCATTTTAAATTAATTCATTAGGCCCTAATCTATTGATTTCACATGACTGGGAATACAGATATACATCTGTTGGTCATAGATACCTTACCTGGTAGGGGCATGGATCACAAAACCAGTCAGTTTCTGGTGTGACCACTATTTGCCTTATGCAGCACCCCACATCGCCTTTGCATAGAGTTGATCAGGCTCTTGGTTGTGGCCTGTGGATTGTTGTCCCCTTCTTCAATGGCTGTGCGAAGTTGCTGAATATTGTCAGGAACTGGAACATGCTGTCATACACATTGATCCAGAGCATCCCAATTGTGCTCAGTGGGTGACATGTCTGGTAAGTTTCAGGCCATGGAAGAACTGGGACATTTTTAGCTTCCAGGAATTGTGTACAGATACTTGCGACATGGGGCAGTGCATTATCATGCTAAAACATGAGGTGATGGTGGGGGATGAGTGGCACAACAGTGGGCCTCAGGATCTCGTCACGTTATTTCTGCATTCAAATTGCCATCGATAAAATGCAATAGTGTCCGTTGTCCGTAGCTTATGCCTGCCCATACCATAAGCCCACCGCCCACATTGAGCGAACCACTCGCCCACACGATTCCATACATGCTGTCTGCCATTTTCCCGGTACGGTTGAAACTGGGAATCATCTTTGAAGAGCACACTTCTCCAGCATGCCAGTGGCCATCGAAGGTAAGCATTTGCCCACTGAAGTCGGTTAGGATGCCGAACTGCAGTCAGGTCAATGCCCTGGTGAGGACGACGAGCACGCAGAGAAGCTTCCTTGAGACGGTTTCTGACAGTTTCTGCAGAAATTATTCGGTTGTGCAAACCCACAGTTTCATCAGCTGTTTGGATGGCTGGTAACAAATGATCCCGCAGGTGAAGAAGCCGGATGTGGAGTTCCTGGGCTGGCGTGGTTACACTTGGTCTGCGGTTGTGAGACTGGTTGGACGTACTGCCAAATTCTCTAAAACAACGTTGGAGGCAGCTTATGGTAGAGAAAGGAACATTCAATTCTCTGGCAAAAGCTCTGGTGGACATTCCTGCAGTCAGCATGCCAATTACACACTCCCTCAACTTCAGAAATGTGTGTCATTGTGTTGTGACAACTGCAAATTTTAGTGGCCTTTTATTGTCCCCAGCACAAGGTGCACCTGTGTAATGAATTATTATGCTGTTTAATCCGCTTTTTGATATGCCACACCTGTCCGGTGGATGGATTATCTTGGCAAAGGAGAAATTATCACTAAAAGGGATGTAAGCAAATTTGTGCACAAAATGAGGGAAGCTTTTTGTGCGTATGGAAAATTGCTGGGTTCTTTTATTTCAGCTCATGAAACATGGGACTGACACTTTACATGGTGCGTTCTTATATTTTTGGTGCCACGTTTGATAACACTTAAGGGACCCACTTCCTCTCTGCTTACCTCATGTCAAAATAAGTCCCCCAGAAGTTATTCCTTTTTATCTACATATTGCACACGTGCAGGACTTTTATTTGAGGTAAGCAGAGAGGAAGTGGGTCTACAACAGACCCACGTTTGGAAAGTCTGTTAAATAATACAATCTTTTAGATAATGTGTCTCAAATTCCCTCCCGTCATAATGACCAACCCGCCATGGCCACCGGCACAGTAAGTTGAAATGGAATTGTTTTTAACTTCTGGCTTCCCAGAATTTTATTTCTTGTTTTGTGCAACCCAATACGCTAGCGTTTCTTCTATTGTATGTAAATACACCTGAGTTGCTAAAAGCACCTAACCGCTATCGTAAGCTAGCTAGACCTGTTTTTGGTATTTAGCTAGCTAGTTAGCTAATCATAATAAACAGTCGGGTGTCTATGTTGAATCGGGAATAATCATAGTCTGTAAACTGATTTCTTTCCGGTCCTTTTCACCAGGTTCCTTTTGTGTGCCTCGGGGGAGTCAGTGAAAGTGTACAGTTCCAGCTCTGAGGAATGCGTCCATGATTTGCAGGGACACACAGACCTGGTGTCAGGCATTGTCCGCAACCCTTCAAACCACCTGCAGGTTTGTAAATACAGTAGCTACCAGTTTGTGTGCCCGATATGTGTAAACTTTCCATACTGGGCATTACAGGAAAGCACTATACAAAACAGCGCCATAGACTTTAACTAACCGTCCTTGGCGACACTTTCTTCGTTCTTGAGTCAGTGAAAAAAGTATCTTTAAATGTCTGTGTCCAGGTGCAGGTGGTTCTACAAAAAAAAACTGCAAAAACGCTTGGCAAAACAGTGCTACTATTCTTGCCATGTAATCTTGTTTTTTTACCAAGTGAGAAATCCATCTTGCATGTGTGTAGATCTTTGTTTTGGTTGCGCAATCTGTCATCTACTTCTACAGTTCCTGCAAAGATGTTGTAAAATGCAAGATGTCTGGCAGCTAAAATGGCGAGGGAACACCTCACTTGGTGCAAAACGTAGATTTAATATCTTTTTTTGTTTTTGTAGAATGACCTGCAACTAACACATTTCTAAGATACTTTTTTGACCGAATCGAGAACAAAGAAAGTATAACCAAGAAAAGTTAAGTTGAAAAATCTAAGGTGACATCTTGTATAAGGCTTTTCTGTAACGCCCAGTATGGAGACATAGTTATCACATATCTGGTAGCTATAAATACAGTAGCTACATACGTGTCTGCAATCAGCATGTTTGTCGAATGAATGGTTTGTTGTTGCTCTTATGGTTTGGTGTTTCTGAGGAATGTTTGTTCATTGCAATGTTTTGAGTGTAGACGTGACATTGTTGCACTCTCCTGCAGGTATACTCGTGCTCAGCAGATGGCACTGTCCGATTGTGGGACTTCACAGATGGCATCCTCATCAAGGTACAGCCGCACCCTTTGCCAAAATCATTTGCGATCGCTGCTTCCTTTTTGCTTTATGTACAGTACTAGTCAAAGCTTGGACACCTACTCATTCAAGGGTTTTTCTTTATTTTTACTACTTTCTACATTTTAAAATAATAGTAAAGACATCAAAACTATGAAATAACACACCTGGAATCATGTAATAACCAATAAGCTGCCTTGGTGACAGCTTTGCACAGACTTGGCATTCTCTCAACCAGCTTCTCCTGGAAAGGTGTAATTCATCGCAAAACATCTCAATTGGGTTGAGCTCGGGTGATTGTGGAGGTCAGGTCATCTGATGCAGCACTCCATCACTCTCCTTCTTGGTCAAATAGCCCTTACACAGCCTGGAGGTGTGTTGGGTCATTGTCCTGTTGAAAAACAAAAGATAGTCCCACTAAGCGCAAACCAGATGGGATGGTGTTTCGTTGCAGAATGCTGTGGTAGCCATGCTGGTTAAGTATGCCTTGAATTCTAAATAAATCGCAGACCGTGTCATCAGGAAAGCACCTCCACACATCACACCTCCTCCATGATTCACGATGAGAACCACACATGCGGAGATCATCCGTTCACGTACTCTGCGTCTCACAAAGACAAAGCGGTTGGAACCAAAAATCTCCTATTTGGACTCCAGACCAAAGGACAGATTTCCACCAGTCTAATGTGCATTGCTCGTGTTTCTTTGCCCAAGCAAGTCTCTTCTTATTGGTGTTCTTTAGTAGTGGTTTCTTTGCAGCAATTTGACCATGAAGGTCTGATGTTGATGTGTCTGTGAAGTATTTATTTGGACTGTGATTTCTGAGGCTGGTAACTAATGAGCTTATCCTCTGCAGCAGAGGTAACTCTGGGTCATCCTTTCCTGTGGCGGTCCTCATGAGAGCCAGTTTCATCATGGCGCTTGATGGTTTTTGCGACTGCACTTGAAGAAAAGTTCAAAGTTCTTGATTCCGGATTGACTGACCTTCATGTCTTTAAAGTAATGACGGACTGTCGTTTCTTTGCTTATTTGAGCTGTTCTTGCCATAATATGGACTTGGTCTTTTACCAAATAGGGCCAATATCTGTATACCACCCCTAGAATGTCACAACACAACTGATTGGGTCAAACAAATTAAGGAAAGAAATTCCACAAATCAACTTTTAACATGGCACACCTGTAATTTTAAATGCATTCCAGTTGACTAGAATGGTTGTGAGAATGCCAAGAGTGTGCAAAGCTGTCATCTAGGCAAAGGGTGGCTACTTTGAAGAATCAAATATAAAAAAATATATTTTAATTTAACACTTTTGTTTACTACATGATTCCGTGTGTTTATTTCCTAGTTTTGATATCTTCACCATTATTCTACAATGTAGAAAATAGTACAAATAAAGAAACCCTGGAATGAGTAGGTTTGTCAACTTTTGACTGGTTCTGTATTTATAAATCACTTCACTATAATACTTTTCAGACCTTCATTATTGGGTACCCCATCTACTCCATATACGTCTCTGAAAATCATGGAGGAGTTGTGTTTGTCGTCGTCCCAATGGCAAATGACAAAAGCTCTGGTAAGTACAAATCAGAGGTTGGCATTTGCACATCAATTGTCCTTAAATGCCTATATAGGGTCTTTTTGCAGTCAGTCAGTGTTCTTTCAAGTCACAAGTGATTTATTTTGTAATTGGTCAACATAATAGTGCAGAATGTGGAGGAGGGTGATCTCTGACATGGTTGTGTGTGTCTTCAGAGCTGTTCCAGCTGGTAGCTGTTCATCTGCCCCGAAGTGAGGACCAGGAAGTGGAGGCGCGAGAGCTCTCGGCCGTCCTCTGTGATGTCAGACCCTCCGGGGCTGCCTCCTTTGGCAGAGAGGTACGTGTAGTAGGCCTACCTGGAACTTCAGTAGCAAACAAGTTTCTTGGCAGCAAACAATTTACGCTTGGGTCACTTGTCATAGTTTGCCATTGTATTGTTAAGCGAAAGGTTTGAGTTTTTTTTTATTACCACCTCCAATATGGACGCCAGCTCTTTGTGAAAAGCTTGTTTATTCCTCCAATCTAACAGGGTGAATACATTGCTGCCGCCAAAGGTTTACAGCTTGAGGTGTTTTTCTTCAAGAAGCAGAAGTCCTACAGGTAAACAACATTCTGCCCTGTCAGGAGGCTGTCCCCTTCAAGGACTCTAAGCATGAATGTTAATGTCTTTCTGGCTAGTGTTTGTGCAATACAAGTCCAAACACGCTGAACGGCAGTCCTGTCTGTTGGATGAGTGGCCTTTCTGCTTGTCTGTGGTCAGGAGTGGGGGAGTTCAGCCAGCCCTCTCGATTGTTTTGAGCAACCCCCTCGTCTGGAAACGGGATTGATTACATTACAGTATGTTATGGGGATTTGACATTGCCCGACTAAACATTGGTCATCACTAGTCATAGCACTCATTCAACTGTATTGTCTGTTTCTGTGCCCCACAGGTTTTTCCTCAAGCCGGGGAATAAGAAATGGGCCAAGAATGCCTTCACCTGTGTCTCGTGCCACCCTAAAGAGGACTGTATCGCCACAGGTCACGAGGACGGCAAAATTCGCCTGTGGTGAGTGATGCCGGAGGAACATTGCGGCCATGACCATACATGGTCTCACTTAAGACCACATTTAGGGGGAACACTGGATTGGCATCACTCACAATCAATGTTCTTTCTCTGTCTTCATAGGAGAAACTTCAACCAGAAGAAGGAGTACACATACTCCACCCTACACTGGCACCACGGGGCAGTCAACACACTGCAATTCACCCCTGAAGGTAACCTATAACCCCTGACCCTATAACTGTTGAATTATACCTGTACAAATCATCATCTTTGATCACACTACAGGGGTCGCATGTCTGTTATATGAGATATATTCCCAAATATTAAATTTTCTCTGTTAATTAAGCTGTGTGCAAAGAACTGACATGCATGATTGTTGCTGACACTCTGATTGTCCAGATGAAGGGAATTAAATAGTCTATAATGCGCACTACTGTGGCACTCAACTCAAGCAGTGGTACTGCTGACAAAGTAATTCAAAGCCTCTACTTTGTCACTCGGGTCGGCTTGCAACTTTCCAGTGCTACTATTTTTGCCATGTAATCTTATTAAAACAAAATCAGAATACTTTACCTATTTACCTCGTCGACTTGCCATGTGTTCTGTAAGATAAATATTCCTCTTGAGGCGCATTCAAGTTGCGAGAGCCATGGGGAGGGAAACATGTATTCTGACAAGCAATCAGTTCACATAAATTGTTAATGCAAAGCCGTTTTAGTAAATGTATTATGAAAGCATTTTTGACCTTTGTTTAAAAAAAAAAGTTACAGCTGAAGTTTTCAGTCATGGTCTAGGAGCAGCTGCGCAACAGCTCAAAGTGGACAATGGCATCTTAATTAAAGGGCAGTGATGTACTTTGTAATAGAAATGCCTGAAAGTGAACAATTATAATAAAATATTAATTATGAATAACAACAACAATCAGGATGTTGTGTCCAATGGGGTAAATGCAGATGGACAAACCCCATGCTTCAGCATATGTAAATGTTATAGCCACTATGCTGCATCAATTGGGCTACAGGTGATAATGCTTAGTGCTAATGGTACATCTGATAGACCATGCATGGTCCAATATGTCAAAATTATTCAAATATTTTTACCAATATGTTATTGGGCTCATTTCTGAAGGTGGAAATGATATTTTAGATGTTGTCAGCATACTTATTTTCTTTCATTTTGGAGTAAAATGTCCTTTTATAAAAGTCAGCAGAACTGAGCTTCTCAGTCCTTCAATATAAAAAGGATCCTCGATGAACTGCAAGGAAAACATTAGGACATTTAGCTGGCTACATTCTTTCTATGATAAACATGAGAAATCTGATGGCAATGCGTGTTTTTTTGGGAAAAAACACCTTGCACTTCTGTTATCTGATGAAAACCCAGCTATTTTTTGCAGAAAACTATAGTTGCACGTCGCTGATCATTCTATTTAGGCAAATAAACACAGTTGACTTTCAATATAAAATGCAGGTGAAATGGTTTGAAACTCAGATTTTCTGATTGTCTGCGTTTTGAAAATGCACATTTCTAAAAGCTAATGCGACCCCTGCTCTATGCCAACTGTTTTCCTGGTTCATGATGGAAGCATTCTGACCAGTGGCGTGATGGCCTTTGTCTCCGCTTCTTTTCTGTAGGCACCAACCTGCTAAGTGGGGGGATAGAATCGGTGCTGGTCCAGTGGCGTTACACACAAGAGACCCAGATGGACTTCCTGCCGCGCCTGGGCGGTGCAATCACACACATTGCCGTGTCACCTGACGGTTCATTGTTCTGCACCTCCCACTCTGACAACAGTAAGGACTGTTGCACCCTGTTACAATAATTTCATGGTTCATTCCTCCATCTTGCCTCCCTCCCTTGAAGTAATCTCTGATCTGACATGACTGGAATGGTAACTGCTATGTAGCGGATTTCAGTGATTACTTTAAGGAAAGATGCTTAAAACTGTTCAGGGTCCTCCGTCTCACTCTTGAAAGGGAAGATTCCCAAGTAGCATATACTATTTTATCTTAGCAATGGCTGGTGCTGACATCACCATGTACAGTGGGGTCCAACATTTGATTAAAGATGAGCAAAAAATACTGTGTATATAAACAAATAAATCGAATTTTATTGCTGACACAAACTTATCTGATGTTATTGCGGGTGTAGCGAAATGCTTGTGTTCCAAAGTAATTCTGAGCTATATTGTATGCACCATTGTTTTTATTATTTTATACTAACACAATTGCTCAGAGAAAGATTGTGTTTAACAAGTAATAAATAAATACATCTCAAAGATAGGGGTCAAAATAATTGGATCCCCTGTTCAATATTCCCCTTGCAAGGATAACGACCCAGACTTTGGCACTTGGATTGGAACCAGTGCTATGGTCAGATGACATGAAAATAGAGCTCTTTGGCCACGCCAAAGATGCATAATCAGAAAAGAACCACACACCTACTGTAAAATATGGTGGTGAATCATCAGAATTTCATCTTGTTCACCTGGGGATTTCCTGGTGTCAAATGAATTAAGGTCAAACAGCATCATGAACTTTACCATGTACCAGAACATTTTGTCCAGAAGGCTGAAACTTGGCAACACGTGGATCTTTCAGCAAGACAATAACCACAAGAGCACATCCAAAATCCACAAAGAAATGGTTAATTGACCACAAAATCAACATTTTGCAATGGCCTTCTCAGTCTCCAGACCTAGATGGCCATTGACAGACATAACCTCATTGAAAACCTGTGGTTTTAATTCACAAGGGAAGTCCATAAGAGCAGATAAAACATATCAAAGATCTGGAAGGGTTCTGAATGGCAGATTGGTCTAAGATCCCTCCCAATGTGTTCTTCAATCTCATAAAAAGTTTTTTTTAAATCTCTCTTATCTTTGCCAGGGGAGAGTGTTGGAGTAAAGTGATTTTGATCTCTGACTTGTTAAACAAAATCTCGTTCTCTGAACAATTGTGGTAGTATTAAATAATTAAAATTTAAAAAAATTGCGCATACAATATAGCTCATTATTTTTATTTATTTTAGTTTTTTTTTTGTTCATCTTTATCAAGGGATCCAATAATTTTGGACCCACTATATGTTGTGTCAAACAACTGTAAGGGCTTTTGGATGTTGTCACGGAGTTTAATCTGTAGACCTGATCCATCTTTTTTTCCCCCCTATTTTCCCTGTCAAGAAATCACTATCATCCAGAGCTGTGTTAAAGTGTCGGCCGTCATCCAGGGGCTGGTCAAGGGTGAGGGTGTGCGGACAAACCTGATGATCGACCCGCGTAGCAAAGCCTTGGTGCTCAACGGGAAACCAGGCCACTTGCAGTTCTACTCTCTCCATCGCGACAAGCTGCTCTACAATGTAAGCATAGCTTTTATTGCCTGGAGCTGTCAAAGAAAAACACCAAACACTGTCCTTGTTAACTTGGCCCAGTGGAGCTACCTAGGAAGGTTCTTGAACATTGATGTCATGTGACTATTAGACATAGAATGACTAGAATGGATGGCCTGAGTCTTGGAGGTCTGGCTTCGCTCTTTTGTCATGAACTCAAAATTAACCCTTTGATAAGTGAATTAACTCTTATTGACCAATCAAGCTGATGAAAATGATTTGACTATTTCTCTTCTACCTTCAGTTGGACATAGTACAGCAGGAGTACATCCACGAAGAGGGTCTGGACCAGTTTGAGGTGGTCAGGGCGGCGTTCGACACCCGCGGCGACTGGCTTGCTACGGTGGAGGAGAGGACGCAAAAAGGCTCTGAGCTAGAGATTAATTTGAAGATGTGGGCGTACGATGAGAAAACTCAGAGGTACTATTTGTTTGCACACCATAGTAACCACTACTGGTTACATGTTGTTGTACATGTCTTCGTATCAACGTGCCATTTTTCATGCTCGTCATTAACAAGCCCCTTAGTTAATGCTGTTCACACGTTTGGCCGTATCCATGTGATACTTTTGGTCCTGTAGTGTATGTGGCCACCTGCTCGTCGAATGTCGCATTCCAAAATCATGGCCATTAATATGGAGTTGGGGTCCCCCCCCCCCCCCCCCCCCCTTTGCTGCTATAACAGCGGCTTTCCACTTGATGTTGGAACATTGCTTCCATTCAGCCACAAGAGCATTAGTGACGTCGGGCACTGATGTTGGGCGATTAGGCTTGGCTCGTAGTCGGCATTCCAATTCATCCCAAAGGTGTTTGATGGGGGTTGAGGTCGGGGCTCTGTGCAGGCCTGTCAAGTTCTTCCACACCGATCTCGACAAACCATTTCTTTACGGACCTCGCTTTGTGCATGAGGGCATTGTCATGCTGAAACAGGAAAGGGCCTTTCTCCAAACTGTTGCCACAAAGTTGGAAGAACAGAATCGTCTAGAATTGTATGGTATAGCGTTAAGATTTCCCTTGGCTGAAAAACAGCCCCAGACCATTATTCCTCCTCCACCAAACTTTACAGTTGGCACTATGCAATCTGGCAGGTAGCGGTCTCCTGGCATCCGCCAAACCCAGATTAGTCCATTGGACTGCCAGATGATAAGGCTTGATTCATCACTCCAGAGAACGAGTTTCCACTGCTCCAGAGTCCAATGGCTGCGAGCTTTATACCACTCCAGCCGACGCTTGGCATTGTGCATGGTGATCTTAGGCTTGTGTGCAGCTGCTCGACCATGGAAAACCATTTCATGTAGCTCCCTACTAACAGTTATTTTGCTGACATTGCTTCCAGAGGCAGTTTGGAACTCGGTAGTGAGTGTTGCAACTGAGGACAGACAATTTTTACGTGCTTCAGCACTCGCCGGTCCCGTTCTGTGAGCTTGTGTGGCCTACCACTTCGCGGCTGAGCCGTTGTTGCTCCTAGGCGTTTCCACTTCACAATAACAGCACTTAGAGTTGACGGGCAGCTCTAGCAGTGTAGAAAATTGATGACCTGGCGGCATCCTTTGACGGTGTCACATTGAAAGTCACTGAGCTCTTCACTAAGGCCATTCTACTGCTAATGTTTGTCTATGGAGATTGTATGGCTGTGTGCTCGATTTTATACACCTGTCAGCAACGGGTGTGGCTGAAATGGCCGACTACACTAATTTGAAGGGATGTCCACATACTTAAACATACACCATATATATACACAAAATTGTGGTTTCCATCTTTCGTCCACTCTCTACCCTTCCTCCTCCCCCCTCTGTAGTTTTGTGCTGAACACTACAGTCACAGCCCCCCACGATGACCAGATTACAGCCATGTGCTTCAGCCCCTCACCAGAGACCACCATGCTGGTGACCATCAGCTTCGACGGCCACTTCAAAGCCTGGCTGCTGGCAGACAACTCGGACACCACGGGTAAATGGTTATTTTCTATCAGTGAGCCTGATGGCCAGGAGTTGGTAAGAGTCTGCCTATAATAATGTTCTTCCATTTTGGTCCTGGAGACCTGCTAGTTATTGTTCACTGACACATGATTCGGCTAATCAAGGTATTGATGATGAGCTAAACCACATTGACGCTCTAATATTCACCCTGGCTTTTCATTTCTCTCTATACCGCTGACTACCAGCAGAGGGCGCCTCCTGGTCATGTGACTTTGTGGGCGGGTACCACCTCCTTAAGCCTGGCTGCTGCTGCTTCTCGGCCGACGGCTCCCTATTGGCTGTCGGTTTCCAGGAAGTGGTGACTGTATGGAGCCCCTCCTGGGAGCTGCTTACCACCCTGTCCCAGCCCCCAGGGGCCATCAGGTCAGATCTCACTCGCACACACCTATAAACAGACAGACGCCCTTAAAAACAACTTCACACACTTATACAAGTATACACAAACATGCATGACCATTCAAACGAGCAGACATTTCAACAACTTTCCTAACAACAAAAATGTGTACGTTAGCAGATATGGCTGTCTATCAACAAACAAGATGGCTTTTTAAACTAGCAGCTGTGACTCGTGATATGAACTTAGATTCACATTTACATTGTTTACTTGTGTAAAAACCCTCCGTGGTAGATAAGTCTGTAATATGCGACTTCACTGGCACAAAACGAGTGTACTTTATGGCAACAGATCGGGAACATACAAAAAAAAAACAAGTGATATTGGCCAGCCATGTCAACTTGGGAGACAGAACCTGCTCCGCAACATTGAGGGAGCCTCTACAACAATATTTGCCAAGTCAACTCCCCCTTCCTTAGGTCAGCGAGTGCAGAAAACTAGTATTTGGTGTTGAGTCTTACTCAATTGCATGCCAGAGCTGCCTAGCTGCTGCCTGTAAACTCGTGATCAATGTTAACTGTTGCAGTGCTGTGTCATTTACGAGTCCCAATTTGAATGTGTTCTTTTTACTTCCATTTGCATGCCCTGGTTTTAGTGCTGTTATTCACAATGGTCCCAAGAGTCAACTATACATCACTCTTCATCCTTTTACTTCCCCCACCTAAATGAGGATGTAATGTATAGGGCTAACTCTGCCTCATATGTGCTCTGAGTAATGTAGGCACTTGCTGGTACAGAAATGGCTTTGGAAGGCGAGCACTGGGCCTCCGCACTGTTATTCCAGCTGCCCACAGCCCCTTGTATAACCGCCTCCTATTGATTTTCTGTTTGGCGTCTGCTTGTGCTCTGAACAGAAATGATTTCAGATGACTGTATTTGTTGTTGTAGCTCTGGTGTGGAAAAGGTCCGTGCCACTAATCCTGTGAGTGTTATGGTCATGGGTACTTTGAAAGTATGGTAAGAGACTGGTGAATGGGTTTGAAAGATGAGACTTTTTTGATCCACCAGGGACCTTTGTTTTGGAAGGTTAAGCTGTTCCAAGTACCTGTTGGGGACCAGCACCAAGAACCAACTCTGTTGCTGGAACCTCCTCACCTGCTCACGTAAGACGGACCCTCTGACGTGCATGTGCCTATGTGCAATTGTCCTATAAGCAACATAACCACAACCTAAAATAAAATCTGTTCAATCCATAGACCTGACGTTTGTTTTCCTACTTTTGTTTCTCTCTCTTCCCTTCTCTCAATCAGTGGAGTGGAGTACCCCCGTGGATGTGAGCCTGCTCCAGGCCGACCCACTGTCTGAGAACATGGCTGCCTTCTGCAGTCAGTCTGGCTGCTCCGACTGTGAGTGCTTCCTGGTTGTAGCTCCTAGCTCCAACAGGACTCTTTCTCTTTGCTTATTTAGATTTAGACTTGGCTGGGTCTACCAAGACCAAAGTACATATTATGGAATACCTAGGGGAACCTGCCATGTTACATGTGTGCAACTAGCTAAACTTTGGGTCTTAGGGTTGTGTGGTATGGCAACATCACCTAAACATCACCTAGGTTATATGGGCTTCACTCATCAATGACCTCTCCTCCCACCAGTGTTTGTGTTCAAGCCCAGCGAGCCGCTGCCCCTCTACTCCCAGAGGGCCTTGTGCACGGGCAAGGTACAGCATGCCGTCTTCGCCCCGCGCGACCAGATGCTGGAGAGCTGCGAGGAGCACGCTCAATGGCTCAACAGATCCCAGCTCTACTTCCTCACCCAACACATGGTGAATATATAATACACAGACTGTCTCCAGACTCATGGCTTCCTCGTCTCCTTTCCTTTGTCACCCCTAATATATTAAATGACTGGACACACCACATGTTCTGTTCCAATTCAAACCTTGAATACAAGATCCCCCAAACTACTAAATGACATTGAACGTAAAGAACCTGTTTATCTGAGGGGATGGCGCATGTGTGGGTTTTACTTCTTATTCCACTGGCAGGTAACTAACCACAGAGTTCTGTCTGACATCCTCTCTCCATTGTAGGATTTGATGACGTTTAGCACTAAGTCTGAGGAGGACAGACTGTTGGCGTCCAGTAAACGGGTACAATCCCACTTTGTTACAAAGCAGTTGCGAAACATATTGCCAAAGTAATCTATTCCTGTAACACATGTATAGCATTCTCTATTGAAGTCCTGACTGTATTTGTTTTTGGGGTGTTTTTCAGCTCATGGTGGACGACAGTGTTGCCGTGACGCCGTTCTATCTGTTGCTAGGGAAACACAGGCAGCAGCAAGAAGCGCTGACCAATCCCATGGCAGAAAGGATTCAGTTACCACAGGGTTCCATTGCCATCAAGGAGGTGTGTATGTGCGCACGCGCATTCATGCAAGGGCCACTGGCCATTTATTTGCGTACTTGTAAATAAGCTAGTGTTTCTACGTTCTGTAGTGTTGGCCCTCAAAGTTCATGTTTAGTTTTGCTTAAATAGTGCACGTGCCAAGTACTTGTATACTTCCATGTAGTGAACTACTAAATATACTGAGTTCACTTTAGATGCTAGCTAAAACAAGTTGGTCTACAAATATTTCTAGATTGTATTAGAAAGTTAGACCAGGTTCTGGGGGGGGGGGATAAGCATCAGGAGCTCCTCATAACTCACTCCTCTCTCCCCCTCAGCTGCTATACACCCCAGCCCACGTCCTGCCTTCAGCCTCGTTCCTCTGCTCTATGTTCGTCCGCTCCCTGCTCATCTCCAGCTCTCCTGCCAGGTGAGTCCAGTAACTAGTAGTTACTTTATTGTTCCAGACAAGAAAATGAAAAAAAGACATTGTGCCAGTCTGGTGTAGCGGTCGAGGCTTCCGACTCAGGACCGCATATACATTTTGGCCACCCTCTGTCTATGCCTCTACTATTGAGGTCTGAATTCTGTTATTTTTTTAAATTATACATTACAATTGACATAGAATCACAATAAATAGGTTAAGCTATATTGGCCTGAAAACTATTAAGGTCAAAGCAGTATTGTGATGATGGCCTTGCACCCTAGCGGACTCTTTCACCAGTCTTGCTCGGACACATCAGTGTAGATGGAGACACGGCGAGGAAGCCACATCAAATGAAATTTGACCACCTGGTTTGTCTTAATCCCAACTACAAGGCAAGAATTGTAACCAGCGCATCCGGTTCAAGAACTGGAGTTGTGCAGGCCACCACACACTGGCCGTGTCCGAATACCCATACTAGTGTACTACAGACTGCATACTATTTACTCTTCGCCACATACTATTTAGCACGTACCGGTTAGTAAAAAGTATGCCCCGGGTGCAACACAGTAGCGGCTCCTGATTGGCTGAGTAGGTGGGGTGGGACAGACATGCATCGCAGTAACCAGCCTGAAAATAGCTAATTTTCAACTTGATTAATTTCTCTAAACTCTGAATAGAATAGGAATTGCGTTATTGGCCTACTCAGGCTGATTATAATCAGCCTATCACATTCAACCTATACTGTAGTAGACCATATAGCCCATCTATCCTAGGACTGAAGACAGAAAAATATTATTTTGATTCCATTTCAACATATTTATTAGCGAAACCAAAGTGCTGTAACATACACTACCGTTCAAAAGTTTGGGGTCACTTAGAAATGTCGTTGTTTTCCATGAAAACATACATGAAATGAGTTGCAAAATGAATAGGAAATATAAATATAAATAATGATTTGTAATTAAATTATTGTGTCCTTCAAACTTTGTTTTCGTCAAAGAATCCTCCATTTGCAGCAATTACAGCCTTGCAGACCTATGGCATTCTAGTTGTCAATTTGTTAAGGTAATCTGAAGAGATTTTACCCCATGCTTCCTGAAGCACCTCCCACAAGTTGGATTGGCTTGATGGGCACTTCTTGCATACCATAGGGTCAAGCTGCTCCCAAAACAGCTCAATAGGGTTGAGATCCAGTGACTGTGCTGGCCACTCCAAAATGGAGTGATAGCCTTTAAGATACCTTTTACCCTGTACAAATCTCCCACTTTACCACCCCAAAAGCATCCCCAGACCATCCCATTGCCTCCACCATGCTTGACAGATGGCGTCAAGAACTGCTCCAGCATCGTAATTTTTTTCCTCATCTCACGAGTGTTCTTCTTTGTGATCAGAACATCTCAAACTTAGATTTGTCTGTAAAAAAAAAGTGTTATGGACAATCTTCCTCTGTCCAGTGTCTGTTCTTTTGCCCATTTTAATATTTTCTTTGTATTGGCCAGTCTGAGATATGGCTTTTTCTTTGCAACTCTGCCCAGAAGGCCAGCATCCCAGAGTCGCCTCTTCACTTTTGACGTTGAGACTGGTGTTTTGCGTGTACTATTTAATGAAGCTGCCAGTTGAGGACTTGTGAGGCATCTGTTTCTCAAACTAGACACTCTAATGTACTTGTCCTCTTGCTCAGTTGTGCACCAGGGCCTCCCACTCTTTCTATTCTGGTTAGAGCCCGTTTGTGCTGTTCTGTGAAGGGAGCAGTACACAGCGTTGTACGAGATCTTCAGTTTCTTGGCAATTTCTCACATGGAATAGCCTTCATTTCTCAGAACAAGAATAGACTGACGAGTTTCAGAAGAAAGTCCTTTGTTTCTGGCCTGTAATCGAACCCACAAATGCTGATGCTCCAGATACTCAACTACTCTAAAGAAGGGCAGTTTTATTGCTTCTTTAATCAGAACAACAGTTTTCAGCTGTGCTTACATAATTTCAAAATGGTTTTATGATGATCAATTAGCCTTTTTAAAATGATTAGCTAACACAACGTGCCATTGGAACACAGGAGTGATTGTTGCTGATAATGGGCCTACGTAGATATTCCATTAAAAAAATCTGCTTTTCTTTCAAAAACAAGGACATTTCTAAGTGACTCCGAACTTTTGAACGGTAGTTTAATATAAATGCAATCAAATAGCCTAGTACACACAAACTTTTCAGACGTTCAAATCAAAATGCTATTGCACAGAAAAACATGGACAGTCAGGTGCATCGCAAATTCAGAACTACTGGACAGCAACATAATAAACTAAACCACTGATCATTGGAAACGAGATCAGAATGACTGCTCAGGCTTGATCCATTAATTAAATAGGTAGCCTACAAAACTTAAACAATACATATGTTCAAATCAAAAGGCCTGAGTAACATGCCATCAATAACGCAGTACCGACACATTCAGAAATCAAGATGGTTTAGTATTTAGTTTAAAAGCTCTGACGAAGGCCAAGAGAACAGACTTTTCAGTGAGAAAATAGATTCACTATGGGTAAAATAAAAATACTTCTGTTTTCAAATATGATGCAATACTAATTTTAAAGGAGAACAAAAACTACTTAGCCTACTTTTTTTTTCACTGCAGAAGCTTTTGGCATCTTCCCATTTTTAAGTAGCCTAGTTTTGTTGTTTGGCTACTTCAAGAAACCTAGGGCCTATCACTCGCAGCCCACCTCTTCCAATGCATTGTGGAAAAGTGTGCATCAAAATTTGACTAGATCTGAAATTAGTATAACATCCTAGCATTTAGACCATACTTGATTTTTGTTGTTTCCCGCTATTTGTTCACTTCTGTAGCGCATCCCCATATCTAATTGATCAGCTGTTGTCAAAGCTGAAATGAGTATGCCATCCGGGCGTTTAAAGTATACTTGATTTTAGAAATGTCACATACTATTAAACTTAAATTTAAAACTGCCTATTTAGAAAGCAAGTATGGGTATTCGGACACTGCCATTGACTTCCTTTGGAAGGTTGTGAAGTGTTAACTGTCCGCTTTCATTGAGAGGTTGATGTGGACTGAAAAATGACATTAAGAGGCATGTGCATACTGCACAGTTATTATTTGGATGGTTGTTGTCTGCAGCACTCCGACTTGGCATGATGTCTGTGTTGACATTGCTCAGGGTCACTCTGCCAAAGGCCTCCTGGGAGATCAGAGATGGCTCCAGTCTTGGCAGCGAGGCTGAAAACATTATCAGCCTCACGTTAATCATTGCTTTTTTTTCCAAACCAACAATATGCCGTCAGAACTTTTCAAATGCTGACTGAAAAGATCCAAAATAATGTCCCATGATTTGTATTCAGGCTTGTTCTTGGATTCCCGCAGGTGGTTGTTTTAAATGATTGTAAACATACGGTTACATGGGTACAAAACCAAACCGTATGGTTGGACTACTTGACATGAAAACAGGCTGATACACCTCGGTTCAGCAGATAAATTGACAATGCTATGGAAAATGTCATTTTATGCTGACTGTTAGGAATAGTTGCTTAGTTGGCCTCACGCCCGGGACTTTCACCTCCCTTATACAAGTGTTTTGTTGTTTTATAATTGCTGAAGAGAGGAAAAGGAACCTGTAGAAGAGGAAATGGAGAGTGAGGAAGAGGACTCTGAAGGGGAAGCAGAGCTCCGAGACGCCAGGCAGGATCTGGGGGGGTCGGCAGCATGGGGCCCAGGTGAGGAGTTGGGGGCACCAGCTCTCACGAAAGCCCAGGAGCGGGAACTGAGGAGAGTGAAACATTTTGACCACAGCTGGCTCAGTAGCCTCCTGGAATGTTAACCTTTACCAAGCCAAAACACACACACACTTTACCCAGTCATAGTTTTCCTATGGCTGTATTTTGATGTAATAAAATATTTCAATTTTCAAATGTGCCATATCATGCTTATCATTTTTGGCATCACCCTCCCAAGATTATTTTAGTTTTGCTGTACTTAAAAAAATAAAAAAAATAAAAAAATTGTTTGTGTGTGTGTATATATACACAATCTCACTATGTAGTATGTCTGTCTCCATGCAGTAGGGTTGGGCAGTATCGTCATACCGTTTCTCATCCCGAGATTTACTTATTACCGGCTTAGTACACAAGAGGGCGCCAAAAAAGCCAATTGGGTGTCTATTATCAGAATGGTAACAAAATTATCACAAGTAATAGCGCATTTCCATAGGGGCTGCTAGCTAAATATGCTAACAAGCGCAAACAAAAATAAATGAAATGGCAAAGACAGGCAATCCAGCTCATAAAGTTATACGTGTATAGGTAGGACTTACCGAATGTCCTTTTGTGAGTTTGGACTTTTACAAGCGAATGTAAACGAAAGACATTGCTCAAATTAACAAAGTTTTGAGGCATGCTTGTATGAAGCAAGAACAGTACTGGTCGCTATGGCAACGAGCCTGCCTGCTCTGCTTGAAAAAGAGTGGGGGAGGAGCAGCAGACAGGCCGAGAACTGAGAGGAGAAAAACACAAGGAAATTGAGACACCGCTGGCTCTAGCCGACAGATAACTCATCCAAAGGGCTTTGACTTCTCAAACACTGCAGAAAGCTAATACTATGATTCACCCTCACATTATTAATTCAGCCACTTACTTAGATAACTAGCAAATTAAATTTAGGGGTTGCGAGATTCTGCGTTTTTCACACAGGAAAAATAGTCATAGATCTTTCAGTGTTTTCTAAAGTCAGATCTAAAATGCTTCTTATTGTCATTTCTGCTCGGTGTCAGACATTTTGTGCTTCAGTTGCACTTCTCCATTCAGAATGCCGTTCATGAATTCTCATCTATCACTGATAGTCAATGCTCTGACGGTGTAGCTACTTTTCTCTGGTACTTTTCTCAGTGTAGCCAGCCTACTTTTCTCTGGTAAAATGAAAGATTAACTTTAAGCAAAACATTAGGAAATGTAGATGGCTACATTCTTTCTATGATAAACATTTAGAAATTTGACGGCCATGCATTGTTCTTTTTACAAAAATACCTTGCTTTTTCACTGTAAGCTCATTTACTTGTATGTCTGCCTGCCAAATAGCGTTGCGCTTCTGTTGTCATCTGAAAGTTCATTTATTTTCAGACATGTGGCACTAATGTATTTTCTGTGAAGCAAAAAAACTCTTGACTTTCAATATAAAATGCAATCCTTGTCAATACCACAGCTGGACTCACCTGCTCCAATTTTCTACGGTTGCGCTATTTACAAACAAACAGGTGACTGGCTCAACTGTTCTGGGGAACTACTGTATGCCTCATAATGTCACAGGTGAAATAAAGAACGCGATCTGCTTTATCTCCTAACGTATTGCACAAGTTGACTGCAGCTATTTACCTAAAGTAGCTACAAAAATAGAAATGTAGCGAAAAACTTAAAATAAATTATTTTAAAGGGTATTGGAAAAACCATCCCCTGGCTATCTCCAGATACCCCAGTATACTGCCCAAGCCTACCATGCAGTATTGTTTATTATGCAGATTGCACTAGCTGGACTTTGATAAGTGAGTCAATCAATGTTATTCATAGTGTCATTGTGATTCATTGTGTCAAGATTGCTGGCATACACATTCATGGATGTAATTGTAGTTCCTAGAGGTAGAATGAGCTCCAAGCCCTGACAAGGAACTTAAAACTGACCAAGTCACATTTTTCTGTTCCTCAAGTTGACAAAGCGTGCGTAGGTCTGCCTCAGCAGAAACTGGGTCACCCTCAGTTGGTTTCCCTATTGGCCCAAAATGATATGTTTAGTCAGTGAGGTATGTTTAGCCTGTTAGTGACCCAATATCACCTGGGACTGTAAACCTGATTCCATTTAACCAGAATAGAAACCACTGAGGGTAGAAAGCCCGTTGTGTTTTTAATGTGCTATCGGCAATGTCAGGCCATAGGTCACTGTGCTCCTAATTTTAAAAAAGGGGTTAATTTAGAAAGAATTATGAAAGAAATCGGAACTATTAAGATTCTTTTTTGTATGTTCATGTTTCTTAAGATCAGTGTGACATTATCTGAGGAAACAAAACAGACATGCAGAAGATTTGAGTTTATCTGGAGTCTTAGTTAATTTAAGTAGACATTGGACTTCTTAAAGTGCACTTTTCCCCTTAAACCCTCAAGGCAAGGAGGAGCGTTTGTAACTGTTGGGTAGAGTGTGTCAATATAATGCACTAGGCCTCTTAGAGAACTTGTGAGCAATTGGGGGACAGGCGGCGCTGATGCAAATCCAGAAAAGCCAGTCGACCTACTGGCCACACGGGTCTGTTCTGCCCAATCTGTCACTCATGTTGTGGGAAACCAGGTCACTCTTTGTCTTTCGCCTGCAAGCACACAGGTCTAGATCATACAGTTCAGCTTAGCCAGTCAGTCCATTTAACACTGGCTGTCAAAGGGGCTTCTGGGGCAAATTAGGGACAAACCCCTGTGGAATGTGAACCTGCACAGTGGCGGCCTGGCCAGAGCTAGAGAACTGGGACTAGGAACTGACTGAGTGGGGCTCTTAAAATGGCTGCAGTCTTCTTATACAGTACAATGAATTGGTTCCTGTGATAACATAAAACACTAACGAGACAGAGTGTAAAGACTTTTTTTTTATTTATTTCAGAGCTCATGCAATACAAGCTGTATAACCGTCCTCCACTTCAATGGAGTGTGATGTAATTATTGCATACAAACATCTCAATTTACTCCAATGTTGAAAGCTGTGATTACAATGATTTCACAATGATTCAATATTTTGTTTTAAACAGATTATCTAACGATGCTTTTTCTGTATTTAACAATGATGGGAGATTATGGACAGTACATATTATGGTCCATTGGAACAGTGTACTCATGATTTTCTTGGTTTATGCATTAGGGCTGGGAATTTCTAGGAACCTTATGATATCACGATACTTCAGTGCCGATACGATATGTATTGCGATTCTCATGATTCTATATGTATTGAGATTTGATGTTCCAAACAAATGGCTCACTATGTCTGAAGAGCATGAGAAAACAACTAGTTTTGATCTGTCAGGGAAATAAGTCCTGAAAACATGTTGGCTCGCTGTTTTAAAAAGATGCTATAGAATGAAAAATATCGGGGTTTTGGTGCAGGTACAGCCGACCAGCGCTAGTGTACACTACAAACAGTAGCAAAAAAAATATATACTGTGATCTGTAACTATCAACAAAAAAATCCCTTTACTATTATGCATGAGAGCATTGCTTGTAAACACGAGGCAGAGAAATTTCACAAATCGTTCAGAAAACATATATTTGCTAATTGAGAAGTTAACACTTATATAAAAACATTTAAAAACCACACCAACATTTAAAGACAACAATCTGACAATGTTCAACTACAAAAAATGTACATCCAGTACAGTGTATCAAATAGTATATATCAATTGACGGCGATTGTTATATGAAAAATATAAAATTGCCTTGTCTGAAGTATTCCTGAATAAATGTTAAAAACACATTTTCTGGAGAATGTGCTTACTTTCCATTTGAGGGGTAACCCATGCCAAACATCAACATAGAGCTCAGTTCCTGGCATTTCTCTACAGAACAACAGCTGCAGTTCCACAAACCCGCAGTTCTGTCCGACTCTAGCTCTGGGCGGTGTATTAAAAGGCTCTTGTAGGCAGATGTAAAGAAAGGCCTCACTGTTCTCTTATAGTGCCATGGCTATTCTCTGCACCAATCCTAATATTTTCATTACAAAATCTCGGCCATGGTTTTCATGGGCAGAGGTAATAACCATAGTCTATTGTGAACATGTGAGTAGTACAGTGAGTCAAACCACATTTAAAAAAAAAAAAAAAAAAAGGCTTCTGCAAACCTTTTAGTGGTGTTGGAGAGCTCCAAGAGCTACAAACCTACAGTTCTGCCTGGCAACCACCTGGTTGGTGTAATGGCAGTCCTTGGCCAGCTGAGACAACCTGAAGATGCTGACTTTCTACTCTGGCAAGTGAACAAGGGGTGGGGAGGTCTGCTAGACTAAGGGGGGAAGAGGGGAAAATCACAGGTAAACTTGGGAGGGATTTTGAAAGTCGCCCACAGGAAAAAGGTGGTACGGTTTTTCATGCTCACCTAGTGTCTGGGTTTACAATTGCGCTGTGTGTGTGCGTTTGTGGCAGAGCTTAACGTAATGATGGCTCGGTATCATGGTCCTGCCAGGAAACTAAAAGTCCTTCAGTTAACCTCAGTGGGGAGGCAGGAGCTCAACCATTATTATGGACATAGTACAATCACTTAAAGTATTCATACCCCTTGACTTATTCTACATTGTTACAGCCTGAATTCAAAATGTATTACTTTTTTTCTCTCCGCCATCTACACAATACCACACAATGACAAAATTAAAAATAAATGTGTATATATATATATATATAGATATCTAGTTTCCATAAGTATTCATACCCCTGTGTCAATACTTTGTAGAAGCACCTTTGGCAGCGATTACAGCTGTGAGGTTTTCTGGGTGTCTAAGCTTTCCACACCTGGATTGTGCAACATTTGCCCATTTTTATTATTTTCAAAATTCTTCAAGCTTTGTCAAATTGGTTGTTGATCATTGCAAGACAACCATTTTCAGGTCTTGCCATTTGATTTTCAATTAGATATGTCAACTGTAACTCGGCCACATTCACTGTCTTCTTGGTAAGCAATTCCATTGTAGATTTGGCCTTGTGTTTTCGGTTATTGTTCTGCTGAAAGGTGAATTAATCTCCCAGTGTATGTTGGAAAGCGGACAACCAGGTTTTCCACTATGATTTTGCCTGTTTGGCTCCATTCCGTTTCTTTTTTGTACTATCCAGTTCTTAACTATTACAAGCATACCCATAACATGATGCAGCCACTACTATGCTTGAAAATATGGAGAGTGGTACTTTAATGTGTTGGATTTACCCCCAAACAACTTTTTGTATTCAGGACAAAAAGGGAATTGCTTTGGCACATTTTCTGGCAGTATCTTGTTTGAAACGGGATGCATGTTTAGGAATATATTTTATTCAGTACAGGCTTCCTTTTCACTCTGTCAATTTTGTTCGTATTGCTGTTGATCCATCCTCAGTTTTGTCCTATCACAGCCATTTAAACTAGTAGTTTTAAAGTCACCATTGGCCTCATGCTGAAATCCCCGATCGGTTTCCTTCCACTCCGGCAACTGAGTTAGGAAGGACGCCTGTATCTTTGTAGTGACTGCGTGTATTGATACACCATCCAAAGTGTAATTAATAACTTCACCATGCTCAAAGGGATATTCAACGTCTGCTTTTCTTTACATTTTTGCCAATAGGTGCCCTTCTTTGAGGCATTGGAAAACCTTGCTGGTCTTTGTGGTTGAATCTGTTTGATATTCACTGCTCGACTGAGGGACCTTAAAATTATCTGTATGTGTGGGGTACAGAGGTGAGTTAGTCATTTTAAAAAATCATGTTAAACTCATTGTACACAGTGAGTCCATGTGACTTGTTAAGCACATTTTTACTCCTGAACTTATCTAGGTGTGCCATAACAAAGGGGTTGAATTCTTATTGACTCAAGACATTTCAGCTTTTCATTTTTAATTTGTAAAAATGTGAAACAATTCCACTGACGATATGGGGTATTGTGTGTAGGCTAGGAACACAATCTCAGTTTAAAATCAGGCTGTAACACATAATGTGGAAAAAGACAAGGTGTGTGAATACTTTCTGAAGGTGCTGTAGAAATCAATCATGACAAATAACTAGTAGTTTACATTGTTATGCTATAGTTAAGAGAATTGCGGCGGGGGGGGGGGGGTCGAGATCGTAAGTGTACACAAGTGTCTACAATCGCGTTAATGAGCTTATACAAGTTTCACTGTCACTTCACATCAAAGAAATATTTGGAATTCTCAAACAAATGTAACAAATCGGTTTTCCCCTCATTTCCTTTAAGCTATATAAGAAGGTCCACTTTGGTCATTGAGAGCGTTGTTAATGTGAATGCACAGTTTTCCAGCTGTTGCTATAGCTAGTACATTAGCACCACCATGGGTGAGAAAGACAATAGTGATGATACATTGAGAATATACACCTGAGTGTACAAAACATTAGGAATACCTACCTAATATTGAGTTGCACCCCTTTTTGCCCTCAGAACAGCCTCAATTAGTTGGTGCATGGACTATACAATGTGTCAAGCGTTCCACAGGGATGCTGGCCCATGTTGACTCCAGTGCTTCCCACAGTTGTCAAGTTGGCTGGCTGTCCTTTGGGTGGTGGACCATTCTTGATACACACGGGAAATTGTTGAGCGTGAAAAACCCAGCAGCGTTGCAGTTCTTGACACACTCAAACCGGTGCACCTGGCATCTACTACAATACCCCGTTCAAAGGAACTTAAATATTTTGTCTTGCCCATTCATGGCGCACACACAATCCATGTCTCTATCTCATGGCTTAAAATCCTTATTTAACCTGTCTTCGAAGTGGATTTAACAGTTGTCACCAATAAGGATCGTAATGTTCACCTGGTCAGTCCGTCATAGAAAGAGCAGGTGTTCCTAATGTATTGTACACTCCAAGGATAGATAAACATAAGTATTTGCGCTCCTTGAATAAATACATTTGCATAACCCTTATAACCATGTATTAAAGAGAAATGAGCAAGAACCGATCATCTAAAGCATTAATTACTAAAGCTGAAATAACTGAAATGCTAGCATGAATGATTTATAGCACCAATAAACTACTGAGAAACAAATGGCTTGAAAGCGGAAATAAGAATCCCACGGCTGATGCAGAGCTGTAATGAGATGCAAACAGCACTAGCACATACTTGAGCAGTACCCAGCTGTAACCGTAGTAACTGCAAGTGGCAATACCTGCAATTTTCCACCTTAGTTTAGCTTTTAAGCTGAATGCATGACAAGACGGCTACATTTAAATATTGGAAGTAGGGAAGTGGTTTTTTGTGACACTTATGATCTGGGTTGTTTGTCTGAGACTCCTTCTCTATGTCTGCGTCCGCACTACCCTTCTCCCTCAGCGAACGGCAAATGCTATCTACAATGACAAAGGACAGCACCTGCTAGGGTAAGGCGCAAAAGTAAATACATTAGTCCTGCCGGGGCCACAAGCATGTTTAGGTTGATGGCTAGGGGGCTGGAGGAGAAGGGAGTATTTGTGTACTGCAGGCGGAGCTGTAAGCAGGGAAAGAGTCTCTTTAATGGGTTACACCGTGGTGGGAAGCGAGGAGGGAGAGTCGGGGAGGGCCTGAGTCTGCTGCTCTGGAGAGAAGCAGAGGAAGAGGCGCCGCCCGAGGCTCTTAAAGGCAAACCTGAAGTACATTATGTGGCCCATGGCCACGAATGAGACGGAGAGGATGACGAGCAGGCCGAAGGCCTCTGGGTTGGGCGCCAGAATCACCATAATGAAATGCAGAAGGTCTAGGAGGTAGTTCATGGAGTTCTGGACGCCGTTGATCAGTCCCCTCTCCGACTCGATCACATTCTCTTGGATGAGCTGGGTCACGGTTAAGTCAAAGGACCATAGACCTGCAGAGGGGATGACGGCACAGCAGTCATTCAGAATGGCATTTTTACGGCCACATAAAAGCAATAGAAAAAAAGAATCAGAATGATTTACTAATTATCAGACTATATTGGCATCAAAGGCTGGCAATATTTCTTTATGGTGACATTAACACCGGATCTGGAGCCGACTTCCCGCCAAGTGGTGGCTGCTGCCTTATACCAGTGGTTCCTAAGCTGGAGAGGTCTGATCTCAATTTCTTATTTTTCATTTTTAAATAAATAAATATTTCTAGCAAAAACAGAATAACCAAATGTGGGGTCTGTGGAAGAAGTTTATAGGGTGCAATACAATGTAATATTAATCTACAATTTACCCTTAGAAGGATGGCCTGGGAGGCTCACAAGGATCCACAGTTACTCCATTTTCAACTCAGTACTTCTTATATTTCCTTTTTTTTGTTTTGAACATGTATGCACTGTAATTTGAAGCTTTAAAACTGCAAAACGTTCTTTCTACCCCATGGCAAAATGTGTAGAGTTGCAGGAAATTAGCTGCAGAATTGCACCATTTTCTCCGCTGGGAAGAGGGGGTCTTTCAAATTTTATTTTCCAGGGCCCGAGACTTGGTTAGTCCAGCCATGCATGCACTGCAGCAGTCATAGTAAAACTCTTTGTATGCTATTTTTATCGCACTCTAAAGTTGGGAGTTGTGTTCTGATTTTGAGGGGGTCCCTGATGAATTTGCTATCACAAAAGGGGTCCCCGCCTCAATAAAGTTTGGGAACCCCTGCCTTATACAAAAAAAGTTCATGCGCTACGCAATGATGTGATGCATTGTTTTAGACTTCCTCAAACAATGAACTTCTGTGCCAGCGTAACTTAACATAGTAGCACTCATTGAGCGCTTTTCCCAATGTGGACTTTCGAGTAACTCACCAATTCTAGCCGCAATGACCCCAGAAAACAGCAGGCTGACTGACATGTAGGACTGCAGAGAAGGCAGTTCCTCGGTGGGCGGCACGGTCGAACTGTTAACCAGCATACCCTGACCATCGATGGTTAGCACGCTAGCCGGGTAGGCGGCCTCCGGGAGGGCGCTGCTCTTCCCAGTCAGGTGGCTATAGATGTCCTGGAAGGGCGAGACACTGAGGTCAAAGGGGCTGCCCGGTGCGAAGACAGACGCCACGCACAGCATTAGGCAGGAGAGCTGCACCACACCCGAGATGAAGCCTGTGCGGATCAGGCCACAACTCTTGCGAACCCAGGTAAAGGCCACCGTGCCACAGATGCCCGACACGGCTGAGGCGCCCATCAGCAGGCTGAGCACAGAGCCATTGAGGCCCTGCATGTAGGCGTAGCCTGTTGTAATGCAGTCAAAGCCCAGCACTGTCATGTAGAGGAAAGCTAGTGACATGCCAGCGAAGAAGATGGACTGGTTGTAGTAGGCCACCCAGCCATCGCGGATGGTGCGTAGGGGCTCCGCCATCTGGTAGCAGCAGCCAGTCTTCCTGGGAGAGTCAGCCTTGACGACAGCAGTCTCGTTCATGAGCTGGGAGCCCTCCACTGGGCCCTGGCCGTTCTCTAGCTCTGCAGACCACAGGAAGAAGAGCAGATAAACATGAGTTTTTGGGCCACACAACTGTACACAGATCAGGGCCCGTATCCACAGTGTCTCAGCAGGAGTGCTGACCTAGGATCTGTCCATTTGAATCTTAAGCAACCTGCATACGCATTATTTGAAGTATAATAGAGCAACATAGCTACTGTAATAGGTCAAAGCTGCCGGCTGGAAAACCTTGGTAGAGCATGGGTGGAGTAGGCATTGTGCTGCTCATGAATTTCTTTAAGACCAATCCCTACTTCTCTCACTTAAAACTATTTTTCCCATGGTGATTACACACTATTTCTACAACATTTCCACATGCAAAAGGTCTTTCAAAAATGTAATTTGCGCTTAAAATGTCAAGTGTGTCTCAATTTAGGGCCCGGTTTCCAAAAAGCATCTTAAGGCTAAGTTCATCATCAGAACCTTTGTAGGCGCATCGTTAAATCTCCGATCGTTACTGAAATTGCACTTAAACACTTATTTACAGATGGCCTCTGACCACTCATTGAACAGCTAACTCGGTTGTTGAATGCTTTTTCTGCCCTTATACACACAAGATTCTCAGCTAAACATAGAATCAAGGTGTTTATCTATCTCTATGACCACCGATAACTTCAGAACGAAGCTTACTACAGTACAAAGTTGCCAATGTCTTTGCAATTGTTATAAACAAGGGTAAAAAAACAAAAACATGCCTTAAAATGAGTACAGTAAGTTACATAGGCCTATATATTGAAATCAATTTCATGTTCAATTGAGTTATATTTTGCTAATTGTAAGCCATCTAATTTGTCTTAATTTCATGGATTTGTAGGCTTAACATGCACAATGTGTCATTCATGTGCATAGGCTAAGCATTGGAATAAGCCGCCTAATTATTTGCAGCCATAGGTGATCATTTTTCTCCAGGAGCTGATCCGTTGTCAGTACCTAATGTTAAGGTACGATTTGAATGGAGAACGCTGATCTGAGAGAAGCACAGCCTTTCTTTCGATCCTATTAGGATATTGACATGCTCTTACACACTTATTGAAAGTTCTCCCTACGTGGTGTTTGGGGAAATGCATGCAAGTTCTTTGGCCGTTTATAGAAACGATGGATTGTTAAAACGCTCTTAAGCTTAAGTTCCATCGGGAAACCGGGCCCTGGCTATTGTCTATTTGCATTTATGCTAAACGTATGGATTCTCCCTTTAAAAGGGGAGGGGGGGTGAATATCGACAGCTGCTTTACATTATAAGCACATACCAGTTCCTGTAAGTGACTCTCAAAGTACTGAATAAATTGGATGACTGAGGGAGAGCCTTCCAGACCCCCCTCCAGTTTTTTACTTGTTGATGGCTACTTCCCACAAAGGGAACCTACTCCGTCTTTTTTTGGTGCGGTCTGCACTGGCCTTGATTTCATCGTCCACGGACAGGACTCCCTAAAACCACGGCACTTCGATACAAGTTACTTTTTATAGAAGGTTAGGAGAGCATTTTCCGCTAACCCTTAGCCTAATTATCCTAACCTACTGCTACGAAAAAGTTGATCCACAGGTGGTAGCTCTAACCATTACACTATGAACCCTAGTCTTAACATATTGACTTCGACAGACCATTTTAAAAATGGACAGTAGAATCGTTCGTTCCAAAATGATTTTGTTCATTCACTCAGTACTGATTGAAAGTTTTTCTCTTGCTTTGTAAAAAGACAGTTTAAAACAGTTGATTTGTTGAAAACACTCCATTTAATGACATAGCTAACCAAGTTAGCAAGCATTTCATTGTATTTTGACTGCACACAGCAGGACACAAGCAAGAAATTATTCTGATGTAGTTTTACCTGGGTGCACCGGGTACAGCACTTGCACCCCCTGACTACTTTTTAACTGTGGATAGTGACTTTTCTGGGAACACACTGAAAAGTAACTTGACACTGTTGATCAGTCAGCACAAATGTGGATTATAATAATGACAAGAAGGCAAGAGACGGAGTGTATGCCGGAGCTGGAATTTATTTGACATGTGTGAAACAGCGATGCGGTCAGTCGAGTCTGATAAGTTGTCTGATAAGTTGTCTGATGCAAGCATGCATTTCCACACTTGTAGTGCACAACTGAACTGAGGTTCTGTTTACATGTGCGTCTGGGGTTCAACCATCAACTATATGCGGTTCAACATAGCTAGCTTACTGTTTACAAAGCTATTTGTTTTCTTGGCTATGGTTTGTGTAGTGTTCTTGGTTGTTCTTAGTCGAGGAAAAGTAACATAGCTAACTGAAGTGTTCGTCCTGTCTGAAATCTGTCTACCTCGTCTTACCATAACTTGGCCTATGGAGTAGCCTTCTTTGCTAGTTTTGCAATGCCCTTTGCATGCATTGTTAGGTAGCTACCCCAAGTTTGGCATTGGCTTTGAACCTACTTAGCTAGCTTGCTAAGTTTTGTGAAGAATCTTGCTTGGATATATTATCAACAGAGTTGTGGTACAGTCTGGATGGTGTAACGTTGGCTACCTAACTAGCTAGTTCGGTAGTAAACATAAGTGATCCATCTCATTGACTAGCTAGCACTAACAATGCAAATTACCGTGAGCAGCGAGTCCGATTTCCCAGTTACGAGTTTCCAGTTGTTTTGAGCGCGGCAGAAATCATGCTGGATTGACATCATGGCCAATGTTGAATGTTTATCCTTTTAAGCTTGGAAAAGAGATTTATAAACCCAGACTTGGACCACACACCCACTCCACTGAATAGCAGGCTAGTGATTGCTTTGCAATGCTTGCAGTTAGCCACTGATCCCTTCCAAACCACTCATTGTTTCACTCATTTGCGATTTCCAACTTGTGTAATGTTTATGTCCAATGGCCGATGAGCACTGATACGTTTTACCTATAATTTCTCTCCATATGACAAGGATTGAAAACGATTTGCCAGGAGATTGTCGACTTCATTCATGATGATTACTGCTAGCTAAGATTTTGAAAGTATGATGTTGACATTGTCAATCCAATCAAAGCTACTGTAGATATGTGATTTGATGTAATTTTATCTATGGCCAATGACCTTGAGCCTTCTTGGGTGGGCACTTCTAATGTAACTCTATATCAGCACCCAAGAGGCTTGAATTTAAGCTCTACCCATAGATTTTGAGGTGATGTGGTGTCCCTGTGACTGACGGAACACTGAGCCAATCACGGCGCAACTAGAGAACATTACCAACCCCTATGCTCCGTATTTTCTGCTGGCTGCCCCACCATCACAGACAGCACTGTGCTACGCTGAAACGCATGCATTTTAGAGCTGCCTTAAGAAATCAAAAAAGGGACCTTAGTTGTATGCAGCTTTATTAACTCAATGATTTTTTTACGTTGTTTGCAAACTGATGTGACACGTATTAATGACAAAATAACACGCAAAACATGCAAAAAAAAAGATATACAGTGCCTTCGGAAAGTATTCAGACCCCTTCACTTATTCCACATTTTGTTACAGCCCTTAATCTAAAGTGGATAAAAAAATATATAATCATCAATTACTAACAATACCCCATGATGACGAAGCAAAAATATATTTTTGCAAATTTATAAAAAATAAAACTGATACTTAAGTATTCAGACTCTTTAATTGTGCTCAGGTGCATCCTGTTTCCATTGATCAACCTTGATGTTTTTACAACTGGATTGGAGTCCGCCAGTGGTAAATTCAATTGATTGGATAAGGTTTGGATAAGGTTTGGAAAGGCACACACGTCTATATAAGGTCCCACAGTTGACAGTGCATGTCAGAGCAAAAACTAAGCAATGAGGTCGAAGGAATTGTCCAAAACATTTCTGCAGCATTGAAGGTCCCCAAGAACATAGTGGCCTCCATTCTTAAATGGAAGAATTTTAGGAACCACCAAGTCTCTTCCTAAAGCTGTCCGCCTGGCCAAACTGTGCGATCGGGAGGGAAGGGCCTTGGTCAGGGAGGTGACTGAGAAACCAATGGTCACTCTGACAGAGGTCCAGAGTTCCTCTGTGGAGATGGAAGAACATTCCAGAATGACAATCATCTCTGCAGCACTCCACCAATCAGGCCTTTATGGTAGAGTGGCCAGATGGAAGCCACTCTTCAGTAAAAGCCACATAACAGCCCGCTTGGACAATGAGAAACAAGATTATCTGGTCTGATGAAACCAATATTTAATTATTTGGCCTGGTGCCAAACCTGGCACCATCCCTACTGCGAAGCATGATGATGGTGGCAGCATCAGGCTGTGGGGATGTCTTTCAGCGGCAGGGACTGGGAGACTAGTCAGGATCTAGGGAAAGATGAACGGAGCAAAGTACAGGGAGATCCTTGATGAAAACCTGCTCCAGTGCGCTCAGGACCTCAGACTGTGGCGAAGGGTCACCTTCCAACATGACAACGACCCTAAGCACACAGCCAAGAACGCAGGAGTGGCTTCGGGACATGTCTCTGAATGTCCTTGAGAGGCCCAGCCAGAGCCCGGACTTGAACCTGATCAAACATCTCTGGAGAGACCTGAAAATAGCTGCGCAGCGATACACCCCTTCCAACCAGAGAGTTTGAGAAGACCTACAGAGAAGAATGAGAGAAACTCCCCAAATTCAGGTGTGCTAAGCTTGTAGTGTCATACCCAAGAAGACGCAAGGCTCTAACTGCTGCCAAAGGTGCTTCAACAAAGTACTGAGTAAACGGTCTGAATACTTATGTAAATGTCATATTTCAGTAAAAAAATATACAGTTGAAGTCAGATGTTTACATACACTTAGGTTGGAATCATTCAAACTAGTTTTTCAACCATGCCAGAAATTTTTTGTTAACCAACTATAGTTTTGGAAAGTCAGTTAGGACATCTACTTTTGTGCATGACAAGTCATTTTTCCAACAATTGTTTACAGACAGATTATTTCACTTATAATTCACTGTATCACAATTCCAGTGGGTCAGAAGTTTACATACACTAAGTTGACTGTGCCTTTTTAAACAGCTTTGAAAATTACAGAAAATGATGTCATGGCATTAGAAGCTTCTGATAGGCTAATTGACATCATTTGAGTCAATTGGAGGTGTACCTGTGGATGTATTTCAAGGCCTACCTTCAAAATCAGTGCCTCTTTGCTTGACATCATGGGAAAATCAAAAGAAATCAGCCAAGACCTCAGAAAAACAATTGTAGACCACAAGTCTGGTTCATCTTGGGAGCAATTTCCAAATGCCTAAAGGTACCACGTTCATCTGTACAAACAATAGTACGCAAGTATAAACACCATGGGACCACGCAGCTGTCATACCGCTCAGGAAGGAGACACGTTCTGCGAAAAGTGCAATCCCAGAACAACAGCAAAGGACCTTGTGAAGATGCTGGAGGAAACAGGTATGAAAGAATCTATATCCACAGTAAAACGAGTCCTATATCAATATAACTTGAAAGGCCGCTCAGCAAGGAAGAAGCCACTGCTCCAAAACCGCCATAAAAAAGCCAGACTATGGTTTGCAACTGCACATGGGGACAATTAGATTGTACTTTTTGGAGAAATGTCCTCTGGTCTGATGAAACAAAAATATAACTTTTTGGCGATAATGAACATCATTATGTTTGGAGGGAAAAGGGGGAAGCTTGCAAGCCGAAGAACACCATCCCAACCGTGAAGCACAGGGGTGGCAGCATCATGTTGTGGGGGTGCATTGCTGTAGGAGGGACTGGTGCACTTCACAAAATAGATGGCATAATGAGGGGGGGGAAATGATGTGGATATATTGAAGCAACATCTCAAGACATCAGGAAGTTAAAGCTTGGTCGCAAATGGGTCTTCCAAATGGACAGTGACCCCAAGCATACTTCCAAAGTTGTGGCAAAATGGCTCAAGGACAACAAAGTCAAGGTATTGGATTGGCCATCACAAAGCCCTGACCTCAATCCCATACAACATTTGTGGGCAGAACTGAAAAAGCATGTGTGAGCAAGGAGGCCTACAAACCTGACTGAGTTACACCAGCTCTGTCAGGAGGAATGGGCCAAAATTCACCCAACTTATTGTGGGAAGCTTGTGGAAGGCTACCCAAAATGTTTGAGATAAGTTAAACAATTTAAAGGCAATGCTACCGAATACTAATTGAGTGTATGTAAACTTCTGACCCACTGGGAATGTGATGAAAGAAATAAAAGCTGAAATAAATAGTTCTCTACTATTATTCTGGCATTTCACATTCTTAAAATAAAGTGGTGATCCTAACTGACCTAAGACTGGGAATTTTTACTAGGACTAAATGTCAGGAATTGTGAAAACTGAGTTTAACCTGATGATGATAGAGGGCGCTATTTACACTTTGGGGGAAAATCGTGCCCAATTTAAACGGCCTCGTACTCTATTCTTGCTCGTACAATATGCATATTATTATTACTATTGGATAGAAAACACTCTCTAGTTTCTAAAACCGTTTGAATTTTGTCTGAGTAAAACAGAACTCATTTGGCAGCACACTTTCTGACCAGGAAGTGGAAAGTCTGAAAATGATGCTCTGTTCAAGGGCCTGCCTATAAAAATGGGCATGATACGTATGAGTATACATGCACGTCATACACCTTCCCCTAGATGTCAAGAGGAAGTGAGAGAAGAAATGAAGTGTTTATCTTGGTCTGAAGTGGAATACAAGCTCTTTGTATGACGTGTCCCCCATTTCCGGTTTTCTGGAGAGCGCGAATAGGGATCTGGATTTGCCTTCTGTTTAGCTGCCGTTATAGGCGACTACTATCTCCGGCTTTGATTTTATTTGATACATGTCACAATATCATCGTAAAGTATGTTTTTTCAATATAGTTTTAATAGATTATCGAAATTTTTTCGGGACGTTAGGCGTGTTGCGTTGTCTGTGTTTGTTGACGATGGGGAGCTTCGCGCCACTTGGCCAGTGTGCTTGCTAATTCAAGAGGGAAAAACGATGTTCTAAATCCAAACAACGACTGTTCTGGACAAAGGACCCCTTGTCCAACATTCTGATGGAAGATCACCAAAAGTAGGACCCATTTTGTGATGCTATTTCATATATGTGTCGAACTGTGTACTAGTAGTTTTGCGCCCAGGTTTTGGCCACTCTCCTCGCTATAACATAAGCCTTATGTCGTAATGAAGATATTTTTAGAATTCTAACACTGCGATTGCATTAAGAACTAGTGTTACTATCATTTCCTATACAACATGTATTTTTTTGTAATGTTTATGAATTGCTATTTGGTCAGAATAGGTGAGAGTCTAATAGAAATATCTGCACATTCTGGGAAATAGAAGCTACGTTAGCATAATGGATAACCACTGATTTCAGCTCTAAATATGCACATTTTCGAACAAAACATAAGTGTATGTATAACCTGATGTTATAGGACTGTCATCTGAGGAAGGTTTATGAAGGTTAGTGAAAATTAATATCTTTTGCTGGTTTATTCGCTAACGCTAACGTGCCTATTGCTATCGCTAACGTGCCTTGATGAATGAATGCGGGAGTGTGGTAGGCTATTGTAGTAAGCTAATATAATGCTATATTGTGTTTTCTCTGTAAAACACTTAAAAAATCTGAAATATTGGCTGGATTCACAAGATGCTTGTCTTTGCTGTACACGATGCATTTTTCATTAATGTTTTATGATGAGTATTTAGTTATTCCACGTTGGTCTCTATAATTACTCTGGCTGCTTCGGTGCTATTTTTGACGGTAGCTGTGATGGTAGCTGCAATGTAAAACTGATTTATACCTCAAATATGCACATTTTTCGAACAAAACATAGATTTATTGTGTAACATGTTATAAGACTTATCTGATGAAGTTGTTTCTTGGTTAGTTTGGTTGGTTCTTGGTTAGTTAGGTTGGCTTTGTGCATGCTACCTGTGCTGTGAAAAATGTCTGTCCTTCTTTGTATTTGGTGGTGAGCTAACATAAATATACGTGCTGTTTTCGCTGTAAAACATTTTAAAAATCGGACATGTTGACTGGATTCACAAGATGTGTATCTTTCATTTGCTGTATTGGACTTGTTAATGTGTGAAAGTTAAATATTTCTAAAAAATATTTTTTGAATTTCGCGCTCTGCCTTTTCAGTGGAATGTGGGAGGAGTTCCGCTAGCGGAACGCCTCGGCCAGACAGGTTAAATGTATTTGGCTAAGGTGTATGTAAACTTCTGACTTCAACTGTATAAATGTGCAAAAATGTATAACCTGTTTTTGTTTGTCATTATGGGGTATTTTGTGTAGATTAAGAAAATATTTTATCCATTTTAGAATACGGCTGTAACGTAACAAATTGTGGGAAAAGTCAAGGGGTCTGAATCCTTTCTGTGTGTGTATGTGTGTGTATATATAGTGCAACTAAACAAGTGGGGCTCAAAACAGGTGCCCTGCCCTGAATGACTGGTTGTTACTAGGAGAAATGAAGAACAATCTTTTTTATATCTCCTAATGCATTGCACAACTTGACTGTAGGCATTTACTTAAAGTAGCTACAAATATTGAAATGTATTAAACTTCAAAGAAATGGTTGACGTTGAAAAACCATCCCGTGGCTTTTTCCCGATATACAGTATACTGCCTAAGCCTACTCGCTTGATGGTTAGCTACCTAGCCAACGTTAGCTCTCATCTGACTAGTATAACGTGACGTTAGCTAGCTACAAAAAAAAATTGGCTAGCTACCTTTCTTTGCCTGTTCATTGTCTAGCTAGCGTTCAGCTGACTGGTGTTTGCTAGCTGCAGAGGCTAGATGCTGGACTTTGGACAAGCAACCTAATCTTAGCTAGCTAAAAACATCTGTTTACATTTACAATGCCTTGCAAAAGTATTCATCCCCCTTGCCGTTTTTCCTATTTTGTTGCATTACAACCTATAATTTAAATTGATTTTTATTTGGATTTCATGTAATGGATATACACAAAATAGTCCAAATAGGTGAAGTGAATTTTTTTTTAAATAACTTGTTTAACTTCTTATGGCTGCAGGGGCAGTATTGAGTAGCTTGGATGAAAGGTGCTCAGAGTAAACGGCCTGTTCCTCAGTCCCAGTTACTAATACATGCTTATTAGTATTGGTTAGAAAACACTCTGAAATTTCTAAAACTGTTTGAATTATGTCTGTGAGTATAACAGAACTCATATGGCAGGCAAAATCCAAACAGGAAGTGAGAATTCTGAGAGTGGTCGATGTTAAAGTCATCGCCTATTCAATTCCCTGTAATATATGGATCTGTTTGCACTTCCTACGTCTTCCACTAGATGTCAACAGTCGGTAGAACATTGAATGAAGTTTATACTGTGTTGTGGGGGCGGATGAGAGGGGAATGAGTCAGTGGTCTGGCATTTACATTTAACATTTAAGTCATTTAGCAGACGCTCTTATCCAGAGCGACTTACAAATTGGTGCATTCACCTTATGACATCTTGCCAGTTCCTGGTCACGCGCATTCCTCATGATATCGCCTTGCGTTCCATAACTTCTACAGACAGAAGGAATGCTCCGGTTGGAACGTTATTGGATATATATGATAACAACATCCTGAAGATTGATTATCTACTTAGTTTGACCAGTTTATTCGACTTGTAATATAACTTTTTGAAGTTTTCGTCCGACGTTTGCCTGCATCTGCGCGAGCGTTTGGACACGTGTACTACACATGCAAGCAAAAGTAGCTACTTGGACATAAGTAATGGACATTATCGAACAAATCAACGATTTATTGTGGAACTAGGATTCCTGGGAGTGCATTCTGATAAAGATCATTGAAGGTAAGGGAATATTTATCATGTAATTTCTGGTTTCTGTTGACTCCAACATGGCGGCTAATTTGGCTATTGTTCTAAGCTCCGTCTCAGATTATTGCATGGTTTGCTTTTTCCGTAAAGTTTTTTTGAAATCTGACACAGCGATTGCATTCAGGAGAGGTATATCTATAATTCCATGTGTATAACTTGTATTATCATCTACATTTATGATGAGTATTTCTGTTGAAACGATGTGGCTATGCAAAATCACTTGATGTTTTTGGAAGTAGTGAATGTAACAAGCCAATGTAAACTCAGATTTTTTAAATATAAATATGAACTTTATCAAACAAAACATACATGTATTGTGTAACATGAAGTCCTATGAGTGTCATCTGATGAAGATCATCAAAGGTTAGTGATTAATTGTATCTCTATTTCTGCTTTTTGTGACTGCTATCTTTCGCTGGAAAAATAGATATCTATTTTAGATATCTATTTTGTAGACCATTTTTTTTTTTGTGCAATATTTCCCAAGAACACTGATGTTAAGACATGATATCTATCAGTGATGTTCATTGATGTTTCAGAGAACTGGAGGACTAGAACATACCTTTCGGGGAGTTCAGTCGTTTCAGTTCCTGGTAGTCTTCTTTCTTGCCAGCCTTCATGGCCAGTGCTGGACATTTCTGGTAGACTTTCCACAGCAGACAGTACTCCAAGCACATAGAGCACAGGTTCCAGCCGGCGATGAAGCCGCAGCCAATAAAGTTGGAGCAGAAAGCCATGATCTGGCCCACCAACATAGGCGCCAGGATGTTTGTTAGCTGGTCGATGATCCGTACTGTGGCATTCATGTCTATTGAAGAAGCGCAGAATTATTTTATTGTCCACAGGAAAAGCAAATTCATATGACAGGGATTTTTATAGATTTACTGAAGGTTAAATTACTTCAATGGTGCAGATAAGCAAACTGTAGCACCCAGCTCTGGTTATTTGTGAACTGTGGGTCTTTATGGCTTGTGAAAAAAATAATTTGAGATTAGATGTTCGGAAGTGTTGCATTTTTACTGTGTTAATCTGTTTGATAGCGTTTGTAAACCAAGGTGAAACTGGAGAAGTTCTAAAATAACAATTAGTGATTTGCTTTGGTTGGGTTCAAAGTCAAGCCACTGCAAGGAGATAAATGCCAGGTCATGAGGCCAATCGATTTGGGATGGTTTCCCATGGAGACTGACCTGCCAGCTTGCTGCTGTCCTGTCCAGCCACAACCACCACCCAGTCTCTCTGGATGGTAATGGACATGGCAGTACTGGCCAAGTTAGCAATGTTGGCTATGGAGATGACCAAGATATAGCAGCATGTCTGAAAACCAAGAAAACAATACATTATTGATCGCTTAGGTAAAAATCAAAACATACAAGTTTACTTTTATAAATTTACTTTTGAAAAAGCAAAACATGGACAAAGTTTCCAGTGTGATATTTTTGGCCTCAACATGTGATCTTACTTTCTTTTTAAAAATGTGTTCATCTTTATTTTAACAGGGTGTCATGGAGACAAAGTCTCTTTCAAATGAGCCCTGCACAATACAAAACACACACTTGAATGCAAAATATGATAATTAAAAAATATATAGATCTTCACTTAGAACCATCCCCCACTATTGCTCTAAAGTCTCTTAAGGGCATTCAAGCCTCCCTTGCAACAAATTCCACATCTGTGGAGCATAAAAACTATAAGCATCTCTACCTAAATCAGAAGCCACCTTTGGACCTTCTAGCACTATGCAATCCTGTGCTCTTGTCAAGGTCAAAACAATAAAATGCAGTACGAGTGTCAGATACATCAGAAGTTTCTACAGGAGCGCTTTGCAAATAAACAAAGGGAATGCTGCTCTCTTACATACAGAGACCCAACCCACCTTTTGATAAATCTAAGGGTACAATAGAAAACAGCATCTAGAGGTTTAAGTGTGGAAGCTTCTGCGTGCATGTAGATTATGTCCCCGTAATCTAAAACAAACATACAGTAAATGGCCTAGATAACTTCCTTCCTATTATCAAAAGACTACACATGCTCTCTTTCTCTTTTATTTAACCTTTTTATTTAACTAGGCAAGTCAGTTAAGAACAAATTCTTATTTACAATGACGGCCTACCCCGGCCAACGCTGTGCGCCGCCCTATGGGACTCCCAATCATGGCAGGATGTGGTACAGCCTGGATTCGAACCAGGGTGTCTGTAGTGACGCCTGAAGCACAGATGCAGTGCCTTAGACCGCTGCGCCACTCTGGAGCCCGGAGTGAAAATAATCACATTTTGATCTTCAACTTCTTTACCAGCTCAGTAACGTGTTTTAAAAATGCCAACTTATCATCTAGGCAGATACCAAGATATTTATAAGAGGGAACTCGTTCAATTTGTGTTCTGTTCAGGCTAGTACTTTCAAGGCCACTTAAGTCCAAGTTATGGGACCTAGAAAATGGCATGTATTTTGTTTTGTTTGCATTGAGTACTAATTTAAGATCCAGGAGTGATTTCTGTAGTGCTTGGAAAATCAGATTGCAAATGTGAAAAGGCTTGATTTATAGATTGTGCAATAGAGTACAATACTGTATCAACATAAAAATGTGTAACTATTTTTCACAGTATTTTCAATGTAATTTACATACAGCGTAAACAATAGTGTCCCCAAAATCAAACCCTGGGGTACCCCTTCATGCACTTAAAGTAATCCAGATTTGAAACTTGGTCACAATAGCCTTAGTTCTATTACTGAGAGTGTTCTGAAACCACATACAGGCTTCAGTGCCCAGGACTTGTTCAATAAAATAGAATGATCAACTATGTTAAAAGCCTTTGACAAGTCCACAAACAGGGCAGCACAATTAATTTGGGCATCTAAAACATTGACAATATAATTTACAACTAATGTGGTTGCAGTAATAGTACTGTGGCCTGATTTTGATGTACATTCAGAATACAATTCTCAGATAAAAAGGAACGAAGTTGTACACTTACCAAAGATTAAAGAATCGTAGCCAGACAAAGCCTAGATATGGGACGATAATTATCAAGAACACCAGTGTCCCCACCCTTATGGAGAGGCAGCACATAAGCAGCCTTCCATACTTTTGGAACATTTTCCGACATCAATATAACAATTTCAAATATGGGTTATTGAGCCAGTGATGAGGGGAACTGCGCTGGTAAGCAGAGCCAGCTCCAGTTTGTCGGCCCCTGTGGACTTCTTCATGTCTATAGCTAGCACTTACACGACAACAACGAGAAAAAACGACTATTGTTCAGCTTAGCATATCATTTCATCTAGAAATCGCTAACACTACAATGCTTAACAGCCATCAGCCAGTGTAAGAGTGAAACAAACAAGCCTGCTGTTTTTTGTTGTGTAGATTATGGTTGCAGCTGTTCTGGCCAGAGGAATACAGATGGATTGGCTCAACTGGTTAGGCAGCATTTCGAGACCTCACATGACAGCCCTAGAGGAAATCCGCTGACTACACAGTCATGAACAAGACACTCAATCTCCTGTTTCTCCCCCATCTCCAGAAACACACATACCAGAGAACTAACAGCAACCACCTCTCTCAAAAACCAAGGGCCCCTTCACAAAAACACGATTTGTCCCACAATACACCACGTGTGAGAGACTTTCATGATCCTGATAGTGTAGTAGCCAGCAGATTGTAACACTCGCTATTGCAACAGTCTTATTTTATTAACAAAAAACAAGGCACGGCACTTCTTCCATGGGACAAAGTCTTGCTGTACAATGTAAATTAAATGTGCTCATTTGGACCCGATCTACACATTCAACCAAAAGAACGAGCCCCTTCAAGAAGCCAAACATGTTTCCTGGCAAATCTTTGTGTAATCTTAAGAATCAAACAATTTTCCCTTGATCGCTACTCAGGCAAGACCCTGTCCAAAGTTTTTTCTGTTTCAAATGTGAGGTAATTGAGTGAACTTGAGGTCTGTGTAAAATACTGATGTAGCTCATTTCAAAGCCACAGTGAAGAAAGCTTTCAGACATTATTCAATGTGTAGCCTAGGCTGCTGTCCAGAGGCTGAACTGATATGTAAAGGTTGTTTTAAATTATAGATCATATTAGTGAAGGTCACGTTGTACTTATCAAATGGGTAAATGCATAACCATTCAATTCTAAGTTTAAAATGACAGTATGAGAGAGTTCAGGCAATGGAATCTTACCAGAACCCATCCATTATATAACTCTGCGAGCTGTTCTTTGAACTGGAAAACCACCATCAAGAGGATCCCACACAGTATGACGGCACAGTTCTGGACAACCAGTGAAGTCTGGGCCACTGTCAAATTAGAGGACAAGCATTAGAGATGTAGGGTTGGTCATAAACAATTAATTTCTGAGTAAATCACCAAGACCAAAAGTTCTAATCACAAACAAAATTAACGATTTACTAATGTTTTGAGACTGTATATTGCTTATTCATGTTCTGTGTATTCAGTTCTGTTCAGAAACACTGACTGTAGAGTAGGCCTACTTATGGCTACATACCTTTGAGTCTGGGGTTTTTATCCACCCAGTCACCGATAATGGCTCCGAGCAGCAGGACTGACCCTGCCACCACCAGTCCGTACACAGCCGTGAGCAGGAGGCTGTTGCCATACAGCACCACCAGAAATACAGCTACAGCGAAATTCCACATACGATCTCCCTACAAATACATGCATGTTACATTGTTGTTTCAACCAGCAACCTGGTTTCATAGCTTAGACGTAACATAGAAAATGTCAATCTGGCACACTAAAGTTATGATATGTTACGTTTGGTATAGTTACATCAGACAGCTGGTTACTTAAGGCACCCAAAAAAGTAGGATGGGTGGGTGTATAATGTGAATGTCTAGCAACCCAAAGGTTGTGAGTTAGAATCTCATCACAGGCAACTTTTCAACTACTTACTACTTCTTTTGTTACTTTGTAACTACTTAGCATGTTAGCTAACCCTAACCCTTTTAGATAACCCTTCCCCTAACCTTAACCCTTTAAACCCTTTCACCTAACTCCTAAACTTAACTCTAACCTTAACCCCTAACCTAGCTAATGTTAGCCAGCTAGCTAACGTTAGCCATCTATCTAGAATTCGTAACATATCATACGTTTTCCAAATTAATACCATATAGTATGTTTGGCAAATTTGTAACATTGTACATTTTTCTAATCCGTAACATATAATACGAATTGTAATTTGCAACATATCATATGAAATGGGTGCTGGACTACCACAAATGAATACACACCATACGAAACGTAACATATTATACTAAATGGAGTATCTTGGATTTATGTACAGAATAACAAGAAATGCTCTGAGACCAGGTTGCAACCAGCTGTTAAAATGTACTGCACAGTAGGGCTACAGTATATGGATAATGCTTGCAGAAACATGATCCTAGCCTACTATCGAGCCTATATAAAGCTATCCTATATAAATGTATAATGGTCTACTGTCAAGAACTGTACACAAAAGAAACATGACCTTAATAATGCAATTACCTGATTTAGAAATACCCTGACATAATAAATATTGTATATACCATCGCACATTATATGGAACCATCCATGTGTCCACTGATGTGCCATTGGACTTGATCAAATTTTTCTTTTTTTCCCCAAGCAAAATGTACCCAAAGAGATGGGAAATAGCCTATATATATTCCCTACGTGTGTACCTATTCTAAAACACAAATAAGCTATAAGATTTTGTCAAATGACCCTCCACCTATGATGAGTAATTAGGGTGATAGCCTCCCTAAACATTATTTTAAATTAATGGTTTACAATGGTTGTGACATTTTGTATTGGCTACTTTTGATTCACTTACCCATGTGGAGAGGGCATGTCCAAGGTAAATAAGGAACGTTGGTGATGTGAAGAACGATTGGACAGATTCTGCAAGGGAAATGATGTTTGAGATTCTTGTTGATATCAGAACAAATATGGTCAATAGATCGGCAGTTATCAATACTTAATCAAATATTCCATTTGAATGAGTCCTTTTAAAAGCACTGAAAATATAAAATTGACCTACCACAATAACGTTTCTTAGGTCCCGCGTTATCCATTTGTAATATTTTTTCTCAAAATAATTTTGTCAATATTTATTTCCCTTTGTACAGGCTTTCGATGCAGGCGATACTCGGTGCATTGAATTTTCGATAAACGCACTCCAAAACTCCCCTTTCTCCTTTCCAAACTTAGCTATCACTGTAGCTGAAGTTGGAAAGATATATATTTAACGAAAAGCCTTGTTAGTTAAAATGCAAAACAATAAAATCTCCTGGACGGCTCCAGCAGCCTTCTCTCGTCCTTTCTGCACTGCCTACAGTGTTTTTGTCCCCGCAGTCTCCTGTCAATATATCTACAGCAGAGATATTACAGAAAGGTGGAGATAGGAATACCATTTGGCATTGAATGGACACCAAGCAGACTGCCGACCAATCGTGTTCACGTTGTCATGTTGCGTCACATGGTTGCTAAACTAATCGTCACAAAATTCCTTTCTCAAAGTCAGGGTATGAGTCGAGAAACGTGCCTATTTTCCGCGAAAGTACGCAATGTCACGATTCCAAAGCTATACAATATTACAGATAGCAAGTAACGTATCTACCGTCTTGGAAAATACTTGAAATGTTGTGATTCTTGTTGACGAAATTCATGCAAATGTTAGATTTTTTTTGAGATAGCGTCCAGAATGCATCGCGCATTGCCATAGTTGGGCAACGTACACAATAGGCGGTAATACGATTCCAATGGAGTTTACCATCTCCTCAAAAGTATCTCTGCATACAGTGAGCAGCCAGAAGCACACCGCACAGTCTAGTCGACGACTCGAGCACAGCGTGATGATGCATATATAAATCATTGATGTAAATGCATTCAAAACAAAACCCTTGTGGACAATTATTGATACATTGTTGCAAAAGATCTGACAGGATCCATGATTTAGGTGGTTGTTACAACAATATTAATTATATAATTAAGCAATAAGGCCAGAGGAGGTTTGGTATATGGCCAATATACCACGGCTAAGCGCTGTTCATAACACGCAACGCGGAGTGCCTGGACATAGCCCTTAGCCGTGGTATATTGGCCATATATCACAAACCCCCGAGGAGCCTTATTGCTATTATAAACTGGTTACCAATGTAATTAGAGCAGTACAACTAAATATTTTGTCATACCCAGTGGTATACGGTCTGATATACCATGGCTTTCAGCCAATCAGAATTCAGGGCTCAAACCACCCAGCTTATAATAACTGCATATATTGGGAGACGGATAAAAATAATTATAGTTGCAGATAGTTAGATACAACACATACATAGTGACTGTTTTTTATTGCTTTTATGTATCCCAGGACTCACGCGAAACCAGTGGCAAGTGTTACAGATGTGGACTACCCCAGATAAATAAATGCACAGGAGCCTATCTATTTGCTTACCTGTCAGGAAGAAAAGTGAAAAATACATATAAAAACACTAAGATAATAAAGGATGGATAATCCATTGCTTGTGGCATAACTAACACAAATGGTCATTTTGTGTAGCATATGCAAGTAGGCTATATGGAGGGCAATGCTTGAAGCAGCACTGCGTGTTTATTTTCTATGCATGTGTGCATAAAGTTGGTCAGTCTGTATTTGGGGCTAAAACCTATAAATGTATATGCACAAGGAAGGGTGATAGGAGATAATAATATTACTGTCTCTGTTACATAATCTAATATCAGTCATTAAACCAGCTTCCCATATCAGATGGCTATATCGCAGGGGTCGTATTTTCAAAACGCTGATCATCAAAAAATCTGCGTTGAAAACCATTTCACCTGTGTTTTATATAGAATGTCAACAGTTTTTTTTTTTTTGCTTAACTAGAGTGATCCTTCACAGAAAATACATTAGTGCAACACATTCGTAAGAAAATAGCTTCATTTTCATCAGCTGACAACAGAAGTGCAACACAAGTAAATTCTTACAGTGGCAAGGCCTTTTTTGCAAAAACTATGCATGGCCAACATATGTTTATGATAGAAAGAATGGTGCTAGCTACATTTCCCAATGTTTTGCTTGAAGTTAATATTTCATTTCACCAGAGAAAAGTAGCTACACATCAGTCAGAGCGCTGTCTGCTGATAGAATGCCTGTTTATGAATTCTCATCCGAGTGGAGAAGTGCAACTGAAGCACAAAATTAGTCTGATGCCGAGCAGAAATTACATTAAGAAGCATTATACAGCGCATTCGGAAAGTATTCAGACCCCTTCACTTTTCCCACATTTTGTTTAGTTACAGCCTTATTATAAAATTTATTAAATTAATTGTTTTCCTCATCAATCTACACACAATACCCCATATTGAGAAAGCGAAAACAGGTTTTTAGAAAAAATAACAAATACCTTATTTACATAAGTATTCAGACCCTTTGCTATGAGACTCGAAATTGAGCTCAGGTGCATTATTTTTCCATTGGTCATCCTTGAGATGTTTCTACAACTTGATTGGAGTCCACCTGTGGTAAATTAAATTAATTGGACATGATTTGGAAAGGCACACACGTCTAAATAAAGTCCCATAGTTGACCGTGCATGTCAGAGAAAAAACCAAGCCATGAGGTCGAATGAATTGTCTGTAGAGGTCCAAGACAGGATTGTGTCGAGGTGCAAATCTGGAGAAGGGCACAAAAAAAATTCTGCAGCATTGAAGGTCCCCAAGAACACAATGGCCTCTAACATTCTTAAATGGAAGAAGTTTGGAACCACCATGACTCTAGAGCTCCTAGAGCTTGCCACCCGGCCAAACTGAGCAATTGGGGAAGAAGGGCCTTTGTCAGGGAGGTGACCAAGAGCCTAATGGTCACTCTGACAGAGCTCCAGAGTTCCTCTGTGGAAATGGGACAACCATCTCTGCAGCACTCCACCAATCAGGCCTTTATGGTAGAGTGGCCAGACGGAAGCCACTCCTCAGTAAAAGGCACATGACAGCCCACTTGGAGTCTGCCTTTTGGCAACTAAAGGAATCTCAGACCATAAGAAGCAAGATTGTCTGGTCTGATGAAACCAAGATTTAACTCTTTGGTCTGAATGAAAAGTGTCACGTCTGGAGGTAACCTGGCACCATCCCTATGGTGAAGCTGGTGGTGGCAGCATTATGTTGTGGGGATGTTTTTCAGCGGCAGGGACTGGGAGACTAGTCAGGATCGAGGGAAAGATGAACAGAGCAACGTACAGAAATATCCTTGATGGAAACCTATCTCCAGGATCTCAGACTGGGGCAAAGGTTCACCTTCCAACAGGACAACAAACTTAAACACACCGCCAAGACATCTTAGGAGTGGTTTCGGGACAAGTCTCTGAATGTCCTTGAGTGGCCCAGCCAGAGCCCGGACTTGAACCTGATCAAACATCTCTGGAGGGACCTGAAAATAGCTGTGCAGCGACAATCCCCATCTCACCTGACAGAGCTTGAGAAGATCTGCAGAGAAGAATTTGAGAAACTCCCCAAATACAGGTGTGCCAAGCTTGCAGTGTCATACCCAAGAAGACTTGAGGCTGCAATCACTACCAAATGTGCTTCAACAAAGTACAGAGTAAAGGGTCTGAATACTTATTGAAATGTGCTATATCAGTATTATTATTTTTTTTTTGCAAAAATGTCTAACACCCTGTTTTTGCTTTGTCATTATGGGATATTATGTGTAGATTGATGAGGGGGGGAAACAATTTAATCAATTTTAGGATAAGGCTGTAATGTAACAACATGTGGAAAAGGTCAAGGGGTCTGAATACTTTCCGAATGCACTGTAGATCTCTGTTTACAAAACGCAGCAAGATACTGTATTTCTTATGCGTTTCACCATTTGTTCTGCTGAAAAACGCCCTGAGTGGCCTAAACAGAACCCACATCAACAACACTATCACGTTTTGTTCAGGCAATCTCAGTCGAAAATTGATGATTATTGTCACGTTCTGACCATAGTTCTTTTGTGTTTTCTTTGTGTTCATTGCACCAGATAGGACTGTTTCGGTTTTGCCACATTTGTTATTTTGTATTTTTGTAGTGTTCACGTTTTTGATATTATTAAAACATGATGGACACTAACTACGCTGCGTTTTGGTCCGATCCCTGCTACACCTCCTCTTCAGACGAAGAGGAGGAAGGCTGCCGTTACAATTATAGTCAAGATTACATAGTCTGTCGGGTTATTCTGTGGTCAAACTAATTATATTTTCAAGATTTCATTGGTAACTGCAATCGTGATAAGCACTAACCAATCACAGTGTAGAGTTCAGAAATACGCAGACCTGTGGCAGACCTTTTGCACCGCAGACTTCTGTTTTATGATTGTTTTCCTACTTGGAAAATAATTCATCTCAAAATGGTTTATCTTCACCTGAAACTGAATACCATTATAATCTGATTGAACAGTTGTAACAGGCAAACTGTAAAATTATGTACTACTACAGTAATTACTGCACATTTCTGCATGATTGGGTGGACTGCTTCGGCATTCAACAACGCATCACTTTTAATTTGCCAAACTTTTTGTCAAGACAGCAACAAGAGAGTTGGCAAAAGCAGAAACATTGTTTCTGTCAAGCCATTGTGTAATATCACTGATATACAATGTCCAAAAATTCAGAATAATTATTGGTCATATTGTTGTTTTGGTTTGACAATGCATCACCACAAAGATATTTGGAACAAAGGCCGCTGATATGTCGTCTATGAAATACGGGTAACTGCCAAAATAATGGAAACACTTGAGTAAAGGAGGGATACAAAGTGTATTGAAAGCAGGTATCTCCATGTAACAGTATAACTTTAGTCCGTCCCCTCGCCCCGACCCGGGTGCGAACCAGGGACCCTCTGCACACATCAACAACTGATACCCACGAAGCGTCGTTACCCATCGCTCCATAAAAGCCACGGCCCTTGCAGAGCAAGGGGAACCACTACTTCAAGGTCTCAAAGCGAGTGACGTAACCAATTGAAACGCTATTAGCGCGCACCACCGCTAACTAGCTAGCCATTTCACATCCGTTACACTCACCCCCCTTTCGACCTCCTCCTTTTCCGCAGCAACCAGGGTCAACAGCATCAATGTAACAGTATAACTTTATACCGTCCCCTCGCCCCGACACGGGCGCGAACCAGGGACCCTCTGCACATATCAACAACAGTCACCCACGAAGCAGCGTTACCCATCGCTCCACAAAAGCCGCGGCCCTTGCAGAGCAAGGGGAACCACTACTTCAAGGTCTCAAAGCGAGTGACGTAACCGATTGAAACGCTATTAGCGCGGCCCACCGCTAACTAGCTAGCCATTTCACATCCGTTACACTCACCCCCCTTTCGACCTCCTCCTTTTCCGCAGCAACCAGTGATCCGGGTCACGGCACCAATGTAACAGTATAACTTTAGTCCGTCCCCTCGCCCCGACCCGGGCGCGAACCAGGGACCCTCTGCACACATCAACAACTGACACCCACGAAGCTTCGTTACCCATCGCTCCACAAAAGCCACAGCCCTTGCAGAGCAAGGGGAACCACTACTTCAAGGTCTCAAAGCGAGTGACGTAACCGATTGAAACGCTATTAGCGCGCACCACCGCTAACTAGCTAGCCATTTCACATCTGTTACATCCACACAGGTGTAGTTCCTGATTTAATTATGCAATTAACATCCAATCATGCTTAAGATCACGTATAAAAATGCTGGGCAGGCCATTATTTTGGCTACCATGGCTATGCCCCCATAGGATGACAATGCCCCCATCCACAGGGCACGAGTGCACATTTTTGGCCTGCTGGAGGTCATTTTGCAGGGCTCTGGCAGTGCTACTCCTTGCACAAAGGCGGAGGTAGCGGTCCTGCTGCTGGGTTGTTGCCCTCCTACGGCCTCCTCCACGTCTCCTGTTGTACTGGCCTGTCTCCTGGTAGCGCCTCCATGCTCTGGACACTACGCTGACAGACACAGCAAACCTTCTTGCCACAGCTCGCATTGATGTGCCATCCTGGATGAGCTGCACTACCTGAGACACTTGTGTGGGTTGTAGACTCCGTCTCATGCTACCACTAGAGTGAAAGCACCGCCAGCATTCAAAAGTGACCAAAACATCAGCCAGGAAGCATAGGAACTGAGAAGGGGTCTGTGGTCACCACCTGCAGAATCACTCCTTTATTGGGGGTGTCTTGCTAATTGCCTATAATTTCCACCTTTTGTCTATTCCATTTGCACAACAGCATGTGAAATTTATTGTCAATCAGTGTTGCTTCCTAAGTGGACAGTTTGATTTCACAGAAGTGTGATTGACTTGGAGTTACATTGTGTTGTTTAAGTGTTCCCTTTATTTTTTTGAGCAGTGTATTTAGCTCCCAGTTTTTTTTGGTATGAATACGAGTGTCATTATATACAGTGAGCTCTGTACTCCAGCACTTTGGATTTGAAATGATACACTGACTGAGGTTAAAGTGCAGACTGTCAGCTTTAATTTGATGTCATTTTCATCCATATCAGGTGAACCGTTTAGAATTGAAAAAAAATTGTACATAGTCCCCCCATTTTAGGGGACCAAAAGTAATGGGACAAATTAATTGTGAATAATGAGAGCGAGAAAGTTAGAGGCATAAATTTCCTACCACCCCTCCAAAAAAATGCTAATCTTCATTATTCACGATTCAATCCGTTATCATGGTGTGGCATCCACATGAATGTAGAAGTGTTTAGAGACATATTCTAAACTTATTTACAATAAAAGTGACTCCAATAATAATCTGCTCTTAGTGGATTGTGAAGCATGACGCAGAATGATTGAAGACTTTTTGACAAGTCATCCTTTGTGCATGTTCTTACTAGGGGTGTAAATGTAGATGTAAACGAGATGTTGTTCCACTGCTAGCCTGAGAGAAGTGCTCTGTGAGGCATACCTCCGGGTAATGTGATCCCATAATGACACAGCATTCTATATCTTCCTCTCAACAAAAGATGACCTCTCTATTTCTCTTTCCATACTATGCATAATAACATACTTGGTTTAATCAAAATGAGTAACATGAGTAACATAAAACATTATTTTTTCAGCAAGCTTCTAGTATTCAATATAAGGTATTTATGGTCAAACACTTGGTTACCTCTTTGACCACAAGTAACAAGTAGGCTGCTTAGTCTCATTGTGTGGGGTATACAGGACACAAACCTCACACTCAGCAGTTACTTTTGTGTTGTGTGGTCACAGTTGGCATCCCTCATCTATTTTGATCTATTCATGGTTAAGTCAGAGGGGTAGAGAATTGACCTGGCCCTATTGAAGAGCTAAAAACAACTGACCTGATCCCATTAGTGGGCTGTTGTTGTCAGCTGGCTGAGGTGTCTATGTTCAGTAGTAAGGCTTTTGCTGTGTCATGTTGGGGTCACATGACCTGGAGGTATGCCACACTGAGCACCTCTCCCAGGCTAGAGGTGGAAAAACATCTCAGTTTACATCTAAATGTACACCCCTGGCAGGAACACAAACAAAGGATGACTTGGCAAAAGTGTCTGCAATCGTTCTCCTTCATGCTTCACAATCCACTCAGAGCAGATTATTGTAACAAGTGAGAGGATGGTCTCTTTACATCTTATATTTGAAACAGGTTTGAACAATATATTAATTATCAAACAATGATGTGTAACCTATTTTTCCCATTTTACTTAATTTATCTTCTCATTGTAATACCACAAATGTTGGTGTAATAAATGTCCTATGAACTTACCTTTCTTAATGGCATCCTATTACCATTATTTAATTCATGTTCACATTGTTGGAAAAACACTTAATTTACCTAGTTAAATTTCAAACACAGACAGTGCCAATAGATCACTAGATCAGATCTTTCCCTAATCCATTAAAGTCCGTGTAATATGGTTAGTTATTCTTATATGCCATTCAAATGTTTCTGTGTTGGTTGGTTTTATGTTGTGGTTATGAATAGGGACCATTTAAAAAAATATATATATATATGTATGTTTTACCTTTATTTACCTAGGCAAGTCAGTGAACAACAAATTCTTATTTACAATGATGGCCAAACCCGGACGACGATGGGCCAATTGTGTGCCGCCCTATGGGACTCCCAATCACGGCCGGTTGTGATACAGCCTGGAATTGAACCAGGGTGTCTGTAATGATGCCTCAAGCACTGAGATGCAGTGCCTTAGACCGCTTTGCCACATAAGTTGCATTTGAACATTTTTACACCTACTCCACCATATATTTTGGTTGAATGAGGTGATCAGACAGCTCTTAGCTGTTAGACTTAAACAGACAAGACATCCTAACCTCTAATACAGGACAACTTCCATGAAATAGAGGGGTAAACATCTGCCAGGTGTTTCTGATCGATAAAAAAACCCAGAGTTAATCTGTCACGTTGCTGAGAGCGGGGGTTTGTGTGCTTGACCTCTCATGCCGTTGCATGTGGATCAAAATCAACATTTGTTTGCAAGTAATGGCAGAGCAAACCACCACAATCTCCGGCCACTTTTGAGTAAGCAGTACAGCAAAAAGCAGACCACCTAATGAAGGGGCTGTCTGCACATGAGTTGACTTTGAACTAAGTCATGGAATGATGAGATCACATTACAGTGAAGTCCAAAAGTATTGGGACATTGACATTTTTTGTTGTTTTGGCTTTATACTCCAGCACTTTGGATATGAAATGATACAATGACTGTGAGGTTAAAGTGCAGACTGTCAGCTTTAATGTGAGGGTATTTTCATCCATTTCAGGTATACCTGATACACTTCACTGTATTGTGATCTCATCATTACATGACTTAGTTCAAAGTCAACTCATGTGCAGACAGCCACTTCATTAGGTGGTCTGCTTTTTGCTGTGCTGCTTACTCAAACGTTCCAAAGCAGTGCCAAAGCAGCAGCTATTCTTCCTGGGGTCCAGCAAAATTAAGGCAGTTTATAACATTTTAAAACATTACAATACACTCACAGATTTCACAACACACTGTGTGCCCTCAGGCCCCTACTCCACCACTACCACATATCTGCAGTACTAAATCCATGTATAGGTATAGTGCATATGTTATCGTGTGTGTCCATGTGTCTGTGCCAATGTTTGTGTTGCTTCACAGTCCCCGCTGTTCCATAAGGTGTTTTTTAATCTGTTTTTTAAATCTAATTTTATTGCTTGCGTCAGTTACTGTCAGGTGTGTGCGTACTGGTAGCGAAGTCAAGTGCAGTAGAGCAGAGAGTTTGTGAACAGGCGCACACTTTATTGAGGCAGGATATACCAACAGACGGACGCAACTGCGTCAAAAACCTCCAGCCCATAGGCAAAACGCGCAAAACAGTCACAATAATTTATGTTTAACAATAAACATCTTCGTGAACAACACGCTATAGGCAAACCAGTCTGGCGCGTCAACAATAAACACGTAACACAAACAATTTCACACAAAGACATGAGGGGGAACAGAGGAATAAATACATGCAGTGTGATTGGGGAATGAAAACCAGGTGTGCAGGGAACAAGACAAAACAAATGGATAAATGAAAAATGGAGCGGCGATGGCTAGAAAGCCGGTGACGTCGACCGCCGAACGCCGCCCGAACAAGGAGAGGAACCGACTTCGGCGGAAGTCGTGACAGTTACTTGATGCGGAATAGAGTTTCATGTAGTCATGGCTCTATGTAGTACTGTGTGCATCCCATCGTCTGTTCTGGACTTGGGGACTGTGAAGAGACCTCTTGTGGCATGTCTTGTGGGGTATGCATGGGTGTCCGAGCTGTGTACGAGTAGTTTAGACAGACAGCTCGGTGCATTCAACATGTCAATACCGCTCATAAATAAAAGTAGCAATGAAGTCAATCTCTCCTCCACTTTCAGCCAGGAGAGATTGACATGCATATTATTAATATTAGCTCTCTGTGTACATCCAAGGGCCAGCCGTGCTGCCCTGTTCTGAGCCAATTGCAATTTTCTTAAGTCCTTTTTTGTGGCACCTGACCACACGACTGAACAGTAGTCAAGGTGCGACAAAACTAGGGCCTGTAGGACCTGCCTGATGATAGGGTTGTTAAGAAGGCAGAGCATCGCTTTATTATAGACAGACTTGTCCCCATCTTAGCTACTACGGCATCAATATGTTTTGACCATGACAGTTTACAATCTAGTTTTACTCCAAGCAGTTTAGTCATCTCAACTCAATTTCCACATGATTTATTACAAGATTTAGTTGAGGTTTAGGGTATAGTGAGTGTTTTGTTCCAAATACAATGCTTTTAGTTTTAGAAATAAGGGCTAATGTAACGATCTTCGTTGGGAGAAAGAGAGGAGGACCAAAGCGCAGCGTGGTAAGTGTTCATGATGAATATTTAATGGAACAAACTGAACACTGAAATACAAAACAATAAAGTGAACGAACGAAAACCGAAACAGTTCCGTGTGGAACACACAGACACGGAAGACAACCACCCACAAAACACAATAGAAGGGGCGGAGCTAGCATGTTGGAGTGAACGGCGGTGTGTGAGAGGCTCCTGCAACTTTTTTGCGAAATAATCTAACTTAACCTACTTTATGATACTTTTTACAACAAACGTTTCTTTCTAATACAACATTGTAACTTTCTGTGTAAAAATGCCGAGTAATAAGCGACCAAAGGACAATAAATCCACACCGGAGGCCTACTCCACACCAAACAACGAGACAGACATGGCGGAAGGCACAGGCAACAACGTGACACTTAAAGAACTTACCCGGGCTTTGGGAGAACTACGTGTTGCTTTGGCTGAGGATCTTAAGGCTACTATTGCTGAACTGGACACCAAAATCGAGAGCACCATTCGAACGGTCGCTTCGCAGGGCCAGAGTATTGTGGACCTTGAGAAAGCTTCTGAATTCAACGCTGGTAGGATCGACGAGTTAGAGAAGCTATGCTCGTCACTGCAGGATAGTGTGCAGAGGCTTTCTGTGAAAGTGGTCGACCTGGAGGGCCGTTCCAGACGCAATAACCTTCGCGTTGTTGGTCTGGCAGAGGGGGTAGAGGCGGGCTCTCGCCCCACCGACTTCTTCGCCAAGCTATTGAAGGATGCAATGGGATTGGATGTTTTGGCTTCGGACCCCCAGCTGGACCGTGCACATCGCGCCCTTGTCCCAGTGCCTGGACCGGGCCAACGTCCTCGCCCAGTAATCATCTGTTGTCACAGTTTCAAGACCAAGGATCTTATCCTGCGCGAGGCCCGAATGAGGGGCAACCTGTTACATAAAAGGCACCCCTTCCGTGTCTATGATGATTACGCGCCCGATGTGGCAAAGCACCGCGGCGGCTACAGAGATGTCATGACCAAACTCTACAAACTCCATCTTCGCCCAGCCTTGCTCTTCCCTGCAAGACTAAGAATTACCCCGCCTTCCGGTGAGAAGATTTGGCTCTCCTCGGTTTTGGACGCAGAGAAGTTTATCCGGGAACATACGCCAATCCCCCGTACAGGTTAGAGTGCCTTGTCATTGTGTGTTAGGGTCTGCTCATGGAATCGAATCCATACTATACCATAACGGGTGAAACCGTATTGAACGGTCTCAACAAGGGCTACCGATCATGTAAGATGCTGTGGAGGGCGGTCTGAGCTCTCAGTTAAAGTCACTTTCATTCTGGCTGTGTTCAGAGCGATGCCTATTTGGGATGCCTTCCAGGTTTGATCATTGACACTTTCGGATGAATATACTTATATTCCCCCATTTTTTGTTTTGTTTCGTTATTTATTTTTCAATTCTTACATTTATTGTTATTACAATACCATTTATTTATTGCTTGCAGGGGACTGGGGGTGATGGTTGGGAAGGGGCAGACACAGACACCTGGATAGCAAGTTGATGTTTTGTGCCGTTCTGCCTTTGTTTTAGCCGAGGGCCGCTCTCCCGATTAGATCCCCACCAGCCCTCTGTAGTGTCTGTGTAGGTGTGCGTACATATAATTATTATTTGTACTTTATAATTATTTTCTCTTAGCATTTTACTATTATGTATGTGTATATTTTAAATTAGTGTAGATTATTACTCTGGGGCATGAATGTTTGTATGTATGTGTATGTATGTGTATATATGCATATGTATATAGGTATGGGTGTGTGTGTGTGTGTATATGTATATATATATTTTTTTAATATATACTTTTATATGTATTTTTTGGGGGTGTATGTGTGTGTATGTATGTATGTGTGTGTATGTGTGTATGTATATGTGTATGTGTGTGTATGTATGTATATATATATGTATGTGTATGTATATGTGTATATATATATATATAACCTTTTTATTTATTTATTTTCTGACTGGGGGGTACGTTTAATTTAGAAAAATTCTTGTTTCCGATCTAACCCACAATATGTAAATGTACTGCTGTCTATGTCGGTTGCGGATGGTTCATGTTTAGACCGGCATTGCTTAGCAATATAATCTTGTGATGCTATATCTTGCTTATCTCAGGGATTGACCCAAGATGACGCTTAAGTGCGCAATATGTTTAAGTTGCAACCTATTCTCTTTACGTTTATTAGATGCTAATTGAACACTTATTCGCGGGAGCCTCCTCAGTTCATATGTTAGTAGAAGTTCTAGGATAGTGAGAGGTGAACGTATAGTTGGGATTTTATTTTTGTTTTACCTCTTGTTCGAGGTCGCGCCGTGCTTTTTTGGCATCGGCCAGACAATGTGTTTATTATTTTTATTTTTATATTTTTTTCTCTCCTATTTGTGTATGCCTGTTAAAGGTGGGCTGATCGGGGGGGTAAATAGTGGGGAAAGTAGGGGAACAGGGTGGGAAGTAAAGGTGCTTGCAGGGGGGGAGGGGCTGGCTGGATACTGCTCGGGTGTAGCTGCTACATATGCTGATCGTGATGGTTTGGTGCGCTTTCTTACCTTTTTATTGAGTTACATGTTATGCAGGCCACCATAGGAACTACAAATGAGAGGGGGGCGGGGCTCACATTCACTTCCTGGAATGTCAAGGGTTTAAACGAACCAATTAAGAGAGGCAAGGTCCTAGCCCACTTGAAAGCACTCTCGTCTGATATTATATTTTTGCAAGAAACCCATCTGAAAAATAATTCTCATAGCAGACTTAAATGTAGGTGGGTGGGGCAAGTGTATCACTCTAACTTCTCTGCCAAAACGAGAGGCACAGCGATTCTGGTACGGAAAGGAATTCCCTTTCTACATAAAACCACTATTGTGGATAAAGAGGGTCGTTATGTGATCGTAATAGGAGAGATCCACTCTACTTCTGTAACTCTACTAAATATCTATGGGCCAAACATTGATAACCCCTCTTTTTTCAAAAGAGTCCTTGCCCTGATTCCAGATATCTCCCATACTAACCTGATCATTGGAGGGGACCTTAACTGTGTGCTAGACCAATATTTGGACAGATCCTCTACCCGGCGAACCCCCACCTCCTATTCAAGTGAATTCTTGAATACCTACATAAAGAATTCTAACTTATTTGATATATGGAGGATCACTAACCCTACGGGTAGGGAATACTCCTTTTACTCTCATGTTCACAATGTTTATACTCGAATTGACTACTTTTTGGTTGATGCTAAACTACTCCCCTATACCTGTAATGTGAAGTATCATGATATTATAATCTCGGACCACAGTCCACTCACCTTCTCCCTGAGATTGGGTGACATCGTACCAAACGAGAGGGTCTGGAGGTTAAATCCTCAGCTCCTCACAGAACCAACATTCTGTGAACATCTTAAAGACCAAATTACATTTTTCTTTGATACCAACGACAACACAGAGACTTCCCCAACATTACTGTGGGAAACACTTAAGGCTTATTTGAGAGGCTGTATCATCTCCTATCAGACTGCCAGGAGTAGGCAAAACAGGGGAAAATTGGTAGAACTGGAGGGACAAATTCACTTACTGGATAGGGAGAATGCTAGACATCCATCTATGGAGAAACATAAAAAAAATTACCTCTTTAAAATTTGAATATAATCAGATTCTCTCAGCTAAAATTGCTAAATCTTTTCTCTACGCCAAGCAAAAATATTTTGAGTTTGGTGACAAACCACACAAATTACTCGCCAGACAACTTCGAAAAAATGTGAGTGACCGAATGATTCACAAAGTTAAATCTGCATCTGGGGAATTACTCTCTTCCCCCAAAGACATCAATGACAGATTCCGTCAGTTTTATGAGACTCTATATACATCTAAAGCAGATCCTAACCCCTTAATTATGCAAAACTTTTTGGAGGACTGTAATCTTCCTGCCCTGAACCAGGAAGATTCTAACTTCCTGAATAAGGAAATATCTCTTGAAGAAATTCGAGAAACAATTAAAACTCTAAAGAGTGGCAAGACCCCGGGCCCAGATGGATACCCTGGTGAATTCTATAAAACATTCAGCAACATGCTCTCTCCCTACCTGCACAAAATGTTGGTTCAGGCCAAGGAGGATGGAGCTCTCCCATCTACTTTGGATGAAGCATTCATTACAGTTATACATAAGAAGGGTAAAGATCCGGAAGAGGTAGGGTCATACAGACCAATATCCCTCCTTAATACAGACCAAAAGATTTTAGCAAAAACCCTGGCTAACAGGCTTAGCACTTTAATTGGCAAATTGGTCCATTCGGACCAGACCGGCTTTATCCCGAACAGAAACTCATTCTTCAATCTCAGGCGCCTCTTCAACATTATGTATTCTCAGAGGTTACCAAACGTGGACCTTGCCGTTATATCTCTTGACGCCGAGAAGGCTTTTGACCAAGTTGAGTGGTCCTATCTATTCAAAGTCCTACAGAAATGTAATATTGGAGATGGGTTCATAAATTGGATCCAGCTTTTATATAGGAACCCCTGTGCGAGAATACTCACTAACCAATCATTGTCGCCCCGATTTAACCTCTACAGAGGGACAAGGCAGGGTTGTGCGCTGTCGCCTATGCTCTTCGCCCTAATCATTGAACCTCTCGCTCAGGCGATTAGATCCGATGCAGCAATACACGGCTATAATACTAAAGATACTCTAAATAAGATTTCCCTATACGCAGATGACATTCTCCTCTATGTAACAGAACCCCAAGCTAGTATTCCAGCTATTCTTGATGTGATTAATTTGTTTGGTACCTTCTCGGGATACAGAATAAATTGGAACAAGAGTGAATTAATGCCCATACGGTTACAAAACACCTCCTGGCTAGAACATCTTCCAGTTAGGTAAATTTTTCTGAAGATAACTTATCTAGGAATTGTAGCTACCAAACAATACTCCTTACTATTTAAAGAGAATTTCCCCTCTCTGATGCAAAAACTCAAGACAAACATACAATTTTGGAGAACTCTCCCAATTTCTCTGCTCGGAAGAATTAATGCCATTAAAATGGTCTTCCTCCCACAACTGCTCTACCTATACCAGAACATCCCAGTATTCATACCTAAATCCTTTCATAAACAACTGGACTCAATTATCAATCCTTTCATCTGGGATTATAAAACACACAGGATAGGTAAAAAACACCTCTGCAAATCCAAAATGGAAGGAGGATTGTCTCTCCCAAATTTTATATTTTATTACTATAACCTCCGCGCTGTTACGTTTTTGCTGGATGACGCACGTCCGTCACCCAGCTGGCTTAGTATGGAGCGGGAGGAGTGTCACCCCTTCTCTATTGGTGCTGTGATTTTGTCGCCTGTCAATCTGGAGAGGTCACTTTATCGTAATAATCCTATTATACATAGCACAGTCCGAATCTGGAAGCAAATTAAAACCCACTTTGAGCTTAGACCAATGTCATTCATGCTCCCTGTTGCCAGGAACCCCTCCTTTGCCCCCTCTAACCTTGATAACACCTTTGAGCAATGGGGAGAGTTGGGGATAAGTACCATAGGGGATTTATATATAGAAGGGACCTTTGCTTCCTTTGAGTTGCTGAGGGAAACTTATAATCTTCCCAGAAGTAACTTTTTCAGATACCTACAAATCAGAGACTATGTTAGAAAACACCTCCCAACATTTGGGAACGCTAAGCCTTCCATGTTTGACGGATGCATAAAAACATCCCCCACCTCAGACAAACTGATATCTCGTTTATATGATGCTTTTCAATCGTTTAGCACACCTTCTACAGATGCCATTAAGGCAAAATGGGAGGAAGAACTAGGGACTGACATTTCGGTGGCAGACTGGGAAGATAGCTTGGAGTATATCCACACCTGCTCCATTAACTCCAGACATCGTCTCATACAATTCAAGGTATTACACAGATTACACTATTCCAAAACCAAACTGCATAGGATATTTCCTGATACATCCCCTATGTGTGATAAATGTCAGGCTGCACAGGGTACACTACTCCACTGCTTTGCCCTATGCTCTAGCTTGTATGGTTACTGGTGTGGAATTTTTAGGATCCTCTCTGAAGTTCTGGAGACTTCAATTGATCCAGACCCGCTTCTGATAATCCTGGGAGTGTCTGATTCCCTAAACGGATTAACCAACCCTCAAAAACAACTCATCTCTTACAGTCTCATTACGGCAAAAAAACTAATCTTGTTGTTTTGGAAAAAGAAGGAAGCGCCCACTACCAAATTATGGCTCAGCGAATTGGCAAACACTGTACACTTAGAAAGGATTAGATATATTCTGAACAATAAATTATCAACATTTGATCAAATCTGGCAGCCTTTCCTCTCTTACTTGGACCATTCGGCGCTGTGAATTTGTACTTTTTAACGCACTCTCAATAGTAATATTTTAATCCACCTTTGGGCAGCATGTGCTGGCACCGCCACCCGAGCAGTCGGGAGGGGAACTAGGGGAAGGGATAAAGGGGGGGAAGAAGTGGGGGAGGGATAAAGGGGGGGAATAAGTGGGGGGTGACACCTACCCTCTTTCTTTCTACCTGTCCTTGTTCTGTATGTCTTGTTTTGTAATATTTGTTTTGTACCCAGAACTCTGGGTCTTTTTGTTTCTGTCTGCTCTTTTATGTTTAGATAAAAATTGTATACCTGCCTTTTATACCTATACACCATTCCTGTGTGTGTTCAATAAAAAAAATATTTGAACGTAAAACACAATAGAAAACAACCTCCCTAAATATGGTTCCCAATCAGAGACAACGACAAACACCTGCCTCTGATTGAGAACCATATCAGGCCAAACGAAAAAACCCAACATAGAAAAACAAACATAGATAACCCACCCAACTCACGCCCTGACCATACTAAAACAAAGAAATAACAAAATAACTAAGGTCAGAACGTGACAGCTAACTTATTCCTTGCCACCCACTCTGAAACTAACTGCAGCTCTTTGTTGAGTGTTGCAGTCATTTCAGTCGCTGTAGTAGCTGACGTGTATAGTGTTAGAGTATAGAGTCATCCGCATACATAGAAACTCTGGCTTTACTCAAAGTCAGTGGCATGTCGTTAGTAAAAATTGAAAAAAGCAAGGGGCCTAAACAGCTACCCTGGGGAATTCCTGATTCTAATTGGATTATATTTTATAGGCTTCCATTAATGAACACTCTCTGTGTTCTGTTAGACAAGTAATTCTTTATCCACATTATAGCAAGGGGTGTAAAGTCATAACACATAAGTTTTTCCAGCAGCAGACTATGATCAATAATGTCAAAAGCTGCACTGAAGTCTAACAAGACAGCCACCACAATCATTTTATCATCAATTTCTCTCAGCCAATCATCAGTCATCAGTCATCAGTCAAGTGCTGTGCTTGTTGAGTGTCCTTCTCTATAAGCATTCTGAAATTCTGTTGTCAATTTGTTTACTGTAAAATAGCATTGTATCTGGTCAAACATATATTTTTTTCAGAAGTTTACTAAGGGTTGATTGGTCAGCTATTTGAGCCAGTAAAGGGGGCTTTACTATTCTTGGGTAGCGGAATTGACTTTAGCTTCCCTCCAGGCCTGAGGGCACATGCTCTCTAGTAGGCTTAAATTGAAGATGTGGCAAATAGGAGTGGCATTATCGTCTGCTATTATCCTCAGTCATTTTCCATCTAGATTGTCAGACCCCGGTGGCTTGTCATTGTTGATAGACAACAATATTATTTTCACCTCTTACACACTGACTTTACGGAATTCAAAAGTACAATTCTTGTCTTTCATAATTTGGTCCGATATACTTGGATGTGTAGTGTCAGCGTTTGTTGCTGGCATGTCATCGCTAAGTTTGCTTATGTTGCCAATGAAAAAGTAATTAAAGTAGTTTGCAATATGAGTGGGCTTTGTGATGAATGAGCCATCTGATTCAATAAATGAAGGAGCCGAGTTGGCTTTTTTTCCCAAAATGTCATTTAAGGTGCCCCAAAGCTTTTTACTATCATTCTTTATATAATGTATCTTTGTTTCATAGTGTAGTTTCTTTTTATTTAGTTTAGTCACATTATTTCTTAATTTGCAGTACATTTGCCAATCAGTTGGGCTGCCAGACTTAATTGCCATACCTTTTGCCTCATTGCTCTCAACCATACAATTTTTCAATTCCTCATCAATCCAAGGGGATTTAACAGTTTTTACAGTCATTTTCTTAATGGGTGCGTGCTTATTAGTAACTGGAATAAGTAGTTTCATAAATGCATCAAGTGCAGCATCTGGTTGCTCCTCATTACACACCACAGACCAGCAAATATTCTTTACATCAACATAGGAATCACTACAAACTTCTTGTATGACCTCTTATACACTATATTAGGCCCAGCCTTTGGAACTTTGGTTTTTAATATGGCTATTATATTGTGATCACTACATCCTATGGATTTGGATACTGCTTTAAAGCAAACATCTGCAGCATTAGTAAAAATGTGATCAATACATGTTGATGATTTCATTCCTGTGCTGTTTGTAACTACCCTGGTAGGTTGACTGACAACCTGATCCAGGTTGCAGGCATTGGTTACAGTTTGAAGTTTTTTCCTGAGTGGGCAGCTTGATGATAGCCAGACAATATTTAAATCACACAGAAAATACACTTCTCTGTTGATATCACATACATTATCAAGCATTTCACACATATTATCCAGATACTGACTGTTAGCACTTGGTGGTCTATAGCAGCTTCCCACAAGAATGGGCTTAAGGTGAGGTAGATGAACCTGTAGCCATATTACTTCAACATTATTTAACATTAGATCGTCTCTAAGCTTTACAGGAATGTGGTTCTGAATATAGACCGCAACACCGCCTCCGTTGGCATTTTTGTATTTTCGGTAGATGTTATAGCCATGTATTGCTACCACTGTATCATCAAAATTATTATCTAAGTGAGTTTCAGAGATAGTCAGAATATGAATGTCATCTGTTTACATGCAAGTTATTGACTTCATGGACCTTGTTTCTTAGGCTACATATGTTAATATGGGCTATTTTTAGCCCTTTTCTGGGTTGCTTGATTGATAAGCTTCCCAGTAAAGCATTAAAAACAGAGGTAGACTTACTCGTGTTATTTACATTGGAATTGATAGTGCAGGGTGAGCTGCATAAAGGGGTCTTCCTACTATTGCACACCGCCTCAGTGCTAACAGTGTAACTCTGGTGTATAGGCTCATGATTCCTGCTTACAATAGCTGTAGGGTAAACAGATGTATTCGGTGCAATTAGGGGTACATAAATTAAATTACTTACATTGTGTTTACCAATGCCCTTAAGATCATGTACATTTGATGCAGCATTATGACGACTCATTGTCGCAATGGTAGGGATTAACTGAGCTGGTCTTGGATCATTTACCAGTCATTGTTTCAATGCAGCCTTGAAATGGGTGGACAGAGTCCAGGAACCAAGATGATTTTGATGGACTCCCTCATTCCTGTAGAGTATCTTCTGTTTCCAGAAGGTGTCAAAGTTATCAATAAAAGTGACTCCAGCAAAGCTACAGTAGTCTTTTAGCCAGATGTGTAATTCCAGCAGTCTGCTGAATCTTTCACACCTGCGGCCCAATGATGGTACTGGACCTGAAATTATTGGCTGTTCTTTGGAGTCTTTTAATGCTAAAATCAGTTCTTTAAAATCCATTTTCAAATGTTTCGAGCTAGCCCTCCTGATGTCGTTTGACCCCACATGGACTACGATAGTGTCAGCTCCCGGCATCTGTGGTAGAACAGTCGGAAGCAGCCTTGTTATGTCCTGTACCCATGCTCCTGGGTAGCACAGAGTTTTTGCCTTGGGGACCGAGATGTTTCTCACCATAGAGCTGCCTATGATGACAGCTGATGATGTTGAATGGCCCGGTCTCTCAGGCAGCCTCACGGTCTGGTGAGGCTGGGAGCTCCGAGGATCTGCCACCGGAGAGGGAGACAGAGCTGAGGACAAAGACGCAGGTACCTCCAGATCCGATCTTGATTGGGAATCCACCCCGGATGAAGGCGCCGGAACCTCTGGATCCAGGGCGGCAAAGCAGTTTCTGGTCTGTGTCAGTTCCGGGCTCAAAATCTCCATGGAGACCCCCATTGCCAGAGGATGCCTTCTTCGACTTCCACGGCGAGTGACGTACCTCCATGGCTGGTTGGTTGGGTTGGGTTGAGCTCCGTTCTCCAGGGAAGGGGGAGACCCCTTCGGGGATGGAACCCTGCCTCTCACCGGTCAGTTGGCTGTGGAGAGCCGACACGGCCGCAAAACTTCCATCAGACCAGAGCAGCGTTCTACTTGCTTGCTAAGAGTAGCTACTTCGCTCCTGTAGTCCTCCGCAAGCATGCAGTTGCTACATTGAAAGTCAATGCGGTCCACATTGTCCTGGACCAAAGCAAAGTAAACGCAGCTCCTGCAAGGTTGGAAACGTTCAATAGCGGCCTCCATTTGAGTCCACCGAGCCAACTAGGCTAGCTGGGCTTTCGCGTCTCTCCCCCTATACGGAATCTGGCAGGATCCCAGGAAAGATAGCAGCGCTTACAGCAATTTAGCCCAACAGAGCTGCAGGATTCAAAATAAAAGTATATAAAAACACTGTCAGCTTTTAAACCGAGGTTTTTAGTTCAGGTTTCAGCGTTCGACAGGTTTCAGTTTCGGCGTTCGACAGCGTTCAACAACATCAAACATACGTTGCACTCTGACGACGTCAGTTTGTCTACCTCAATGACATCCAAATCTATTCCCGGTCAGCTCAAGAGCACGTCCTCCATGCCCGACAGGTCCTCCAGCGTCTCCTGGAGTACCAGCTTTTCATGAAGGCGGAGAAATGTGAGTTCCATCGCTTCACCATCTCCTTCCTAGGATACGTTATCGCTGCAGGGAATATTCAGATGGACCCTGACAAGGTGAGAGTGGTGGTGGGTTGGCCTCAACCCACATCTAGAGTGCAGCTGCAACGTTTCCTGGGGCTTGCCAATTTCTACCGTTGTTTCGTCCGGGCTTACAGCACACCTAGTCTTCCCAGTTCGGACCTTTCTGCCTGTCCTGACCCTGATCCTGCTTGCCGTCCTGTATCTGCCTGACTCTGATTTGGATTACAACCGTTTTCCTGCTTTGACTTACCTTTTGCCTGCCCCTTGAATTATAATACACTCTGAGACTCTTACTAACTGCCTCCTGTGTCTGCATCTGGGTCTTAGCCGTGATAGTATTCATGGTAGAAACCACATTCATCTAGAAGTGTTTAGAAACATATTTGATTCTCAATTACAATAAAAGTGACTCCAAAATGACACAATACATTATTTATCATGTATTTCTATTGGGCACAAAATTATCTGAAACACAATCAAACAAACAGAAAATCCATCCAACAAGTTTGAACACAGTAAAATCACCAGCGTTAAATTCACTGTGTCAAAAGTGATGGACTCCCATAGAGTTGTTTTAGCAACTGGCAGTGCCAAATGACCCCTAGCGTCAGTGCTGATAACTGGTGTTAATTGCTAAGGTGTAAAATGTTACTCTATTAGTGTAGACTTTTACTCAGTAAGTGTAAACATCATCACCACCCCGCCCATAAATTCAGTTTCTGTGTTCAAATTTCCTCTTTTCTCGTACACCATTGTTGGATCAACAAAATCCTAATTTGTTCCATGCAAAGGTGAGTTTTAAACAATTATTTCACTGATATTATTTAGCAATGTTAATGTAAATACTTTATACATGGTTGTCAGACTGCAGTGTAACATAAAAAGTCTAGAAGTTTTGATTGTGTGTGTGTGCAGCTAATGTTAGAGTTACTTGCGTTGTTTCACTTTTTGCAAGTCTTTCCTAGATAGCTAGCATGCTAGCTAACTAGCTCGCCCCTGTCCTGTGCAGTTAGTCTGCTCTACCTGGCGGTTCCATGGGCGCGTGTCTCATTTCAGCACTGAGCTTTTTTCGCTTTATACTAGTTTGTTCTCTTTATTTCAGCTGCTTACTATATATTGAGGACTAATCTGATTAAGGTGAGTTGTTTATTTATCCAAATTATAACTGCATTTTTGACTTGTGGGTGATGCTTATAGATACATATTGTAGCCATTGCATCGACAGCTATCTAGTCTAGCTAACTGCGTTTCGCACTCGCTTTATCACCAGTTGATTTTGGCGGGCTTGTAAGACTGCTCCTAGAACATGACAACATAATATAGTGACTAGCTGGAATTATGAGTGTATTTTACTGGACTAATTAGGCCGTCAATATTTCGGGACAGTGAATGTGAGTTCAATAGTATGTTTGCTGTAGTTTGGGACCTGCTTCAAGTAATATCAAACAAGTTGTGGTCATGATCCAATAATTTCATAATATACTTTGAAATTAGCATTGCAGGAGTATTGGTGAAAATGTTTGTAGTCATCCTTATATAATGTGTCATGATCGAAATACAAAATGTAATGCTTTTTCATCCGTTTTGGCCTTATTTCGTACCATTAACTGCTTTCAGACCTAGTCATGCTGATCAGGGTGAAATTCAATGGCGAACAAAAATATGTCAAGATCATTGACCTGACACTTGAAGACCTTTTGATTGGAGGTAAACTTTGAATTTGTGATTGGAAATAAATGTACTGTTTTCATACCAGTCAGTCTAATTACTCTTACCATTACGATTGCAATTCTAATTGTAGGTTGTTTTTTAATGTTTGTCACAGCTTTCCTGAAATTTGAGATCCCACTTACTAGTTTATCAGAGGCAAAGCTGTATGATGGGTCTGGAACTGAAGTTGATGGGGATGTGTTTGAGGAGGTGGTGACACGGCCAAATCTTGGTGTTTTCAAGCTCACACTGAACAATGATGCTAAAGGTATGTGCTGGTTTTCAAGTCTTGGTTACTTGTGGCATCACTTTCAATATAACCATACATTTGACATGCCTGTATTGTCATCTTTGTTTATTTCAGAATCTTCCCTGATGAGTCCTGTCTTTGCCAGTTCTGTGGTGGTTGGTTCAGACCATGAGTCAGTTGATGATACAATAATTTTGAGCGAGGATGGAAGCCCTCCACAAAAGCGTCAAAGATCTGATGACGAAGCAAAGAATTTACATTTGTAATTCATTCTTCAATTCAATGGATTTTTCACTGCTGTTTTTTTTACAACTAATAGAGAGCATACTGAAGAAAAAGCCTGGTGGAGAGGTTATCATCAAGGAGTACTTCAAAACTAAAAGCCTGACTGACTGCACCAGACGAAAGATGGTCAACATTCTTGTTTCGGCGATGACAGCGACTCATGGGTAAGTTTAAAGGAAAGATTCATAATGAAAATTGTTGAGCATTACTTGCTCCCATATCTGCTGAATGTTAAAAATGACTTCTGTATCAGTATCTCAGTCGCATAATTGGATAGGCTACTGCTGACCATCCACTGCTATTGGTAGAAGATTTATCTTGTATCAAACTCGATGTGATTCAAAAAATCACTCCTGATATTTAGCTGACTGGGGACCAATGCTGCTTGTGGAGATTCTGATTGCCGCCTAAACATAACATTATATTCTTGTCAGGACATCACCACGGCGCAGTGTGAGAGAACGTTTGCACAAGGCATCGTCTCCTTGTTCCCATACCTGAAGGATCCCTACACCGCAAATGGATATGTAAGTATACATTACAACTGATAAAGGGCATCTGCGTTTAATTCGTCTGGTATGGTATCTGAGCAAATGGGACTTGGTTATTTGGTCTTTCAAGATTAGTAACTATGTCCATTTTCTTAAGGAACATTATTACGACCCTAATAGTGGAGAAGGGTAGCTCTCGTATAGAATCAAAACCATTCAGAGGAATTTGGCTTCATCAGAGAAACGGCCGACTCAACTATACTCTGGAGGGCCAACTGCTGAAAGGGAGTCCAGTCCATCCACTTTGGCTACCCTGAGTTAAGACCAGTGCCGAGAGGCCATTTCTCTTATGAATATTCTTCTGATGAAGAAACAGTCAAAAAGAAGATGAAATTGACCTTTGAGTACAGGAAGAAGTTGACCCACGACCTGAGGAAATGCTCCACCATCCTAACCGAATTCCCACGCTTTCTTGATGTGAAGGGCTTGGTAAGACTTTTTTTTAAACAGTTTTAAGTTGTATAAATTGTGTTTAATCTCTAGATTAAATCTCTAGACACGGGCCCCGTGTGGCTCAATTGGTAGAGCATGGCGCTTGCAACGCCAGGGTTGTGGGTTCGATTCCCACGGGGGGCCAGTACAAAAAAAAAAGTATGAATGTATGTACTTGTAAGTCGCTCTGGATAAGAGCGTCTGCTAAATGACTTAAATGTAAATGTAAATGTAGATGCCATTTCAGGTTGGCCAGTAATAGTAGTTCAATGAATGTGTAGGCTGGTGATTTACTCAAACTCTGTTTTGGAGGTTAAAGTGGAATGTTTTTGTCTTATTTTATTCAGATTGAACAGGATTTTGTGCTGCTGTTTGGAGAGGGGGCCAACTACATTCAAGCAAAAGATCATCATGCTAAGCAAGACCCTAAGCAAGGCGACTCAGGGACCTGAACTTCAGGAGCTGATCCAGATGGCAGAATGTGCAGTTGATGAAGGAGCTGACACGAATGCTGATGTTAAGATGATCATAATTTATAATTTATATTTCAAATAACTCTGAAATGTTAATGTCACTGAAGGAATTTACCATTTTAATCAGGATCTCTTTGTTTAGGATGGGACAGTGACCTATCCTCCATCCTTCTCCTGCTCCATTTGACTCCTCCTTCATCACAAGGCCGCAAAAGACCAGGCAAGATGTCTGCATCCCAAGCTGAACAGCATCTTGTGATATTCCAAAGGTTTGTATTGGCATTCTTATTCATGGACAGTGCTGCAGCCGTTATGATGAACTAATGATGGTGTTAGTTTTTGTCGTCTTTAGGCAGGAACCAGTATCCAGGAGCACCTTGATGCGATTGACCAGAGCCACCAACCATATCTTCTTGCAGTCGGGACCAGGAAGAGCAGCATCCATGCTTACTTCATCATCCTGGACAAGCAAGCCTAGCTGTGCAAGTCAATGAGAGCTCTTGGTGCCTTCGATGAGCTTTTCAAGACTCACTTTGTTTTTGGTACTGCTTACAATACAATGCTGCGCAACATGTACACCTTCATACAAACAACTGTGTACAACATAGACATTGGGAAGGTTAAGGAGACTCCAAGGGTTGCTGAGCTCAGAGCTTTTTTAAATGGTGTTAACTTTGATTTGGAAGATGGACTATATATGAAGAGACATCCTCTCTTTTCTAAAGAGAAAAATGCGTTGCAAATTCAACTCTTTTATGATGACTTTGAGACCGCTAATCCATTGGGATCAAAAAAGGATATTCACAAGTTGGGAGGTATATACTTTACTTTGAGAAATTTTACCCCAAAGTTTAATTCAATTTTGGTAAGTATTAACTTATGTGCACTCTTCCATACCCAGGACCTTAAAACCTATGGATTTGATTCCATTCTTGAGCCAATAGTAAGTGATTTGAAAGTGCTTGAGACTGAGGGTATTGAAGTTCCCTTCTTCAGTGGTCGTATACATGGCAGTATTGTCCAAGTAACTGGAGATAATCTTGGTATACATTGCCTGTTTGGTTTTGTGGAATCATTTAGTGCTCGTTATTGTTGCCGTTATTGCCACACTGGGAAATGCACTCAGACCATTGTCAAACTATTCAGTCAAACTCAACACTACCTCATGTGTACGGTGTGAAGCATGCCTGCTTATTGAACTCTCTGCAGTACTTCAATACTACAGACACTTTTTCTGTTGATATAATGCATGACATTTTAGAAGGAGTTGCACAACTTGAGGTAAAACGTGTGTTACAGTATATACAAGCCAACTTTGTGACTGCTAAAGATGTGTACGGTAGAGTTCATTCATTTAACTATGGCTACACAGAGAGGAGGAATCATCCACCTGCACTCAAATTGGATGATGGGAGCAATGATTTGTGTCTAAATGCTATTCAGTCTTGGTGTCTTCTCTGTAATTTGACATTGATATTTGGTGATCTGGTACAGAAAGATGATAAATACTGGCAGCTGCTTTGGTTACTACTACAAATTGTAAATATTGTGTTTTCTCCTATACTAACAGAGGGCATGACTATCTATCTGACGCACTTAATTGCTGAACATCATAGGCTTTTCATGTATTTGTTTCCTGATAGAAATATTTTACCGAAACACCACTTCATGATACATTATCCTTGTTGTATAAGGAATATTGGGCCAATTCTTCATTCGTGGTGTATGCGCTACGAGGCAAAACATAATTTCTTTAAAAAGCAACTGAAGAGTTTTAAGAATGTCACTATGACCTTAACCAAGAAACACCAAAATGACATGGCATATAATTGGGAAATGTTCAGCCAGGATAGACTAGCTATAGGTCCAGGAAAGATGTCAAGGCTCAATGAGCTGAAAGAAAGCCATGAGATTGCTGCCAAGCTGAATGTCTCAGTGCACACAAATGTTTTGTCAGTTAAATGGGTAAAGCACCATGGTACAGAATATCATCTTGATTTGGTCATATGTGGTGAAGTAGTCATTGAAATGCCAGTATTTTACATAATTAAGGCTATTGTTCTGAAAGAGGAAAATGTTTTTTTGGTTGGGTCAGCTCTTGAAACCTTATGTTTTGATGATCATTTGCATGCATTTAAAGTTGTTTTGAAGCAAAGTCCACCATGCAAGGTATTTCATGTAAATGATATCATGTACCACAAACCTTTTGATTTGCTCATGTCATATGGAGCAAGGGATTCTTTTGACTACATTCTACTCTTACTTGATAACAGTTTAAGCCAGGGCTGGGACTTATGGTTTGGTCATAATAAACATATTTGAATGTTGAAACAGCTTTGCTTGAGTTTATTGTGAAATTCCAAGTGCTTTTTCAAAATATAATTTCTATTTACATGGGGGAAGAGTAAATAAATTAACACTGTATAGAGTAAACACATTTTTACTCTAAAAGGAGTCACCCTAGATCAACTATAGTGAGAGTCACTATAACACTCAGTGTTGATTACCTCTGTGTTAAATTTTATCAACACTGGCCAGTGTAGTGCAGTGTTAACTTTTTGCACTCCTCAGTGTTAAATCAACACTAGAAATGTAACACTTTGATCAGTGTACTTTTTACTCTGTGTAGAGTGGGGCCATATGTACTTGCCGACAGTGTTACATTTAACACAAAGTGTTGATTTAACACTTTCAAATTTACTGTGTAGAGTCACAAACTTGATGTAATCATTGTGTGCTAGGAATATGGGACCAAACACTAAACTTTTGACCACTTTAATACACAAGTGAATTTGTCCCAATACTTTTGGTCCCCTAAAATGTGGGGACTATGTACAAAAAGTGTTGTAATTTCTAAACGGTTCACCCGATATGGATGAAAATGGAGAGTCTTAACTTTAACCTCATAGTCCTTGTATAATTTCAAATCCAAAGTGCTGGAGTACAGAGGCAAAACAACAAAAAATGTGTCACTGTCCCAATACTTTTGGAGCTCACTGTATATCTGCTCTTTTGCAAGCAGTATATTTGTTGAAGGATGAAGGTGAATTAGGGGTTAAATAAGCAGTTGGAGCTGCAGATCTCCTTTCAAAGTCCTTGAGAGTTTTTACACAACAATCATGGCTGTGCATGCATCATTAATTAAGTATACCCAAGTGCACTTGTTGCTCTTTAAAATAGGCTTGTCATGTTTACATTGGTCAGTTATTGATGAATAATTCTGTGTATCATAACAATAATTTGTAAAGTAGGAGGTAATTGATAACCCCCTTCTCATCTTAGTGCATGGATCTAAAAGTGTGTGTGAAACTTCCCTCAAGAGGTAGCCTAGCGCATTTTAGGGGTAGATCTCCAACTTGGTACTATATAAGTGCAGCAAGTCATGTGCCTATACAGGATTAAAGGGATAGTTCACTCAATATTGAAACATTATCAGATGTTTCCATACTTTATATTCAACCACTTCAAAGCAGTAAAAACATCTGACCTGGTCCCATTAGTGGGCTTTTATTGTCAGTGTCTATGTTCAGTAGTAAGGCTTTTGCTGTGTCATGTTGGGGTCACATGACCTGGAGGTATGCCTCACTGAGCACCTCTCCCAGGCTAGCGGTGGAACAACATCTCAGTTTACATCTAAATATACACCCCTGGCAGGAACACAAACGAAGGATGACTTGGCAAAAAGTGTCTGTAATCGTTCTGCTTCACAATCCACTCAGAGCAGATTATTGTAACAAGTGAGAGTATGGTCTCTTTACGTCTTATATTTGAAACAGGTTTGAACAATATATTAATTATCAAACAATGATGTGTAACCTATTTTTCCCAATTTACTTCATTTACCTTCTCATTGTAATACCACAATTGTTGGTAAAACAAGGAACAGGGTCATCTACTCCACGACCAGCTGGCTCTACTGGGTACGGCCATGAAGAAAATCCTCCGCGTTCTCCACCGCCTCGACACCACCAGCGAGGTTCTCCATACTAGAGGTCGACCGATTATGATTTTTCAACACCGATTATTGGAGGACCAAAAAAAGCCGATAACGATTAATCGGCCGATTTTTATATACACTGCTCAAAAAAATAAAGGGAACACTAAAATAACACATCCTAGTTCTGAATGAATGAAATATTCTTATTAAATACTTTTTTCTTTACATAGTTGAATGTGCTGACAACAAAATCACACAAAAATTATCAATGGAAATCAAATTTATCAACCCATGGAGGTCTGGATTTGGAGTCACACTCAAAATTAAAGTGGAAAACCACACTACAGGTTGATCCAACTTTGATGTAATGTCCTTAAAACAAGTCAAAATGAGGCTCAGTAGTGTGTGTGTGGCCTCCACGTGCCTGTATGACCTCCCTACAACGCCTGGGCATGCTCCTGATGAGGTGGCGGATGGTCTCCTGAGGGATCTCCTCCCAGACCTGGACTAAAGCATCCGCCAACTCCTGGACAGTCTGTGGTGCAACGTGGCGTTGGTGGATGGAGCGAGACATGATGTCCCAGATGTGCTCAATTGGATTCAGGTCTGGGGAACGGGCGGGCCAGTCCATAGCATCAATGCCTTCCTCTTGCAGGAACTGCTGACACACTCCAGCCACATCAGGTCTAGCATTGTCTTGCATTAGGAGGAACCCAGGGCCAACTGCACCAGCATATGGTCTCACAAGGGGTCTGAGGATCTCATCTCGGTACCTAATGGCAGTCAGGCTACCTCTGGCGAGCACATGGAGGGCTGTGCGGCCCCCCAAAGAAATGCCACCCCACACCATGACTGACCCACCGCCAAACCGGTCATGCTGGAGGATGTTGCAGGCAGCAGAACGTTCTCCACGGCGTCTCCAGACTCTGTCACGTCTGTCACATGTGCTCATGTGCTCAGTGTGAACCTGCTTTCATCTGTGAAGAGCATAGGGCGCCAGTGGCAAATTTGCCAGTCTTGGTGTTCTCTGGCAAATGCCAAACGTCCTGCACGGTGTTGGGCTGTAAGCACAACCCCCACCTGTGGACGTCGGGCCCTCATACCACCCTCATGGAGTCTGTTTCTGACCGTTTGAGCAGACACATGCACATTTGTGGCCTGCTGGAGGTCATTTTGCAGGGCTCTGGCAGTGCTCCTCCTTGCACAAAGGCGGAGGTAGCGGTCCTGCTGCTGGGTTGTTGCCCTCCTACGGCCTCCTCCACGTCTCCTGATGTACTGGCCTGTCTCCTGGTAGCGCCTCCATGCTCTGGACACTACGCTGACAGACACAGCAAACCTTCTTGCCACAGCTCGCATTGATGTGCCATCCTGGATGAGCTGCACTACCTGAGCCACTTGTGTGGGTTGTAGACTCCGTCTCATGCTACCACTAGAGTGAAAGCACCGCCAGCATTCAAAAGTGACCAAAACATCAGCCAGGAAGCATAGGAACTGAGAAGTGGTCTGTGGTCACCACCTGCAGAACCACTCCTTTATTGGGGGTGTCTTGCTAATTGCCTATAATTTCCACCTGTTGTCTATTCCATTTGCACAACAGCATGTGAAATGTATTGTCAATCAGTGTTGCTTCCTAAGTGGACAGTTTGATTTCACAGAAGTGTGATTGACTTGGAGTTACATTGTGTTGTTTAAGTGTTCCCTTTATTTTTTTGAGCAGTGTGTGTATATATATATATATATATATATATTTGTTATAATGACAATTACAACAATACTGAATGAACAATGAACACTTTTATTTTAACTTAATATAATACATCAATAAAATCGATTCTCGTCTGAGGAGTAGGAAGGATCGGACCAATATGCAGCATGGTAAGTGTTCGTCATATTTTTTTATTTTTTTATTTTTTGAAATAAATTTTAACCCCTTTTCTCCCCAATTTTCGTGGTATCCAATCGCTAGTAATTACTATCTTGTCTCATCGCTACAACTCCCGTACGGGCTCGGGAGAGACGAAGGTCGAAAGCCATGCGTCCTCCGAAGCACAACCCAACCAAGCCACACTGCTTCTTAACACAGCGCGCCTCCAACCCGGAAGCCAGCCGCACCAATGTGTCGGAGGAAACACCGTGTAACTGGCCCCCTTGGTTAGCGCGCACTGCGCCCGGCCCGCCACAGGAGTCGCTGGAGCGCGATGAGACAAGGATATCCCTACCGGTCAAACCCTCCCTAACCCGGACGACGCTATGCCAATTGTGCGTCGCCCCACGGACCTCCCGGTCGCGGCCGGCTGCGACAGAGCCTGGGCGCGAACCCAGAGACTCTGGTGGCGCAGCTAGCACTGCGATGCAGTGCCCTAGACCACTGCGCCACCCGGGAGGCCCTCGTCATATTTTAATAATAAACTGAACACTACAAAATACAAAAATAACAAAGTGAACGAAAACCAAAACAGTCCTGAATGGTGACACAAACACAAACCCAGGAAACAACCACCCACAACCAAAATGGGGAAAACAGGCTACCTAAATATGATTCTCAATCAGAGACAACGATCGACAGCTGCCTCTGATTGAGAACCATATCAGGCCAGACATAGAAATACAACAACATAGAAAACAGAACATAGACTACCCACCCCAACTCACGCCCTGACCAACCTAACACAAAGACATAAAAATAAACTAAGGTCAGAACGTGACAAAAATCAATTTAGTGTCAAATAAATAATGAAACATGTTCAATTTGGTTTAAATAATGCAAAAACAAAGTGTTGGAGAAGAAAGTAAAAGTGGAATATGTGCCATGTAAAAAAGCTAACGTTTAAGTTCCTTGCTCAGAACATGAGAACATATGAAAGCTGGTGGTTCCTTTTAAAATGAGTCTTCAATATTCCCAGGTAAGAAGTTTTAGGTTGTAGTTGTATAGGACTATTTCTCTCTATACCATTTGTATTTCATATACCTTTGACTATTGGATGTCTAATAGGTACTTTAGTATTGCCAGCCTAATCTCGGGAGTTGATAGGCTTGAAGTCATAAACAGAGCAATGCTTGAAGCTTTGCAAAGAGCTGCTGGCAAACGCAGTAAAGTGCTGTTTGAATGAATGCTTATGAGCATGCTGCTGCCTACCACTGCTCAGTCAGACTGCTCTATCAAATCATAGACTTAGTTATAATATAATAACACACAGAAATACGAGCCTTGGGTCATTAATATGGTCAAATCCAGAAACTATCATTTCGAAAACAAAACGTTTATTCTTTCAGGGAAATACAGAACCGTTCCGTATTTTATCTAATGGGTGGCATCCATAAGTCTAAATATTGCTGTTACATTGCACAACCTTCAATATTATGTCATAATTACGTAAAGTTCTGGCAAATTAGTTCGCAACGAGCCAGGCAGCCCAAACTGCTGCATATACCCTGACTGTTGCACAGAACGCAAGAGAAGTGACACAATTTCCCGAGTTAAAAGAAATTCATGTTAGCAGGCAATATCAACTAAATATGCAGGTTTAAAAATATATACTTGTGTATTGATTTTAAGAAAGGCGTTGATGTTTATGGTTAGGTACACATTGGTGCAACGACAGTGCTTTTATCGCGAATGCGCTTGTTAAATCACCCGTTTGGCGATGTAGGCTGTGATTCAATGATAAATTAACAGGCACCGCATCGATTATATGCAACGCAGGACAAGCTAGATAAACTAGTAATATCATCAACCATGTGTAGTTAACTAGTGATTATGTTAAGATTGATTGTTTTTTATAAGATACGTTTAATGCTAGCTAGCACCTTACCTTGGCTCCTTGCTGCACTCGCACGAGGTAGTCAGCCTGCCACGCAGTCTCCTCGTGGAGTGCAATATAATCGGCCATGATCGGTGTCCAAAAATGCCGATTACCGATTATTATGAAAACTTGAAATCGGCCCTAATTAATCGGCCATTCCGATTAATCGGTCGACCTCTACTCCATACCTCTGATGGAGGGCCTCCTACCACAGGTCGTCACAGTGAGCCAGTCCCCCAGCCTACCCAGCCGTCCGCCCAGGTCAGCGATGCCCGACTGTCCCTTCCAGAGAAGTATAACGGCACTCCATTGAAATGCCGTTGCTTCCTACTCCAGTGCTCCCTCTATTTCGCCTATCAGATGGGAGTCCCCACCACCGAGAGGTCCAAGGTTGCCACGGTCATTTCTCTGCTGACCGGACCAGTGTTGGAGTGGGCTACAGCATCTGGGAAAGAGGAGAGGAGGAGCTGGGTTCCTATGAGAGGTTCATGGCTCCGTTCAGGTGGTCTTCAACCATCCTCCAGAGGGCAGAGAGGGAGGTGAGTGACTTTCCCAGCTCCAGCAGGATGCCCAGAACACTGCGGGGTACCGCCTCACCTTTTGGACTGTGGCGGCCTCCAGCTGATGGAAGGAGCTGACACTCTGTACTCTATTCTGTAGTGGACTGCGCAAAGAGGTCCAGATGGAGTTGACATGTCAGAAAGACAAAATATCCTTGGACGCTCTCATTGTGATGGCCATCCGTCTGGATAACCTTCTTCGGGAGCGCCGGTGTCCACCTCGCCACTCACCTCCCTCCTTTGGCTGTCCTGAGGCAGAGCCTGAAATCATGGAGGTAGGGGCCACACACTTCTCCACGTCAAAGCGGCATCGCCTTAGACAGCTGAGACTCTGTCCCTATTGCGGCCAGGAGGTGTCCGGTGCATTCCAACCTGGGGTCCACGCCTACCCCGTGACCTTCCGTCTCCCAGGGTAGGTGTGAATATTCTATTATCATTTTCCGCCAAACCCTTTCTGGTTCCCATTTCACTGGCTGGCTGTCCCTCAAGTGTTGTCTCTACAGCTCTAGCGGGGAACTTTAACGACCAGGCCCTTGCCTCCTCCCTGAACTTAACTTCATACCCGCTCCCCTCTCCTTTTCCTGTCCAAGCCCTGAATATGCAACCATTGGGATCCGGCACAATTATGCATGTCACAGCACCACTCACCCTCACCGTGGGACCCAAGAACCAGGTAAGCCTTCCCTTACTCAACATCACAGCACCCGTACACAAAGTCATGCTCTGTGGCTCCAACTTAATAACCCCACCATCTCCTGGTCAAAGGTGAGAATCACTGCCTGGGGGCCAGGATGCTGGAGGACATTCTTTCCTGCACCCTGTGGTTCCACGTCGGTGGAGGGTCCTGTGAGTGTCCTCCAGCCCATCAATCGGTCCTCCCATATCGTTGGCCCATGTTTTGGGACGTAGATGTGGACATCCACCAGGCTCTGGAGAGGGAACCCGCTCCTTCTACCTGCCCTCCAGAGTGCAGCTACGTCCCCACGAGGGTGAGAGAATGGCTGTAGACCTGGGCACACATCCCTCGCCGCTGGACACCCAGGTATCACCTGCACCATCCAATCCCTCTCCGATATATACTGGTGGCCCACCTTGGCTCAGGACGTCGCCCACTATGTCAACTCATGTTCGGTATGTACTCAATCCAAATCTCCCCTGCACGCTCCAGCAGGGAAGCTACTTCCCCTTCCCGTGCCTCAGCGGCCTTGGTCACATCTGTCCATAGACTTTGTAATGGATCTCCCCCTTTCTGATGGTTTTACAACTATTCTGGTTGTTGTTGACAGATTCTCTAAAACTTGCCGTTTCATCCCTCTCTCTGGTCTATCTACCGCTCTCCAGGTCACTAAAACACTATTCCAGCAGGTCTTCAGGCACTATGGCCTTCCGGAGTACATCGTTTCCGAACCATGGGCTCCAATTCACATTGCGGGTCTGGAAAGCCTTTATGGAGAAGCTGGGAGCCACGGTCAGCCTCACATACGGGTACCAACCTCAGTCTAACGGACAGGTGGAGAGGACCAACCAGGAGCTGGGGAGGTTCCTAAGCAGTCACTGTCAGGACCGGCAGGGGGAGTGGGCCCTGGGCGGATCACGCCTAGAACTCACTTCGTCACTCCTCCACCGGGCTGACACCCTTCCAGTGCATCCGCGCCTATTCTGTTAAGTCCTTCCTGGACTACTGATGTCGTGGGGTCAGCTCCAGTACCTGGTTGATTGGGAGGGGTACGGTCCTGAGGAGCACTCTTGGGTCCCGGTGGCAGACATCCTGGACCCAAACATCACCTGGGATTTCCATGTCCGCCACTCCTCGCCCTTGGGGCCGTCCTCCTGGCCGGTGTCGTCCTTTGGCTGGAGCCGTACGTCGCCGGTCTACTAACCACCGGTCCTGGCAACCCACTTTGCGCACACCTGCTCTCCATCGTTAAGCATACCTGAACTTCATCACCACCCTGATTACTCTCCTTTCATATAGCCCTCTGTAGCCTCAGTCATCGGGCAGTATTGGTTTTGGTTACATTCAGTACGCTTCTCCTGTTTTGTATTTTATTCATGTTTATTATTATTAAACTCACTTTCTGCACCTGCATCCTGCTTATATATTACAGTGTAATAAATGTCCTAATGCTTACTTTTCTTAAAGGCAGCTTATTACCATTATTTAATTCATGTTCACATTGTTGTAAAAACACTTAATTTACCTAGGTCACAAACACAGACAGTGCCAATAGACCACCAGGTCAGATCTTTCTCTGAAGTATCAAGTGGAAGCATATCTAACCCTGTTACTCAAGGACACACAATTACATTTGATTGTTTCGGGTCGTTGCTCTGAGTTAGTCTGAATGTTTGTAAGTGATCTGGGTAATGTATTGCAGCCCTTGCTGTATAAGCATATATCCTTCCCCCTTTTTTGAGTTGCTGAACTGAGGCTTACAGGTTTCCCCCCGTTTTTTTTTTTTTACAGAAGTTGCATTTTAACATGTTTACAACTACTCCACATTTAATTTGGTTTGAATGAGGATATCAGACAGCTCTTAAGAGTTAGAGACAAGGCATCATAACATCTAATACAGGACATCTTCCAGGAAAGAGAGGGGTAAACATTTGACGGGTTTCTTTTTTTGTTGTATGATTATTATTTTTTAAACAATAACAACCATCCATATAGGGCTCCTTCGCTCCTTCTGTGCTGTATGCAGTGTGCACCATCCCATTCACACACAGACACCAAGACCCTCCCACTCACAACAAAAACCACCAAAGATAACTTTTTCTTCTCTGACAACCAGTTTAAACTCGCTATTTGCATTTGAGGTTTGGTCCAACAGAATCGGTCATATGGTCACCGAAACGCAGAAACATTATTTTACTGTAGTAGACGAGAACTTAACCTTTCTAACGGTATCTTTTATGTATCAACTCCCAAAATGTAGAACAGAGCAGACCCCTGGCAACTCATTCTCATTCTGAGAAATAAGCATCTTCTTATCCAGGTGGGCCACTGGATTTCAATATCTTAACAAAGTGAACAGGCTATGTTCAACAGATGGAGACCGACAGGAAGGTTTGTTCATAACAGTTCAACTGTTCTACATTTTTTAGAAAGCAAATAGATCCAAGTTGGCTAGAATTTAAATATAAAGGTTAGCTGGCTACTCACTAGCACATGGGCTTGTGCTTGAGAGATTGTTCATGAGACCTGTGTTAATTTTCTATAATGCCTGCTACAAGAAGTTTGCCACTATTAGTGGATATGCATTGTGCATGGTTCAGGTTAAATTTGTAACAAAAATTGCATTTTCATAGACAGACTTGAAAGCCAGATCAGTGATCATTGCCCATAAGTTTAAAAAAAAAGCTGCAGTCTGATTTTTAGGCCATATCGCCCAGCCCTACATACATAAACAAAAGACAAACAGACACACAAATTTCAACAAACATCAATGACATCACACTTGTTCAGACCCACATGTTCTCACCACAACCAGTCACACCCGCTTCTCGGGCATTATCACTTAACTATGCCATATGGCCTCAAATTGCACTGTTCTACTTTTCTCTGTAGCCCAGTTTTTCAATATTTAAGTGATAATGCCTGAGATAATGCTGGTGTATATTGGCACGGGTATCCTCTAGACACCTGCTTCAAGGGATGATCACTTTTATACAAGTTACCAACATATTCAAATAGTGATTTACATATTTTCATGAAAAAATATATTTGTATGAATTTATTTATACTATTTAAAAATATATAATTTTAAATAAAACCTTTATGTAACTAGGGAAGTCAGTTAAGAACAAATTCTTATTTCTAAGAATTGGGTCGCCCTATGGTATTTCATCCTTCCACAAGATATAGTCCGAACACAAATCTAGGGTTGCCCAAGCCGGCTGGTCGTTCGTTCTATCGGTTCAGTTGCCAGAAACGCGGCAGTCGTTAAGTATTTTTGTTCTGTATCCAGTCGTATGTTCTAAGTGTTCTATTGCGATAGTGGCTGGCAATGTTCTTATCCCTTGCTTGCTAGCCAACTATGGCTAACTTACAGTCATGTCAACCAGTGCAGCCAGAATAATAACAAAGTATCTGCATTTGAATTTGTTTAAGCTGTTTTCTAGTGACATTTATTTGGATACATCCATAACAATGAGCTATTGATGCGCGATTTCACCTGGCATAGAAAATGTGCTCTCTCGACACTGTTGTTCAGAGGAGCTAGCCAACAACACAGCTCACACAATCACTTCAAACTCAAGCTGGAAAGACTGCAAACTAGTAGCACTTCGTTTCGTTTGACCTTTTTCTATTGATATATCTTTGTATACAGTATATCCATTACATTATGCTGATTCGGGATTTCGACTTGCTGAGGAAAGCTGCCTGCCTGTCTGTCTGTATCATTCCGACTCCCAACACGTTCATATCACGTCTACTCCCACTCTGGCGCTCAACGTCACCGTTATACTAACACCGGTCCTGGCAACCCACATTGAGCACACCTGGCAACCATCATTGCGCACACCTTTTCCCCATCGTTAAGCACACCTGGACTTCATCACCACCCCTCAGTCTTCAGGCAGTATTGGTTTTGGTTACGTTCAGTAAGCTTCTCTTGTTTTTGTATTATCGTCATGGTTATTATTAAACTCACTTTCTGCACCTGCTTCCTGACCTCCTGCGTATATGTTACAGTTCATTACAATGTGACAGCCAGAGATCGAATTTGTATATTGAAACAATGTTGCAAATGTCGGAGAGACAGCAAGGTTTATACAAATCTCCACTGTTGAAAACGAAATGTTAGTCTAAAAGAAATGTGAGAATGTCTAGATGCTTTTTATAGTGGAGATCAAGTTTATAAATTGCCTGGCTGGGCTGATGAGATAGTGAGTTGCGCCATCAGATGGAACAGAGTAAATAGGCATTTTAACGTCATAGATTTAACTTGTGCAATAGACACCGGCTGGAATACGGTTTTAACGAATCAGCATTCAGGATTAAACCCACCCGTTGTCGTAGTGTTGACAGGTGTTTCTGATCGATAAAGAAAACTGTTCATCTGGCAACAGACAAGTGAATCCAGAGTGTTTGTCACATTTCTGGCAGCTGAGAGCGGGGATTGTGTGCTTGACCTCTCATGCCGTTGCATGTAGATCAAAATCAACATTTCTTGCAAGTAATGGCAGAGCAAACAACCACAATCGTCAGCCATTTTAGAGTAAGCAGCACAGCAAATAATAGCGAACCACATATATGAAGGGGCTTTTTACACAAGTTGACTTTGAACTAAGTCATGGTATGATGAGATCACAATATATCTCCTCTTTTGCAAGCAATGTAGTTGTTGAAAGGGGAAGGTGAATTAGGGGTTAAATAAGCAGTTGCAGCTGTAGATATGGTTTCAAAGTCCTTGACTCAACAATCATGGCTGTGCATGCATCATTAATGAATGATTATAGCCAAGTGCACTTGTTGCTCTTTAGATGGACTTTTCATGTTTAAATTGATCAGTTACTGATTAATAATTCTGCATATCATAATAATAATTTGTAGAGGTAAGTTTATATATGAGCCATCCAAAGTTGTGTGTGGAACTTCCCTCAAGAGGTAGCCTAGTGGATTATAGGGGTAGATCTCCAACTTGGTACTATCTAAGGGCAGCAAGTCATGTGCCATGACAGGATTAAAGGGATAGTTCACTTAAAATGTAAATAATACCAGATGTTTCCATACTTTATATTCAACAACTCATTCACCCACTTATGAAAGGACAACCTGTGCAGTTTTAAATCTGACACGTCCATTAACTCACAATCAATTTAATGCCAATGTAGTCAGTATACAAGTGACCATATGTTGGTTTTAAATGCTTTAAATCAGCATGATTTTGGCGGTATTTCCCAGGACTCTGGATAAATATGAATATTGATATTGAATATAATATTGAAATATTCCCGCTATTGAAACTTGGTAGATGTTCGAGAAAATATTAATCTTTAGTGTGGGCGGACTGGAGCTCCAACATCATGTAAAATTACGTTTTATCAAAACTAAGTGTCCGCTCCACAGGCCACATACAGTATCTAGATAGGGATCAGTGAGTGGATACCTTTTAAATCTGGAACGCAATCCCTCTAATCTTTTCATCACTACTTTATTAGCTAGGTAAATTAAATAAACATTCTTATTTCAATAAAGAATAGTGCTGCACTGGCCCTTTAAGTTCCCATGTGCGCAACGTCATCAGTTCTCCAGTGTCGACGAAATGGAGGAAAGGTTGGAGAAACGAGCTGTGTTGGAATGTGAACAATATGGGTGTCAGTTCTGATGATATGGAGCAGGAGGATTAAGGTCAAGGACCTGAATGGTCTGTAGTGGAAAGACAGGAATAAGATACTGAAAGCAATGGAGTGTCTAGTAAAGAAAGCATAAAGAGGGTCAAGGTACAAAGCAAGAGTAATAATGTGTCGGAGTGGAAAGTGGTGATGGTGTTTGGTGAGACCACAGGATCTCATTTACACCCTATCCAACTAACTAAGCCGTAGAGGAAGAGATAGATGAAGTCAAACTAGCCCGGTTCATTGGAAATAGTAGATTATTAATACTTTGTGGTAGCTAAGCTCAGCAAGGGAAGATTCTGCAAATGGAAAAGCTTTTTTATTTTTTTTATTTAACCTTTATTTAACTAGGCAACCCAGTTAAGAACAAGTTCTTATTTACAATTACTGCCAAACCCAGACAACGCTGGGCCAATTGTGCGCCGCCCTATGGGACTCCCAATCATGGCCAGTTGTGATACAGCCTGGAATCGATCCAGGGTCTGTAGTGACGCCTCTAGCACTGAGATGCAGTGCCTTAGACTGCTGCGCCACTCGGGAGCCCAAAATGGGAAGCTTAATGGGAAGAAGATTAAAAGCCATGTCCCTGATGCTAGGTTGAGGGGAGTCATCACTGGGGTCCCAATATCTCAAATCAAATCAAATTTTATTGGTCACATACACGTGATTAGCAGATGTTATTTAATTGTGTGTAGCAAAATGCTTGTGCTTCTAGCTCCGACAATGCAGTAATATCTAACAAGTAATATCTGACAAATTACAGAACATGTACCCAATACACACACATCTAAGTAGAAATGAATTAAGACTATACAAACTCAGCAAAAAAAGAAACATCCCTTTTTCAGGACCCTGTCTTTCAAAAATAATTTGTAAAAATCCAAATAGCTTCACAGATCTTCATTGTAATGGGTTTAAACACTGTTTCCCATGCTTGTTCAATGAACCATAAACAATTCATGAACATGCACCTGTGGTCGTTAAGACACAAACAGCAGGGCCTCCCGGGTGGCGCAGTGGTCTAGGGCACTGCATCGCAGTGCTAACTGCGCCACCAGAGTCTCTGGGTTCGCGCCCAGGCTCTGTCGCAGCCGGCCGCGACCGGGAGGTCCGTGGGGCGACGCACAATTGGCATAGCGTCGTCCGGGTTAGGGAGGGTTTGGCCGGTAGGGATATCCTTGTCTCATCGCGCTCCAGCGACTCCTGTGGCGGGCCGGGCGCAGTGCGCGCTAACCAAGGGGGCCAGGTACACGGTGTTTCCTCCGACACATTGGTGCGGCTGGCTTCCGGGTTGGAGGCGCGCTGTGTTAAGAAGCAGTGCAGCTTGGTTGGGTTGTGCTTCGGAGGACGCATGGCTTTCGACCTTCGTCTCTCCCGAGCCCGTACGGGAGTTGTAGCGATGAGACAAGATAGTAATTACTAGCGATTGGATACCACGAAAATTGGGGAGAAAATGGGATAAATTTATTAAGAAAAATAAAAAATTAAAAAAATTAAAAAAAAGACACAAACAGCTTACAGACGGTAGGCAATTAAGGTCACAGTTATGAAAACTTAGGACACTAAAGAGGCCTTTCTAATGACTCTGAAAACACCAAAAGAAAGATGCCCAGGACCCCTGCTCATCTGCGTGAATGTGCCTTAGGCATGCTGCAAGGAGGCATGAGGACTGCAGATGTGGCCAGGTCAATAAATTGCAATGTCCGTACTGTGAGACACCTAAGACAGCGCTACAGGGAGACAGAACGGACAGCTGATCGTCCTCGCAGTGGCAGGCCACATGTAACAACACCTGCACAGGATCGGTACATCCGAACATCACACCTGCGGGACAGGTACAGGATGGCAACAACAACTGACCGAGTTACACCAGGAATGCACAATCCCTCCATCAGTGCTCAGACTGTCCGCAATAGGCTGAGAGAGGCTGGACTGAGGGCTTGTAGGCCTGTTGTAAGGCAGGTCCTCAGCAGACCTCACAGGCAACAACGTCGCCTATGGGCACAAACCCACCGTCGCTGGACCAGACAGGACTGGCAAAAAGTGCTCTTCACTGACGAGTCGTGGTTGTCTCAATAGGGGTGATGGTCGGATTCGCGTTTATCGTCGAAGGAAAGAGCGTTACACCGAGGCCTGTACTCTGGAGCGGGAGGTGGAGGGTCCGTCATGGTCTGGGTCTGGGGCGGTGTGTCACAGCATCATCGGACTGAGCTTGTTGTCATTACAGACAATCTCAATGCTGTGCGTTACAGGGAAGACATCCTCCTCCCTCATGTGGTACCCTTCCTGACATGACTCTCCAGCATGACAATGCCACCAACCATACTGCTTGTTCAGGAATGTCAGTGTTCTGCCATGGCCAGCAAAGAGCCCGGACCTCAATCCCATTGAGCACGTCTGGCACCTGTTGGATCGGAGGGGGAGGGCTAGGGCCATTCCCCCCAGAAATGTCCAGGAACTTGCAGGTGGAAGAGTGGGGTAACATCTCACAGCAAGAACTGGCAAATCTTGTGCAGTCCATGAGGAGGAGATGCATTGCAGTACTTAATGCAGCTGGTGGCCACACCAGATACTGACTGTTACTTTTGATTTTGACCCCCCTTTGTTCAGGGACACATTATTCCATTTCTGTTAGTCACATGTCTGTGGAACTTGTTCAGTTTATGTCTTAGTTGTTGAATCTTGTTATGTTCATACAAATATTTTCACATGTTAAGTTTGCTGAAAATAGACGCAGTTGACTGTGAGAGGACATTTCTTTTTTTGCTGAGTTTACATATGGATGAGCAATGTCAGAACGGAATGGACTAAGATACAGTAGAATAGTATAGAAAACAGTATATACATATGAGATGAGTAATGCCAGATATGTAAACATTAACATTATGTAAACAGACCGTACCACCCTCTGGAGAGCCTAGTACATAAAAAAACAAAATACTGCAAAGTTTCCTAAGAGCTAGTCGCGATGCTGCCATCTCCGTTGGCACCATATGTCCATAGATGATATTAAAGAAAATGTGAAGGGAGGCAGAGTGATTGTGAAAGAGAGCGACCCGGCTCTACTTATTTTACTGGTTTGTGACTTACTGACACCGCCCCAGGTCAAAGAGGAATAAAGTAGCCCAAGTATTAACACACACAGGAACTTTAATCACACAAAGGAGAGGATGAACATGGTGAACAACGTATACAGTGCATTCGGAAAGTATTCATGCCCCTTGACTTTTTCCACATTTTGTTACGTTACAGCCTTTTTCTAAAATGGATTAAGTAGTTTTTCCCCCTCATCAATCTACACACAATACCCCATAAGGACAAAAAACATTATTTTAGACATTTTTGCAAATGTATTAAAAAGAAAAACTGAAATATCACATTTACAGAAGTATTCAGACCCTTTACTCAGTACTTTGTTGAAGCACATTTGGCAGCGATTACAGCCTAAATTATTCCTGGGTATGATGCTACAAGCTTGGCACAACTGTATTTGCGGGGGTTTCTCCCTTTCTTCTCTGGAGATCATCAAGCTCTGTCAGGTTGAATGGGGAGTGTTGCTGGGCAGCTATTTTCAGGTCTCTCCAGAGATGTTTGATTGGGTTCAAGTCCGGGCTCTGGCTGGGCCACTCAAGGACATTCAGAGACTTGCCCAAAGCCAATCCTGCATTGACTTGGCTGTTGCTAAGGAATTGTGGTCCTGTTGGAAGGTGAACCTTCGCCTCAGTCTGAGGTCCTGAGCGCTCTGGAGCAGGTTTTCATCAAGGATCGCTCTGTACTTTGCTCCGTTCATTTTTGCCTCGATCCTGACTAGACTCCTAGTACCTGCCGCTGAAAAACATCCCCACAGCATGATGCTGCCACCACCATTCATCACCATAGGGATAGTGCTAGGTTTCCTCCAGACGTGACGCTTGGCATTCAGGCCAAACGGTTCAATCTTGGTTTCATCGGATCAGAGAATCTTGTTTCTCATGGTCTAAGAGTCCTTTAGGTGCCTTTTGGCAAACTCCAAGTGGACTGTCATGTGCCTTTTACTGAGGAGTGTCTTCCGTCCAGCCACTCTACCATAAAGGCCTGATTGGTGGAGTGCTGCAGTGATGGTTGTCCTTCTGGAAGGTTATCCCATCTCCACTGAGTAACTCTGGAGCTCTGTCAGTGACCATCGGGTTCCTGGTCACCTCCCTGACCAAGGCCCTTCTCCCCCGACAGTTTGGCCCGGCAGCCAGCTCTAGGAATAGTCTTGGTGGTTCCAAACTTCTTCCATTTAAGAATGATGGAGGCCACTGTGTTCTTGGGGAACAGGCCCCCATTAATATCGATGGGGCTGAAGTGGAGCGTTTCGATGTCAGGAAGCTTGGCCCCAGTGATGTACTGGGCTGTACGCACTACCTTCTGTAGCGCCTTACGGTCAGATGCCGAGCAGTTGCCATACCAGGCGGTGATGCAACCGGACAGGATGCTCTCGATGGTGCAGCTGTAGAACTTTTTGAGGATCTGGGGACCCATGCCAAATCTTTTCAGTCTCCTGAGTGGGAAAAGGTGTTGTCATGCCCTCTTCACAACTGTTTTGGTGTGTTTGGACCATAATAGTTTTTGTTGGTGATGTGGACACCAAGGAACTTAACTCTCAACCCGCTCCACTTTAGCCCCATCGATGTTAATGGGGGCCTGTTCGGCCCTCATTTTCCTATAGTCCACGATCAGCTCCTTTGTCTTGCTCACACTGAGGGAGAGGTTGTTGTCCTGGCACTACACTGCCAGGTCTCTGACCTCCTCCCTATAGGCTGTCTCATCATTGTCGGTGATCAGGCCTATCTCTGGCTGGCCTACTTTATAGTCACACATTCCATGCACATATGTCTACTCAAAGACTGGAATAATACCGTTCAGGTACGGGCAATATTACTTCCTTGGAGAGCATGGGTCAGGGTGGCTGGCCAATCAGGGCGTGCACAGGGGTGAGACACGTGGCTTGTCCGATTGAAAGAAGCCATGATCTGGAGGAGATAACGATCTCTATAGTGAGTGGGAGAAAGGGTGAGGATGGGTGAGAGTCAGACACTGCAGCTCCAGCCAGATATAAACAACAGCACGCGCTGGAAATTAGTCCTACAGCACCCTCGGCAGGGGGATTCTGTAAGATTGAGGCCAAAGGGTTGATCAGTAGGAAAGAGTGTCAAAGAAGTGAAAGTTTATCAGAGCTGCTGAGGTTTGAGAAGGTTTCGCTTGGAAAAGTACAGATAGGATTCTTTAGTTTCATTGTCAGAGAATTTCTCCCATCCCCAGTGTGGTGTTTTAAATGCCAAAGAATGGGAAATGTTCAGTGTGAAGGAAAGAAAAGATGTGCCAAGTGTCCTCCACAACATGATTATGGTGAATGTGGGAGCAATGTGAAGGTTAAGTGTTGTAATTGGGGGGGGGGGGACATAGTGCAGCATTTGGTGGATGCCAGGCACAGAGAGAGGGTCAGAGATATAGAATCAGTCATGATGTATCATATGCACAGGCTGTAAGACACATTGGTGGAACTACAGTGCGGACTGATGGCGCTTCCATGGCTGCTCCTGTGCTAAGTGGACCTACTGTTGGGGTTGGTGCTTCTGCTGGTCCTGGCATGTTTTCGAGACCTGTTCAGAAATCTTGAGATCATGAATGTGCTGTGTCAGAGGACACTTTGATAGTGAATAAAGTTAACTTCATAGCTTTCATTGGTAAGGTTATCAACATGTGGAAAGCAGAAATGCCAGATTGAAGGTCATAGTGGATATGGCAAAATAATTATTGGGGGTAACAGATGTTAATGTCGAAATGGTTATTGACATGCTGAATAATTCTAAGGGTGGATTGTTTCAGCATCAGTGGAGGCTGGTGGGAGGAGCTATAGGAGGACGGGCTCATTGTAATGTCTGGAATGGAGCCAACGGAACGGAGTCAATCTTGGTTTCCATATGTTTGATACCGTTCCATTCATGGGAGCCTTAGGGGGCTGAAGAAATTTGGCTTGGCCACTAAGATCCTCAGAAACTTTTACAGATGCACAATTGAGAGCATCCTGTCAGGGGCACACTGCCTGCCTTCCAGGACACCTACAGCAAGTGATGTCACAGAAAGGCAAAACAGATAATCGAAGACATCAACCGCCCAGGTGGGTAGAAGTTTTATTTGTTTTTTACATTTTATTTTCGTAGTAGTACAGAATTAGGCATAACATGATTGATCGCACACTCCAACACAGTAGGTGGCGGCATGCACCTTAAACGGTTGTTTGCGGACCGCCATGATATATACAATTACTCAGTCCTCGTTGACGTCTCTTGCTTGTACAATGTTTTTCGTCTGCTAGTGCTAGCTAGGTAATAAATACGATATTATCTTCGCTGTGTGTTACCTTATCAAAATGTCTGCAAAGAACCAGCGTGCGAACGAAAACATTGCTGAGGGAGAGTCTACGCTGAAGGAGGAATTAAACAAAAAGGTAACGTTAGATAATGCCAGATTGTTGGTGTGAGAAATGAGCAGATAGGCAGCTAAATTAGTCAGAATCTGAGTTTCTGGCAGCCAAATACTCCATCTAAACTCTCAATTGCCTCAATACACGTTACACGCTCGAACTTTCCAAGCCCTCTTACTGGGGGAGCCGTTTCCGGTGCGTCAGGCATTAACCAACAAGGAGGATATCTCGTTAAATATGGTTTAAATTCGTCAGAATTACTACATTTATATTCACATAATTTAAAAGCTACAATACTGCGCTTGTGAGAAATGTAAGGACATTTTAAAACGAGTGTTTCAACATAGTAGTAGTTATAACCACTACAAAGCTGATGCTAGCTAGCGAGCCTCTTCCATAGACTTGACTGGTTGCTAACATCAGAGCCTTCTGGCTAATGTCATAGACTGGATCTAACGTTGTTTTACAGAGAAATCGGTCGAAGTACTTATGTTATTGTTAAGGTGTATTTGGTTGGATTTGCTATCTAGTAATTTTAGATCTGTGCGCAAGTTGGTCCAATGTTTTGAAAACAGCTATATGTAACGTTATCCTAAGTAATGTTATTTCTCTGCACCGTTTTTTTTGTCATTGACACGCTCTACATTTACCAGCTTATTCCCTGCGGTTGTCCGTGTCATTTACGGATGCGCTCCGTTTATACATCCATGAAGTCACTCACTAATTCTCCCTTCCGCCAATATATTCCATATTGCCCACTTCACTTCTTCAAAAGACAGCAAAAACAAATATTAGAAAGTGTTAATTTCGTTTACAGATCATAATCTAATAAGGCTGTTTCAGCATCTACAAAGTAGATTTTTTGAATTTTAGCAAACATTTAAAAAAGCAACAAAATAATCCAGGTGGCTCGTGACTGCATAGAAACGTCCTCACTGTCAACTGCATTTATTTTCAGCAAACTTAACATGTGTAAATATTTGTATGAACGTAAGATTCCACAACTGAGACATAAACTGAACAAGTTCCACAGACATGTGACTAACAGAAATGGAATAATGTGTCCCTGAACAAAGGGGGGGGGGGGGTCAAAAGTAACAGACAGTATCTGGTGTGGCCACCAGCTGCATTAAGTACTGCAGTGCATCTCCTCCTCATGGACTGCACCAGATTTGCCAGTTCTTGCTGTGAGATGTTACCCCACTCTTCCACCAAGGCACCTGCAAGTTCCCGGACATTTCTGGGGGGGAATGGCCCTAGCCCTCACCCTCCGATCCAACAGGTCCCAGACGTGCTCAATGGGATTGAGATCTGGGCTCTTCGTTGGCCATGGCAGAACACTGACATTCCTGTCTTGCAGGAAATCAAGTACAGAACGAGCAGTATGGCTGGTGGCATGGTCATGTCAGGAAGGGTACCACATGAGGGAGGAGGATGTCTTCCCTGTAACGCACAGCGTTGAGATTGCCTGCAATGACAACAACCTCAGTCCGATGAGACACACAGCCCAAGACCATGACGGACCCTCCACCTCCAAATCGATCCCGCTCCAGAGTACAGGCCTCGGTGTAACGCTCATTCCTTCGACGATAAATGTGAATCTGATCATCACCCCTGGTGAGACAAAACCGCAACTCGTCAGTGAAGATTACTTTTTGCCAGTCCTGTCTGGTCCAGCGACGGTGGGTTTGTGTCCATAGGCGACGTGCCTAGGCCTTGCAACAAGCCTACAAGCCCTCAGTCCAGCCTCTCTCAGCCTATTGCGGACAGTCTGAGCACTGATGGAGGGATTGTGCGTTCCTGGTGTAACTCGGGCAGTTGTTTTTGCCATCCTGTACCTGTCCCGCAGGTGTGATGTTCGGATGTACCGATCAGCTGTCCGTTCTGTCTCCCTGTAGCGCTGTCTTAGGCGTCTCACAGTACGGACATTGCAATTTATTGCCCTGGCCACATCTGCAGTCCTCATGCCTCCTTGCAGCATTCCTAAGGCACATTCACGCAGATGAGCATGGACCCAGGGCATCTTTCTTTTGGTGTTTTTCAGAGTCAATAGAAAGGACTCTTTGGTGTCCTAAGTATTCATAACTGTGACCTTAATTGCCTACCGTCTGTAAGCTGTTAGTGTCTTAACTACCGTTCCACAGGTGCATGTTCATTAATTTTTTATGGTTCATTGAACAAGCATGGGAAACAGTGTTTAAACCCATTACAATGAAGATCTGTGAAGTTATTTGGATTTTTATGAATTATCTTTTAAAGACAGGGTCCTGAAAAAGAGATGTTTCTTTTTTGCTGAGTTTATACAGTTGAAGTCGGAAGTTTACATACACTTAGGTTGGAGTCATTAAAGCTCGTTTTTCAACCACTCCACAAATTTCTTGTTAACAAACTATAGTTTTGGCAAGTTGGTTAGGACATCTACTTTGTGCATGACACAAGTCATTTTTCCAACAATTGTTTACAGACAGATATTTCAGTTATAATTCACTGAATCACAATTCCAGTGGTCAGAAGTTTACATACACTAAATTGACTGTGCCTTTTAAATGGCTTGGAAAATTCCAGAAAATGTCATGGCTTTAGAAGCTTCTGATAGGCTAATTGAAGTCATTTGAGTCAATTGGAGGTGTACCTGTGGATGTATTTCAAGGCCTACCTTCAAACTCAGTGCCTCTTTGCTTGACATCATGGGAAAATCAAAAGAAATCAGCCCAAAAAATGTAGACTTCCACAAGTCTGGTTCATTCTTGGGAGCAATTTCCAAACACCTGAAGGTACCACGTTCATCTGTACAAACAATAGTACGCAAGTATAAACACCATGGGACCACACAGCCGTCATACCGCTCAGGAAGGAGACGCGTTCTGTCTCCTAGAGATGAACGTACTTTGATGCGAAAAGTGCAAATCAATCCCAGACAACAGCAAAGGACCTTGTGAAGATGCTGGAGGAAACCGGTACAAAAGTATCTATATCCACAGTAAAACGAGTCCTATATCGACAGAACCTGAAAGGCCGCTCAGCAAGGAAGAAGCCACTGCTCCAAAACCGCCATAAAAAAGCCAGACTACGGTTTGCAACTGCACATGGGGACAAAGGTCATACTTTTTGGAGAAATGTCCTCTGGTCTGATGAAACAAAAATATAACTGTTAGGCCATAATGACCATCATTATGTTTGGAGAAAAAAGGGGGAGGCTTGCAAGCCGAAGAACACCATCCCGACCGTGAAGCACGGGGGTGGCAGCATCATGTTGTGGGGGTGCTTTGCTGCAGGAGGGACTGGTGCACTTCACAAAATAGATTGCATCATGAGGGGGAGAAATTATGTGGATATATTGAAGCAACAGCTCAAGACATCAGTCAGGAAGTTAAAACTTGGTCGCAAATGGGTCTTCCAAATGGACAATGACCCCAAGCATACTTCCAAAGTTGTGGCGAAATGGCTTAAGGACAACAATGTCAAGGTATTGGAGTGGCCATCACAAAGCCCTGACCTCAATCCCATAGAAAATTTGTGGGCAGAACTGAAAAAGCGTGTGCGAGCAAGGAGGCCTACAAACCTGACTCAGTTACACCAGCTCTGTCAGGAGGAATGGGTCAAAATTCAGCCAACTTATTGTGGAAGGCTACCCAAAACGTTTGACCCAAGTAAAACAATTTAAAGGCAATGCTACCAAATACTAATTGAGTGTATGCAAACTTCTGACCCACTGGGAATGTGATGAATGAAATAAAAGCTGAAATAAATTATTCTCTCTACTATTATTCTGACATTTCACATTCTTAAAATGAAGTGGTGAGCCTAACTGACCTAAGACAGGGAATTTTTAGGTGTATGTAAAACCTCCAACTTCAGCTGTATATATTTAAAACATTCCAAAACCATAGACCTGCTAAATACTCACATTTAGCATAAAAGTCATTAGAAACAACATGTATTCTGTATTTATTTTCAAAGATGCCAACAATTGTCCATGAAGCAAACATTGGATGATTTGGTGGTGTTTTCCTACCCGTCCTTCATCCGTGATGCTTGTTCAACATAACATTTGTAGAGTCCTGTGAACAGTCATAAACATGCTTTTTGAACAGTACCGTCTTCCTAATTGAGAACTTTGACATATTGCCATAAATGAAATCTGATGGGCAACAGAATGACCCCCATAACCTCCATAAAGCCTATATACAGTGGGGCAAAAAAGTATTTAGTCAGCCACCAATTGTGCAAGTTCTCCCACTTAAAAAGATGAGGCCTGTAATTTTCATCATAGGTACACTTCAACTATGACAGACAAAATGAGAAAAAAAATCCAGAAAATCACATTGTAGGATTTTTAATTAATTAATTTGCAAATTATGGTGGAAAATAAGTATTTGGTCATCTACAAACAAGCAATATTTCTGGCTCTCACAGACCTGTAACTTCTTCTTTAAGAGGCTCCTCTGTCCTCCACTCGTTACCTGTATTAATGGCACCTGTTTGAACTTGTTATCAGTATAAAAGACACCTGTCCACAAGCTCAAACAGTCACACTCCAAACTCCACTATGGCCAAGACCAAAGAGCTGTCAAAGGACACCAGAAACAAAATTGTAGACCTGCACCAGGCTGGGAAGACTGAATCTGCAATAGGTAAGCAGCTTGGTTTGAAAAAAATCAACTGTGGGAGCAATTATTAGGAAATGGAAGACATACAAGACCACTGATAATCTCCCTCGATCTGGGGCTCCACGCAAGATCTCACCCCGTGGGGTCAAAATAATCACAAGAACGGTGAGCAAAAATCCCAGAACCACACGGGGGGGACCTAGTGAATGACCTGCAGAGAGCTGGGACCAAAGTAATAAAGCCTACCATCAGTAACACACTACGCCGCCAGGGACTCAAATCCTGCAGTGCCAGACGTGTCCCCCTGCTTAAGCCAGTACATGTCCAGGCCCGTCTGAAGTTTGCTAGAGAGCATTTGGATGACCCAGAAGAAGATTGGGAGACTGTCATATGGTCAGATGAAACCAAAATACACTGCTCAAAAAAATAAAGGGAACACTTAAACAACACAATGTAACTCCAAGTCAATCACACTTCTGTGAAATCAAACTGTCCACTTAGGAAGCAACACTGATTGACAATAAATTTCACATGCTGTTGTGCAAATGGAATAGACAAAAGGTGGAAATTATAGGCAATTAGCAAGACACCCCCAATAAAGGAGTGATTCTGCAGGTCTGCAAAAGCCCTGCAAAATGACCTCCAGCAGGCCACTATTCCATATGCTGCATGTGTCAGCATATGGTCTCACAAGGGCTCTGAGGATCTCATCTTGGTACCTAATGGCAGTCAGGCTACCTCTGGCGAGCACATGGAGGGCTGTGCGGCCCCACAAAGAAATGCCACCCCACACCATGACTGACCCACCGCCAAACCGGTCATGCTGGAGGATGTTGCAGGCAGCAGAACGTTCTCCACGGCGTCTCCAGACTCTGTCACGTCTGTCACATGTGCTCATGTGCTCAGTGTGAACCTGCTTTCATCTGTGAAGAGCACAGGGCGCCAGTGGCGAATTTGCCAATCTTGGTGTTCTCTGGCAAATGCCAAACGTCCTGCACGGTGTTGGGCTGTAAGCACAACCCCCACCTGTGGACGTCGGCCCCTCATACCACCCTCATGGAGTCTGTTTCTGACCGTTTGAGCAGACACATGCACATTTGTGGCCTGCTGGAGGTCATTTTGCAGGGCTCTGGCAGTGCTCCTCCTGCTCAAAGGCGGAGGTAGCGGTCCTGCTGCTGGGTTGTTGCCCTCCTACGGCCTCCTCCACGTCTCCTGATGTACTGGCCTGTCTCCTGGTAGCGCCTCCATGCTCTGGACACTACGCTGACAGACACAGCAAACCTTCTTGCCACAGCTCGCATTGATGTGCCATCCTGGATGAGCTGCACTACCTGAGCCACTTGTGTGGGTTGTAGACTCCGTCTCATGCTACCACTAGAGTGAGAGCACCGCCAGCATTCAAAAGTGACCAAAACATCAGCCAGGAAGCATAGGAACTGAGAAGTGGTCTGTGGTCACCACCTGCAGAATCACTCCTTTATTGGGGGTGTCTTGCTAATTGCCTATAATTTCCACCTTTTGTCTATTCCATTTGCACAACAGCATGTGAAATTTATTGTCAATCAATGTTGCTTCCTAAGTGGACAGTTTGATTTCACAGAAGTGTGATTGACTTGTAGTTACATTGTGTTGTTTAAGTGTTCCCTTTATTTTTTTGAGCAGTGTATAACTTTTTGGTAAAAACTCGTCGTGTTTGGAGGACAAAGAATGCTGAGTTGCATCCAAAGAACACCATACCTACTGTGAAGCATGGGGGTGGAAACATCATGCTTTGGGGCTGTTTTTCTGCAAAGGGACCAGGACGACTGATCCGTGTAAAGGAAAGAATGAATGGGGCCATGTATCGTGAGATTTTGAGTGAAAACCTCCTTCCATCAGCAAGGGCATTGAAGATGAAATGTGGCTGGGTCTTTCAGCATGACAATGATCCCAAACACACCGCCCGGGCAACGAAGGAGTGGCTTCGTAAGAAGCATTTCAAGGTCCTGGAGTGGCCTAGCCAGTCTCCAGATCTCAACCCCATAGAAAATCTTTGGAGGGAGTTGAAAGTCCGTGTTGCCCAGCAACAGCCCCAAAACATCACTGCTCTACAGGAGATCTGCATGGAGGAATGGGCCAAAATACCAGCAACAGTGTGTGAAAACCTTGTGAAGACTTACAGAAAACGTTTGACCTCTGTCATTGCCAACAAAGGGTATATAACAAAGTATTGAGATAAACTTTTGTTATTGACCAAATACTTATTTTCCACCATAATTTGCAAATAAATTCATTAAAAATCCTACAATGTGATTTTCTGGATTTTTTTTCTCATTTTGTCTGTCATAGTTGAAGTGTACCTATGATGAAAATTACAGGCCTCTCATCTTTTTAAGTGGGAGAACTTGCACAATTGGTGGCTGACTAAATACTTTTTTGCCCCACTGTACATGTTTTTAAAGATTTTCAGTCAAGCATGTTGCCATGATATGTAGAAGCTGTTATTGACAAAAGGGAATGTTAATCATAAATACATAGAACATTTTGCTGATCCATGTACAATATGCTGATTGAAGAGAAGTGTTCATTAGAAAAGTGGTGGTGGAGTGCATGTGGATGGTGGTCATTGATAATGATGGCTGTTAGTCATCCTAGAAAATTATTTTAATTAAAATGTAGTCCAGATCAGATAAACATTTACATTTTGCAAAATAAGGATATACAAACACAACACTCACTGTTCTTGTTACAAATGCATGACTATTGTTATGGTAGATATTCACACTGATGTGGGCAGCTTATACAGGTACATGGTGCACAGAGAAAAGCTCCTGGGCCCCCCACCAAGCTGCAACAGAGAGAAATGGAACTTGCATTAATCAGGACAGGTACATGTGGTACCAAGGCCTACAAACACTGTTCAAATTTATTTATATAGCCCTTCTTACATCAGCTGATATCTCAAAGTGCTGTACAGAAACCCAGCCTAAAACCCCAAACAGCAAGCAATGCAGGTGTAGAAGCAGTGGCTAGGAAAAACTCCCTGGAAAGGCCTTTTCATGAAAGTTCTCTGAACTGAACTCATTTCTATATTATCTATGTTTTTTTTCTCACTTAAAGTCATGTTTCTGCAGATCAAGGAACAGAAAATTGTGTTTGATGAGCTCTCCAATCTGAAGAAAAACAGGGTAAGAAGTGGTTAATAAAATGTAAAACCTAGCTGTTTAATTTCTTTAAGATGTGATGTTCCTGTGAAGGTAATGCTAATCTTGATGCATATTCCTTTCAGAGGGTCTATGTTCAACAGCCCAACAGTAACATATTCTTCTTGGCAGACAGAGGGCAGACTCTTGCTTCATGCAAAAGTAAGAATACCATTTTTGTGTACAAGTTTTGTTTTCTCTTAACCATTTTTTATGTGAGATACACTACATGTGAACTTCTCTTCCCTCAGAGGAACTCGACAGCATGAAGAAGGATATGTAGAATCTACTCAATCCGGGACGGAACTACAAATAAGGCCTTACTAGCTATAAATATGTGTGGTATTTGCTGTGTACTGAGCTTGTCCCCCTCCCAGCTTGTGCTGGAGAAGAGTGTGCATGAAAACCTAAGGAAAAGAGGGCCTAACTCGAGTTGCAACATCACCAAAACAGCTTCAAATCCCCACTACCAGTGTCTGTTCTCTGCTCACGTACTTCACATGAGAGGTTGCCTTGCCCCTCAGCCAGCACAAGACCGTAACAGCAATGTATTGATGTGGAATGGAGAGGTTTTTGGAGGACTGTTATTGAGACCAGAAGAGAATGACACTGACGTTCTTTCCCACCACCTCGCAGCCTGCCACAGCCCTACAGAGATCCTGTCTGTCCTCGGCAATGTCCGAGGACCCTGGGCTTTCACTTATTACCAACAGGCCGGACACTATCTTTGGTTTGGGAGAGACTTCTTTGGCCGGCGAAGCCTGCTTTGGCAATATGATGCTGAGGAGAAGTCTTTGACTCTGACGTCTGTGGCTGCCTGTCTCCCTGGCTCTGACCGACCACCACAGTGGCAAGAGGTTCCAGCAGTTGGTGTTTACAGGATTGATCTGAGGGCGTTTGCAGAGTCTGGCTGTTTGACCTTTGAGGTTTATCCATGGGTTCACGCAGGCGAGAATCTATCGTCTGTTAGTCATGAATCTAAGTGGGAGGGTATACCAAGTTACACCTCAGCAATGATGAACAATTCAGGTCTCTCCCTCACGTCTCCAGTTTGCCCACTGAACATGTCAATCCCTCAGTTGTTGGAGATGGAACATGATCCAAGCTCACAGTCCTCAGTTGAAGACCTGGAGGTGTTGCTAAAGTCTGGTGTGAGAGAGCCTGTGGTAAATCGTCTCATTGATGTTCTCAGTGAGGCAGTACGGAGGCGTGTGCAGTGTCTTCCCTTTGATACACAGATGACATCACCACTGACCAATGACAAGGCAGCAATTGCAATTCTTTTCTCAGGAGGGATTGATTCCATGGTTCTGGCTGCCCTGGCCGACCGCCACATCCCAAACCACCAACCAATCGACCTTCTGAATGTGGCATTCAAACTGCAGGAACCAAAAATTGTGAAGGCGTCTACCAAAAAAAGCAAAAAGCACAAAACAAAGCCAATGGATTCTAAAACTGACGTTCCTGATTCCAATGTGTATAACCCCTTCGGCGTTCCAGACAGGATCACTGGTAGAGCAGGTCTGCAAGAGCTTCAGGACTTGAACCCAGAGAGAAGATGGAATTTTGTTGAAATCAACGTTTCTCGGGAAGAGCTGCAGAAAATGCGCCAGGAGCACATCTGTCACCTGGTGCACCCATTGGATACCGTGCTGGATGACAGCATTGGATGTGCTGTGTGGTTTGCGGCGAGAGGAACCGGCTTCCTTACAGAAGGCAACGAAGAGAGGGGGTTCACATCATCTGCCAAGGTACAGTAGAGTATCAAATGGGTAAAATAATAAGGAACATGCCATTTACAAGTTGTTAATAAAGTCTGTTTCATATTCTAACTTTTTTTGTTGAAAATGTTTAGCTTTGCAGTGGTATAAATCAGACCCAATTAACAACCTTTCAAGTAAATTGTCTGTTCCACTGCTCTGTGACGGCAGGTGATTTTGACCGGTATTGGAGCGGATGAGCAGCTGGCAGGGTACTCCAGACACCGAGTCCGCTTCAAGACCTCTGGGCAAGAGGGTCTGGTCCAAGAGCTGGCCATGGAGCTGGGCAGAATCTCCACAAGGAATCTGGGTCGAGATGACAGAATCATAGGGGACCACGGGAAGGAGGCTAGGCAAGTCTCGGTCATTAGAAGCAAGCAGATTTTCCAGTACCAAAAATACACTACATGACAGTATGTGGACACCTGCTCGTCAAACATCTCATTCCAAAATCATGGGCATTAATATGGAGTTGGTCCCCCCCTTTGCTGCTATAACAGCCTCCACTCTTCTGGGAAGGCTTTCCACTAGATGTTGGAACATTGCTACGGGGTCTTGCTTCCATTCAGCCACAAGAACATTAGTAAGGTCGGGCACTGATGTTGGGCGATTAGGCCTGGCTCGCAGTCGGCATTCCAATTCATCCCAAAGGTGTTCGCTGGGGTTGAGGTCAGGGCTCTGTGCAGGCCAGTTAAGTTCTTCCACACGATCTCAACAAACCATTTCTGTATGGATATCGCTTTGTGCATGTCGAAATAGCAAAGGGCCTTCCCCAAACTGTTTCCACAAAGTTGGAAGCACAGAATCGTCTAGAATGTAACTGTATGCTGTAGCGTTAAGATTTCCATTCACTGGAACTAAGGGGCCTAGCCTGAACCATGAAAAACAGCCCCAGACCATTATTCATCCTTCAACAAACTTTACAGTTGGCACTATGCATTCGGAAGGTAGCGGTCTCCTGGCATCCGCCAAACCCAGATTCGTCCGTTGGACTGCCAGATGGTGCTGCTCCAGATTCGAATGGCGATGAGCTTTACACCACTCCAGCTGACGCTTGACATTGTGCATGGTGATCTTAGGCTTGGAAACCATGGAAACCCATTTCATGAAGCTCCAGACAAACAGTTCTTGTGCTGAAGGTGCTATCAGAGGCAGCTTGGAACTCGGTAGTGAGTGTTGCAACCAAGGACATGATTTTTATGCGCTAAAGCACACGCCGGTCCTGTTCCGTGAGCTTGTGTGGCCTACCACTTTGCGGTTGAGCCGTTGTTGCTCCTAGACGTTTCCACTTCACAATAACAGCACTTAGTTGAACGGGGCAGCTCTAGCAGGACAGAAATTTGACCAACTGATTTGTTGGAAATGTGGCATCTTATGACGGTGCCACATTGAAAGTCACTGAGCTCTTCAGTAAGGCCATTCTACTGCCAATATTTGTCTATGGAGATTGCACGGCCGCGTGCTCGATTTTATGCAACGGGTGTGGCTGAAATAGCCAAATACACTCATTTGAAAGGTGTGTCCACATACTTTTGTGTATTTGAATTAATTGTGATATGCTGGATGTTTTTGTTGGCCTTGTATAGGTTTCCCTATTTGGATGAGGATGTGGTGTGTTTCCTGAATGCCCTGCCAGTGTCTGATAAGGCAGATCTGTCCCTGCCTCGAGGTGTAGGGGAGAAACTGCTGCTGAGGCTGGCTGCCAAGAAACTGGGTCTGGGGGCATCTGCTCTACTGCCTAAGAGAGCCATGCAGTTTGGTTCCCGCATTGCAAAGATGGAAAACAGCCACGAGAAGGCCTCAGACAAGTGCAAGAGACTCCTCACACCTTAGATCAGCACAACATTTAATCAGGAATGTTTTTTTTTTTTACACTGTATTGACATAAAGCAACTAAGTCATCCTCTTAATTAGGGTCACAGTGAGCCACAATATGAACAGACATGTTTTATTTTCCGATAAATATACAAATACACATTTTGATTGTAATATAATTTGAATATTTTCAAGGCACAAATAAAGTTACCATTTTCTTCACATTGCCAATCTGAAACATGGCTCTGTGCACGCTACATCATGTAAGACTTCACATCTTGAAGATTTTCTCTGAAGTACCGGTCACATTCAACATAGGAGGGCAGGTTTCCCACATCAAAACGGCCAGAAATCTGATGAATATACACAGGCTTTCTGTGGTGGGAAAAGGAAAAGTGTACTGAGAGAATGCATTGTTTTTGCAGCCGTGAATGTTGATCATCAATTTTGAATTAGTACCTTGAAATGAGCCACGACAAAAAGTTTCCAGGTGCGTCCTTTTCTTCGATTGGTGCTTCCTTTGAAAAAAGAGCTGCTTTAGTTTAGATTAATATCAAGTGATGGATTACCAGCACAAATTAAGGAAATTACTGTTTACCTTATTTTCTTCAAGAAAGGCATCCAATAGATGAAGGATTTTCTTGGAAAATAAGTAGAAACATGGACACTGCAAAAAAGCATACACCATCAATAGGCGAATATGTAGACACGGTGGGAAACTGGGAGGTTTAGTAGCAAGTCGAATACTTCTTGCGCTTATCAGCAAATAGATTACTTGCTCCTAGTTTGAGCCCTTAAACAAAAGGTTTATCTGCTGTGTTTAATGTTACAATTTATAAACATTCCAAAGCAAGAAAAGTCTTAAGAGGTTGGGTATATATTCTAGGGAGGGACAGAAAAGTGTTAGTATGCACATACTGCTCTCCTTGATTTTGTCTCAGAGGGAAGAGGTTTCTCCTTCATACAGCGCACCCGAAGGTCTTCATCGACTTCCAAAATACCATACTTCTGTGTCTCTATGGGAGCAAATACAGAAATACAACTCATTAGGAAGGTGTTTGGTATACTCAGTATGTAATGATAATCGCTCACAAATGTTATCCAACTGGATGTGCTTTAAACAAGTCGTGTGATTAGTGCAGCATTTGAAAGATTTTAGTGTAAAAAACAGGATAGAGATACAAAATATATTTTCTTGAGTTCTTTGGGGCTACAGCTAGCATGACAACTTCAAAAGCACACAATCTGACATTTCACTCACCCTCATCTTTACATTGGTAGGAAAGAACCAGACTGCTGTCTTCACACATTGCTTGCAGGTCAGAAAACTTCTCTTTAACTTTAATGAGACTGAAATCTTCCTTGAACAAAGTGTCTCTGTGTGGAGAAGAGCCTGTCAGTATGAGTCAGTAAATGTTTTCTACATTGAGTCAAGCGAAGAAGCTTTTTCAAACATACCCTCCGATAACTATTACATGGTCTTCAATCTTGAAGTGCTTGACTGTTAGCTGAAGACAGGCGACAGCACCAAGACGGTCCTTGTGGAATAAAAATTGTCAAATGTATAATTCATATTTGACCTGGACAATGCACATGGATCAACATGACAACACTATCCCAGGGAAAATCATGCAAGCTGACGAACCTCATTGTTCTTTGTTCCATCACTTAGCACTTTGACATTAGGGAAGTCCAGGGCCCACTCCTCAAATGCTTTGTGGTGGAGGGCATTGGTCTGTTAAGGTAAAAAGATAGTCATCGTTGACATTATCACCACACATCAGTCCTTAAACATGAATTTAGGTATTTCGAAATTCTTAAAATATTTATTGGGTTTTACTTTCCAATGAACTGATGAATGTTCAAAATGTTGGCCAGGTACAGTTACATGTGGAGTAAAATAATTCACATAAAATACTCTTAATGTACTTTGATACTTACAATGACAAAGACGGTGTCCACGCATCCAGTGGTATTCAAAGCTTGGACCCAGTGAGATATCAAGGCACAGTGCCCCACAGGAAGTAGTGGTTTGGCAATGCCAGCCAGATGTTTGAATCTTCTGCTCGTGTCGTTATCAACATCTCTCTGCAACCTTGTTCCATATCCCGCAGCGAGAATAACCGCTTTCATTTAAACAACCGTGCCAGAGTAGGCTACTTAGCGTAAGTCACTTATTTAGCTAGGTGGCTAAATAAGACGCTAGTTCAAATGCTGCTGTAAACTGCTTGTGAGTTATAGGTCAAGTAAACGTATCAAAGCAGCAATTATAACATACGACTTCACATCTGTGTTCAATAGTGAATACACGAACCTGTGTCAATCAGAATATCATTCTTCCACGACGTAAAACAATTTTGGGGGGTAAACCGACCATACGCTGTAGGTTACGGTACAAAGTCTCAACAAAGCAACGTCTTCAAAAGTAATTGAACAGCGCCCCCATATGTCATGAATTGGAAAACTTTATGAGGAGATCAGGGGTGCGTTCGTAAATTCACTCTGGCTATCTACTACGATTTCAGAGCACTCTCTTTGAGTGTGCAAGATAGCAGAATAACTGACGAATTTACGAACGCACCCCAAGTCTGTCTAGACATCGCGCGCCCGTAACCAAGGCTGAGCGTCTTGGTTGCCAAGAGCACGGAATCTTACACATTCATTTGGACTTTGAGGCAACAATGTTGTGCTGTGATGGTACCAACAAGTTTCACCCGTTATTCTAAAACGGTCTATGCAGTCATTTAGAGTGTAAGCAAAGGTTAAAATAGCCTGCTAGCTAACGTAAACTATGGAAGTAATGGCGCGCTCACTGACATCCAGTTCTTCGTCCAGATTACAACATTCTTCTGTTGAAGAGGAGGAGAAGGATGACACGGCCTACCTTGCTGCATTGACAGCTCAAAGAAATGCCAACGCTTTCTTTGAGAAGTACGAAAAGGGCGAAGTTCAGGAGTTGCTGAGCCTGACCTCTTGTAACTGGTTTCTGGGTGGTGATGACTTCACTCAGCCAGTTGAAATGCCGCCGGGCATAATCAAACAAATGAGGAACTTCACCGAATCAAACTGCATCATTCTCGCACCTGTGGATGCGCGAGTCCCTCTTGATTACAAGGTGGTCCATCAAATAGTCCGAGAGCTCACAGTTGGCATCTATTGTTTCAACCAAGTGCCATTTATAAGTCTTGAGCCAAACTTTGACCAGAGCACCTCATGCCAACTGTCTCCAGCATATTACGATACGAAAGTAGGACAAATGTTGGTTAATATTGACTACACTATCAAGGCTCTTTGGCATGGAGCCAACATTCCCAGAGAAAATCGCATTCGCTTCTCTGAACTCTGGAGAAGCAGCATGGGTGTCGACTCAAATGGAGTACCGCAGACGAAGAAAGATGTGTTTGCAGAGTTTCTCACAGCAGGTATTTGGGTGACAGAGAGAGAAATGTAATGTAATGCAAGATGAATACTGACACAGATAAATGTATGGCCTAACTTTGAGGCAAAATTGTGTCCGTTTTTTAATAATGATGTTGATTAGATTCAATTGAACATGCCTACTTTAGAAATAGGATTCCCCTCAACTGATGATGCTTGTTGCATCCTCTAGGTCTTCAGGACATCTCAGAGGAGCCCTGTTACCAGGGCATATACAACATGGAAGTCAATGTGGATCCTACCTATGACCCCAACAGTGCAGAGGAGGAGAGGCTTTTTTCCCAACACCAGGAGAGCATCCTGCTTAAGCTGACATCCTACCTATCCTCTGCCCGACAGCACAGCAACCTGTTTGTGTTCGAGTGCGCCCACAGTCTGGCCAGTGTGGTGAGGCTGACTGAGGAGAGGCTGGAGCTGGCCACCTACCAGAGGCTGCAGCAGAGGCTGGGTCTACAGGCAGGCCTGGTTAGGAGCTGCTTGGAGAGGAAGGCAGAGGTGTGCAGAGACCTGGCTTACCTGCGCCTCCTCACCTTCCTGGTGCCCTTCCTGGTAGGGCTAAAGAAGAGGATGAAGATCCCAGACCTGGCGCAGATGCTGCCGGCTTACTCAGGTCGGTTGCTACAGCGCAAAAAATGAAATATAACTTACAGGATCTCCATGAGCAACACTAGCTACATCTCTGTGCTACTTACTTACTGCGTTCATAACGGTATTTGAATTGTAGACTGAGGCCAATTTTCTGTCACTGAAACAACTAGGTTCCCCATTGCCTAATAAATCAGACTTTTATACCAATACTTTAATATACAGTCTGAAACATAGCAATGCAAAATCAAAGTTTTCCTTATAAGCCAGAATGTTGACTACAATTACTTTTTAACTTACTCTACCGGTTGTGTGGTTGGTCCTTCAGCTGCTCGAAACTTTTGACAAAATATTCACAGTAAAGCGTTGTTTCACAACTTTTTTAGAGCGCCAGTACTGCTGTTGAAATGTATATCACCTGACGTGTAAACACCTGTAGACTTCGGTTACTGTATTTCTGTCTTGTGCACGTGCCTTTGGTCACAAGCAAACAAATCTTAATTGCCACACACAGAGATACGTATTTTGAAGTCAGGCTAATAACACTTTCCTTTGAATATTGCGTCACATTTCGACCAACTGAAGGACCAACAGCACGGACAATCGGCAGAGTAAGTTCAAATTATGTTTATTCAACATTCTGACTTGTAGGAACTGTTTGGAATGTTTTAACATTAATGTGCGTGGCGATGCCTACATAATTTGAAGGCATTGCCACGTTTTGTGCCTAGGTTCCCTATGGCTATCATACCATTATCTTTGAGGTTGCAACAGATGTGTTTATCGTTGTTTTCATTCTGTTTTTGTAGATGATAAACTGAAGACAGAGAGGGAATTACCACCATTGCTCCTTGGACCTGCGTTCGCCTGTAAACATTTTCCGTACAAGTCAGATGAGTATTTTCACCTTCACGGTGGGATTGAAGTTGACATCGGAACCCCTCAGCTAGAGGAAGTCTCTGAGGAAACAAAGGTGAGAGTTAGATTCACTTACTAGTGAGCCGTCACAAGCCACATAAGAGCTATCTACTTCCACAGTGAGGCCCTAGTTTCATAATGAAATCAGGTTGTCTTGTGGTTCCCTCCAGGAGGCCTTTGCTGCACTGCAGAGTCTTGCAGTGGATCACCTAAGAGACCTGCTAAGTCAGGACACCACCTACAAAGAGCACTTCCCCGTACCAGTCCACAAGGCCAACGGCAATAAGTATGTTAAGTTCACTTGCAGAGAAGCTGTCTTAACATGCACGCATAAACACACACATCTCACTTACATTGAGCTCGGAGGCCTTATACTCCACACACTCGCACACAGATGCACTTGTAAGAGAACACAAACCCATGCTTTTCAGTGTCCAATGGTCAGGCTCTTACACGCTGCTTGATGTCTTTGGCAGCTATCATGTGATCTCCATTGAGGTGGGCTCATTCTACCCTCAGCCTAACGTGGTTCCATGGTGGGAGACCCTCAACACTGCCATCAAAACCCTGAGAGGGAAGAGACTGCCACTCTCTGACGTCCAGCTGCATGAGCAGTTCAAGAAGACATTTGGCTACAAAAAGGCCATCAATTGCAAGGTGATGACGAAAAAGAAGATAGGGCAATATAAGAAGCTGTTCTTTTTTTTCTTTTTTTAGTATTAGGTAAATGTAAAAGGCTTGTATGACCGTGTGTGTTATTTCTCACTGGGGTCAGAGTGTGCCATTCGGCATGCGTGCTGCGGCAGAGCGCGGCCTATCCGCTGTGTTCTACTCGCTGTGCCGCCGGAACTCTCCATCTCACCTGGGAGTCCTGGACGAGCAGGGCTACTCCCTGCTGCACCACGCCGCCAAACACAACCACACATACATCATCTGCCAGCTGGCCACCACCGGGGTCAACCTCAACCAGACAAGCAGCGGCAGGTTCAGCCGCACAGGTCAGAGACATGCCTCTCTCTCCCTTACTCTCATTTACACACTGTCCTCAAAACTGTTTACAAACACCTTTATTTTGCAGTGAAATCTGGAGGTGGCGTTGGGCCCCCAAAAGAAGGAGCTGGTAAGCACATACCAGTGTGAACATGCCAGCCTCACTCTACTGTAACGAAATAGGGCTTTCAGACACGGCTTTCCACTGTTTGTTTGTACCTGTTCCAGGCTCCACTCCCATGCACCTGGCTGCTCAGTGTGGTTCCCTGGAGGCCATCAGCTGTCTGCTGGCTCTGCAGGCCGACCACCGGCTAGTGGACCGCAGGGGCTGGATGGCTGTGCACTTTGCTGCCTACTACGGCCAGGTGGCCTGCATACAGGCCCTTTGCAGGAAAGACCCAGAGCTGGTGGAGATGCAAACCACTGCCGAGTGAGTGAGGAGACACTTCTAGGTTTAGAATAGATGACATGTCTAACAGGGATCAATAGGATGCAACAGCAGGCCACTGGCACCGTTACACAGACGCTTTCAGTGTCATTTAATGTAACACTAGCATGACATTGCTCTGTAATCAGCACATACAACAGTGGAGGTTGCCGAGGGGAGGACGGCTCATAATAATGGCTGGAATATCAACACGTGGTTTCCATGTCGTCGATACCATTCCATTGACTCCATTCCGGCCATTATTATGAGCCGTCCTCCCCTCGGCAGCCTCCACTGACATACAAGTAACAGACACCACTAAATGCACTGGAGGCGGTACGGATGCATCTTCTTCTACGTGCACACAGGTTGACGGTGTTGTTTTTTTGTCTCCTCAGGTACCGCAGCTGCCCGTTGCTCCTGACGGCCACGTCGGGCTCCGTGGAGGCCCTGGACTACATGCTGTCCGCAGGAGCCGACTGGCGGAGGAGGGACAGCAAGGGCAACGACGTCGTGCAGCTGGCCGCCCTCTACTTCCACCCCAAAGTCCTCAGGCACCTCATCTCGCTGGGCCTGCCGGACCTGCCTGTCTGGAAGATCCTTGTGGGTACGCTGCCTGGTGGAAAAGATGGAGATGGGAATTAGCTAGCGAGCGAGGGTTAAGCGAGGCCAATGTTTGGAACGCAGGTTGTATCCGTTAGATGAGTCTGCCCTGTTACTGAGGCGTGTGTGTGTGTGTGTGATGGAGCAGAGATGCTGCACAGCGAGGACCACCGCAGGCTGGAGATGGCCATCCGCTGCCTGGAAGCTTTGTGTATCACGGCCAAGTCCTTCTGGAGGGATATCATGGATGCAGGTGAGTTGAGTTTTTGGAGAGTTTGGGCCTATATCAGACAGGAATGCCTTGTTTTATACTATAGCCATGAAAACTACCTTTGTATTGCCAATTTATATTTTGCCAATTTTCAACCATCCTTAGAGTTATACTCCATATTACAGCATTAAACATTTTTGGTACTACGGAATACAAAGCTAGGCCAATTGCAATAGAATCAAAATATCGAAGGACCCTAAAGCAGTTGACCTATTCTGTAGGAGGGATCCCGGCCCTGTTGGAGCTAATGCGCAGCACGAGACCAGCGCTGCAACGTATGGCTGCCGCCGTGGTGTGTCACATCTCGGAGAGGACGCCCGTGTGTGAGGCCCTGGTGCGCTATGGTGCCGTGCCGGTGCTGGTCAATCTGCTGGGCAGCCAGCAGGCCGAGCTCCACTCCCGCTGTGCCCTCATACTGGCAGACCTGGCAGGGCACAGTGACCAGTACCAGTCCCTCATAGCCCAGCAGGTTAGTACTACTGATATAATCAGTCTTTCCCATAGCCCATCTAGTTAGTATTGCTGTAACTAATAGGTGGGTTCAGTTATAACCAGTCTTGTGTGTGTGAGCGTGCACGTGTGTGTGTCTGTCTGTATTTGTGTATGTTTGACAATTCGTGCATACGTGTTTGACAGTTCATTCGTGTGTGTCCAGGGTGGAGTGGCCCCGTTGGTGAGGCTCCTGGGCTCGGACCTACATGATGTGCTGGTGAACACTGTGCGGTGCATCAAGGCGCTGTGTGTCCGTAGCCCTGGCAACCAGACGGCCGTGGCCCTGGCTGGGGGGATTCCACAACTTGTGGAGCTCTTGACTGTCAGATCAGGTACATTGTTAAATCATGAGTAAGACGATGATGATATAGAACATGATGATGATGATGAATCGTCTTTTTGGCCGTGTATCTCCAGAAGTGTTGCAAGAGGAGGCGTGCGCGGCTCTGGCTGAGCTGGCTAAGGGACACCGGGAGAACCAGGACACCATCTGTGAAGCGGGCGCCGTGGCCCCGTTGGTGCTCATACTGCGGGGGAGGAAGATAGCCGCGCAGGTGACGGCGGCCAGAGCCCTTGAGGCCATCGCCGATCACAACCCTGCCATACAGGCCCGCTTTCTGAAGAAGTCGGCCGCCAAGCACCTCCTACGACTCTTAAAGGTAGGACCTGAGCAAGTCAAATCATTGTTTCCCTCAATTTTAAATATGCTTATGGAATTCTTGAACATTTTATATTCATGTACTTTAAGTTGTGTCCCCTGGGCCATGTTCAGGGTTGAGTTCAGTAGGGCACGCTGTATCAAACTGTTTTGCAACAGAAAATTAACATCTGTGTTCTTATGGGACAAATTCAGGTAGTACCTCCCCATTTCAATATTTTTCTCCCTATTGAACGTGACCCAGGTGTTCCAGGTGGAGGCGAGGGAGCAGGGGGCCGTCTCTCTATGGGCCTTGGCAGGACACACTCTGAAGCAACAGAGACTCATGGCAGAGCACATCGGCTACCACTTCATTCTCGAGCTCATCCTCTCCTCCTCCGACAGGATGCAATACGTCGGTAGGTTCTCTCATTTCTCATATTTTTGTTTTAAATGCTACCCCTCTGTACTTGCTAAGTCTCTTACGCAAAATAGGTCTTTTACACCAAAGTAATCTCTCTCACAAGAGGAAGTTAAATGGCAATCATCGGTTCATGGACAGAGTTGGCTTGCTGACATCAAGCTTTTCCAGACATTTTATTCAGTCAAGGGGATGCCGTCTCCGGGGATCGATGAAACTAAACACTGAGTGTCGTAAAACAACAAAACTTCCATGCGTTGTTGACAGGCGATGCAGATAAATGATTGACTGTACCATAAACAGGAACCCTGAGGTTTGTGCTGGAGCGAGCCTCACCTCTGTCACCACAAGACCAGCCGCCTCCTACCCCCAGACGGCTTTCCTATGCTAGACTCATCACCTGCAGCCAGAGCACAGGAAGGCATGCAGTCAGGAATGCCTGTCTGTCTATCCCTCCATTGGGAATCCCAACACCTTCAAAATAAGAGGAACACAATCTCAAACAAAATTGAATGTGACAAACATTTCAATATCCCAAAGTTGTTTTGGAAGAACTGGGGTATCAATTGGAATGGGATGGGTCACTCCCCATACCTCTGTCATTCCTTGAACACGTGTTCCCGGGTAGTTTTTTGCTGGAACATGTTAAGAGCCTCTACTCTTCCCTCAGGTCCTCGGTCTGTCACACATGTCTACAGAACATCTATTCTGCAGCTTCTGAAATAGTTTCTTTCCAGACAAGACGACAGATGGTTCTTTCATTCCAGCCTTCTTTTTCACCCAAAAAATGCCTGTCGTTCTCTTAAAAGGGAGACGAACTGAGGTTAATGATGTGGAAATGGTAGGCCAGCCCCTGACCACAATAACACCCCGACCAATGGTTTAAAAAGTGAATGTACAGATTAAATTGTAGGTAACACTTTACCTGAACCGTCTGTCACAAAGTCTACATAACGCCATCATAGTAATGGCATAACAGTCATGACCGCTAATGTCAACTTATAGGCCTAGCAACTAACTTTACACCCTGCTAACCTAAAATTGTTATTAGGGCCAGCTAATTGACAGGTCATAACTCTAGCCAACTAGCTTACCTAGATAATATTTTCCGCCATAACTGTTTCATAAGCTGACAGCTGGCAGCAACTTATGCCTTCGTCCTGTCATCTTTACACTGATGGACACCACTGCTGGCCGATACTCCATAAAGGCATCACTCACTCACATCCCAGCACTGCCACCAATTGTCAGATGTGGTGTGGAGGTTTCAGATCTGGTGAGGCCAGAGAGGGCCCTTATGAAAGAATTCAAGTCAAGGTTTACATGCAATTTAGCTTGGTAAAGTGTAAACAAATAATATTGTGTTTCAGGCTGCCAGGCAGTTATAGCACTGAGCAGGGACAGTCGGAGCCACCAGGACGGGCTGTGTAAAGAAAATGGGGTGCCCCCACTGGTTCGTCTACTACGGGGGTCCCGGACCACAGAGAGTACCCTCCTCAGCGTTATACAATCCCTGGGCATTCTGTGTATTGGTTTGTACATTCTCACTGTAGCCTTAATCTTATCTTGAGAAACACAGTACATGCACTCAAAGGTTTGCATAAACCATGCATTGGTATCAATGGGAGATTTGAGTAAACCTTTGTCATGATACTACTTGACGATTTTGCACATTGATGTTTTAACAGTGCTACAGTAGTAACATGGCTTTCAGACTTGACTTGGAAACAGGTCATAGTATACAAGCTAATAATATACCATGACTTCTAGTGCATGCATGTTTCGTACATCTAATTTTAGGAGGGGCACACACCAATAACCCAAACAGCCAGAGGGTCATAGCTGAGGAGCAAGCCATTCCAACTCTGTTAGAACTTGTGAAGCACCAAGAATCACTGCAGGTCAAGGTAAATACATTGGAAATCGAAAAAAATTGGTTCTCTCTCCTCTTAAATGTCCTTGGTAATGCCACAAAAGTCCCACAAACAAGGGCGTCCAATACTAGAATTTTCCATTGAAAGAATTGAGGCTTGGATGACATGTTGATTCTCCCTCAGGTCCAAGTGGCTCAAACGCTGGCCTGTGTGCTGCTGGGAAACCAGGACCTGCAAACAACCTTCTGGGAAAAAGAGGAGTTTACCTATGAAACAGTTCTAGAGTTGCTACGAGTGCCAGATCAGGTAAACCATTTGAAAGGCTGTTTGTGGGCTACTTCATAACTTTAAACCAACTTTAGCCCAGAACCTTTCGGTATGTCAGCACAGTCACTAACAAGATGAGGTGGAACAAGATATGGGTCTAGTAGAGATTAGAAAGAAAAGCATCCAATATCCAATACTGTTATCTCAATGTGCAATGAACTACTGGCACCTAATGGTCAAGGACTGCTCAAGCACTAAGGGGTGTTGACACTCCGTAAAGTGCATTCCCCATGGCAATTTGTCATGTTTGCCTTTTCCCAGCAGGACATCTGCCTGGAAGCTGGTTACGCCCTGTCTCTGTTTGCCTACAACAACACCACCCAGCAGGCAGCCATCCTGCAGAATGGTGGCATTCCCATAGCCATGTACGAGCCCTTCTTGAACTCCAAGAACGAGATGGAGAGGGCCAAAGCTGCTTTTCAGGTAGCCATGAAGCAGATCATTAAAAAAAAAATCAACTGAGGGCCACAGTAATATCAATGAGTCATTAACAGCTGCTGATTTGTATGTGTTTTCCGACTTGACACGGAATTAGCGTTAGGTAATGTCTTTTATCGCTACCTTTTCGTTTCGTGGTAACTGCTCTCCAGATAGTTGTGCTGGCCAAAGTGATCACGGACACAGACCAGGTGACTCTGTCTGCCAGAGGGGTGACTGTCCTTGTAGACCTTCTGCAGTCCACTAATCCCAACACTGTGGTCCTGACAGGTAACTTCAGCCCAGTACTATGTATGGGAAGAACATTATATTCACTGAGCAAAAATATAAACGCAACATGTAAACTGTTGGTTTCATGAGCTAAAATAAAAGACCCCAGAAATGTTCCATACGCACAAAAAGCTTATTTCTCTCACATTTTGTTTACATCCCTGTTTAGTGAGCATTTCCGCCAAGATAATCCATCCACCTGACAGGTGTGGCATATCAAGAAGCCGATTAAACGGCATGATCATTACACAGGTGTACCTTGTGCTGGGGACAATAAAAACCCAGTCTAAAATGTGCAGTTTTGAGTGCACAGAAATACGTGATGAGATCCTGAGGCCGATTTTTTAAAAAGGTATCTGTGACTAACAGATGCATAATTTATTTATTTCGATTGACTGATTTCCTTATATGAACTGTAACTCAGTAAAATCTTCAAAATTGTTGCATGTTGCGTTTTATATTTTTGTCCAGTATAGAAGAACACTAGTCTTGCCTTACTGCATACATTTCTGCCATAGCTCAGTTGCTAGCCAGTCTGGCTCACACCCGGGCAGGTATTCCTGATGCTATTGTCACCATGGGAGCTGTTGGTCACCTATGTGCTCACCTGTATTCTGAGGAGGAAGAGGTAAGGATGGGACTTGTGGTATGGGGGAGCATTCCTGTCTATGACTATTGTCTGAAATCTAACAGACTATCAAGATAATTAATTCTACAACCATCAAATGCTATCCAACTTTACATATTTCTGGTTACGATGTGCAGATTTTTGATACAAGCATGGTGGTAAAATGTTGAATATTTTCAGGTGCGAACGGCATCTTCAAGTGCCCTCGGCTACCTCACCTTTAACCGTCACGCACATCGCCTCTTGTTGGTGGAATGTCGAAACACTCCATCTATGTACGACCTTTTGACCCAGCATCTCATCGAGGACGCCAAGATCTCACACATTTTTACTGCGGAGTTTGAAAGGCAGAAAATAGTGGGGCTGCCATCACTAAGGTATGTTCGTTTTTTTTGCCCTAAAAAGCAATGCTTTCATATTTCTAGCTGGGATAACATCAATAATTTCTGTCCTTTTTAACAGTTTGGAGATAAATGGTGGCCCACCTGTTCCTCAGCGCAACAAAAAAGGTACATTTTGTTATGCTGTACATAATTATTTGAATCTATTTCATATAAAAAGTCTCAATCGTCTTTGTCGCCTCTACCTACGTCAGGTTTGACCAAAAAGACAAGCCGCACTCCTGGCCTGTCAGTGTCTGCAGGCCACTTTGGGAGGACCAGCTCGGCTCCAGTTCTCCAGCTTCAACCCCAGAGGAGCAGGACAGCCAACCCCAAGGTTAGGCTGCAGGGAGAGGGGCCAACCCATAGCTCTCAGCCCACCCTGGAGTCACTGAGGCTGGATAAGGACAGCCAGCGGCCCCAGCAAAGGCAGTGACCCTGGAGGTCAGCCTAGGATCTAACCTGACTGGGCTAGCTTAAAGTAGTAGTTAATTTATGACTCAGGGAGCCATTCTATTTATGTTCAAGATGAATATATTACATTTATATTATTAATGGAAATGACTGACTTAATGGTATAATATATTGGAAGTCGATTGAATAAAAAAACGAAATTAAACGCTTAACACAGAATGGAGTCCTTTCTGCCAGGATGTATTTCAAAAGTTTAATGGTAGGAATTATATGCATCATGGATATGCACATAAGTGAACCTCAGTCCGTAATCCTCAGCTTTAATGGTGGAAGTTTGATAGCTGCCTCCTTCACTTCTGCTGTTATGTTCACACCCAGGGGAGCTCTAGAACACAAAGAGCAACAATTAAGCTATAGAACTGTTATCAATAGAAGTTAGTCATCTTTTTTACTTACTTGGGCTCATAGTTGACCTCCTCAGTATGGGACAGGATGCCCTTTCCTTCCCTCAGTCTCTCAACTCCATTCCTGAAATAAAGTGTGGTTGAATGCACTGGACTCCAAAAGCTCCAAAGCCAAATATATACTATTTGCCAGAGTCCCACTCGACCTGTCACAACGCTCCTTCCCTGGCCATAGAGAACAGTAAAACTCCAGCCAACACGTTAAAAAAGGTCAAAGGTGATGCAAAATCTCCCAGCATTCCCTCTAACCATTTCCTAAATTCCTGTGTATTATAGCTTACTATCTTTTTATTATATATAGTACCAGTCAATTTTGGACACACCTACTCATTCAAGGGTTTTTCTTTGTATATGATTCCTGATTAAACTGTACAATATATTTGAGGGGTTATTTTGCAAAAACATATCTCCGTTTGTATTTATCCTAAATCACGTTTTATTTGTGTGCACTCCAGGGAACTCACATATGAAGTGAGGTAATATTTCGATTTATTTGACACAATGGTATCAATTTCAAAGCGTTTCTCGAGTTTCATCCTTCTGCCATCGGAGTCGCAGTTTCTCATTTCTCCAAGTTATGTGCGTACGTATGGGTCAAAGTGTCTGTGGAGGACCGCACATTCTCCCGTCAAGTTTGTTTTTTATAAATCCCAAAAAGTTTGCTTAGAAAGTGACGTACGCCTTATTTTGTGCCTAAACAGTGTTTATAAATGAGGCCCCTGGAATGAATTTCAATTAACAGGTGTGCCTTGTTAAAAGATAATTTATAGAATTTCTTTCCTTAATGCATTGGAGCCAATCAGTTGTGGTGTGACAAGGTAGGGATGGTATACAGAAGATAGCCCTATGTAGTAAAATACCAAGTTCATATTATGGCAAGAACAGCTCAAATAAGAGAAACGACAGTCCATTACATGAAGGTCAGTCAATCCGAAAAATGTCAAGAGCTTTGAAAGTTTCAAGTGCAGTCGCAAAAACCAAGCGCTATGATGAAACTGGCTCACATGAGGACCGCCACAGGAAAGGAAGACCCAGAGTTACCTTTGCTGCGAGGATAAGTTCATTAGAGTTAACTGGCACCTCAGATTGCAGCCCAAATAAATGCTTCACAGAGTTCAAGTCACAGACACATCTCAACATCAACTGTTCAGAGGAGACTGCGTGAATCAGACCTTCATGGTCGAATTGCTGCAAAGAAACCACTACTAAAGGACACCAATAAGAAGGGACTTGCTTGGGCCAAGAAACACGAGCAATGGACATTCGACCGGTGGAAATCTGTTCTTTGGGAGTCCAAATTTTAGAATTTTGGTTCCAACTACCGTGTCTTTGTGAGACGCAGAGTAGGTGAACGAATGATCTCTGCATATGTGGTTCCCACCGTGAAGTATGGAGGAGATGGTGTGATGGTGCTTTGCTGGTGACACTGTGATTTAGAATTCACGGCACTATGCGAGGCGATAGGCCATCCCATCTGGTTTGCGCTTAGTGGGACTATCATTTTGTTTTCAACAGAACAATGACCCAACACACCACTAGGCTGTGTAAAGGCTATTTGACCAAGAATGAGAGTGATGGAGTGCTGCATCAGATGAACTGGCCTCCACAATCACCTGACCTCAACCGAATTGAGATGGTTTGGGATGAGTTGGTCCGCAGAGTGAAGGAAAAGCAGCCAACAAGTGCTCAGCATATGTGGGAACTCCTTCAAGACTGTTGGAAAAGCATTCCCGGTGAAGCTGGTTGAGAGAATGCCAAGAGTGTGCCAAGCTATCATCAAGGCAAAGGCTGGCTACTTTGAAGAATCTCAAATATAAAATATATTTTAATTTGTTTAACACATTTTTGGTTACTACATGATCCCATATTTGTTATTTCATAGTGTTGATGTCTTTACTATTATTCTACAATGTAGAAAATAATAAAAATAAAGAAAAACCCTTGAATGAGTACGTGTGTATATATATATTTTTTAAATGAGTTATACTATTTTGATATTGATTACTGCACTGTTGGGTAGAACATGCAAGTTAAGCATTTCACTGGAGTTGTGCATGTGACAAAAAAACTTTACCTATATATTTTCAAAACCAAAATAACTAAGAGTCTTCGACATACCATGCGATCATGACTCCATTGTCAGTACAAAACTTGGATGGAGGACAAAGTAAATGTAATCCAGTGGTGTCTGTGACAATCTTCAAAGTCTTTCGGATGTACTGGTTACTGGCAACTCCTCCTGACACCACCTGACAGAGCAAAACATTGAGGACACCATAGGACACCGTATGGACACCACACCATTGTTTGTAGAAACACTGTGCCTTCAGAAAATATTCACACCCCTGGACTTTTTCCAAATTTTGTTGTGTTCCAGCTGGAATTTAAACTGGATTAAATTGAGATTTTGTGTCACTGGCCTATGCACAATACCCCATAATGTCAAAGTGGAATTATGTTTTTCAAAATTGTTACAAATTATGCAAGCCTAAATAAATTCAGGAGTAAACATGTGGTGCTTAACAAGTTGCATGGACTCACTCTGTGTGCAATAATAGTGTTTAACAGGACTACCTCATCTCTACCCCACACATACAAGTATCTGTAAGGTCCCTCAGTTGAGCAGTGAATTTCAAATACAGATTCAATCACAAAGACCAGGGAGGTTTTCCAATGCCTCGCAAAGGGCTGGAGTACAGAGCCAAAACAAACAAAAAAGTGTTATTGCCCCAATACTTTTGAAGCTCATTGTACACTGAGTATACCGAACAGTAGGAGCACCTTCCTAATATTGAGTTCCTCTTGGCCTCAAGACAGCGTCAATTCATCAGGGCAAGGACTTTACAAGGTGTCAAAAGCGTTCCACAAGGATGCTTTTCCATATTGACTTCAATGCTTCCCACAGTTGTGTCAAATTGACTGGAAGTCCTTTGAGTGGTGGAACATTCTTGACACACACAGGAAAATGTTGAGCGTGAAAAACCCAGCAGCGTTGTAGTTCTTGACACAAACCAGTGCACCTGGCACCTACTACCATACCCTGTTCAAAGGCACTGAAATATTTTTTATTGCCCATTCACCCTCTGAATGGCACACACACACACAATCCGTGTCTCAATTGTCTCAAGGCTTAAACATCCTTCTTTAACCTGTCTCCTCCCCTTCATCATCTACACTGATTTGAAGTGGATTTAACAAGTGACATCAATAAGGGATAGCTTTCGTCTGGATTCTATGTCATGGAAAGAGCAGGTGTTCTTAATGTTTTGTGTATATTAGTGTTTTATTCTTATTCATTTTTTTTTTTTTTTTTTTTTTACAAATGTTAGTATTTCTTCTTCCACTTTGACAGAGTATTTTATGTAGATCGTTGACAAAAAATGACAATTAAATCCACAACAAAGTGGAAAACGTCATGTGGTGTGAATACTTTCTTAAGGAGATAATTCAATGCAATATTGTGGATTAGATCATCTTGATAGCTGTGAAAACCACTATCCAATGATGGGATTTCACTCACCAGTGTTGGATTGCAGGAAGGCAGAAGGCCTTTGGCCTTACAGAACAAAATGGCACGATGTGTGCGCTTGGCAATGTGAGAGGCCACTGTGTGCTGCGTAGCAGCAGCTATGTCATTAACACATGACAACAAAGTTCCCTGCTCCACACCTTGGATGAAAAAAAACAAGTAGGTGCATTTTCACACAAAACTTGTCTTTTGGTATTTGTTTCATTAGTCCATTGTTGATATAGTCCCAAAATGTTTTGCATATCAGCGATCAAGATATAACTTTCAAAATAAAGAAATATAGCTGGGATTTCTGTATTTTTAAAGTTATATATCTTGAAACCTTGATGGCTGGCTGACATGCAAAACATGTTGGGCCGATATCAACAATGGACTAATGAAACAAATACCAAAAGATTGTTTTTTTGGGTGGAATTGTCCTTCAATTTAAGTGATCTGATTCTATTAGTTGATGAAGGAAAGGTTATGATAAAAATGTATATTATATCTTTATGAATTATTTATTACCTTCCTCTACCTCTTTTTTCTGTATTGACATCGTCACCTGATTTCGCAGACCAGCGAAGGAGAAGTTACAGTCATAGTGCGCTCCCATTGGTGGCTTGAAGAGAAACTTCAACCTGTCTCCATCTCGAGCCAGAAGCTCTATTGCTTGACCCCCACTTATCATGGAGCACTTTGGGTGTTTGATGAGTGACAAACGTCTTGCCACCTGTGAACACACAAATGTCACAAATTCAAGGCCAAGAAAACCCACCGGCCTCTGATAAGTGTTTCCTCAAAGTTATACTCTTTACCTTGTCCATAGTGTCCCCTGGAGCTTCATCCAGTGTTTGACCCAGGAGAAGAAAGTCATCGATTCCTCTGGCCAGAGCCAAGAGAGAGTGACCCCCGGAGACTAGGAGGACGAGGAAGGGGAATACTACAGGCTGGAACATCCTGACTGTCAGGGCATGGGCCTCCATGTGGTGGATGGGGATGAAGGGCTTCTGGTGTAGTTTTACAAAGTTCAGGCTAAAGTCCAGGCCTATCCCCAGACTCAGGGCCAGGCCCGGCTTCACTGTGGTGGCTACAGCAGACAGTTGACTCTGGGTGACGCCACTCCTCTCCATGGCCTCCTGGACGACGCGGCCTATGTTCTCTCTGTGGAGCCGCTGGGCAACAGTGGGAATAATCCCACCAGTCCTACAATCAAATACAAATGGAGAACATGATGTCATTTGCAAGGTTTTATCTTGATTCTTGACCAAGGAGGGCATTGCACTGATAAATAAGACAATCACTTTTATTGAATGAACATTAAAAAAATACAAGATTGTACCCACTTCATGTGCACCTCTTTTTGTGAATGAAGAGATTCTCCAAGGATTAAGCCTGTTTCATCCATTACAGCCGCACCTGTCTCGTCACAGCTTGTCTCAATACCGAGAACAAGCCTGGAACTAATTTTTCTTCTAAAAACACATTTGCTTAAAGTCTTGACTCTAAACATACGTGTGCCCTGTTGAGCCGAAGCTTTAAATGCAAACATTTTATTTCACTAAACCCGATTTTCCTGCACTAGCCAAAATACATGCTTAAATTACTGAAATTTGGTAAGCACCGCTATCCGTAGAGAATCGCAAGAGGCGAGGAAAATAGCTCTGCTACCAGGGACCATTACGATGGTCTATTAGTATTTTCTAAAGGTATGTCATTCATTAATAACTTTATTTTAAGTCTCACGACAATGCCACTGTCAAGTGACAATTAAATACGTTTGCATTTGTCGCAAAAGCTAAAATTGCGATGCTGAATTTTTTTTGTGCGGAGCTCCACGACCTTACGCTTGTACCTCTGAGGAGCTTGTGTCACATATAAACAATTCCTCCATGAAACATCAAATAGTTTTCTAGTTAGGTGCAGTTACAATTTTCCGAGTTGAAAATGTGAAAGAACATTTTAAAATGTTTTGCGGATATCGACTGGAATATGTTTTAATTGAATAACGACTTTTTTTTATTAACCTAGCAAACAAAACTGTGGGTGTCTCTGAATAGTGATAGCCTTTGTTTCAGGGGGAAATTATATGCAGTTGGACATCTAATCAAAGCTGGTCAACAAGGCACATTTAATTCGGCAATCAATATGCGATAGGAATTCAAAATGTGTACTTGTTGAATTTTGTTCGTCTGATGTTAAAGTATCCTCACATCTTTGCGGCATTGCATCCAATGTTTATCTTATTTGGATGATTTTGCAACTACGGGCACTTCTATGTCCTCGGGGTAGTACATTTTTTGAATTTTATAGAATTTTTTATTTTTTAATTCTTTATATGTTAAGTTCACACGACAATTACCCCATTCTTTTTTAACACCTCTCTATCAATTATTTTAGCATTTTTTCAAATGAATTTTATACCTTCATTTCACTTTTGCCCTTGTCCCTGACCCAGAATGTTGAACTTCTACTATGTTTTTCTATGGGAAAACATTGTATAATGTGTAATTATTAATGTTAACTACTAGTGAAAGAGTCAATGAAATTACATCTATATCAATATTTATTATGCGTATGCCCTTTTATATTGTTTTTTTACACAAAATATACCTGTCCTTTGGTAGTTGTGTAATTTCCAACACTGAGGACAAATTCCTCATTAATAAAGTTTTTTCAAAAGACTTAATTTAGTTACCATGGAAACTTATTGTGACACTGAAGCACATGGCTGCAGCTTACAGTTGTTCCAGATGTGATGTCCAGAAGTTGAAGAAAAATCTAGGTAAATATTGCTTGTGTAGAGAATATTTTTATTGTCAGTCATTTCCAAACAGGCTATACTTAAAAAATATATATATTTATATTTTCTTTTTATATTTTATGTATTTAGTGTAAACTATATGCTAGCTGTAATACTAGCGAAAGCATGCTAAGCAGCCTGTCATTTTTCTCCAAAAACTTTAGAATCATAATTTCCATCAGTCATTTCTATTACAAACTTAACAGTGGTGGAAATGACAAAAAACATTCTCTTATTCGTTTTAAACTTTAGGCTTATTTAATCCTGTTTTAAATTGGTTTAATCTCGAAAATTCTCTAAGGTGTGTATTTTTCTTTGTTTTTAGAAGATGCCACATAAAACAGCACAGAGGTCACAGACATGACAAAAAAAATATCCTATATGATACCAGGAACATTTGCAATAAGACAGGGAGAGATGCTGGAGGAGAAAGGAGAAGTGAAATCTATCTCTGAGCTGACAAAGCGAGATCAAAGAAGCAAGAGAAGGCAATGGAAATGCAACCAATGGAATAGAAGACAGGCTTGAAAGAGAACAGTTGCAATGGAGACCTACCTATCAGGCAACACAACACCTCAGTCAACAGATGACTTGCAGCCAGAACATGAGGCCAACATACCTGCCCCTGATGCACACCATTATACCCCTTCCTCATCGTCTGCAACAGGAATGAGAAGTCAAACACTTGCTGGAAGTAAAAAGGTTGGAAGAGGTCGCTCAAAAACATACACAGATCTTTGCATGACAATGTCAAACTTGATAATGCATTACGGAAAGCTGAGAAAAACTGATGAAGAAAATGGGGAGAAAGATTCCCCAAAGACAAAAAGAAAGGGAACTGAAGGGAACTCCGAAGAACTTGAGAAGGATTTTATTTTATTGTTTCAAAATGCCATCATTGCAGAGTTAAAGCAAAAATATCAAAAAATGTGCATTACCAAGGACAAACAAGTGGCTTAAAAAATGCTCAGAGGCAACATCCTGAGAAAGTATGACCTGGTCAAAGCCGCAAACGGATCATTTGAATTTTCAGCAAAAGCAATGAGGGCAAATGAAAACAGGCCAACAAGTCTTCAGTACTCCAGGAAAAGCAGTGTAACAGAATTAGCACAGCCACAGAAGAGAAAATCACCTGATTTTATGAACGTGATGACAACAGTAGAGCAACAACAGGGGAAAAGGACACACTAAGAAGAAAAAGCAGAAGCACTTCTTTAATGGCATAATTCAGAACCTTTTCCTACTATGCATTCTGCAAAATACGTCCTTTTTGGGTTGTCAAGCCAACAATCCAGGATAGGGACACATGCCTCTGCAAAACCTACGCCAACCTCCAGTTCATGGCAGACAAACTACAGCATCACAAAGTGATCAGCTGCAGCAACATTGAGAACCTTATTGAGTCTTGTGCTGTGAGAACCCAAAGAAAGAGTGCATGTACACAGTGTGCTCCCTTTGTCTAGCAAAATAGTTAAAAACATTTTACTTTGATTCTGGTGATCAGACATGGTGGTTTGAGTGGAAAAACAATGCTGAAGAGAGAGAGAAGAAAAACAAAGACATTTGACAGTAAAAGAAAAGGTGTGTGGCACACTGCAGATTCTACTGGAGGACTTCTCCAAAGGATTGAAAGAGAAGTTGGCGAAACACGTGCACAACATTTGACACCAATACTCAAAACTGAGAGAATTAAAAGTGAATCTGGAGAAAGAGGAGATCATCATGCATATTGACTTTGCAGAGAACTACCTGTGTAAAGACACCAGTGAAATCTAGGCAGTTCACTTTGGTGATTCATACAAGCAGGTGACCCTCCACACCTGTGTTGGATATACCACAATTATACTGTTTCACTTTGCTCACTGAGCTCTTCGATAACCCCTCTGCTATCTGGGCCCGTCTCTCAAAACACTGGCCTACTTTCTTGAGCTCTGCCCATCGGCTACTGCTGTACACTTTGAGTGATGGGCCTACAACCCAGTATAGGTCAACATTTCTTTTATACTATCGCTCCACCCTTCCGTTTGAAATGGGCTTCCAGAGAGTCACATGGAATTTCCTAGAAGCCGGACATGGAAAATGCCCAGCTGATGGGGTAGGAGCATCTGTGAAACAAAGAGCAGATGGAATTGTGGCACAAGGCAAGGACCTCCCAAATGGAAGAACTGTATTTGAGGAATTGTCAAAAGTTCAGTCGGCTGTCAAGCTCTTATATATCTCAAAGGAGATAAAAGAGCATGGAGGCCCTCCCATCAGATCACCTGGAGACAATCTGTGGGACAATGAAGATACACCAGGTAATAGTTGTGGGTTATTTTATGTCAAATCTCACATTTGTTATACAAACATTATCACTAGACTATGTATCACTAGACTATGCTATCATTACATATTTTGAATGTGCATAACTTTTAGAATAGATTTTTTCCAGATCGTCAGCGACAGTCCAGAGGATACTCAGTTGCCTCTGTTCCTTTCCACATCACTGCACTCCACAGACTGTTCCTTTCCACATCTCACAGCGCCTTCCAGCCCATTGAAGATCTAAGTGAAGCATTGATTGGAAAGTGGTGTGTGATGGAGTATGATCAGGACGTTTACCCTGGTATCGTGCAAGACGTTCACACAGAGAGTGGTGCTCTTGTTAAAACCATGAGTCGCGTTGGCCCCAACTGTTTTTTTTTTGGTACAGACCACAACATGTGCTTGGACTTGCCCCTGAACCCGTTCCCGTGACCAAAAGGCACATGGAGCTGGATGGTTGGTCTGAGAGGAACGTGGCTCTATTTCTAAGCCTTAGATACTCATATACAGTACAAAGCAGGACATAAAATCATGCCGTAAATAAAACATGTGCAGCTCTCAATTAACTTTTCCATCAATATATAGGTGCTGGAAGTTCTAGTTGTTGCATCTAAGTGTAGTCAAAGACAAAACAATGTTCTCATGTTAAAAAGGTGCTAGTTCCAGTGTTTTAGAATCTTACTTTGTCTTATATTATTTAAATGTTTAACAACGGTTGTGGTTCAAAATGTTAGCAATAAAATATTGTTTTCCTACGTTATTTTTTTTTACATAGATGTCATTTCCACCACAACACATATTTCTGAGGTAAATGAGTATATTATGTATAATTTACATTGATTTGTTTTAGATAGGGAAATCATATGGTTGTTATCATAATCTCACAAAAAGGTTGGGTGGAAATATCGTATTTTTCATGATAAACGTTTTCAGCTGTCACCAAGGCAAGTTCATACATTCAGGCGTCGTGTTGATTTATTAATTTTAGGAAAACCTTAATCACTTAAAATAATATTCAATACAAGTTCATGTACCCATAAGAAATGTGTTAAAAATAAGTTAATTTCATTTTCAACTGAAATGGATGATTAATGACATGATGGAAATTACATTTGTCTGGCTGTCTGGGGAAAATGACAAAAATAGTACAAATGCAGCCATTATCAGATATTGTTTCTAGACAAATCAAAGACAATTGAAATACTGGTAAAATGGTGTTTGAATAAGTTTAACACAGCCAAAGTGCCCAAAGTTGCAGAATCACCCATTTATGTAAACATTGTCTAGATCCGAGTTCTTTGACCAGATTTGTGGTTGAAAATCTTTTTAACACAGGTACTATGAAATGGAGCCACAGTCCAAACGCATCAAATAATCTGAGTGTGACATGGACTCCTGGTTCGCTTATCCTGTGCTGTCCAACTTTCACTCACATGACGCTGAGCTAATCGAGGCCTTTGCAGCTCCCATCGTCAACAAGAAAGAAACCTCTCGTTTGATAAAGGAGTTAGCCACAGTGTACCCGTTACCTGGACTGACACACATCGAGAGTACGGGCATGCAAGGATAAGGGCAACCCTCACCCTCTGGAGATCATTGTATGCCTTGCCAGTGATGCAGTAAGGACATGCACATATCTGATCTGCCGTCCTCAGGTAGAATAAACTGTGTTGGTCTAGGGGACCTTTTCCTGGTCAAGACACCAGCATGCCCTCCTTTGACCAGATCAAAGTTTGAGCAGGCCAGGAAACACTGGCCCACCTATTAGGAGGACAAGCAACTGACGGTGGCACTGAAAGGCCAGCTGTTCACCTCCTCTATGAAAGCCAAGATGCAGGACTACATGATGGCTGCTGTGGCTGCAGCAAGAGCAGGGCAGGCGAGATGCATGGAGGCTGTGGGGGCTGCGGTCGTTGAGCCAGAGGCAGTGAGGATTGTCGCTGTGGGACATGACTGCTGGAAAGGCGTTCACCCACTTAATCACACTGTCATGGTCTGCATTGACCTTGTGGCACGTGGGCAGCATGGTGGGGCCTACACCCATGATAAGTACCCCGCCTGCCAGTTTGTTTTGCGGGACATTTCGGGTGACTCCTCACCCTCTGAAATACATGGCGCCACCACCATGCCAACCTGTGGTGTCCTGCGGGACAAGGACAGTGCAGAGGAGAGCGGTCAGCCGTACATCTGCACCCGGAACAACCTGTATGTAACTTGAGAGCCTTATATTATTTGTGCCATGCTGCTAGTCCAGTCCAGGATAGGCAGTCTTCTATGGAACAGCCTCTACCGATGGGGCATTTGGGACTAAATATAAAAATCGATGCTCAAAAATATCAGACTTACCGCTTTGAGGTTTTCCTAGGAGTCTTGGGCCAACAGTACCAAAATTAATTCCTAAGGTTCACATATTGTTACAGGAATGCTCTACCTTTATAATTGTATAGTCTCACATGTCAGATTACTATGCACACACGGTTTATGAATGAGATCAAGGTGTAACGACATTTTGGATTACATCAATTGTTTTACTTTATTGCATTTCATTTTAAATTGTAACAAAGCTTTTGCCACTGTGACATCACTTAAAAAGCATTCACAGCTTGTTTTTATGCTTATCTCCCACTGTAGTCAGTGCATGTCAAAATATGGTTTCCATCCATTTCCCTCAAGAAATTTTGCCAGTTAAGACATACACACTGCTTTTAAGGGCACAAATGTTTTAATGATGTTAGATACAGGGGCTGACAAAGCTCCAAGAATATCGTGGATAAGCCATGACCAAACAAAACAGGACTAGCTGCCTTGGTAATACCGTCCAGGAGATCTCCTAAACAAGTACAGCTACATGAATATAGGTACATAGGCAAGCCATAGACCCGTCTCAGTAAACATTTTCATCTGACAAAACATCTTATGAAAAATCATCAAGAAAGACATGAACCTATACATACAACTATATACACTGAAAAAAATAACTGCCCTATAGAACTGAGTAACAATGAGAAATGATTCATATACCAAGGAAATCATGCAAAATGTGTATTTCATATTGTTCAGTTCTTTTCAGCAATGATAACCCATCTAAAAATAAGTGTCCAACATTGAACCATAGGCCCCTACTTTTATGGAGAAATGATCTTTAAAAATGTATCTGATATTTCCAAGGCTTTCGGTTACGATGAGAAACATTTATTGTAACAAGGAGGAACGCAATCTGTGTCACTGTGTGAAGTGGGGGCAAACAAAAACAGAACAAAAAAAGCTCCACTTTTTAAACATGGGCCAGCCCAGGTCTATGTAGATAAAAAAAATAATTAAATATAAGTTAGTAATGCACATGGAATTATCGGCGCTCTCTATGTCTCCCACTATAGTTTAACCTGGCGTATCTAAACAATGAGTGACAATTACACATACTGTACAAAACTGCTCAGTACAAACTCCAGTGGTACAGAGTAAATAGGGTTAACTATTCATCTTGCTATGAGCCAATAGCTCCTTTGAGAGTTTATCCAACCACTGACCCTCAACACTCAGCTTAATACTTGTTGATGCCAAAGATGCGGACTCCGTGTAGTTGTGGCAATTTGGGGATCAGCACACTCAAAAGGGAAGCAGTGTTTATGACAAAGTGTGTTGTGTCGTACTTCGTGTAGAAACTTGCAAGAAAATATCTAGGGGGAGAAACAAAATAAGACAAGTTAGCAAATATGTCAGTTAAAAAAAGCTCTGCAACATGGTCAACAGTTGGAATTTATAGGGCCGGTTTCCCCAGACACAGATTAAGCCTATCCTGGACTAAAACGCATTCTCAATGGAGGATTGAAGTGTTTTTTAGTCCAGGACTAGGATTGAACTGTGTCCGGGAAACCGTCCCATACAGTTTGCAATTATTTCTGCATTGGATGCTAAATGGGTATCTAAAGACAATGGACAAAAATGTAACCTCTTGTTCTAAATGACGGGAGGCGACGTACAAAATGATTGGGGAGATGGTGAAGAATTTTCTGGATGATGTGAACTGCACGCCATAGTCCAACTGTTCCCAATGTGTCAGGAGCCGGGCTTTGCCTTGGTCTGGGGTCTCAAACGGAGTGCCTTTCACTGCATGCATGAAGACATACATCCCCTGCAAGACAGACACATAGTGAATGAGTCCAAATCTTGATGGCGAGAGACAGTCCACTAAGACAAGACAAACTAATCATAAAGTAGCAAATGGTGCCTGAGACTGAGGGTAGATGTTGCAGCACAACTACGTGTCCTTTTGGTTCATTTAAATTAAATATTTATTTTAATTCATCCTTCCTTGGAAGGAGCTGGGATAGAATCGGAACTGTATTTATGATAAGAAGCGGAGTGCGTGTGAAATCTGCTTACTGGTGCAAAGCTGACCAAAGCCTCTCACAATTACCTCAACTGATACTTTATTAACTACTAGGTCATAAGTGGGACATTGGAGTGAGTATGTTCTGGTTAATCACTTCCTAAGTTCCTTCACAACACTTGGCACTGAGAACATCAGGTCATTTGAATGAGAATGCTACATTCGATGAAATAACAGGGTCTGTGAAAAGTCTTCATATACCAGCTGAACTAGCAGTTAATGGCAAGCAAAAGATACAGTAAACAATAAGCTGTTGAACTAAAATAGCAGGATATTGTGGTTGCCTTTTAATGGCCTTCCTTATGGCTATGATACAGAAGACTTTTCCAATATGGGGACAACAGTAAACTTAGTGAGTTGTCATGTCACTGACCTTGTTTCTTTATTCAACAGAATGCGCAAGGAACAATGAGAGGCCAGTGCATTGAGGAAGCAACAATTGTCTAGGCACCAACTTTGAAGGGTGGGGGGGTTACCATGAAATGGCTGAAAGTAAGAACAACAAACTGGTAATAGGTTATTAAAGCATGAGAAGAAAAATGACTTACAAAATTGTGTATAACATTTGTGAGAGTCCACACCACAGGTACACTGAAGAAGGGTATGCTCAAGAGCACAATGTGAAGCATTCCAACACCAAGGGCATAGGTGAGCCAGATCCCTCGACTGTTCATGACCCGAGTGTTGGGGTTCACCTCACTGTGCGCTACGCCAACATTCATTTTGTTTCTGTGAACGAGAGGAGTATGAGGATTGTGTTACTGATGAATACAATTTATTCCTTTGAAAACATCACAAAAATGTGTCACTCATAAATGATCCCAACAGGGAGCCAATTACTACTGCAATACACAAAGTTCATAGCCTGCAGGTACAAGAGAGATTACGCAAATAAAATGAACATGATCTGCTTAGGCTATGTAGTACACTTTCACCTTTCTTGCACAACAATACCTCTTGCTGTTGTTCAGACAAATCATTACATTACGCTTTCCACAACATGACATATGTAACCTATTTGGACTTTAATTGTCTGATAGTTGCTTTTCAGACCATTGGTTGGCTTGAGATTGAAAGTTTGAAGTTGAGTCATAATTTCTCAAGATTTCAAGCTCTTGATAATGGTGATGTCGAAAAACGTAACTGTGGGCAAGTAGCTATCCTTGTTTATATACCAGTATGCTTGGAATAGGGTTAGCTGGTATCGAAGCCATTTGGAGAAAGTGTAGCATTTTCGCTTTCAAGCATCAAAAGGGGAACCACCAACCTATTCACTTGCAAATGTCCCATGAGGGTCATGCATTCAAAAGCAGCTGCACTGAGGCTTTTCATTTGAAAAGTGCAGCAACAATGCTATGGCAGACACTTGCTTGCTCTGATGACAATATTCCCTAAAATGTTCCCTAAAACCCGTAATATTATAAGCTAAGATGGACTCTATAAAGCACATACAGTGCATTCAGAAATTATTCAGAACCCTTTACTTCTTTTAAGTTTTGTTACATTACAGCCTTGTTCTAAAATTGATTAAATTGTATTTTTTCCCCTCAATCTACACACAATACCTCATAATGACAAATCGATTACAGCCTTGATTTTTTTGACATTTTTGCAAATGTAAAAAATAAATAAAAATGAAATCACATTTACATAAGTATTCAGACCATTTACTCAGTACTATGTTGAAGCACCTTAGGCAGCGATTACAGCCTTGATTCTTCTTGGGTATGACGCTACAAGCTTGGCACACCTGTATTTGAGGAGTTTCTCCCATTCTCTGCAGATCCTCTCAAGCTCTGTTAGGTTGGAAGGGGAGCATTGATGCACAGCTATTTTTAGGTCTCTCCAGAGATGTTTGATCAGGTTCAAGTCTGGCTGGGCCACTCAAGAACATTCAGAGATTTGTTCCGAAGCCACTCCAGCGTTGTCTTGGCTGTGTGCTTAGGGTCGTCCTGTTGGAAGATGAACCTTCGCCCCCAGTCGGAAGTCCTTAGCGCTCTGGAGCAGGTTTTCATCAAGGATCTCTGTACATTGCTCCGTTCATCTTTCCCTCGATCCTGACTAGTCTCCCAGTCCCTGTCGCTGAAAAACATCCCCACAGCATGATGCTGCCACCACGCTTCACCGTAAGGATGGTGCCAGGTTTCCTCCAGACGTGACACTTGGCACTCATGCCAAAGAGTTCAATCTTCGTTTCACCAGACCAGAGAATCTTGTTTCTCATAGTCAGAGTCTTTAGGTGCCTTTTGGCAAACTCCAAGCGGGCTGTCGTGTATTTTACCGAGGAGTGGCTTCCGTCTGGCACTCTACCGTAAAGGCCTGATTGGTGGAGTGCTGCAGAGATGGTTGTCCTTCTGGAAGGTTATCCCATCCCCACAGAGGAACTCTGGAGCTCTGTCAGAGTGACCATGGGGTTCTTGGTCACTTCCCGGGACCAAAGCCCTTCACTCCCGATTGCTCAGTTTGGCCGGGCGGCCAGCTCTAGGAAGAGTCTTGGTGGTCCCAAACTTCTTCCAGTTAAGAATGGAGGCCACTGTGTTCTTGGGGACCATCAATCCATTTTTCTGGTACCCTTCCCCAAATCTGTGCCTCGACACAATCCTGTCTCGGAGCTCTGCGGATAATTCCTTTGACCTCATGGCTTGGTTGTTGCTCTGACATGCACTGTCAACTGTGGGACTTTATATAGACAGGTGTGTGCCTTTCCAAATCATGTCCAATCAATTGTATTTACCACAGGTGGACTCCAATCAAGTTGTAGAAACAGCTCAAGGATGATCAATGGAAACAGGATGCACCTGAGCTCAATTTCAAGTCTCATAGCAAAGGGTTTGAATACTTATGTAAATAAGGTATCTGTTTATTCTTAATAGATTTGCAAAAATGTCTAAAAACCTGTTTTTGCTTTGTCATTATGGGGTATTGTGTGTAGATTTGAGGGGGGGGGGGGGTTATGTAATCCATTTTAGAATAAGGCTATAATGTAACAAAATGTGGAAAAAGTCAAGGGGTCTGAATACTTCCCAAATGCACTGCATAAAATGCTTGGAGGATTGATTGTACATTAAACTTCCTCCATTTCCATAGAAATAACAGGCATTGTTGACATTGAGTGAATGTGTTCAATGTTTCTTTTGAAGGAGAGCTAACTTGTTGCCAATGATGGTTCCTAGGAATTTGTAGTCCTCCACTCGCTGAATGATCTGTCTGTTAATCTCCAGTGGTGGGGATGGTAGGTTGGTCTCTTCTGTAGTCAATGACCAGGTCTTTGGTTTTGGTTGCATTGAGGTCCAGGTAGTTCTGTATACACCACAGTAAAAACCTGTCCATTTCAGCCTGGAGGTGCCCCTCTGAGTTGCCTGCTGTGTCCATAATTACTGTGTCATCTGAATACTTGATGAACATCATCTCTGGGTCTGAGCTCCTAAAACAGGTGAGATGACGGAGCCTTGTGGTGATCCTGTAAAGATGGTTCTGGACAAGCTGCAATGAGACAATTGAATCTGACCAGCTGTTCTCTATTTGTCAGAAAGGAGAGGACCCAGAGAACCAGATGTCGATTGACATTCATGTTCTGGAGCTTTTAACCCATTAAGTGAGGACTATATTAAAAGCCACTCGAGAAATCCACAAATACCATCCTGACGCATGTCTTGGGTTTCTCCAGGTGGGTGTAGGCACAGTGCAGTAGGGACAGAACTGCATCATCAACACCCCTGTGACGCTTGTAAGCAAACTTGAGTGGGTTTGTATAAGAGCATACCTCCTTTTGTAGCTGAGGGAGAATCAGCCGTTCAAAGCTCTTCATCACCAAATATGTTAAAGTTACAGGGCGGTAGTCATTGTTGCAGTAGGGGTTGCTCTTGTTAGGTACTGGGTATATGGTGGATGATTTCCATATTGAGTGTTCTGCCAGAGTGCGGTTAAAAATCTCACAGAAAACACCTGACAGTTGCTTATGGCAAAGCTTTAGTAGGCAACCAGTAATGTTGTCTGGCCAAGGTACTTTGTCCTTTTAAATATGTATTTATATTTTAAATAAATATGGCGTCTTCATCTTTTGGTTGAAGCTCAACATTTGTTACAGTGTGTGACATGTTAGATAGGTCAAGAGATCAGCTCCTTCTTTTCCATTGCAAAGTCATATTGGTCAAATCTACAAAAAATCTTGAGATTCTCTGCAAAGTCAACACAATCTTTTTATTTTGGAGCAAGGGACAGTTGGGTGTTGTTAAGGCCTGCCAGTGTTCACACCCCTCCAAGCACCTCTGGCTTTACCTTCCTGAAAGAGCCTTCCACCATCTCTCTTGGCCCGATTCATCTGTTTATTTAATTTGGATTGAATTAGTTTACCTTCAATCTTGTTGCCAGTGGTAAATGCTATTTTCTTTTCATTTAGAGTCATTTTTAGATCCTTTATGATCATGGGTTTGTTGTTAGAAAATAACTTTTAAGTTTTGGAAGCAACAATAATATCCTCACAGAATTTCTGGCCTCAAGACTTGCTCCCTCTGAACACACTCCAGTCTGCACAGTCAAAGCAGCCATCTAAGGTCTCACTGGCATCATTCTCCCATTTTCTGACCACTTTCTTAACCACATCTTCCCGTTGTAGTTTGGTGCAATAGGCTAGGATTAGATGTATTGTGATCTGCTGTACTAAGGGGTGTTTTTTTTTTATCGCTTTGTACGCACTCTTTTATTTTTACATTTTACATAAACATATTAAGTCTTATGTATTATAAGTATATGTCCCTCATATTTCATCGGCGATAAACAAAATCCTTCAAATAAAAGATATTGTGGCAGTTTTGCACAGATCCATACAGCTATGGGTGCCTCCATCCGATCATGCTAACATTAGATAGCGAATTAGCACAAGTGGTGCCTAAACAAGCGCTGTAACATGGAAATATGGCCATGTGGGAACACTAACCATATAAAAAAGGTGTGTATCAACTTAAATACTTTTCAAAAAAACAAAAGGTTCTCACTGATATGAAAGATAAGATCCGTATGCTTCCAAAACCGTAGCGCAAGCAATGCGTGTTACTGTTCAGACCGAGCGTCGGGGCTCTTAACAAAACGCCCCCGTACAGAAGATGCCTTCATTCAATGACTTATGTTTAATGCAATGGAACTGAGAGTCGCGATCAATGGCCAATTTCTAGTTAGCTTAGCTAGCGAAGCCGCGCTAGGTAACTACCATTACTTTCACATTTTCTTAAGTGCCTAATGATTCAGCTGAAAACTAAGTAGCTAGCTTACGTTAGCCAACAGCCAAGCTCCAGCTACTTTCAACAAGTCAAGTGAAGTATTGTATGCTTGAAACAACACCAGTTGAATTGCTAACTTGCTAGCTAGCTATTTTTCGTGAAAATAGGAATACATAAGTCACAATATTTGCATATCAATAGTGTTATCAAATATTTTAACAAACAGTCAACATAGATATGGCCATGTACTTACTGGAGTACCTTGTTATGAATCGGTTTTTAAACGTGGCAGTAAGAACGACAGAAGGCCAAGCTCCCCTTCACTAGCGGCACAAACGATGACGTCACTTTTGAGTTGAAATTAGGAATCCTAAAAAAAATAAAAGCCAGCCTTTCAAAACATTGCAATGTGGATAACTCATTAAAAGATATTACATTTTAATCAATGTCAATTTTTTATTGTTCGTATAAGCAAATGCAAGAAGGACTTTATGGAAACAATTATACAAATATGCTCCTAAATAAAATAAAAAATAAGACCACTATCGAAAAATACAATGTTCAGATTGGTATGTTCAAAACATTGGGCTGTAGAGAAAAAACGATTCTATGTGCTGAGGTAAAAGTGGTGTTGGGAATACTTAGTTGGGTCTGTAGTATCTATATATGCAGTTCTTTCATGGGGACTGAGGTCTAAATACCCAGCAGCACTTTCTACTCCACTCACTCCATTGGTCCCAATGCAATACACTTTGGGCCTATAAATTACATATTGGCTTATAGAGAAAAAAAACTATTCTATGTGCCGAAGTAAAGGTGGGGTTGGGATTACACAGTAGGGTCTGTAGAATATATATATGGTGTTATTACTTGGGGGACTGAGGTCTAAATACCTAGCAGCACTTTCTATTCCACTCACTCCATTGGTCCCAAGCGAAACACTATGGGGCCGATTCCGACCCTTGTTAAGCAGTGCATAAATGGAACATAATTAACTTTTTATGCACTTTTCTCTATGGCCCTGATTCCGACCCGAGTTAAGCGCACGTAAATGGAACGTTATTCCCTTTTATGCACTTTTCTCTCTGAGTATTCTGCCCTTGAATTTAAGTATGAGTTATTCACCCGCTATTCATTCGTGGTGGAGATCTAAGAATTTAAGGTGTGGTGGATGTGTCTTCAGATAAGTCGTATTCTGACCTTGACTTAATGCCCTCATAATTCCACCACCTTTACACGCAAGGAAACCATGAATAAGGTAGAGGGAACCGTCCGGTTCCAAGTGGGAAAAGGTATCTACTTTTTTTTTCTGATATAAATAACAGCATTCTCCATGCACCTTAAGAGCTATTGATAAGAGCTAGGTAAGTTAGTAAGGTAAAGGGGGTTGTAAATAAACATAGCAATTATTCCTTATAATTTCTGAAGACGAATGGGAAACCAGCCATATGGAAGCAAATTTTAAATAATATCAACATTGCAGCCCCTTTTCCACAGTGAAATAGGCTGTAAATAGCTGTGCCGTTATTCAGAATTTTAATTGTGTGCCCTCATAATTTGCCTGGATAAAATTTGGACACCCAAGCTATAGGCTTCTGTTGGGCTGAACCTGATGAGAGGATGTATGCACATTAGAATGTTTTAATTATAGCCTATTCCCAGGCTTTTCTCTATTTTATGTGACAAATTGTATCATGTTAAATGTTAGCCACTTTCGGAAGCCACCGTCAGTAATACCCACATACATTTATAACTGTCACTTTAGTGTTTGTTTTCTTCAATTTGTAGCTTATCTTTTTGCATCATTCTATTCTATTCCATTTACCTGTCTTTGTTTAACCTGCGGGTCGCTAGCGTTAGTGGATCATATTATGCTAACAGTGTGCAATAATTTGGGACATGCAGCCAATTTGAATCATTATGGAATCATTATGAAACCTGGTGCATGGTTCACAACTACACCGTTGTCATACAGTTCTATGATTAGTGACAGATAGGTTCGATTTATAGGACTATTGTTCAACCCCTATTGTGCACTTTTATCCACCTTCCAATGTTCCATGGATTGAACTTGAATATGACAAAAGTCTGGATGAATTCAAACCACTGTATTTTTTATTCCTCAATATATTATAGTGTATAAAGGCTCTCCAAATATTTCCTAACCCTTAAATTTGCCTAAATAATCTACAAAATCAGAGTATTTTAAAATCTACCAGTTGGTACTGAGGCGGAGACAAAATGCATATATTTAGATGGCTTTCTTTCATTGATCCCTATATTCTGACACTGTTCTCTCAATGTATTCTAGTGTCTGTTGACAAACTTCAAATTAAAGGTACACCATATTTATAGGGATGGCTTAAGATAAATGTACTGAAAACCCTATTGAATGAAAATGCCACAAGAAAATCTGTTGGACAGCAAGTGGGGGGTTTTCAGTGATGAATGAAATGTCTTCAGCACGGAAGGGAACCACGCCTGCAAAGCCCGTTAAGCACCTGCATAAGGTGTCTGAATACTAACTACTGAGAAGTGCTGAGGAAAGGCGTGCATAGAAAAGGCTTACATTTCCTTAGTCGGAATCGGCCCCTACAGGCCTATAAATTACACATTGGGTGAAAAAATAAACTACTATTATATGTGCCGAAGTAAAAGTGGGGTTGGGAGTACTTAGTAGGTTCTACAGAATCTATGTATGGTATAAATGACATATATAGAAGTGCTCCTGAATAGAATGGACCCCCCCACAGGCAATGATGTAATTGTGTATGGTGAAATATGTATGTTCAATATGAAAAAAAGTACTGCATTTAAACTGATTGGCAAAATCAGCAGCAACGCTCCTAGGGGTGTAAACTCTGTGGATTTGGAAACTACAAGTGCACTGAGTAGAATGGAACCCCCTTTTACTGTGACACAATGTAGGTGCAATAAATTATAGAAAATACACACACACACAAAAAAAAACATTGTGACCATTTAGGCTTGAAAAAATATACAAATGAATCACATCATATCTTATGGAAATACTTTCAATTATTCTTTGTATGATAGCTATAAAATATATCAGTAATTGTGCACATTTGTCATTTTATTAATTTACAAAGTATACAGGTCATAACTCTTACTCTGAAGGAGTTCAAAAATCCATGACCCGGATGTACTTAGGTATCCTTGCTTCCTTCACAGTGGGGATGCAACGAACTTTCCAAACAGCCAATCACATGCCAAAGGTGTGAAGGCGCTAATTTGACCTCTTCCACCAGCAAGAATAAGGCCGTGACCTCCGCGATTTTCCTTCAAAATAAAAGTCCCGCAATGAAGATCGTAAAAAATTTATAAAAATGGTCGAATTTCATTACATTTTATGTGGAAATGTTAGCAAACTTAGAATTTTGTTTAACAATATGAAAAAAAGGGAAAAGTGAATTGCCTTTATAGCACAAATAATATTATAGCATTGATTTTATTGTTAACAGCTTTAAAAGTAATCATCCATTGCAACATCCATTTGACTTAATTGTGTGTGCAAACGCCCATTTTGATTCTTGACGATTAACTTATACATACGGCATGTGTTTAGTTCAACTGTCGTACCCCATCAGAACCCAAAATAAAAGCTTGTTTTACTCCAATGTTTAAACACTGTCTCAACGCTGTGCGTTACAAGGAAGACATCCTCCTCCCTCATGTGGTACCCTTCCTGCAGGCCCATCCTGACATGACCCTCCAGCATGACAATGCCACCAGCCATAATACTCGTTCTGTGCATGATTTCCTGCAAGACAGGAATGTCAGTGTTCTGCCATGGCCAGCGAAGAGCCCGGATCTCAATCCCATTGAGCACGTCTGGGACCTGTTGGATCGGAGGGTGAGGGCTAGGGCCATTCCCCCCAGAAATGTCCGGGAACTTGCAGGTGCCTTGGTGGAAGAGTGGGGTAACATCTCACAGCAAGAACTGGCAAATCTGGTGCAGTTCATGAGGAGGAGATGTACTGCAGTACTTAATGCAGCTGATGGCCACACCAGATACTGATTGTTACTTTTGATTTTGACCCCCCCATTTGTTCAGGGACACATTATTCAATTTCTGTTAGTCACATGACTGTGGAACTTGTTCAGTTTATGTCTCAGTTGCTGAATCTTATGTTCTTACAAATATTTGCACATGTTAAGTTTGCTGAAAATAAACGCAGTTGACATTGAGAGGACTTTTGAGTTCATTTAAGGACCGCAAAATGAGCAGCACGCTCCTCTGGGTGAAACTCTGTGGATTTGGAAACTAGAAGTAGTCCTGACTAGAATGGACACCCTTTTACTGTGACAAAATGTACAGAAATTGTGTACATGGTGCAATAAATTATAGGGGTACACACACAAAAAACATTGTTGACGATTTAGGCTTGAAAAAAAACAACTAATCAATCACATAATATCTTATAGAAATAATTTGTATCATTCTTTGTATGATAACTATACTGAAAAAAATATAAACGCAACATGCAACTATTTCAATGATTTACTGAGTTACAGTTCATATAAGGAAATCAGTCAATTGAAATACAATTCATTAGGCCCTAATCTATGGATTTCACATGACTGGGCAGGGGTGCAGCCATGAGTGGGCCTTGGAGGGCATAGGCCCACCCACTTGGCAGCCAGGCCCACCCGCTGTGGAGCCAGGCCCAGCCAATTAGAATTAGTTTCCCCCCCCAAAAAGGGCTTTATTACAGACAGAAATTCTCCTCAGCACCATCCCACCCTCTCTCAGATGATCCCACAGGTGAAGAAGCCAGATGTGGATGTCCTGGGCTGGCGTGGTTACAGGTGGTCGGCGGGGTTGTGAGGCTGATTGGACATACTGCCAAATTCTCTAAAATGAAGTTGGAGGTAGCATTCAATTATCCGGCAACAGCTCTGGTGGATATTCCGGCAGTCAGTTTGCCAATTGCATGCTCCCTCAACTCGAGACATCAGTGGCATTGTGCTGTGATAAAACTGCACATTTTAAAGTGGTCTTTTATTGTCCCCAGCTCAAGGTGCACCTGTATAATGATCATGCTGTTCAATTAGCTTCTTCATATGCCACACCTGTCAAGTGGATGGATTATCTTTGCAAAGGAGAAATTCTCATTAACAGGGATGTAACCATATTTGTCCACCGAATTTGAGAGAAATACACTTTTTGTGCGTACATTTCTGGGATTTTTTAATTCAGCTCATGAAACCAACACTTTACGTATTTTTGTTCAGTGTAGTATACAATATATCAATAATTGTGCACATTTTCCATAATGTTCGTCCTAACTATTATTTACTAAGTATACTGGACGGGACTCTTATTCTGAATGATTCAAAAAATTCGTGACCTGGAAATACTTAATTGTTCTTGCCTGCTTTACACACTGAACGACTTCACAGTGTCTAATTTTTTAGCACGTGTATTTGCGTTATTGTTATTGAACCAGACCGGACGCGGAGGTAGGAGACAGCTGTCTTTCAAATAAATAACTACACAGTCCACCAGTTAGTCACTATTGTGTTAAAATGTATTGTAAATGTATTCATCGTTTCGAGAGTTCATGGCTGTCAGGTAAGGTTAGTTAACTAGCTAATGTTATTCACTCAGCCAACCATGGGTATAATAATTAGCTGCAACTAAAACGATAATTTATATTGAACAAATTAATTTAAGTCCCCCTCCGTTCCGTTTAACAAACTTTTAGCAACAGAATCTGCGGAATGAATACACCCTTGCTAGCTAATTTAACCCTAATCAGCCAACCAGTTAGCTAGCAATTGTGTTGTGAGTGACGTCTCATTGGACTACAATCAAAGATTGTTATAACTAAACCAAGATAGACCACAGCCTGTCGTTTCCAATTGGAATAGATGAGTCATAGTGGCAGAACAAGCAAGGAGGTGGGCAGAGCCAAGCGAGATCCTATTGGCCCGTTCTTGCATACACTGCATATTTCCGTTCGGGAACGCCTACTCGTGAAATGTGCGTGTACAATAAGTCAATTCGACTTTACACTCCTAAACAATGTGATTTTTAAAGACGTTCATCGATGAGAACATTTGCAGGTTGTAGGCCAAAATCAATCTCGTTTCATCTTCTCCCACTGCCCGCCATATTTGGTAGTGAGTGGAAACGCCAAGCGGATGCTTCATATTTTATATTCCAGTGAAATATCTCTCATTGTTCTATCTGTGCTACAATGTGATATCAGTTTTTTTGCTCCATATTGCAGGTGTCCATAAACAGTAACAAATCATGAAACAGCTGCCTGCAGACACCGTGAGGCTTCTGTCCAGCTGTCAGGTCATCACCTCTGTGGTAAACGTGGTGAAGGAGCTGCTGGAGAATTCCTTGGATGCTGGTGCCTTGAGTATCGACATTAAACTGGTAAAATATTATTTTAACCATTACTGTGGCCAGGGAAGCACATGAAAATCCCTAATGGCATGATGAAATTGTCACATTGTAAAGCACATATTTGACTTGTTTTCCCTGGTGAGAATTAGGCATACTTAAAGGGCAATTGCACCACTTTTCAACCTAATTTTCATTATCTCCAGCACAATAAGTGTCTTCATATGTGAAAATGATGTTTTTCTACATGGGGTGGCAGGTAGCCTAGTGGTCCGCAGTGTGCACAGTTCCTAAGCAGTTTTAATGAACTTTTATGACTAGAAGGAACTTTTAGTTTGGAACACAACCCTGCATCCCTGCCATCACAAAATTAATGTTTACGCGATCCAAAAACAGTCCATTATATTATAAATTGCAATCTATCATGATTTGAAAGCTTGTTCTATTGCCAACTTGACTAGCTAAGTTATAAAATACGATCTTACAGTGTTAGGCTTTCACAATGCAATTCAGAAAATAGATCGTCATTTTGGTGCGCATAGAAAGGAGTTATGAGTTCATTCAGGTAGGTTTGCCGTGGTAATTAAAAAAAAAAAAAAACGGGTAATTCTGTTCAGAACAACCCAGGGTATGACACCATGTCATCTTGTAACTGTACATCAAACATAGTCTTCATAAAAGTTGACACTGTATATGACATGAGTTTGATGATTTGGAAATATGAAGTGCACATTTGGACTCATGGCTTACTTTTATGACATCAAAGCAGTATTTATTATAATACTCAACGTCTCATCTGTCAAAATACACAGTCATCTTAATTTACAGCATTTCATTCTTGCAGACAACAAAAAAATGTGCAAAAATTGCTAGGAGGGATGGGGGTAACTTCTTGTTGCTCGCAGTGTTCAAATTCAGAACGGCTGTCAGTCAACCATACAGCACTGTGAAGCGCAGAGCCAGAGCTCTGACGTCATGTATAGCATGTTACTGTACAGCCACTACGTTCCAATTTAGGAGGCTTATAATTGCCCAAATCTGCCATTTTCAAACCGTATACGAGAACGAGCGTTAAGGGTTACTCCTACCCTGCATTTTTTTTGTACCTTGTCTTTTTAACCACAGATCATAGAAACGTTTTCACATACAGTGCAATCGGAAAGTATTCAGACCCCTTTGACTTTTTCCACATTTTGTTAAGTTACATCCTTATTTTAAAATGTATTAAATGTTTTTTTCCCATCAATCTACACACAATACCTCGTAATGACAAAGCAAAAAACATTTTTGGGAAATTTGTGCAAATTTTTACAAAATGAAAAACGGAAATATAACATTTACATAAGTATTCAGACCCTTTACTAAGTACTTTCTTGAAGCACCTTAGGCTCGCTGCAGCCTCCAATCTTCTTGGGTGTGACACTACAAGCTTGGCACAAGCTCTGTAAAGCTGGATGGGGATCGTTGCTGCACAGCTACAGTACCAGTCAAAGTTTGGACACTACTCATTCAAGGGGTTTTCTTTATTTGTACTATTTTCTACATAGTAGAGTTTAGTGAAGACATCAAAACTATGAAATAACACATATGGAATCATTTAGTAAGCAAAAAAGTGTTAAACAAATCAAAATATATTTCAGGTTCTTCACAGTAGCCACCCTTTGCCTTGATGACAGCTTTACACAGTCTTGGCATTCTCTCAACCAGCTTCATGAGGTAGTCACCTGGAATGCATTTCAATTAACAGGTGTGCCTTGTTAAAAGTTAATTTGTGGAATTTCTTTCCTTAATGCATTTGACCCAATCAGTTGTGTTGTGGAAGGTAGGGGTGGTATACAGAAGATAGCCCTATTTGGTAAAAGACAAAGTCCATATTGTGGCAAGAGCAGCTCAAATAAGCAAAGAGAAACAACGGCGCCCCGGAGCAGGTTTTCATCAAGGATCTCTCTGTACTTTGCTCTGTTCATCTTTGCCTCATCCTGTAGTCTCCCAGTCCCTGTCGCTGAAAAACATCCCCAATGCATGATGCTGCCACCACCATGCTTCACTGTGGGGATGGGGCCAGGTTTCCTCCAGACATGACGCTTGGCATTCAGGCCAAAGAGTTCAATCTTGGTTTCAACAGACCAGCGAATCTTGTTTCTCATGTCTGAGAGTCTTTAGGTGCCTTTTGGCAAACTTCAAGCGGGCTCTCATGTGCCTTTTACTGAGGAGTGGCTTCTGTCTGGCCCTCTACCATAAAGGCATGATTGGTGGAGTGCTGCAGAGATGGTTATCCTTCTGTAAAGTTTTCTCATCTCCACAGAGGAACTCTATAGCTCTGTCAGAGTGACCATCTAGTTCTTGGTCACCTCCCTGCCAAGGCCCTTTTCCCCCTATTGCTCAGTTTGGCCTGGCGGCCAGCTCTAGGAAGAGTCTTGGTGGCTCCAAACTTCTTCCATTTAGGAGTGATGGAGGCTATTGGGTTTTTGGGGACCTTCAATGCTGCAGAATTTTTTTTGGTACCCTCCCCAAGATCTGTGCCTCGACACAATCCTGTCTCGGAGCTCTGTGGACAGTTCCTTTGACCTTATGGCTAGGTTTTTGCACTGACATTTACTGTCAACTGTGAGACTTTATTTAGACGTGTGTGCCTTTCCAAATCATGTCCAGTCAATTGAATTTACAACAGGTGGACAATCACTTTGTAGAAACAGCTCAAGGATGATCATTGGAAACAGGGTGCACCTGAGCTTAATTTTGAGTCTCATTGCAAAGGGTCTGAATACTTATGTAAATAATGTATTTCTGTTTTTTATTTTTAATACATTTGCAAAAATGTCTAAACCTGTTTTCACTTTGTCATTATGGGGTATTGAGGTAGATTGCTGAGGAAAATAAAATATTTGATCCATTTTAGAATAAGGCTATAATGTAACAATGTGGAAAAAGTCAAGGGGTATGAGTACTTTCCGAAGGCACTGTATGTAGACAATGGTTTTGTGTTGGAGATAATGAATATGAGGTTGAAAAGTGGCAGAATTGCCCTTTTTTTAAGGTATGATGTTTAACCTGTCATGATAAAATTAATGTAGCTAGCAATACACACTGTCTCCAACTCCCAATTACTGTCTGAAATGGTTGTAGTGTACTCCTGGTCATGTCATCTGAATTCCTAAGATATTTTCCCATTTCGAGTGGGCTCAGCTCACCTGCTCTCAGTGTGAGCTTGTTTTTCTTGGCATGGCGGAATACTTGAGTTCACTCTCATCAATGCAGTCTTTGCCCACTTCAAAGCCATTTCTTAATGAGCTGTCAGCAGTAATACTTTCAAGCAGCACAGCCAGCCTCTGAGGACATAGTGAAGCTTTTTGATTGGACTAATATTTCTAACTCTTCTCCTATATTGCCAAGAGGAAAGCAAATCCACTTATGGAGAGGAAAACATTTTCCCGGAACTGTGAACACCACATCATCAATATCAAAAGCCTCCAAGCATCTAGCACATACACCTGCCTGTATGGAAGGAAGCTATTGTTTTATTGAAGCACAATTGATCATTTTCTTGTACTTCCTCCTCTTCAATTGGAAACTAAGCTGCAGTGGACACTAAAATATTATCATATCAACCCACAAAAGGTACTTGTAAGAACTTAGCTGTTAATAGGACACAAAACTAAATCTGCTTTTGAGACACTTTTGAAGGGACTACACTGAACTGACTTCAATTTCGTATGAACCGCATTCTCTGTTCTTTTGTTTATGTCATGTCTTAGGAGAATTATGGTTTTGATCGAATAGAAATCAGAGACAATGGCTCTGGCATCAAAGCTGCTGATACTGCTGTGATGGCTGTGCAACACTACACCTCTAAGATCTGCAGCCACGATGACCTGGAGCACCTGGCGACATATGGCTTCAGAGGAGAGGCCCTGGGCTCCATCTGCGCTGTGGCAGAGGTCAGATACATCTGTCTTTTAGACAATTCTGCTCCAAAAAGTCCAAAGCGGAACTAAGTTAGCTGTGATAGATTTGTCCCGTTGACTCCCACCAGGTAGCTGTCACGACAAAGACGTCAGAGGACGACTTCGGGACCCAATACACGCTTGACCTCACGGGAAGTGTTGTTTCCCAGAAGCCCTCTCACCTAGGGCAAGGTTTGGCTTTTTCCTTTTTACTGAAACAGACGATCCAGTCCGTCTGTTTCCAACAATATTTATTATGTGTGCGTGACAGAGAAAAATGTTATGGGTAGACATGAGCTTTGATGTCTTTTCAGGTACCACAGTCTGTGCGCTGAAGCTTTTTAAAAATCTCCCAGTGAGGAGGCAGTACTATGCCAACACGAAGAAGTGCAAGGAGGAGTTGAAGAAGGTGCAGGACCTGCTCATGGCCTACGCCATTTTAAAACCAGAGCTGAGACTCACCCTCACTCACAATAAGGTACAACTTCTTTCTCATTATTTATGAATCTTATACTTCTTACCACAAGGTGTCCTCATCTGTCTGTATATTCCATGAAACCAATCCCTGCATACCAACTCCAGTAATCACTGTTTAGAGTGTTGTTAATGCTGTGTATGATTTGATACGTTAGTGGTGTCTTGATGGGACTTAAAATGGTAGATCATCTTATTTCAGGGATGTGTTTCTCTCCTTACAAACACAATTCGATACACATCTAGTTACATGGGCTCCGATACTATACAGGAACGATACTTTTAGTTTGAAATTATTGGATCTGTCTCAGCTGACTTCTGAGCTGTGTGTGTGTTTGTATGATGTAGTGTGTGAGCTGAGCCATAGGGCAGACTGAGCATCTACCACAATCAGATGAGGGTGGGGGGGGGGGCAATTGATCTGAAATTCTCATCACCCAGTGATTAACTTGTCATTCATAAGATACAATTGTTTTGAGCTAGTAATATGTCAATATTTATCTTTAGAAATGAGCAATGACATACATAGCCAATTAATATAACACAGCTTTGGATTTCACCCCTGTCACAAAAGCAAATGTTTTTGACCGTTTGGAACTTCATGGAGGAGAGCTGCTCTCTTCTCCCGTTCAGACCAGTGCAGCTCACTAAAATTATTGCTGTCCTTGTTATGAAACAACAGTTTTACCCTGTTCATGTAATGGCCGAAAAACCCCAATTAGCAATAACATGTTCAATCAGCAAGATGTGAGTTGTGTCCACCCCGGTAGCCCACACAGCTCTGCCGGTAAAAACACAATTTTCTACAGTGCATTTGGTAACAATGACCCAGCAAATTACATTGGTTGTCCCGCATTAAAGCCTATGATTTTAATATTGCGAAAGCCATTTTACATCTGAATGCTGAAGGTGCAGCACAGGTGTAGCCTACGAATATTAGAACAGGGATAGGGTAGGCCTAGCTACCTCACAGCTGCTCACGCCAGTGAGTCTCTTGCACTGTGCGCACGTCTGACTTGTAGATCAGTGTCATACGCAGGTACAGTGTCTTAAGAAACTATTCATACCGCTTGACTTATTCCATATTTTGTTGTTACAGCCAGAATTCAAAATGGATTACATTTTGTTTTTTCTCACCCATCTACATACAATACCCCATAATGACAAAGTAAAAACATGTTTCTTGACATTTGTGCAAATTTATTGAAAATGGAAAACAGAAATGTAACTGACACTGAATGAAAATATAAACGCAGCATTCAACAATTTCAAAGATTTTACTAAGTTACAGTTCATATAAGGAATCAGTCAATTGAAATAAGGTCATTAGACCATAATCTATGGATTTCACATGACTGGGAAGATAGATATGCATGTGTTGGTCACAGATGCCTTAAAAGGTAGGGGTGTAGATCAGAAAAACAGTTTGCATCTGGTGTGTCGCGATGCATTGGTCACATCTCCTTTGCATAGAGTTGATCAGGCTGTTGATTGTGGCCTGATTGCCGCCTCCAACGTCATTTTAGAGAATTTGACTGTACGTCTAACCGGCCTCCCAACCGCAGACCACGTGTAACCAGGACCTCCACATCCGGCTTCTTCACCTGCGGGACCGTCTGAGACCAGTCACCCGGACAGCTGATGAAACTGGGTTTGCACAGCAGAATATTTTTTGCAGAAACCGTCTCCGGGAAGCTCATCTGTGTGCTCATTGTCCTCACCAGGGTCTTGACCTGACTGAATCCCGGTTTCAACTGTACCGGGCAGACTGCAGACCGTGTGTATGGTGTCGTGGGCAAGCGGTTTGCTGATGTCAACATTGTGAACAGTGCCCCATGGTGGCGGTGGGACTATGGTATGGGCAGGCATAAGCTACGGACAACAAAAACAATTGCATTTTATTGATGGCAATTTAAATGCGCAGAGATACCGTGACGAGATCCTGAGGCCCACTGTTGTGCCATTCATCCGTCGCCACCACCTCCTGTTTCAGCATGATAATGCATGGCACAAGGATCTGTCACAAGGATCTGTACACAATTCCTGGAAGCTGAAAATGGCCCAGTTCTTCCATGGCCTATATACTCTCCAGGTGTGACCCAATGAGCATGTTTGGGATGCTCTGGATCGACGTGTAAGACCAGTTCCCACCAATGTCCAGCAACAATTGAAGAGGAGTGGGACAACATTCCACAGGCCACAATCAACAGCCTGGTGCACTTTATGCGAAGGATATGTCTCGCTGCATGTGGCAAATGGTGGTCACACCAGATACTGACTGGTTTTCTGATCCACGCCTCTACTTTTTTAAGGTATCTGTGACCAACAGATGCATATCTGTATGTAAAATCCATAAATTAGGGCCTAATGAATTTATATCAATTGACTGATTTCCTTTATATGAACTGTAACTCAGTAAAATCTTTGAAATTGTTTCATGTTTAGTTTTTTAAATAATTTTTTCAGTGTGTGTGTATATTTATATTCCAGACTCTGACATTGCTCAGTCTTTTGGGGTTTGTGTGTGTTTTGTTAGGTATTACTGCACTGTTGGACCTAGATACACTATTTGCAGATGCTCAGTGAAATGCTTTTGTATGCCGCCAATACAATTTGATTTGAGATTCAGTTTGTCAGTGTCCACTTGGAATAAAATATTAGGGTAGGGAGTCAGAGGAGTTACTCGACCGCCGTATACTTTTCATTGAAATCACTCGGAGATCATCAAGGGAGGAGTGTGCCCCCATTTCATGGCATTAGCACTTGGGAGACATATCCCGTATCCCGAACTTTGCACTTCAGCCTGTGTTGGGTTTCATGGCTTCTCCAAGTGCTTTTTACGAGAGTGATCCGTTTACAGTCACTAAATTGCATATTTCATTGCATAGATGTGTGCTGCTGCGGGCAGCATGCTTACAGAAATCAACACCCTGGAGATGTACTCGCTGGTGGACACCAATGACAGGGCCACCCGTGGGTGTGAATGTGTTCGCTTTTTCTCCTGGACTACTTTCCTCTCATACATCTGACACGAAGGAAAATCTGAGGAATCCATGCCTCGGTGGAGGTTGCACAGTGATGAGGAAGATTGTGTAACCTTGTGGCCACTGTGGTCAACTTTCATTATGCAGTGCACATTGATCCATTGGGTTGAATAATATGCTCAGACAACGTGCTGATTTGAGAATGTGAACTAGTGTCTGTTTTACAAGCTCCAAGGTGCTAGCACAGACTCGCTGATTCAGTAGAACTGCTCTCACAGTATGTGACCTGACATATGCACCGGTGTTCACTAACTTGTTCTCGAGCCTTCCCCAAACCCCCTGGTCTGGTTCAGGTCTAGAACAGTTGACACAGTAAACCTCTCTCTTTGCCCCTCTTGTGCCACCACACAGGTAAGGGAAGTGCTACAGGAGAGGCTTTGATTGGTGGTCAGCGTCTACTGTCTTGATTTCGAGATCTGGCAGGTGGTCTTTTTTTTAGCCAGACTGAAAATAAGCTGCTGCGTGTTGTTGCAGGTGGTGGTGTGGCAGAAGGCCAAGGTGTCCGATCACAGGATGGCTCTCATGGCTACACTGGGGCCCAACGCTGTGGCCCACCTGCTCCCCATCCACCATCAACAACCAGAGGTCAGTCAAACACTCACACCAGCATCACTCTGTCATGGGACTGATCCAACCAAACCAGTAATCATAGATAAAACGCTTCTGTCGTACTGCAATAATGCAATTTAACTATGCTAAATAAGTGAAAAACAGAAATTGGATATGAGTTTTACAACACTGCTTAGGACCAATGTAGTTGGCCTTACCCCAGAAACCCCCCATCTGTTTTGATTGAACCCTCTTTCGAGTGGCTATTATAATGTAGTCTCATGCACCACATGGAATTGTATCAAGGAAGGCTACACATTAGCCACAGTCAAGGGCTTAAATGTTATACCTCAGTCCTGAAATATGTGAGCAGGTGGCTGTTCTTGGAGGTGTCCACACAGAGCTTGACTTAAACATTGCTGATTTTGCAGTACTGTCCCCTCCTGCAGTGCTCAATGACACCAATTACTATTTTATTGACTTCTGTATCTCCCAAAAGTACACATCAGTCACTTTAAAAAACATTTGTATATATTTTTTTTTACAATAAGTGCCCTGCCTTCAAAATAGAAAAAGAGGACATGTAAAGAGCACCATTTGACTCGAATGACGTGTGATGCAAGTGGAAGGGGCAATCATGAAACGATACACCATAACTGTCTTTACAAGAAAAAGCCATTCGAACCCTTGTGACAAATGTGGCACTGAACTCAATTAGAAGAGATTGTGTGACCCGTAGTGCACGTGGATGGCCCAGTGTCATAGAGAGACATGGCACGGCTGCGTTGGCACCCAGCCACTCGTCCTCCCACTGCCAACACCAGGTTTCCCAGAGACCCTCTTTCCATATCCTGGGTGTGTTCCACAGTGCATGGACCTTGCACTGGATGGTGGTGGTTCAGCTGCAGAACGGACAGGTCCACTGTGTGTGTGTGTGACTGACTGCAAGTGAGAAACCCAAGAAATACTAGACGGCAAGCTTGGTAAATGACTGCACCAAGAACTCCTGATTTCAAGCCAGTATATGATGTTGGTTGGTTGTTCGGCAGCTACGTCTATGCCCTTTTCTCCTTGTGTGAGATTTGCTTTGTTGCTGGTAATTGAGTTGGCTGTGGAGCGTTAAGTTTCTGCTTGGTCATGGTAGGTGTTGTGTGGCTGCTACCTGCCGTGCATCTCTCGGCTAATGTGGCCTGACAGATACGGAGCACAAGTTCCTTTTCCTTGTTTGCTTTGTTGTTATTTTTCAGCAGGACTCTGGGTCCTAGTTATGAGAAGGACCGTTGGCCTTTGTCCACCCGGTAGCAATGAAAGAACACTTATTGGCTCCCCCTTCATTCGCCGAAGCTTAGCGATCACGGAATCCAGTTCAAAGATTCCACACGCAATTCTGGAAAGTTGATGTAGGGGCCATGCCTTTTGTGGAACAAAATGTGACGCTCATTTTGGCAACGTGACAACACGCAACCATGCCCTTTGGTGCAAAGGTACCATTGGTGCTCCCATAACTTATTAGATAATGAGTAGAACAAGAGGAAACCACATGTACACTGCAGTTCAAAAGTTCGGGTTCACTTAGAAATGTCCTTGTTTTTGAAAGAAGAACAACTTTTTTTGTCCATTTAAAATAACATCAAATTGATCAGAAATACAGTGTAGACATTGTTAATGTTGTAAATGACTATTGTAGCTGGAAACGACAGATTTGATTTTAATGGAATATCTACATAAGCGTACAGAGGCCCATTATCAGCAACCATCACTCCTGTGTTCCAATGGCATTTTGTGTTAGCTAATCCAAGTTTAGCATTTTAAAAGGCTAATTGATCATTAGAAAACCCTTTTGCAATTATGTTAGCACCGCTGAAAACTTTTGTGCTGATTTTTAAAGAAGCAATAACACTGGCCTTCTTCAGACTAGTTGAGTATCTGGAGCATCAGCATTTGTGGGTTCGATTACAGGCTCAAAATGGCCAGAAACAAATAACTTTCTTCTGAAACTCGTCAATCTATTCTTGTTCTGGGATGCTGGCCTTCTAGGCAGAGTAGCAAAGAAAAAGCCATATCTCAGACTGGCCAATAAAAATAAAAGATGGGCAAAAGAACAGACACTGGACAGAGGAACTCTGCCTAGAAAGCCAGCATGCTGAAGTCGCCTCTTCACTGTTGACGTTGAGACTGGTGTTTTGTGGGTACTATTTAATGAAGCTGCCAGTTGAGGACTTGTGAGGCGTCTGTTTCTCAAAGTAGACACTCTAATGTACTTGTCCTCTTGCTCAGTTATGCTCCGGGGCCTCCCACTCCTCTTTCTGTTCTGGTTAGAGACAGTTTGCGCTGTTCTGTGAAGAGAGTAGCACACAGCGTTGTATGAGATCTTCAGTTTCTTGGCAATTTCTCACATGGAATAGCCTTCATTTCTCAGAACAAGAATAGACTGACGAGTTTCAGAAGAAAGTTATTTGTTTCTGGCCATTTTGAGCCTGTAATTGAACCCACAAATGCTGATGCTCCAGATACTCAACTAGTCTAAAGAAGGCCAGTTTTATTGCTTCTTTTAATCAGGGCATTTTTCAGCTGTGCTAACATAATTACAAAAGGGTTTTCTAATGATCAATTTTCCTTTTTACAATGCTAAATGTGGATTAGCTAACACAACGTGCCATTGGAACACGGGAGTGATGGTTGCTGATAATGGGCCTATGTATATATTCCATTAATAATCCGCCGTTTCCAGCTACAATAGTCATTTACAACATTAACAATGTCTACACTGTATTTCTGATCAATTTGATGTTATTTTAATGGACAGAAAGTGCTTTTCTTTCAAAAACAAGGACATTTCTAAGTGACCCCAAACTTGTGAAAGGTAGTGTACTTGCAAATCCTCAAACAGCGTTGCATCGATGAACTGGCTTCTCATTTACTATGTGTTAAGTTATGAGAAGTTTTGCGTTGCTCATTTAAAATGATCAGTGTGCCAATCTAAAACCAAAACAATGTGTCCCTGGAACTACATCTTCCATGTGTGAGGATAGTGTGTTCTTTTGTTTTGTGGTACCGCATTACATATAGCCCAGCTACATCGATAGCTTTGCAATAACATTAACATTATTAACATTAACATTAGCTCATGAAACTCATTATCCAGATAAGGAAATGTTTTTGTCTACCAATTTTGTTTTTTTCTCTCAACATTCTTAGAATGTCCTATAGACCCACCCTTTTAATTTATGCGGTGCGAGGTCTGCTTGAGTAATCAGTCATTAGCCAGGGAGAGATGATCACTCATCGGGTAGGACACCAAGCCAAGATGTGTTCCAGTTCCGCGCTCATGGGTGTGACACGTGAAGATGTGTGCAGACAGACTGGGGAACACAGCCAGGCCTGCTGCTCAGGTCACCTGAGAAAAGTTTGACTCAATCTTAGGACCCTGGCCTGTGTCAATCCTAGGACCTCTGTTTTTCAGATTTAGGTAGGTTGTCTTGCAGATTTCATATCAGACAGGTCTCACTTGGTTTGTTTATTTATTTTCCTTTAACTTTGGTGCCTACTAATATAAGTATTTCATCATCTTTGGCAAGACATTTTTTGACATATTTTGTATAAAAATATACTCGCGGTCACTCCTTGATTGAGTGGACGCATCGAGGTTTTTTTTCAGGAGGCTTAGCTGCAAGTGTGTCAACGAGTATCTGCGGGGAACCTGGGTCAGTTTTGTTTCTGTACTGCTTTTGTAATTACAAGAGCGGGGTCCTGTGGCAGTGAACACTGCTGCCAATGAGGCCCAGATTACCTCTACACGACTCAGCCTCGAATAATCAAGCTCATTTATGGCCAGGTAGTCAGTGGGCAGGATCACCTGCATCACAGTAATTGACAAATATTTTAATGGGAAAGTATATGTAATATACATGGCTGTTGTCAAGGTCTCAATGCCAGTAATTAGAGTTAGTTTAAACTCCAATTATATGGCCCTAATGCTTGTCAACTGCGGAGCTTGTTATTTTAGAATTGTTTGCCTGAGTTATGCAGTACACAGTGGATCATTTGAGTAATTTGGAGCTGGTTCTCTTTTCACCAACACTTTTGTCTATCACATGCCGCCAACAGAAACTGTTTCCTAGAATTAAGAAGCTTGGAAACAGCAGTTTGATGTCATTGGTTGTCCAAACAGTTTAAGTGTGAACACGTGTGATGTTTCTGTTAAAAAAACATGTGAATCCTTAAAGGGATATTTCACCCAAATCACAAAAGGACTTTGGTTTCCTTACCCTGTAAGCAGTCTATGGACCAGGTATGGCAGCAATCCATGCTTTTGTTTAGTTTCCCTTAGCACTGTTTCCGCTTTCTAATGTTTTAGCATTTGTGGCAAAAATCCCATTCAAGTCATGGGACCGATATGGGCATTTTTCAAGTATTATGTCCAAATCATCCGAAATTATCTAAAATTGATTGTGAAGCTCAACAAAGGCACTTAGATGATTTGAACATGTGAGAAAATGTTAATATCAGTCCCATGACTTGAATGGGATTTGTGCCACAAATGCCAAAAAGTTAGCATATGGAAACCGTGCCAGGGAAACTAAACCAAAGCATGGATTGCTGTCATGCCTTGTTCATAGACAAAGGAAACCAATATGTAATTTGGCTGAACTATCCCTTTAAAGATGTGAAATCGTTAAGGATCCGGCATGAATCGATTTGATAGTGTACTTTTTTAAATCTCAAAGTCCCTGAGACTAGATTGTTCAAAGACTTGGTTTGAAGTTATTTTTAAGATTTTGGCGAGAGATGTATAACATTCTAATGTTGGGTAACTGATTTTTGGTTCGAAAACACTAATGTAAGCTGTATTTGTTTTTGCCCTAGCACTACACTGCTGATTCAAGTAATCAACAAGCTTTGATTATTTGAATCGGCTGTGTAGTGCTAGGGCAAAAACCAAAACGTGCTGGCCTAGGTAAACAAAAAAAGCATAGACTACTGTCTCTCCTTGTCCATTGAAGGAAACAAATAAGTATGTTTTTAATTTGGGTGAACTGTACCTTTTTTTTATTTTACCTTATTTTTACATGGTATTTAAATTACAGATGCATTGTAAGTACAGTATCGGTACATATTGTTACAAATTTTGCAAAAAGCATGTTTGTTACATAGCTGCTGTAGTTAATGCGTACATCACATCATGATGATGATGATGATAGAAAAACAAATTAAATGAGTACTACTAACAGATTTAAATTACTTTTGCCCAAGGGATCCATGGAATATGTTTAAACTGTGTAATACAATGTACTATTACTCATCTACAATTTATGTTCATATCACTGGCCAACATGGGCCTGGGAGGCTCAGAGATATTGGTATCCACAGTACTCCACCAATTATATATTTTTCAACTCAGTACTATAAATGCACTGTAATATAAGCTTTAAAACAGCAATCTTTTCTTTCTGCCTCATGGCAAAATGTGTAGAATTGCAGGATATTAACTTGAAAAATGCAACATTTTCTTTGCGATGCTGAGGCTAGCCTTTGTAAGTGTTATTAACCCAGGGGGCGAGACTTGGTTCGTCCAGCCGTGCACTGCAGACGTTATAGTAAAACTCCTCGTAGGGCTGGGCGATATATTGAGTTAATTAGATTGTATTAAAACAAATTTGAATGAATGTTCCAAATGCCTGTATCGCAAGAATCGAGTAATTTTTTTTCTACTTCTGTTTGTGAGTGTTTGTCTTTTTGGTCTCGTCTCCTTCATTCCTTCTGTACTGTGCATGTTCCCACACGCACACAGACACCAAGCCCCTCCCCCACAATAACAATGCAAAGAAATATAACTTATAAATATAAACAAGCAGTTTCAACTTGCTATTTGCATTTGAGGTTTGGTTCAACGTAATCAGTCATATGGACCCTCACCCTCCATTTGGAAAATCCAACTATAATTCTATCCTGATTACTGCTTACAAGCAAAAACTAAAGCAGGAAGTACCAGTGACTCGCTTAGTACGGAAGTGGTCAGATGACGCGGATGCTACACTACAGGACTGTTTTGCTAGCACAGACTGGAATATGTTCCAGGATTCATCCAATGGCATTGAGGAGTATACCACCTCAGTCTCCGGCTTCATCAATAAGTGCATCGACGATGTTGTCCCCACAGTGACCGTACATACATTTCCCAACCAGAAGCCATGGATTACAGGCAATATCCGCACTGAGCTAAAGGCTAGAGCTGCCGCTTTCAAGGAGCAGGACACTAATCCGGACGCTTATAAGAACTCCCACTATGCCTTCGGATGAACCATCATACAGGCAAAGCGTCAATAAAAGACTAAGATTGAATCCTGCTACACCGGCTCTGATGCTCGTCGGATGTGGCCGGGCTTGAAAAATATTACCGACTACAAAGAGAAACCCAGCCGCGAGCTGCCCAATGACGCGAGCCTACCAGACGAGCTAAATGCCATTTATGCTCGCTTCGAGGCAAGCAACACTGAAGCATGCATGAGAGCACCAGCTGTTCCGGACGACTGTGTGATCACGCTCTTTGTAGCCGATGTGAGCAAGACATTTAAACAGTTCAACATTCACAAAGCCGTGGGGCCAGACGGATTACCAGGGCGTCTACTCAAAGCATGCGAGGACCAACTGGCAAGTGTCTTCACTGATGTTTTCAACCTCTTCCTGACCGAGTCTGTAATACCTGCATGTTTCAAACAGACCACCATAGTGTGCCCAAGAGAAAGCGAAGGTAACCTGCCTAAATGATTATCGCCCCGTAGCACTCACGTCGGTAGCCACAAAGTGCTTTGAAAGGTTGGTCATGGCTCACATCAACACCATCGTGCCGGAAAACCTAGACCACTCCAATTCGCATACCGCCCCAACAGATCCACAGATGACGCAATCACACTCCGCACTTCCCTTTCCCACCTGGACAAAAGGAACACATATTTGAGAATGCTCTTCATTGACTACAGCTCAGCGTTCAACACCATAGTGCCCACAAAGCTCATCACTAAGCTAAGGACCCTGGGACTAAAAACATCCCTCTGCAACTGGATTCTGGAATTTCTGACGGGCTGCCCCAAGGTGGTAAGGGTAGGCAACAACACATCTGCCACACTGATCCTCAACACTGGGACCCCTCAGGGGTGCGTGCTTCGTCTCCTCCTGTACTCCCTATTCACCCACGACTGCATGGCCAAGTATGACTCCAACACCATCATTAGGTTTGCTGACGACATAAGTGGTAGGCCTGATCACCGACAACAATGAGACAGCCTATAAGGAGGAGGTTTGAGATCTGGCAGTGTGGTGCCAGGACAATAACCTCTCCCTCAACATGAGCAAGACAAAGGAGATGATCATGGGCTACAGGAAAAGCCCATAAAATTGTCAGACTCCAGTCACCCAAGTCATAGACTGTTCGCTCTGCTACCGCATGGCAAGCGGTACCGGAGCTCCAAGTCTAGGACCAAAAGGCTCCTTAACAGCTTCTACCCCCAAGCCATAAGACTGCTGAACAATTAATCAAATGGACACCCGGACTATTACATTGACACGCACCCCCCCCCTTTTGTTTTTACACTGCTGCTACTCGCTGTTTATTATCTATGAATAGTCACTTTACCCCTACCTACATGTACACAATACGTTTACTAACCTGTACCCCCGCACATTGACTCGGTACCGGTACCCCCTGTATATAGCCTCGTTATTGTTAATGTGTTACTTTTTCTTTTACTATGTTTACTTAAGAAAATATTTACTAAATACATTAAACTCTTTCTTGAACTGCATTGTAGGTTGAGGGCTTGTAAGTAAGCATTTCACGGTAAGATCTACACCTGTTGTATTCGGAGTATGTGACAAATAAAATTATTATTTGTAAGGTCCCTCAGGTGACCCAGGAATTTCAAATACAGATTCAACCACAAAGACCAGGGAGGTTTTTCAATGCCTTGCAAAGAAGGGCACCTATTGGTAGATGGGTAAAAAATAAATAAAGCAGACATCGAATATCCATTTGAGCATAGTGATGTTATGAATTACTCTTTGGATGGTGTGTCAATATACCCAGTAACTACTCAGTTGCCGGAGCCGAAGGAAACCGCTCAGGGATGAGGCCAATGGTGACTTTAAAACAGCTGTAATCGCTGCCAAAGGTGCTTCTACAAAGTATTGACTCGGGTGTGAATACTTTATAGAATGTAAATGAGATATTTCTGTATTTTATTTTCAATACATGTGAAAACATTTGTAAAATAAGTTTTCACTTTGTCATTATGGGGTATTTTGTGTAGATGGGTGAGAAACAAAATGAATTTAATCAATTTTGAATTCAGGCTGTAATGCAACAAAATGTGGATTGAGTCAAGTGCTATGAATTCTTTCTGAGGGCATTGTAATTGTGCGACAAAGCTTATTTAGAGAGGTTTTAAAAATCGATGTGAATCACCCATAAGTAGGAAAAAATCTAGATATTATTTTTAGGCCATATCGCCGAGCCCTAACTCCCTGTAATACATTTTTATCGCACGAGAGTTGTTCTGATTATGAGGGGGGTCCCTGATGAATTTGCTATCACAAAAGGGAACCGCTGTATTACATTCTACCTGCCTGTGTAATATGCATGTTAATAGGCAGGGCCACTTGGTATGAAGTGAGATCAAAATATAACTGTAAAAAATGTTTTGCACTGATAAATTATTCCCCAGTTATTATGTTGATTTTATTTCTTTTAACAGATCGTAATTGATGGATTCTTTCCCAGACCTGGTATGGATTGCTCTTTAGCAAGCTCCAGTAACCCCGACAAAACATTTATCTTTGTGAATGATCGACCTGTCCACCAGAAGGATATCCTGAAGGTAAAAACCATTTTTTGTGTTAATGAAATGTACATATGTTTGTTTTTGTTTGGCTGCCGGTTTTCTTTACCTAAACCAATGGGATCGAGGTGTTCTATAAACAAGAGCTTTTGAAGTTGCTTGGACAAAAATATTTGTTGTCTTCCTGTAATTGTACAGTGCGTATTCACTAGACCTGGGAGGATAAACCAAACATCATTGATCATACCGATCACTTATCGGTGGCATTTTGCTGATTTTAGTTCATGATGTTAAGTAGCCTATACTAGAGAAATGTGAAGTTTGAAAATAAATAATTGTTGTAATATGGGTGATTGTTAATGGGACAATTGGTGGCTACAACCAGCAAACTATTACTAGTAGTTTCAAGGATAATATATATTTTTTTAAACAGTGGTTCATATTAGTGTTATAAACCTATCATTATATTTCTCTTTATCACATCAATTCAGGCACTAGAAGTACACCCAGTAGTATTTTTATTTAACCGAAGATTTAAAAAAATTAAAATAAATACAAAGTCGCTCCAGCTGAAGACAATGCGTACAGAATAAAACCCAAAAGCTTATTTCCATTACGGTCCTCTAAATTATCACTTTGTCATCGTATAGGCCTGTCTATTATCCCCAATGTAGCTCTCTGTCATTGATACTGTCACTTTGACAGTGTTGTAGCGTTTACATAACAAAGTGAAGCATTGCTCATAGTATCATTGCAGTTCATATACCTTCTCTCTGCTTGACCATCAGGTGGTCCGGCAGCACTTCCTGGCTCAGTACCCGGCAGACTCTGCCCTCAATCGTTATCCCACTATGATGCTCAATATCACTGTTCCCGCATCCACTGTAGACGTCAACCTGACACCCGACAAGACCCAGATTCTGTTCCAGAACAAGGTGCCGTTTTCTATTCTTTTATCCTTTTCCTTGCAGACAGGTTGAAGGATTAGAGAACTAAGGGGAAACCGAATATGATGGGGTAGCTGCAGAACCAGTTACCAGTCAATTTAGACATTTCGGCTTTCAGACTGATTCAACTGCAAATGTGCAATGCAAGCAAATTCCATTTAGCTAATTCACGATTTCCTTACGTGTAACCTCTACGGTACAGCAAGGAATCCATGTACTTGGTTTGGCTAGTAAACGTTAGTCTCTTAACTTTAACTTCTCTTAAATGTAACTCCTCAAAACAACTTGATTTTCTTTTATAAAAATAGAAAGTGCTGCCCGTAAACAGTAAGTTGACAATCAGTTCTGCACCCACCACCATTTGAAGTAAGAGGAGCTGACCAGTGCTGTAATTAACCACAGAAATGAAATTAACAGTTACCTGGTTGCACAGCCATTTCCTGTGAAAGGGAAAAGTGAACAGCATGGGCATTAGTGTGTGTGGTGTTTTTTCTCACTTAGACTTTGACTCTCAGGTGGCTGTGCTGGCTGCAGTGGAGACGCTGTTGGTTTCCTTCTATGGCCCTGGGTTGGGGTCTGCCGCTGAGGCTCCACCAGTCACTGAAGAATATGATGGAGGCAGCGGCCTGCATGCTGGCCCATCACTGGGCGACTGTAGGGGAAACGCTGACTTAGAGGACAGTCTTGCGGAGCACAGTGTCAGAGTGGCCAAAGCTCCATCTGACTGCAGTGATGGCCCTCCATCCAGGGTAGTGGCTGGGGAGCAGACAGCAAACACTAGCTCCTCCTCTTCCTCTGAAGACTGGATAGTCAACCTAAATCCAGGGGACTTTGACCTGGCATTTCCACAGTTGGAAGATTACATGGCTTCGACTGGCACCGGGACAACAAATCCAGGCACGGCCAAAGGCCTGGAGAGGCTCGACAACCACGACCAAGGTCATGACAAAGGCAAAGACGTCGAGCAGTTATCAGCAGTGAGTTGGAGCCGAGGAACGGCTCTGACGGACCCCTCCACAGGCGAGCCGTTGCAGCCCGTCAAGGTCCACCTGGCCACCGGATGGAGCAGTGACCTTGGCCAGGTCAAGGCCAAGGGTCAGAGCAGCCCTGGCAAAAAGGTGTCCAACGCTATAACGGAGAAACGGGCGGCGCTGACGGCCTACGACTTGATCAATAACCGTGCCATGAGGACCCCCCTGTCCCCTGCCGCCCTGTTTGAGAGGGAGACCCGGGCATCGGTTCTCCAGGAGAAGCCCACAGCCAGCCTCCAGGACATCACCACTGCCGTGCAGGAGAGATGGAAAAACCTGGGGGAGGAGGACCGAAAGAAGTGGGTTTCCAGACTTCACTTTCGAAGCAGTTGTTTCCATTTGTTATTATTAGCAAGGCAAAAAAAAGAAAGGTTGACCTGTCACTTGCATGTGTAAAATATGGCCCAGGAAATTTTGCTTGGCATATTCATGTTGCTACCCAGACAGAGAATTGTTGAGATGAGCTATGTTTATATTTTCCAGACAACTGAATCTGATTACTAGGTTACATGGTCAATATTTTCCACTGTAAAACAGGTATTCTGCATGATGAAATATCTCCCCTTTTTCCAAAGTATGCCATGCATCTTAGGCACTCAAAAGTATTTTGCTAGTCAGACGCATTTAACTTAATATTCTGTAGATACATTTAACTTAATATTCTGTATGTGGACACGCACTAACTCTCTCCTCTGTCTCGCCCGTCTGGTCCGGCTTGTTCCTAGTTGAAGACGTTGTCAGAAAGATCTTAATCAGCAACTGCAAAAGATGGGCCACATTTCAGATGCATCAAAAATGTCTTGATTTATGAATATGTTCTAGTATTTCGATTTGTTGCGTTTTCGACAAATAATAAGATGTAGGCGAACGAAACGGATGATATACACTGTATACAAAACATTAAGAACACCTGCTCTTTCCATGACATAGACTGACCAGGTGAAAGCTTTGATTCCTTATTGATGTCACTTGCTAAATCCATTTCAACCCGTGTAGATGAAGGGGAGGAGAGACAGGTTAAAGAATGACTTTTAAGCCTTTAGAGAATTGAGACGTGGATTGCTGTGTATGTGTGCCATTCAGAGGGTGAATGGGCAAGACAACTTATTTAAGTGCCTTTTGAACAGGGTATGTTAGTAGGTGCCATGCACCTTTGTCCAGAATTGCAACACTGCTGGGTTTCTCACGCTCAACAGTTTATCTTGTGTATCAAGAATGGTCCACCACCCAAAGGACATCCAGCCAACTTGACACAACTGTGGGAAGCATTGAAGTCATGGGCCAGCATCCTTGTGGGACATTTCAGCACCTTGTAGAGTCCATGCGCCGACGAATTGAGGCTCTTCTGAGGGCAAAATCAGGTGTTCCTAATGTTTGGTGTATGAATATAGTTTTAGAAAATATAGTGGATCATTTTGTTAGCACTTTATAATAACACCACGTAATAAAGCATTTATATTGGATTAGTTAAATAGTTTACTCATCATTTACCAATCATTACTCCATTCATACGATGTTTAATATGGGTCCTTTATAAACCATTTACTAATCATTAGTTAAGTATTTTTGCTTGGCCTCAAGTGTGGGCTATTTATGCTTTATAAATACTTTATAAGCTGATGCTCCTTAAGTTCTCAAAATAGCCAAGCGCATAACCAATGGTTAAAGAATATGCATTCAACACAGAATGTTAAAGGAAATATATCAACCATTTTATTCACAAACAGTGAAACTGTTGCAAGGACTTGAGGGAGAGTTGTAAATGTAACTGTTTTGCTAATGTCAACCTAGTGAGTGCTAATTAATCATAAAACGGGGAGATGTAGCTTACAACTAGTGGACTTTTTATTCTTTCACTACTATGTGATTGAGGTAGAAATGTTACATGTACAATGCATGACCAAAGGTATGTGGACACCTGCTTGTCGAACATATCATTCCAAAATCATGGGCATTAATATGAAGTTGGTCCCCCCTTTTGCTGCTATAGTATATTTGTTTACATCGCCAGCGAACAAGATGCTTGTTTTTTCCCTGTTTCTACCGATGCAATTCATTTGGAAACTGGCCCAGCTTCGTAACTAATCAACTAACATTGTCAAACTCTGTAGTTAGTCTGTCAGGCAAGAAAGCAAGAGTTGATTGGAGGAGACTGAGTTTTTGTGTGTGGAATGGGATGGAACCCCTTATTAGGAAGAGAGTATGTGTATGGTTGAGGAAAAATAAAGAGCAGAAGGAAGAGGGAGATTATGTTCCTAACCACAATTGTATCCTATTTGTTGCTCCTCTCCCTCTGTTACTCTATTGTCAGTGTTAGCCCTGAATCTCCACATCACTTCCTTCTCTAAGCAGCCAAAGGCAGGGAGGAAGAGGAGTTAGAGATGATGGGAGGGATAGAGATGTGGAAGGAGGAGTGGAGGGAGAAAGGAAGAGGAGAGTGAAAAGGAGGGGAGGAAGAGGAGAGTGAAAAGGAGGGGGGGGAGAGGAGGGCACACATGAGGGGAGCCTATGTTTTCATGGAGTGTGTCTGACCCAGGTCCAACCATTCACCCTTGTACCACACAGCCTGGGCCTGAAGTGACAGTGGCAGGGGTTTTGGAGTGATCTTTAAGTGGTAGGAACTTATCAGTCGCGTGGACCAGGTTGTAACTCTTTTGAAAGCAGGTGAAGTTTTAAGGGTGCAAGAGGGTGTGTGGTGTGCATCCTGAGTGGACATGGGGCATAAAGTGTGAGATGTGTAGAAACCTCTTTTAAGGTGTTCTGTGCCACTTTGCAGGATGGGGCCGTGCTTCCAGAAGTTCCATGACATGTTGCAGACTAGATGGAAACACTAAAGTGACTGTGTGAAATATGAATTGTCCTACAAATCTTTAATATGGAGTTGGTCCCCCCTTTGCTCCAATAACAGCCTCCACTCTTCTGTTAAGGCTTTCCATTAGATGTTGGAACATTGCTGCGTGGACTTGCTTCCATTCAGCCACAAGCAATAGTGAAGTCGGACACTGATGTTGGGTGATTAGGCTTGTCTTGCAGTCACCGTTCCAATTCATCTCAAAAGTGTTCGATGAGGTTGGTCAGGGCTCAAGTTCTTCCACACCAATCTCGACAAACCATATCTGTATGGACCTCGCTTTGTGCACGGGGGCATTGTCATGCTGAAACAGGAAAGGGCCTTCCCCAATCTGTTGCCACAATGTTGGAAGCACAGAATCGTCTAGAATGTAATTGTATGCTGTAGCATTAAGATTTCCCTTCACTGGAGGACCATGAAAAACAGCCCCAGACCATTATTCATCCTCTACCTATCTTTACAGTTAAAATAAATAAATATGTATTTCACCTTTTATTTAACCAGGTAGGCCAGGTGAAAACAAGTTCTCATTTACAACTGCGACCTGGCCAAGATAAAGCAAAGCAGTAGACAAAAACAACAGTTACACATGGGATAAACAAACGTACAGTCAATAACACAATTGAAAAATATATGTACAGTGTGTGTAAATGGAGTAAGGTTAGGGAGGTAAGGCAATAAATAGGCCATAGTGGTGAAATAATTACAATTTAGCATTAACACTGGAGTGATAGATGTGCAGATGATGATGTGCAAGTAGAGATACTGGGGAACAAAAGAGCAAAACAAATGAACAATATGGGGATGAGGTAGTTGGGTGTGCTATTTACAGATGGGCTGTGTACAGGTGCAGTGATCGGTAAGCTGCTCTGACAGCTGATGCTTAAAGTTAGAGAGGGAGATAAGTCTCCAGCTTCAGTGATTTTTGCAATTTGTTCCAGTCATTGGCAGCAAAGAACTGGAAGGAAAGGCGGCCATAGGAGGTGTTGGTTTTGGACATGACCAGTGAAATATACGACGAATATGTAGCGGGGCCCAGCCAACAAGAGAATACAGGTCGCAGTGGTGGGTAGTATATGGGGCTTTGGTGACAAAATGGATGGCACTGTGATAGACTACATCCAATTTGCTGAGTAGAGTGTTGTAGGCTATTTTGTCAATTACAAAATAGTTGGCATAGTTGGCACTATGCATTGGGGCAGGTAGCCCTCTCCTGGCATTTGCCAAAAACGGATTTGTCCGTCGGACTGCCAGAGGGTGAAGCGTGGTTAATCATTACAGAGAACGCGTTTCCACTGATCCAGAGTTGAATGGCGGCGAGCTTTACACCACTCCAGCCGGCTGCTCGGCCATGGAAACCCATTTTCTGAAGCTCCAGACGAACAGTTCTTGCGCTGACGTTTCTTCCCGGAGGCAGTTTGGAACTCGTTCTGTGAGCTTGTGTGGCCTACCACTTTGTGGCTGAGCTGTTGTTGCTGCTAGATGTTTCCACTTCACATTAACAGCACTTACAGTTGACCAGGGCAGACATTTTACGAACTGACTTGTTGGAAATGTGGCATCCTATGACGGTGGCACGTTGAATGTCACTGAACTCTTCAATAAGGCCATTCTACTGCCAATGTTTGTCTATGAAGATGGCATGGCTGTGTGCTCGATTTTATTCACCTGTCAGAAACGGGTGTGGCTGAAATAGCAGAATCTCCTAATTTGAAGGCGTGTCCGTATACAGTTGAAGTCGGAAGTTTACATACACTTAGGTTGGAGTCATTAAAACTAGTTTTTCAACAACTCCACAAATTTCTTGTTAACAAACTATAGTTTTGGCAAGTCGGTTAGGACATCTACTTTGTGCATGACAAGTCATTTTTCCAACAATTGTTTACAGACAGATTATTTCACTTATAATTCACTGTATCACAATTCCAGTGGGTCAGAAGTTTACATACACAAAGTTGACTGTGCCTTTAAACAGCTTGGAAAATTCCAGAAAATGATGTCATGGCTTTAGAAGCTTCTGATAGGCTAATTGATATCATTTGAGTCAATTGGAGGTGTACCTGTGGATGTATTTCAAGGCCTACCTTCAAACTCAGTGCCTCTTTGCTTGACATCATGGGAAAATCAAAGGAAATCAGCCAAGACCTCAGAAAAAGAATTGTAGACCTCCACAGGTTTGGTTCATCCTTGGGAGCAATTTGCGAACGCCTGACGTTACCATGTTCATCTGTACAAATAATAGTACGCAAGTAAAAACACCATGTGACCACGCAGCCACCACGCAGCCGTCATACCTCTCAGGAAGGAGACGTGTTCTGTCTCCTAGAGATGAACGTACTTTGGTGCAAAAAGTGCAAATCAATCCCAGAACAACAGCAAAGGACCCTGTGAAGATGCTGGAGGAAACGGGTACAAAAGTATCTATATCCACAGTAAAACGGGTCCTATATCGACATAACCTGAAAGGCCGCTCAGCAAGGAAGAAGCCACTGCTCCAAAACCGCCATAAAAAAGCCAGACTACGGTTTGCAACTGCACATGGGGACAAAGATCGTACTTTTTGGAGAAATGTCCTCTGGTCTGATGAAGCAAAAATAGAACTGTTTGGCCATAATGACCATCGTTATGTTTGAAGGAAAAAGGGGGAGGCTTGCAAGCCGAAGAACACCATCCCAAACGTGAAGCACGGGGGTGGCAGCATCATGTTGTGGGGGTGCTTTGCTGCAGGAGGGGCTGGTGCACTTCACAAAATAGATGGCATCATGAGGCAGGAAAATTATGTGGATATATTGAAGCAACATCTCAAGACATCGGTCAGGAAGTTAAAGCTTGGTCGCAAATGGGTCATCCAAATGGACAATGACCCCAAGCATACTTCCCAAGTTGTGGCAAAATGGCTTAAGGACAACAAAGTCAAGGTATTGGAGTGGCCATCACAAAGCCCTGACCTCAATCCAATAGAACATTTGTGGGCAGAGCTGAAAAAGCGTGTGCGAGCAAGGAGGCCTACAAACCTGACTCAGTTACACCAGCTCTGTCAGGAGGAATGAGCCAAAAATCACCCAACTTATTGCGGGAAGCTTGTGGAAGGCTACCTGAAATGTTTGACCCAAGTTCAACAATTTAAAGGCAATGCTACCAAATACTAATTGAGTGTATGTAAACTTCTGACCCACTGGGAATGTGATGAAAGAAATAAAAGCTGGAATAAACCATTCTCTCTATTATTCTGACATTTCACATTCTTAAAATAAAGTGGTGATCCTAACTGACCGAAGACAGGGAATTTGTACTTGGATTAAATGTCAGGAATTGTGAAAAACTGAGTTTAAATGTATTTGGTTAAGGTGTATGTAAACTTCCGACATCAACTGTATATGTGTGTGTGATTTGCGGGTAGAGATGTTCACATGTTTAACCTTTTTATTGTCTCCATTGCTTCAGTCTTTTAATTGCGGACTTTGGCTAAGAGTTTCCTTTTGCGAGGGCAAACCGGAACTCCCAATTTCTAACACTTATGGACCCAGAACTTAATCGCACACCTGACCAAATTATGTGAGAATCTAGTTCTTGGTTGATTGCAATCCACACTTTTAGTTTTTGTAGAAAAGTCACTGCCAAGAAACACTTGTGTTAGTATTTATAAAGTATAAATAGCCCACACTTTAGTTGAGACCACACAAAAATAATGATTAGTAAATGTTTTATAAGGAACAATATTAAACATCTTATTAAATACTTTAAAAGTTGTTTATAAACGTGGGAATAACTAGGTTACTAACATTTACAAATGAGTAATGATTAATCATTTGTGAATAAATGATTTACTAATTATAAATATTTTATTATGTGGAGTTATTATAAAGTGCTACCAATATTTTGAACATTTTGCAACTTTGGGGAATTACACATTGCATATCTTACATTTTGTGTCCTTTGTTTAATTGCCTTTCCACAACTGAGAGGATATGATTTTTCAGCAGTATCTATACCACAGCACACTGTAATAGGGTCTGCATGACTCATGATTCAGCACAAGGCAACTCACCTTTGTGCTTTCCTAACAGTGTAGAATTATTTTAATCGGACGGATCAAAGATGAGCAATACATGTCGTACTACCATTCTCTGGACTTCTAACAACATCCAGATAAGCTTTCACAGGCCAGTAAAACCATACATAAACGGCGTTATTTTCCGATCTCAATCCACCGAGACCGAACAACATGGAATAACATCATTACCCTCTACTGAATTTATCGTAGATTACTGCATACCAATTGAAAGGACGGAAAATGTGTATCAGCATTAGCCTACGTGTGGAACCTATGTACGGTATGGACGAGTGTATGGAAAAAGACATCTGTTTAGAATCCCGCCTTGTGTTAGTGCTGTCTTATACATGAAATAAGAGGAGGCAAATATTTGGCTCCTTTCGACGCTGCTGTTAAGTGGCACACTACTTCTAGGAATCGTTATCACTCTCACATGAACTTTAGTAACACAGGTCAGTTGCATGTGTGGATGCAGTGCCATAAACCCATAGGATTATTTATATGGAAGCGTGTAGAAGTTAGCAGACCCCCCCCCCCCCACGCTTGATGTAGCTCTTGCAATGTTTTATTTGTTGTGATTATATGAAGCAATAGACTGAGGAAAGATAACAAAAACCCTGGCTGTCTTCCAGCTAAATGTATAGACCTGATCCTCCTCCAGAATCCCTGTGCTAGAGAAGCACTGACTTCTTATTGCACGCAGTATATACTTTTGATCCTCTTATGAAAGCCAGGCTCTAAATGCAAACATTGTGTTACCTAATAATGCAGTAGCTTGAAACATTGAGTATAGCACGGTCCACTGTGGCCTGCTGGAGATAATTTTGCAGGGCTCTGGCAGTGCTCCTCCTGCTCAAAGGCGGAGGTAGCGGTCCTGCAGCTGGGTTGTTGACCTCCTACGGCCTCCTCCACGTCTCCTGATGTACTGGCCTGTCTCCTGGTAGCGCCTCCATGCTCTGGACACTACGCTGACAGACACAGCAAACCTTCTTGCCACAGCTCGCATTGGTGTGCCATCCTGGATGAGCTGCACTACCTGAGCCACTTGTGTGGGTTGTAGACTCCGTCTCATGCTACCACTAGAGTGAGAGCACCGCCAGCATTCAAAAGTGACCAAAACATCAGCCAGGAAGCATAGGAACTGAGAAGTGGTCTGTGGTCACCACCTGCAGAATCACTCTTTTATTGGGGGTGTCTTGCTAATTGCCTATAATTTCCACCCTTTGTCTATTCCATTTGCACAACAGCATGTGAAATTTATTGTCAATCAGTGTTGCTTCCTAAGTGGACAGTTTGATTTCACAGAAGTTTGATTGACTTGGAGTTACATTGTGTTGTTTAAGTGTTCCCTTTATTTTTTTGAGCAGTGTATTTTCTACATTGTAGAATAATAGTGAAGACATCAACATTATTATATAACACATATGAAATCATGTGGTAACCAAAAGTGTTATAAAATATATTTAGATTTGTTTATTTCAGATTCTTCAAATAACCACCTTTGCCTTGATGACAGCTTTGCACACTCTTGGCATTCTCTCAACCAGCTTCACGAGGAATGCTTTTCCAACCGTCTTGAAGGAGTTGCTGAGCAGTTGTTGGCTACTTTTCCTTCACTCTGCAGTCTGACTCATCACAAACCATTTCAATTTAGTTGAGGTTGAGGGATTGTGGAGGCCAGGTCATCTGATGCAGCACTCCATCACTGTCCTCCTTGGTCAAATAGTTCTTACACAGCCTGGATGTGTGTTGGGTCATTGTCCTGTTGAAAAACAAATGATAGTCCCACTAAGCGCAAACCAGATGGGATGGCGTATCGCTGCAGAATGCTATGGTAGCCATGCTGGTTAAGTGTGCCTTGAATTCTAAATAAATCTGACAGTGTCACCAGCAAAGCACCTCCACACCATAACACCACCACCTCCATGCTTCATGGTGGGAAATACACATGCAGAGATCATCCGTTCACCCACACCGCGTCTCACAAAGACACGGCGGTTGGAACCAAAAATCTCAAATTTGGACTCCAGACCAAAGGACAGATTTCCACCGGTCCATTGCTCGTGTTTCTTGGCCCAAGCAAGTCTTCTTATTGGTGTCCTTTAGTAGTGTTTTCTTTGCAGCAATTCGACCATGAAGGCCTGATTCACGCAGTCTCCTCTGAACAGTTGATGTGTCTGTTACTTGAACTCTGAAGCATTTATTTGGGCTGCAATTTCTGAGGCTGGTAACTCTAATGAAATTATCCTCTGCAGCAAAGGTAACTCTGGGTCTTCCATTCCTGAGGCGTTGCTCATGAGATCCAGTTTCATCATCACGCTTGATGGTTTTTGCGACTGCACTTGAAGAAACTTTCAAAGTTCTTGACATGTTCTGCATTGACTGACCTTCATGTCTTAAAGTAATGATGGACTGTCGTTTCTCTTTGCTTATTTGAGCTGTTCTTGACATAATATGAACTTGTTTTTTTACCAAATAGGGCTGTCTTCTCTATACCCCCCTACCTTGTCACAGCACAACTGATTGGCTCAAACGCATTAAGGAAAGAAATTCCACAAATTAACTTTTAAGAAGGCACACCTGTTAATTTAAATGGATTCCAGGTGACTACCTCATGAAGCTGGTTGAGAGAATGCCAAGTGTGCAAAGCTGTCATCAAGGCAAAGTGGCTATTTGAAGAATCTCAAATATAAAATATATTTTGATTTGTTTGACACTTTTTTTGTTGTTGGTTACTACATGATTCCATATGTGTTATTTCATAGGTTTGATGTCTTCACTATTATTCTACAATGTAGAAAGTAGTAAAAATAAAGAGAAACCCTTGAATGAGTAGGTGTTCTAAAACCTTTGACCGGTAGTGTATTAACATCATTCCCGTTAATTGGTTCAGATTAATTGGTTCCCGTTAATTGGTTCAGATTAATTGTTTCTGACTGAATAAATCAGAACTTATTGTAAAAGATTAGGGCTTTATGACTAATAATAAGCTGAGCTTGCAAACTGATATGCAGTGTGTAATTAAGTATTTGGACCAACTGGCTCGATTCGGCCTTATGTAGCAACATTTTAAATTGTGTTTTTTAGATTGGATAAAAGTACACTCAGAGCTAGACAATGATATATCATACACTACAGTTGAGGAACAATGGGAAAGTAATTCTGCTTTGAAAGTTGATTTAATCTCACTTCTGAGAAAAATCCAATCTGTAGTGTCAGAGTGCGCTCTCGGCATTTGTAAACGCAGAGCACTTTCAGATTGTCCATTCGTAAATTTGGAGCGTTCAGAGCGCACACTGTACGCTCTCGTTGAGGATTAGGGTTGATCCGAGTGTTCTGACCTAAAAGCAGTCAAGCACCCAAGCTAACTGGCTAACGTTGGCTAACTTGCTAGCTACTTCCAGACACAAATGAGAGAACAGCTCAGTCAGACCATTTTACTCGCCCTCTCAGCTGGTTAGGCTGTTTTTATGTTATCCAGCGCGTTGTTGACTAACTGTGCTGCTGGCAACAATTTAATTGCGCTTTTTTTGCCAACATTTACTGACAGTGGCTATATTCAACGGGTGCTGAGCGTTCAAAAATGTGTCAGTTATTCTGCGCTCTGGCGCTCTCAGATGAGTGCTCTGAATTTGGGGTAGATAGCCAGTTGTCGCAGTGACATCATGAACATTCTATTGAAATGGTTACTTGCATAGTGGAGTCTTTTTGTTTAGACATGTAACTAGCTAAACAATGAACCATAATCCCAATTGTCAGGACGCTGTTGTTCAGAGGGTTACAACACAGCTAACACGATCACTTCAAACTGAAGCTGGAAAGACTGCAAACTAGCTGCTCTTCGTTTTATCTTTTTTTTAATTTACATTTCTTTGTATTGTTAGGGTTGCGTCAATTCAATCCGGTATAAGGATAAGTATGACAATGAGTCACCAATTGTATGCTATGTATTTTTTATTAATTAAGTAATAAATGGCAAATGCAATTTTCGTATATACGGGTTCAATGTATCATCACGCAGGATAAGACAGAGAATTGTGCAGTGAGATGGATCAAAGTAAATTGAAATTTTAACGTCAAAGATTTAGACGGTGGTAACTTGTGGAATAGACACTGGCTGGAATGCGTTTTTAACCAATCAGCATTAAGGATTAGACCCACCCGTTGTATAATGCACAGTAGTTTACAATAACCTGTTGAGGACAGAGGGCGCTGTTTTCACTTTGGGGGAAAATCGTGCCCAATTTAAACGGCCTCGTACTCAATTCTTGCTCGTACAATATGCATATTATTATTACTATTGGATAGAAAACACTCTTTAGTTTCTAAAACCGTTTGAATAATATCTGTGAGTAAAACAGAACTCATTTTGCAGCAAACTTCCTGACAGGAAGTGGAAAATCTGAAATCGATGCTCTGTTCTAGGGCCTGCCTATAAATGTCCTTGATATTTATTAGTATAGATGCACTTCATACGTCTTCCACTAGATGTCGACAGGCAGTGAGAGAAGAAATGGAGTGTATAACTTGATCTGGGGTCGAATAAAAGCTCTCGGCATGACGTGTCACCAGTTTCCTGTTTTCTGGAGAGCGCGTGAAGGGACCTGGTTTTGCCTTCTGAAAAGCTGCCGTTATAGACGACTAATATCTCCGGCTTTGATTTTATTTGATACATGTGACAATATCATCGTAAAGTATGTTTTTTCAATATAGTTTTATTAGATTATTGAAATTTATTCGGGACGTTAGGCGTGTTGCGTTGTGTGCCTTTGTTCAGGAAGGAGAGCTTCGCGCCACTTTGCTAGCTTTCCGTGCTAATTGACTGGAGAAGAGGACATTCTAAAACCAAACAACGATTGTTCCCGACAAAGGACCCCTTGTACAACATTCTGATGAAAGATCATCAAAAGTAGGACCCATTTTATGATGCTATTTCATATATCTGTCGAACATGTGAAATAGTCGTTTGCGCCCAGATTTTGGGTACTCTCGCTATAACTAAGCTGGATGTCGTAATGAAGTTATTTTTAGAATTCTAACTCGGCGATTGCATTAAGAACTAGTGTATCTATCATTTCCTATACAACATGTATTTTCTAGTAACGTTTATGAATAGTTATTTGGTCAGAATAGTTGAGTGTCATAAAAATATCCGCACATTCTGGGAAAAAGATGCTACGTTAGCACAATGTATAACCACTGATTTCAGCTCTAAATATGCACATTTTCGAACAAAACATAAGTGTATGTATAACCTGATGTTATAGGACTGTCATCTGATGAAGGTTTATGAAGGTTAGTGAAAATTAATATCTTTTGCTGGTTTATTCCCTATCGCTAACGTGCCTATTGCTATCGCTAACGTGCCTTGATGAATGAATGCGGTAGTGTGGTAGGCTATTGTAGTAAGCTAATATAATGCTATATTGTGTTTTCGCTGTAAAACACTTAAAAAATCGGAAATATTGGCTGGATTCACAAGATGTTTGTCTTTCATTTGCTGTACACCATCGATTTTTCAGAAATGTTTTATGATGAGTATTTAGGTATTTGACGTTGGTGTCTGTAATTACTCTGGCTGCTTCGGTTCTATTTCTGACGGTAGCTGTGATGGTAGCTGCAATGTAAAACTGATTTATACCTCAAATATGCACATTTTTCGAACAAAACATAGATTTATTGTATAACATGTTATAAGACTGTCATCTGATTAAGTTGTTTCTTGGTTAGTTTGGTTGCTTCTTGGTTAGTTAGGTTGGCTTTGTGCATGCTACCTGTGCTGTGAAAAATGTCTGTCCTTTTTTGTATTTGGTGGTGAGCTAACATAAATATATGTGGTGTTTTCGCTGTAAAACATTTTAAAAATCGGACATGTTGACTGGATTCACAAGATGTGTATCTTTCATTTGCTGTATTGGACTTGTTAATGTGTGAAAGTTAAATATTTCTAAAAAATATCTTTTGAATTTTGCGCTCTGCCTTTTCAGTGGAATGTGGGAGGAGTTCCGCTAGCGGAACACCGGTGCCAGACAGGATAACTACCTTTCTGAGCTTGCTCAAATTTGTAGATAGTTCTGAATCTGAATTCTCAGATTGACAATTTAAAGGGTATATTAGTGTTTAAAAAGCACTTTCTCATTGATTTGAACAACTAAAAAAAATCCTAGGAATAAGCATTTTTGAGTGCAGTACTCCTTTTAACATTACATTTACATTTAAGTCATTTAGCAGACGCTCTTATCCAGAGCGACTTACAAATTGACCAAACATCTTAAAGATGGTTTATAACCCAGTGCAACTTTGTGCTGCGTCTAGTGAGGTGAAGTAGGAGGAATCCTGAATGTGATTGCTGACCAGATCTGGGATAACTATAGTTTTAACTCTGCTTTGTGGAAAGTAACTATTTTTTCAGGGGCGACCAAATGGTTACTTTGGAGGTGACTACAACTATTTGAATACAGATCCCCAAAAATTACTTGAATACAGAGCTGAGAAAGCAACTAGTTTTCTAAAACTATTAAATCGAATGCTACCGTCAACTAAAGGCAGGACTGTATCTTTATTAGGACTCCCGAGTGGCGCAACGGTCTAAGGCGCTGCATCTCAGTGCAAAAGGCGTCACTAGTCCCTTTGTCGACTCCAGGCTGTATCACATTCGGCCGTGATTGGGAGTCCCAAAGGGCGGCGCACAATTGGTCCAGCGTCGTCCAGGTTTGCCCGGGGTAGGCCGTCATTGTAAATAAGAATTTGTTCTTAACTGACTTGCCTAGTTAAATAAAAATGTATACAAATCTGGAACTGCATGTTGAAGATCGAATGAATAGAGCACACACAATCTCCTGACAGAAATGTATTGTGTTCATCAAATATGACTATCTGAACATTTTGTAAATGTCCATTCTCCTGATTGTCCATAGCCCCAGGTGTACATAATCAATTCAAACCAATTATATTTTGTAAGGACAAGTATAAATAAGATGTTATGCTCAGCTACTGTATGACTCTTTCAACATGCCGCAAACAATTTTTTTGATACCTAAAAATGCTGCTGAGTAATTCAAATCCATTTGCAAACAGCATATTGGATGCTTAGCGAAAACAACTTCGATCCTCTGTCCTTCTGAGGGTAAGTGTTCTTGTCGTCTTTCTTGTCATCTGTCGTCTTTTTTAAAGGGATAGTTTCCTCAGAATACAAACTAACAATTGTCCACATACCTTGGATGTAGTTTATTCAAGAAGGAAGTTTTGAGTGTTTCCTTTTAACACTTAATAGCCATATTTTGTTACTGTTAGCATTCTCAGTAACACTTAACATTAAAGAGTTCTTATAATAAAATGACTTCTGGAGCAATATTTTATATTAGCAAGTTGTTACATAATACTTTCATAATTGCATAGCAATGAGCTGAGAGTTAACTAATGTACACGAGGAATAGGTTCTGTTCCTTGTTCCGCTTATATTATGCATTATAAATCAATTTCCAAAGTACTATGTAAGGAAAATGTTGCTATAGTAATAATCAGTTACTACACATGCATAAGAACTTGATGCCAAGTGTTAGTTTATTACCTTATGTCTCATTCATTATGAACATGTATTCCATGTCCCTTATGTATTTAAGTCTAGGCTATAGACAGTTGATTGTTTAGCAACAAAACTGACACGTGTGCAAATGTGGGCCACAACAGACTGGGTTGGCAAAGACTGTTGATAACATGTAAACTATATTTTATCTCCAAATGTTTATTGAAAGCATAAATACATTTGCATAATGAGCACCCTTTGTCTCTCAAATACATGGTTACCCTTACAACAACAACAAAAATGTTTTGAAACTGCAGTCGACTGGTATTTTAGGTGCAGTAATTGCAGAATAACTGCAGTGTAAAAAATATTGTTATTTTGGATAACTGCAATCTTTTTTAGTAAGGGTAGAGTTGTTGCTTAGATAGCTAGCTAATTTTAGCCATATTAGCATAGACATGACATCAATCAAAAGACCTCAAAACAAGACATTATCAATGGCAGCTTCTTGTCATTGTTGCGAGCCATCTGTCAGTTAAGAATCATAACCCACGCCTTCCGGCCTCATCGATGCGCTTGAGTCATTTTCGTGACTGTCTGCCAACCCGTCGATATGGGTGTATACTAAGATTAATCTCTAAGAGCCCTCCAAACCATGTGTTTATGATAATATGCAGTATTTAGACTAATTCAACTAACTGTTGTAGTTTTTGGTTAATCAAATATTTGGCAGCCATAAAATATATATTTTTTGTTTTCAAATAACTTGCATATATTCAAATACCTTCAAATATTATTTGGTTTCCTGAGAGTTATTCAAAATACTTTATAAATAGTTTTTCTTAGATCTGTATTTGAATGTCAAAGAAAATAGTTTTAGTTGAAACTCTATATAAACTATATTCGACTACCTCGAGTATTTGAAAAGTTGGCATTTTCAAATAAACTACTAAATGCAATTATGTCCCGTCCAGGTCTGTTGCTACATTTTTACAGAGACCTTGAGTGAGATACCTTTGTGTTATGTTGTAGATGATAATATACCATTTCTTAATTGGTTTCTGGTCCTTGCAGGTATGAGGATAAGGCAAAGAAACACCTGGAACGCTACGACCTCCAGACCAAGCTGGCCTCTGATCGAGATGTGAGAGAGCCCGAGAGGCGGCTCTGTCTGGCCTCCCCGCTGAGTCGGCCCCAGGGCCAGAAACGCAAGGTCCTGCCTTCTAACCAGCCGGTCCTAGACCAGCTCTTCTTTTCCCAGCCCCAGAAAAAGAGGAGCCCTGGGCCAAAGCCCTCACAACCCCTACCGTTCAGTGTGGTTACCCTCAGGCAGCGGCTTCATCGCCTCTCGTTCCAGAGCAGCCCAAGACCTCAGGGCCTCCGGCTTGTAAACCGCTTGGCCTCTCAAAGCGCCTGGGTCGTTTTATGTGGTAGAAAGCTCATGTTGTTAAATCCATTTCGGGTGGAGGAGGCCTTGCTGTTTAAGAGACTTCTGGAGAATAATATACTTCCAGCAGCGAGCCTGCAGAACCCTATACAGTTAACAGATAGGTGAGAAATCTGAGTGATACGTTACCCAACAGTGAAATGTGAACATTGACACAATCTGGTTCTTAGCTCATAAGTTCAGAGTGATTTCATAATGCATTATATAATCTAGTCATTATGTAACACCATATGTTACACTTCATTTTACAGCTTTCTATTTATCTGTTACCTGCTATACAGTACTTATAAATTACTGGGTAGAATGGTAATTTTATAATTATACTGAACAAAAATATAAACGCAACATGCAACAATTTCAAAGATTTTACTGAGTTACAATTCATGTAAGGAAATCAGTCAATTGAAATAAATAAATAATGTCCAAATCTATTAATTAAACATGACTGGGCAGGGGCATGGCCTGGGAGGGCATTGGCCCACCCACTTGGGAGCCAGTCACACCCACTGGGGAGCTAGGCCCAGCCAATCAGAATTAGTTTTTCCCCACAAAAGGGCTTCATTACAGACAGAAATACCCCTCAGCATCCTGCAGGTGAAGAGCCCGGGTGTGGGCTGGCAAGGTTACACGTGTTGTGAGGTTGGTTGGATGTACTTCCAAATTCTCTGGAGAGACATTGGAGTTGGCTTATGGTAGAGAAATGAACATTACATTATCTGGCAACAGCTCTGGTGGACATTCCTGCAGTCAGCATGCCAATTGCACGCTCCCTCAAAACTTGAGACATCTGTGGAATTGTGTTGTGTGACAAAACTGCACATTTGCTTGTAGATTTGTATTGTCCCCAGCACAAGGTGCACCTGTGTAATGATTATGCTGTTTAATCAGCTTATCTTGGTAAAGGATAAATGCTCACTAACAGGGATGTAAACAAATTTGTGCACAAAATTTGAGCGAAATAAGCATTCTGTGCGTATGGAACATTTCTGTGATCTTTTGTTCCAGCTCATGAAACATGGGACCAACACTTTATATGTTGCGTTTATATTTTTGTACAGTGTACATAATTAATTTTTGGATCACTGTCCCATGTGGTACCAGGTATAGATTTGGTGTCCTTTGTTAATGCAATATGTGCTTGTCTTTTTTTAGTGTCCTAGGGGGTGCAGAGTATACTCAGGCTCTCTGTACAATGGAGAAGGGAAGTCCTGAGCTGAGAGGAATGGCCATCTTCTCAGATCCCAGGCTTGTGGCCAACGGGTTTCAAATCACACTCACTCCAGGTAGGGTAGAATATGAATTAAAAAGATTTTTCATTATCATTGGTTGGTTAGTTAGTTGAGCCATATTTAAGTAGGACATGTAATCTTGAGTTGATAAAGACAAATGTAAAACATTCACAACAATACATGGGACCCAGCACTGAGCCCTGAGGGACACCTGTTGCTTTCATTAGCGGTGTGTGGCTAAAATCATTGGGGAAGACAAGCCAGGGAAAAAATGACATATTACAACCTTGTGTTGTGATAATTGCGTTGTGTGTGTGCTGTAACCTGTTAGTTCATATGCCTTGTGACCGTGATATAGGCCTAAGGCTGAGACAATAAGAAGACAGTGACAGAAAAAATTCAGCCACACCTTTGTTTCATCACAACCTGAGAGAAATCTCTGTCCAGTGAAGTCCACAAAGCATATTGCATGTAACACAGTTAAATTACCTACAGCATGGTCAAGCAAGATAATGTTTCTGACATTTTCAGACTACTAAACAACTATTTGCAAAGAAAGCAGGAGCTACATCCACTGTTCCAGCACCATTTCAACTTCAACATTATCAAATCACCTATGCTTAATCTAAATACAGTGACAGCTAAAAGATACAAAACACAATTTAGTCCGAACAATGTAAGCTAAATATTATGTAGCTGACCATGGTTCTGATTTTTCACAGTGTGTGTGTGTGTGTGCAAGTTTAAAAAAAACATGTTGACTCACCCTACTAGTAGAGAAACGCCAATGCCATCCTCTATTTCATGTTGACGAAAAGGTCTATGACTGTCATACAGTACACGCTTTTATTTTTTGATATCCTAGGCTACCTGGCTAAAATGCTTGCTCGCTAGCCTAACTTCATTTCATGGGCAACATTAGCTAGCCTTCTTTAACATTAGCCTTCTACATCTAGCTACATATTGAACTTCCATCCTCTCAGGCCAGGGGCACAATGTATGAATTTTCAGTGCATTCTGAAAATATTCAGACCCCTTTACTTTTTCCACATTTTGTTACGTTACAGCCTTATTCTAAAATTTATTAAATAAAATATTTTCCACATCAATCTTCCAACAATACCCAATAATGACAATGCGAAAACGGGTTTTTAGATTTTTTTTGTCTTGAGACTCGAAATTGAACTCCGGTGTATACTGTTTCCATTGGTCATCCTTGATATTTCTACAACTTGATTGGAGTCCACCTGTGGTAAATTCAATTGAATGGACATGATTTGGAAAGGCACACACCTGTCCACAGTTGAAGTCGGAAGTTTACATACACTTAGGTTGGAGTCATTAAAACTCATTTTTCAACCACTCCACAAATTTCTTGTTAACAAACTATAGTTTTGGCAAGTCGGTTAGGAACATCTACTTTGTGCATGACAAGTAATTTTTCCAACAATTGTTAACAGACAGATAATTTCACTTATAATTCACTGTATCACAATTCCAGTGGGTCAGAAGTTTACATACACTAAGTTGACTGTGCCTTTAAACAGCTTGGAAATTCCTGAAAATTATGTTATGGCTTTAGAAGCTTCTGATAGGATAATTGACATAATTTGAGTCAATTGGAGGTGTACATGTAGATGTATTTCAAGGCCTACCTTCAAATTCGGTCCCTCTTTGCTTGACGTCATGGGAAAATCAAAAGAAATCAGCCAAGACCTCAGAAAGAAATTGTAGCCCTCCACAAGTCTGGTTCATCCTTGGGAGCAATTTCCAAACGCCTGAAGGTACCACGTTCATCTGTACAAACAATACAACGCAAGTAAAAACACCATGGGACCACGCAGCCGTCATACTGCTCAGGAAGGAGACGCATTCTGTCTCCTAGAGATGAATGTACTTTGGTGCAAATCAATCCCAGAACAACAGCAAAGGACCTTGTGAAGATGCTGGAGGAAACGGTTCAAAAGTATCTATATCCACAGTAAAACGAGTCCTATATCGACATGACCTGAAAGGCCGCTCTGCAAGAAAGAAGCCACTGCACCAAAACTGCCATAAAAAAGCCAGACTACGGTTTGCAACTGCACATGGGGACAAAGATCGTACATTTTGTAGAACTGTCCTCTGGTCTGATGAAGCAAAAATAGAACTGTTTGGCCATAATGACCATCGTTATGTTTGGAGGAAAAAGTGGGAGGCTTGCAAGCTGAAGAACACCATCCCAACCGTGAAGCACGGGGGTGGCAGCATCATGTTGTGGGGGTGCTTTGCTGCAGGAGGGACTGGTGCACTTCACAGAATAGATGGCATCATGAGGCAGGAAAATTATGTGGATATATTGAAGCAACATCTCAAGACATCAGTCAGGAAGTTAAAGCTTGGTCGCAAATGGGTCTTCCAAATGGACATTGACCCCAAGCATACTTCCAAAGTTGTGGCAAAATGGCTTAAGGACAACAAAGTCAAGGTATTGGAGTGGCCATCACAAAGCCCTGATCTCAATCCTATAGAAAATTTGTGAGCAAGGAGTCCTACAAACCTGACTCAGTTACACCAGCTCTGTCAGGAGGAATGGGCCAAAAATCACCCAATTTTTTGGGAAGCTTGTGGAAGGCTACCTGAAACGTTTGACCCAAGTTAAACAATTTAAAGGCAATGCTACTAATTGAGTGTATGTAAACTTTTGACCCACTGGGAATGTGATGAAATAAGTAAAAGCTGGAATAAATCATTCTCTCTACTATTATTCTGACATTTCACATTCTTAAAATAAAGTGGTGATCCTAATCCTTTTTTACGAGGATTGAATGACAGGAATTGTGAAGAACTGAGTTTAAATGTCTTTGGCTAAGGTGATGTAAACGTCAACTGTATGTAAGGTCCCACAGTTGACAGAGAATGTCAGAGCAAAAACCAAGCCACGAGGAAGGAATTGTCTATAGAGCTCAGAGACAGTATTGTGTCGGCACAGATCTGGGGAAGGGTACCAAAAAATGTTCGCAGCATTGAAGGTCCCCAAGAACACAGTGGCCTCCATCATTCTTAAATGGAAGAAGTTTGGAACCACCAAGACGCTTCCTAGAGCTGGCCGCCTGGCCAAACTGAGCAATCGTGGGAGAAAGGTCAGTCTGACAGAGCTCCACAGTTCCTCTGTGGAGATGGGAGAACCTTCCAGAAGGACAACCATCTCTGCAGCACTCCACCAATCAGGTCTTTATGGTAGAGTGGTCAGACGTAAGCTACTCCTCAGTAAAAGTTACAGCCCACTTGGAGTTTGCCAAAAGGCACCTAAAGGACTCTCAGACCAGGAGAAACAAGATTCTCTGCCAAAGCCTGAATGCCGAGCGTCACGTATGGAGGAAACCTGGCTCGATCCCTACGGTGAAGCATGGTGGTGATGGCGTCATGCTGTGGGGATGTTTTTCAGGGACTGGGAGACTGGTCAGGATCGAGGAAAATATTAACAGAGCAAAATACAGAGAGATCCTTGATGAAAGCGTGCTCAGGACCTCCAACTAGGGTTAAGGTTCACCTTACAACAGGACAATCGCCCTAAGCACACAGCCAAGACAACGCAGGAGTGGCTGAATGTCCTTGAGTGGCCCAGCCAGAGCTCGGACTTGAACCCGATCGAACATCTCTGGAGAGACCTGAAAATAGCTGTGCAGTGACGCTTCCCATCCAACCTGACATAGCTTGAGAGGATCTGCAGAGAAAATGGGAGAAACTCGCCAGATAATTCAAATCAAATTTTGTTGGGCAAATATGTGTGATTAGCAGATAATATTGCGGGTGTAGTGAAATGCTTGTGCTTCTAGCTCCCACAGTGCAATAATATCTAACAAGTAGTATCTAACAAATTACTCAACATATACCCAATACACACACATCTAAGTAGGAATGAATTAAGACTATATACACTACCGTTCAAAAGGATCACTTAGAAATGTCCTTGTTTTTTTAAGAAAGCAAAAAAATTGTCAATTAAAATAACATAAAATTTATCAGAAATACAATGTAGACATTGTTACTGTTAGCTTTTTTTCCCTCTTCACAGAACAGCGTAAACTGGCTCTAACCAGAATAGAAAGAGCGGGAGGCCCCGGTGCACAACTGAGGAAGAGGACAAGTACATTAGTGTCTAGTTTGAGAAACAGACGCCTCACAAGTCCTCAACTGGTAGCTTCATTAAATAGTACCCGTAAAACACCAGTCTCAACGTCAACAGTGAAGAGGTGTCTCCGGAATGCTGGCCTTCTAGGCATAGTTGCAAAGAAAAAGACATATCTCAGACTGGCCAATAAAAATATAAAGATTAAGATGGGCAAAAGAACAGACACTGGACAGAGGAACTCTGCCTAGAAGGCAAGTTTCTCAAACTAGACACTCTAATGTACTTGTCAAATCAAGTTTATTTTATATAGCCCTTCATACATCAGCTAATATCTCGAAGTGCTGTACAGAAACCCAGCCTAAAACCCTAAACAGCAAGCAATGCAGGTGTAGAAGCACGGTGGCGAGGAAAAACTACCTAGAGAGGCCAAAACCTAGGAAGAAACCTAGAGAGGAACCAGGCTATGAGGGGTGGCCAGTCCTCTTCTGGCTGTGCCGGGTGGAGATTATAACAGAACATGGCCAAGATGTTCAAAATGTTCATAAATGACAAGCATGGTCAAATAATAATCAGGAATAAATGTCAGTTGGCTTTTCATAGCCGATCATTAAGAGTTGAAAACAGCAGGTCTGGGAAAGGTAGGGGTTCCATAACCGCAGGCAGAACAGTTGAAACTGGAACAGCAGCAAGGCCAGGTGGACTGGGGACAGCAAGGAGTCATCATGCCCGGTAGTCCTGACGTATGGTCCTAGGGCTCAGGTCCTCCGAGAGAGAGAAAGAAAGAAAGGAGAGAATTAGAGAGAGCATACTTAAATTCACACAGGACACTGGATAAGACAGGAGAAGTACTCCAGATATAACCAACTGACCCTAGCCCCCCGACACATAAACTACTGCAGCATAAATACTGGAGGCTGAGACAGGAGGGGTCAGGAGACACTGTGGCCCCATCTGATGATACCCCCGGACAGGGCCAAACAGGAAGGATATAACCCCACCCACTTTGTCAAAGCACAGCCCCCGCACCACTAGAGGGATATCTTTAACCACCAACTTACAATCCTGAGACAAGGCCGAGTATAGCCCACAAAGATCTCCACCACAGCACAAACCAAGGGGGGGCGCCAACCCAGACAGGAAGATCACGTCAGTAACTCAACCCACTCAAGTGACGCACCCCTCCTAGGGACGGCATGAAAGAGCACCAGTAAGCCAGTGACTCAGCCCCTGTAATAGGGTTAGAGGCAGAGAATCCCAGTGGAGAGAGGGGAACCGGCCAGGCAGAGACAGCAAGGGCGGTTCGTTGCTCCAGAGCCTTTCCGTTCACCTTCACACTCCTGGGCCAGACTACACTCAATCATATGACCTACTGAAGAGATAAGTCTTCAGTAAAGACTTAAAGGTTGAGACCGAGTCTGCGTCTCTCACATGGGTAGGCAGACCATTCCATAAAAATGGAGATCTATAGGAGAAAGCCCTGCCTCCAGCTGTTTGCTTAGAAATTCTAGGGACAATTAGGAGGCCTGCGTCTTGTGACCGTAGCGTACGTGTAGGTATGTACGGCAGGACCAACTCGGAAAGATAGGTAGGAGCAAGCCCATGTAACGCTTTATAGGTTAACAGTAAAACCTTGAAATCAGCTCTTGCCTTAACAGGAAGCCAGTGTAGGGAAGCTAGCACTGGAGTAATATGATCAAATTTCTTGGTTCTAGTCAGGATTCTAGCAGCCGTATTTAGCACTAACTGAAGTTTGTTTAGTGCTTTATCCGGGTAGCCGGAAAGTAGAGCATTGCAGTAGTCTAACCTAGAAGTAACAAATGCATGGATTAATTTTTCTGCATAATTTTTGGACAGAAAGTTTCTGATTTTTGCAATGTTACGTAGATGGAAAAAAGCTGTCCTTGAAACAGTCTTGATATGCTCGTCAAAAGAGAGATCAGGGTCCAGAGTAACGCCGAGGTCCTTCACAGTTTTATTTGAGACGACTTTACAACCATCAAGATGAATTGTCAGATTTAACAGAAGATCTCTTTGTTTCTTGGGACCTAGAACAAGCATCTCTGTTTTGTCCGAGTTTAAAAGTAGAACGTTTTCAGCCATCCACTTCCTTATGTCTGAAACACAGGCTTCTAGCGAGGGCAATTTTGGGGCTTCACCATGTTTCATTGAAATGTACAGCTGTGTGTCATCCGCATAGCAGTGAAAGTTAACATTATGTTTTCGAATGACATCCCCAAGAGGTAAAATATATAGTGAAAACAATAGTGGTCCTAAAACGGAACCTTGAGGAACACCGAAATGTACAGTTGATTTGTCAGAGGACAAACCATTCACAGAGACAAACTGATATCTTTCCGACAGATAAGATCTAAACCAGGCCAGAACTTGTTCGTGTAGACCAATTTGGGTTTCCAGTCTCTCCAAAAGAATGTGGTGATCGATGGTGTCAAAGGCAGCACTAAGGTCTAGTAGCACGAGGACAGATGCAGAGCCTCGGTCTGAAGCCATTAAAAGGTTATTTACCACCTTCACAAGTGCAGTCTCAGTGCTATGATGGGGTCTAAAACCAGACTGAAGCATTTCGTATACATTGTTTGTCTTCAGGAAGGCAGTGAGTTGCTGCGCAACAGCTTTTTCAAAAAATTTTGAGAGGAATGGAAGATTCGATATAGGCCGATAGTTTTTTATATTTTCCGGGTCAAGGTTTGTCTTTTTCAAGAGAGGCTTTATTACTGCCACTTTTAGTGAGTTTGGTACACATCCGGTGGATAGAGAGCCGTTTATTATGTTCAACATAGGAGGGCCAAGCACATGAAGCAGCTCTTTCAGTAGTTTAGTTGGAATAGGATCCAGTATGCAGCTTGAAGGTTTAGAGGCCATGATTATTTTCATCATTGTGTCAAGAGATATAGTACTAAAACACTTAAGTGTCTCTCCCGATCCCAGGCCCTGGCAGAGCTGTGCAGGACAGCTAAGCCCTGGAGGAATACGCAGATTTAAAGAGGAGTCCGTAATTTGCTTTCTAATGATCATGATCTTTTCCTCAAAGAAGTTCATGAATTTATTACTGCTGAAGTGAAAGCCATCCTCTCTTGGGGAATGCTGCTTTTTAGTTAGCTTTGCAACAGTATCAAAAATAAATTTTGGATTGTTCTTATTTTCCTCAATTAAGTTGGAAAAGTAGGATGATCGAGCAGCAGTGAGGGCTCTTCGATACTGCACGGTACTGTCTTTCCAAGCTAGTCGGAAGACTTCCAGTTTGGTGTGGCGCCATTTCCGTTCCAATTTTCTGGAAGCTTGCTTCAGAGCTCGGGTATTTTCTGTATACCAGGGAGCTAGTTTCTTATGACAAATGTTTTTCGTTTTTAGGGGTGCAACTGCATCTAGGGTATTGCGCAAGGTTAAATTGAGTTCCTCAGTTAGGTGGTTAACTGATTTTTGTCCTCTGACGTCCTTGGGTAGGCAGAAGGAGTCTGGAAGGGCATCAAGGAATTTTTGTGTTGTCTGAGAATTTATAGCACGACTTTTGATGCTCCTTGGTTGGGGTCTGAGCAGATTATTTGTTGCGATTGCAAACGTAATAAAATGGTGGTCCGATAGTCCAGGATTATGAGGAAAAACATTAAGATCTACAACATTTATTCCATGGGACAAAACTAGGTCCAGAGTATGTTGTCCTCTTGCTCCTCTTTCTATTCTGGTTAGAGACAGTTTGCGCTGTTCTGTGAAGGGAGTAGTGCACAGCGTTGTACGCGATCTTCAGTTTATTGGCAATTTCTCGCATAGAAGAGCCTTAGTTTCTCAGAACAAGAATAGACTGATGCGTTTCATAAGAAAGATCTTTGTTTCTGGCCATTTTGAGCCTGTAATTGAACCCACAAATGCTGATGCTCCAGATACTCAACTAGTCTAAAGAAGGCCAATTTTATTCCTTCTTTAATGACCACAACAGTTTTCAGCTGTGCTAACATAATTGCAAAAGGGTTTTATAATGAGGAATTGCCTTTTTACCATTTTAAACTTGGATTAGCTAACATAACATGCCATTGGAACACAGGAGTGGTGGTTGTTGATAATGGGCCTCAGTACGCCCATGTAGATGTTCCATTAAAAAATCAGCCGTTTCCAGCTACAATAGTCATTTACAACATGAACAATGTCTACACTGTATTTCTGATCAATTTGGTGTTATTTTAATGGACAAAAAATTTGCTTTTCTTTAAAAAACAAGGACATTTCTAAGTGACCCCAAACTTGTGAACGGTAGTGGACATCTATGGATGGGCGATGTCAGAGCGGAACGGACTAAGATACAGTAGTATAGAATACATTATATACATATACATATGAGATGAGTAATGCCAGATATATAAACATTATTAAGTGACTAAGATACCATAGAATAGTAGAGATAGAGGTGTGCCAAGCTTGTAGTGTCATACCCAAGATGACTCGAGTCTGTAATCGCTGCCAAAGGTGCTTTAACAAAGTACTGAGTCAAGGGTCTGAATACTTACGTAAATGTAATAGTATTTTTTTGTTGCAAAAATGACTAAACTTTTGCTTTGTCATTATTGGGTATTGTGTGTAGATTGATGAGGGGGAAAAAATATTTTAATTACTTTCAGAATAAGGTTGTAATGTAACAAAATGTGGAGAAAGTCAAGGGGTCTGAATACTTTCCGAATGCTTTGTAAGTTTGGATCAGAATCGCTGTTATAATCATTGGCCAGTACGGAGAATTAAGTTAAACCACCAGTTCAAATCCCTATCTCCATCCTTGGCTAATTTAGGAAAGGGACAATTTTCGCTAGCTTCCAGAGGAAGACAACACGACGAGATGCAATAATTCAAGTTGTTTCTGTCAATGGCGTATTGCTCTCGATGTGATACGATTGGAGGGAAGCCAAATCCAATCTATTGGTCCTGGCATACCAAAAAAGTGTCATTCACAGTTGAGCTCACTCAGTTTAGCTGAATGCTGATTGGCTATTTTATATTTTTAAATATTAAGGGAGGCCAAATTCTTGCTGGCTTCCATTGCATTCAATGCTACTGCACCAACAATGTCATACTCTTTTTGACCAGAGAGCATCTGATCGATGGCCTACACATACAGACAGAGGGGTGCTGTTTCACTCGCTCGAATGCTTTCTCCGGGGAGATACATTGAGCCTCATGCGAATTGAAAGAACATTTTGAAACGCGGAGAGACGAAAGATACAATTTAAAATGTTTGTAAAATAGATTGGTCAGCATTTCCCTGGTCCTGGTGATGCAGTTGGACACAGTGAAAGTTTATTGACTTGTTAAAAGGATTTAAACTTTTTTTTTTTTTTTTTTACCTGTTCGATGACTTCACTGTTTTCTTGTTTTCCTGGTCTGGTCCTTTCATCTTACTTACCTTCTCTCGCTGGTACATAAAACAGTGCATTTTACAGCCCACCCTTTCCTTATGTTAGAAAATGGGCCTTTATTATTCCTTGATTCAAGCTGTTTAAAGGTCTGAAGGATTGTGCAATTCGATTTAACAAAGGTTGGGCTCATTGGACGTCATTAATGTCATAGTTCACAAATAATTTTGAAATGTCAAACATAAGAGCTGGAGTAACAGGATTATGGTAAATTATTTCTGACAGAGTTGCTGTGTCAGTATTGTTTTAGCAGTGGATGAGAGAAAAAAAATATAAAATTTTCCACCCAAAATGCTTCCATCATATGCAACATGTTTAAAGTTATTCAAGGTTCCGCGTTACTTTGTATGAAGTGGGTTTTCAGTGTTCAACAATTTCAAGTACCTTGTCTAGGTGCTGACTTGGGACCGAATTCCCTCTGGGGGGAAAACGATAAAAATCCATCCCATTATCATTAGTCGTAGTTGTAATCCCTAGCTTTTCAATGTTTCGCTTTTCAGTCAGTATTTGTGTATATTTTTGTTTTACATCCACACAGATTATCTGCATTGTAATGTGTAAATGTGTTCACTATTAATAGTGTTTGGTGTTAGATGGTACTGAACAGTCTCAAATACCTTGAATGGCTGTGAAAGCTAAAGCAAACTACTCCCCATCCCCCTTGTCTTCAGTTGGTGTGACCTTATTTTTTCTTGCGGTTGAAAAGTGCAAAAGGCCTTCTCCAAATCCTGGTTGTTTTTAGTGCCGGTATGGGTCACCTTAGTTGACTTTGGCATTTTGCCAGGCACTGTGCCCTCACAGTGGGTTTGTACCACAGAGTGCAGGTGAAGATAATGGCTGCCCTTTAGAGAGGGAAGAATTTCCAAGTATTTTTGTTGCCAATCCCAGCAGGTGGGTGTGAATGTGAGACTAGGTAGCCAGGATGGAGCGATTGCCAACGATAGTAGCAATATCAGATTTTTAACAGTAATGTAATATTGCTCACATTTCTGGTCATAGGGGAAATGAGAGCTGGTATTATAATGGTCACAGTGGTTGTTGTCTCCGAGGTCTCTTAGAACTTAAGTTGTGCTATGTTTTATCCTACAGAATAGCTGAGTGGCGGCTTATTGGCCCAAATTTGATCCTTTACCAGTGCGGCCCCTATTACATTTGCTTTCCTTTCGCCAATGTTTTTCCTCATTACTGAGTGATTAATGCAGGGCGACTGTATTGTCTTGAGTCACCTGCCGCTGCAAGTAGTTAACCCATATCATCTGGATGCAATAGAGAAATGTGTATCGTGATTATTTGTTCACAGGCAAGGGTTTTGCCTCATAATAGTAGCACACAGGGTTGGGGAGTAACTGATTACATGTGTTTAAAGTTACATGGGATCTGATGGAAAGATGGCGCCAACAGAGAAGGGCGACATCTTAAGAGTTCCAACCCAACTTTGCTATTTATTGACTTTTTTTGTGTTCATTTTAACTTTTTTTGGACAAAGTTCATACTAGTATCACATATGACCGCCACACACTTCTTTACATCAGATTGACAGTTACTAACCTCGATTTCAACTTCAAATCCGACTCTGACTCAGCTGTTTCCTTGTTCATACTGGACCCCATTCCTTTGTTTCATGGGCTACCAAAACACAGAAGGCGTGGACACGGTAGACGAGCCGGCATCCTGGTGAGATTGAGACGAAGAGAAAACCGACCGGCACGCTCTGTTGGCAAATGTCCAGTCACTCGAGAATAAGATGGATGAGCTTCTTTCAAGAGTCCTATCAGAGAGACTTGAAAGAGACGTGGCTGGATGACTCTATGTACATAGAACTCAGTGGTTTCTCCATGCAGCGGCACGATCGGATGAAGGCGGCCTTGGGCAAGTCCAAAGGGGAAGAGGTGTGCCTCTTCATAAACAACTGGTGCACTGCTTCCAGTGTGAAGGAAATCTCTAGCTTTTGCTCACCTGATATAGAATACCTCATAGTAAGCTGCAGACCCTTTTATCTACCAAGAGAGTTTTCATCCGTAATTATCATGGCTGTCTACATCCCTCCACAAGCCCACACCTCTGACACTCAACAAACTGAATGGGGGCAAAAACAAACAAGAAACCACTCAACCAGAGGCAGCTTTTCTGGTGGGCGGAGACATTAACGAGGGCAGACCTTAAAACCATTCAACCTAACTTTTACCAACACATCTCCTGTGCCACTAGGGGCACAAACTTTAGACCACTTTTATTCTAGACACAGAAATGCACACAAGGCCCTCCTTCGTCCTCCCTTTGCCATATCTGACCACGACTTTATTCTCCTGCTTCCTGAATACAAACAAAAGCTCAAACAGGAAGTACCAGTGACACGCTCAATACGGAATTGGTCTGATGAAGCAGAAGCGAGGCTACAAGACTGTTTTGCTAGGGTCAATGCTATCCGAGATCCTTGGGACGTCACTACCCTAAACCTAACGTTAACCCCTACCCTAAACATAAAGATAAGGAAACCATTATTAAAAACATTTTGGCATGTATTTATCACCTTAGTTTAGTGCCTAAAATATCTCCATGTCTACTTCAATTCATTTTTTTTAACTGGTACCGGGGACCTTCAGACGAGTCTTGTGAGGCTTGTGGGCGTATTAGAGCAATAGATTTGTAAAATGTAATAACTTCACGAAAAAGGGAAGGGGTCTGAATACTTTCCGAATGCACTGTACATGGCCATTAAGGCAAAATCTTTCTTCAAGATGAAGTAAAAGCAGGGTCAAATAATAAGCACAGTGTTTGAGGGTGCAACAGGTCAGTACCTCAGCAGTGAATGTCAGTTGGCTTTTCATAACCAAGCATTCAGAGGTCGAGGCAGCAGGTGCAGTAGAGCGAGAGAGAGGGAGGTTGTCGAAACGGCAGGTCCGGGATAGGGTAGCACGTCCGGTGAACAGGTGCAGGGAGAACAACAGAAACTGGATCAGCAGCACGACCAGATGGACTGGTGATGAGGACAGCGAGGAGTTGTCAGGCCAGGTAGTCCTGAGGCATGTTCGTTGGGCTCAGGTCCAACGGGAGAGATAAGCGAAATGGGAGAATTAGAGGGAGCATACCTAAGATCATGCCTGACACCAAGTAAGACAGGAGAATTGCACCAGATAGGACAGACTCACCCTAGCTTCCCTGGCACATAGACTATTGCAGCATAGATATTGGAGACTGAGGCGGGGGGTTGGGGAAACTGTGGCCTCGTCCAAAGTTACCCCAGACAGGAGATAACCCCACCCACTTTGCCAAAGCACAGTCCCCACATCACCAAAGGGATATCAACAGACCACTAACTTTACTACCCTGACACAAGGCTGAATATAGCCCACGAAGATATCGCCCTACTACACAAGCACGAGGGGGTGCAATGCCGGACAGGAAGATCATGTCAGTGACTCAACGCACTCAAGTCAAGTATAGTGACTAAAGCCTGGTACGTGATGCACCTCTCCTTGGGAGGGCATGGGAGAGTGCGAGCAAGCCAGTGACTCAGCTCCCTTAGGTTCAGAGGCAGATAATCGCAGTGGAGAGAGGGGAGCCGGCCAGCAGACACAGCAAAGGTGGTTCGTCATGAGCCAGACTACACTCAATCATAGGATCTACTGAAGAGATCGGTCTTCAGTAAAGACTTAAAAGTTGAGACCCACTCGGTGTCTCACATGGATCGTCAGACCATTCCATAAAAATGGCTTTTCCACAAAAATGGCTTCCACATGTTTCATTGAAATGTACAGCTCTTTTTAATTTTTTAATTTCACCTTTATTTAACCAGGTAGCCCAGTTGAGAACATGTTCTCATTTACAACTGCGACCTGGCCAAGATTAAGCAAAGCAGTGCGACAAAAACAACAGTTACACATGGGATAATCAAACGTACAGTCAATAACACAATAGAAAAATCTGTATACAGTGTGTGAAGTAAGGAGGTAAGGCAATAAATAGGCCAATAGTGGCGAAGTAATTGCAATTTAGCAATTTACACTGGAGTGATATATGTGCAGAGGAGGATGTGCAAGTAGAAATACTGGTGTGCAAAAGAGCAGAAAAACAAATATGGGGATGAGGTAGGTAGTTGTTTGGATGGGCAATTTACAAATGGGCTGTGTACAGCTGCAGCGATCGGTAAGCTGCTCTGACAGCTGACGCTTAAAGTTAGTGAGGGAGATATAAGTCTCCAACTTCAGTGATTTTTGCAATTCGTTCCAGTCATTGGCAGCAGAGAAGTGGAAGGAAAGGCGGCCAAAGTAGGTGTTGGCTTTGGGGGTGACCAGTAAAATATACCTGCTGGAGCGCGTGCTACGGGTGGGTGTTGCTATCATAACCAGTGAGCTGAGATAAGGGGCTTTACCTAGCAAAAACTTATAGTTGACCTGGAGCCAGTGGGTTTGGCGACGAATATGTAGCGAGGACCAGCCAACAAGAGCATACAGGTCGCAGTGGTGGGTAGTAGATGGGGCTTTGGCGACAAAACGGATTGCACTGTGATAGACTGCACCCAATTTGCTGAGTAGAGTGTTGGAGGCTATTTTGTAAATGACATCACCGAAGTCAAGGATCGGTAGGATAGTCAGTTATACGAGGGTATGTTTGGCAGCAGGAGTGAAGAAGGCTGTGTTGCAAAATGGAAGCCGATTTCTAGATTTAACTTTGGATTGGAGATGCTTAATGTGAGTCTGGAAGAAGAGTTTACAGTCTAGCCAGACACCTAGGTATTTATAGTTGTCCACATATTCTAAGTCAGAACCGTCCAGGGTAGCGATCGGGCAGCGATCGGTTGAAGAGCATGCATTTAGTTTTACTAGCATTTAAGAGCAGTTGGAGGCCACGGAAGGAGTGTTGTATGGCATTGAAGCTCGTTTGGAGGCTTGTTAAAACATTGTCCAAAGAAGGGCCAGATGTGTACAGTATGGTGTCGTCTGCATAGAGGTGGATCAAAGAATCACCCGCAGCAAGAGCGACGACATTGATATATACAGAGAAAAGAGTTGGCCTGAGAATTGAACCCTGTGGCACCTCCAGAGACTGTCAGAGGTCCGGACAACAGGCCCTCCGATTTGACACACTGAACTCCATCTGAGAAGTACAGTGGAAGTCAGAAGTCTACATACACTTAGGTTGGAGTAATTAAAACTCGTTTTTCAACCACTTCACAAATTTCTTGTTAACAAACTATAGTTTTGGCAAGGCGGTTAGAACATCTACTTTGTGCATGACACAAGTCATTTTTCCAACAATTGTTTACAGACAGATATTTCACTTATAATTCACTGTATCACAATTCCAATGGTTCAGAAGTTTACATACACTAAGTTGACTGTGCCTTTAAACAGCTTGGAAAATTCCTGAAAATTGTCAGAAGCTTCTGATATAGGCTAATCGACATCATTTGAGTCAATTGGAGGTGTACCTGTGGATGTATTTCAAGGCCTACCTTCAAACGCAGTACCTCTTTGCTTGACATCATGGGAAAATCAAAATAAATCAGCCAAGACCTCAGAAAAAGAATTGTAGACCTCCACAAGTCTGGTTCGTCCTTGGGAGCAATTTCCAAATGCCGGAAGGTACCACGTTCATCTGTACAAACAATAGTACGCAAGTATAAACACCATGGGACCACGCAGCCATCATACCACTCAGGAAGGAGACGTGTTCTGTCTCCTAGAGATGAACGTACTTGGGTGCAAAAAGTGCAAATCAACCCCAGAACAACCGCGAAGGACCTTGTGATGATGCTGGAGGAAACCGGTACAAAAGTATCTATATCCACAGTAAAACGACATAACCTGAAAGGCCGCTCAGCAAGGAAGAAGCCACTGCTCCAAAACTGCCATAAAAAAGCCAGACTACAGTTTGCAACTGCACAAGGGGAGAAAGATCGTACTTTTTGGACAAATGTCCTCTGGTCTGATGAAGCAAAAATAGAAATGTTTGGCGATAATGACCATCGCTATATTTGGAGGAAAAAGGGGGAGGCTTGCAAGCTGAAGAACACCATCCCAACCGTGCACGGGGGTGGCAGCATCATGTTGTGGGGGTGCTTTGCTGCAGGAGGGACTGGTGCACTTCACAGAATAGATGGCATCATGAGGCAGGAAAATTATGTGGATATATTGAAGCAACATCTCAAGACATCAGTCAGGAAGTTAAAGCTTGGTCGCAAATGGGTCTTCCAAATGGACAATGACCACAAGCATATTTCCAAAGTTGTAGCAAAATGGCTTAAGGACAACCAAGTCAAGGTATTGGAGTGGCCATCACAAAGTCTTGACCCCAATCCCATAGAAAATTTGTGGGCAGAACTGAAAAAGTGTGTGCGAGCAAGGAGGCCTACAAACCTGACTCAGTTACACCAGCTCTGTCAGGAGGAATGGGCCAAAATTCACCCAACTTATTGTGGGAAGCTTGTGGAAGGCTACCCAAAACGTCTGACCCAAGTTAAACAACGACTTGCCAAAACTATAGTTTGTTAACAAGAAATGTGTGGAGTGGTTGAAAAACTAGTTTTAATGACTCCAACCTAAGTGTATGTAAACTTCTGACTTCAACTCCAATACTTCGTACCCCTGCACATTGATCTGGCACTAGGAGTCCCTGTATATTACATTTACATTTAAGTCATTTAGCAGACGCTCTTATCCAGAGCGACTTACAAGTTGGTGCATTCACCTTATGATATCCAGTGGAACAACCACTTTACAATAGTTCATCTAACCCTTTAAAGGAGGGGTGGGGGGGGTTAGAAGGATTACTTTATCCTATCCTAGGTATTCCTTAAAGAGGTGGTGTTTCAGGTGTTTCCGGAAGGTGGTGATTGACTCCGCTGACCTGGCGTCGTGGGGGAGTTTGTTCCACCATTGGGGTGCCAGAGCACCATATAGCTCCATTCCTGTGTATTTTAATTTATTCCTTGTGTTAGTATATCTTTTTTTCATATAATTTTTTAACTGCATCATTGGGAAGGGCTCATAAGCAAACAAGCGTTTCACAATAGTCTATACCCGTTGTATTCGGTACATATGTCCAATACAATTTGATTACAAAAAGACTAACTGTAAACAGTTACAAATCAAATGTTATTGGTCACATACACATGGTTATCAGATGTTATTGTGAGTGTAGCGAAATGCTTGTGCTTCTAGTTCCGACTGTGCAGCAATATCTAACAAGTAATATCAAACAATTCCACAACAGATACTTAATACACACAAATCTAAGTAAAGGACTGGAACAATATATGGATGAGCAATGACAGAGCGACATAGGCTAAGATGGTATAGAATACAGTATATACCTATGAGATGAGTATTGCAAATATATAAACATTAAAGTGATTAGTGTTCCATTTATTATTGGGGCCAATGATCTCAAGTCTGTATGAAGGCAGCAGCCTCTCTGTGTTAGTAATGGCTGTTTTAACAGTCTGATGGCCTTGCGATAGAAGATGTTTTTCAGTCTCCCTGTCCCAGCTTTGATGCACCTGTACTGACCTCGCCTTCTGGATGGTAGCGGGGTGCACAGGCAGTGGCTCGGGTGGTTGTTGTCCTTGATGATCTTTTTGGCCTTCCTGTGACATTGGGTGCTGTAGGTGTCTGGAGGGCAGATAGTTTGCCCCCCTGGTGATGCGTTGTGCAGACCGCACCACCCTCTGGAGAGCCCTGCGGTTGAGGGTGGTGCAGTTGCCGTACCAGGCGGGTGATACAGCCCCGACAGGATGCTCTCAATTGTGCATCTGTAAAAGTTTGTGAGGGTTTTAGATGACAAGCCAAATTTCTTCAGCCTCCTGAGGTTGAAGAGGCGCTGTTGCGCCTTCTTCACCACACTGTGTGGGTGGACCATTTCAGTTTGTCCGCGATGTTACAATTTTGGACAGGTGACTAGTAACTAATGGATTACATTTAGAAAGTAACCTACCCAAGCCTAGTAGCACATTGTTTGGTGTATGCAAAACATTTCTCTCCACTGTGGTAATATTTTTCATATATACTGAACAAAAATATAAATTCAACATTCAACAATTTCATAAATTGCAAATAAATTCATTAGGCCGTAATCTATTGATTTCACATAAATGGGAATGCAAATATGCATCTGTTGGTCACAGATACCTTTTTTTTTTTTTTTGAAAAAAAAGTAGGTGCGTGGATATGAAAACCAGTCAGAATCTGGTGTGATCACCATTTGACTCATGCGGCGTGACACATCTCCTTCACATAGAGTTGATCAGGCTGTTGATTGTGGCCTGTGGCATGTTGTCCCACTCCTCTTCAATGGCTGTGCGAAGTTGCTAGATATTGTCGGGAACTGGAACACGCTGTCGTACTCGTCGATCCAGAGCATCCCAAATGTTTGTTTCACTCCTGCACGGTCTTAGCAGCTTACAGGAAATGTGTACAGATCTTTCCCACATGGGGCTGTGTATTATCATGCTGAAACATGAGGTGATGGCGGCGGATGAATGGCATGACAATGGGCCTAAGGATCTCGTGACGGTATCTCTGTGCATTCAAATTGCCATAGATAAAATGCAATTGTGTTCGTTTTCCGTAGCTTATGCCTGCCCTTACCATTACCCCATCGCCACCACGGGCACTCTGTTCACAATGTTGATATCAGCAAACCGCTCGCCCACATGACGCCATACACATGGTATGCGGTTGTGAGGCCGGTTGGAGATACTGGCAAATTCTCTAAAACAACGTTGGAGGCTGCTTATGGTAGAGAAATTAACGTTACATTTTCTGGCAACTGCTCTGGTGGACATTCCTGCAGTCAGCATGCAAATTGCACTTTCCCTCAACTTGACATCTGTGACATTGTTGTGTGACAAAACTACGCATTTTAGAATGGACTTTTTATTTTCCCTAGCACAAGGAGTACTTGTGTAATGATCATGCGGTTTAATCAGCTTCTTGATATGCCACACCTGTCACGTGGATAGATTATCTTGGCAAATGAGAAATGCTCACTAACAGGGATGTTAACAAATTTGTGCACAAAATTATACAAGCTTTTTGTGCGTATGGAACATTTCTGTTATCTTTTATTTCAGCTCATTAAACATGGGACCAACACTGTATACTTTTTATTCAACAACATTGTATGCCATTAGGATCATTTTCCGCCTCAATATTTTGTTTCCAGTCTGCAAAGACATCGTAATAGTCATTTAGCACTCTATTTGGCCCCTTGGTTGTTTTACTTGGACCCCAGTATGGGTGTAAATCACAATATTTATTTATTATTCTTTCCTGGAGATAGTTGTTAGTGTCTGGAGTATATTAATCCTTGTTTTCTGCTTTCTTTGGCCAGGGTCCTCGTCCACTGAGAGACATCTGGAAGTGACAGCGATGGCCGAGTGCGTGCCTTTCCTCGGTATGGAGGACCTCAGGGAGATCCTTACAGCTGTTCTGCACAGGAATGCTAAGACCGTGCAGGAGTGCCGGCCGCTAAAAGTCACCAACTACCTTCAGGTAAGAAATAAACATTGATTCATGTACCTGAAAATAAGGCTCACTTACACAATAACAAATATATGTGTGAATATGCAGTGCCTTCAGAAAGTATTCACACCCGTTGACTCTTTCCACATTTTGCTGTTAAAGCCTGAATTTAAAATGTATTCAATTTAGATTTTTTGGGGGTAAAACAAAACAAAAAGCAGACATCGAATATCCCTTTGAGCATGGTGAAGTTATTAATTACACTTTGGATGGTGTATCAATACACCCAGTCACTACAAAGGTACATATGTCCTTCTTAACTCAGTTGCCGGAGAGGAAGGATACCACTCAGGGATTTCACCATGAGTCCAACTGTGACTTTAAAACCGCTACAGAGTTTAATGGCTGTGATAGAAGACAACTGAAGATGGATCAACAACATTGTAGTTACTCCACAATACTAACCTAATTGACAGAGAGAAAAGAAGCCTGTACAGAATACAAATATTCCCAAACATGCATCCTTTTTGCAACAAGGTACTAAAGTTATACTGCAAAAAAATGGCAAGGCAGTTAACTTTTTGTCCTGAACACAAAAAGTGTTATGTTTGGGGCAAATCCAATACAACACATTAAAGTACCATCTCCATATTTTCAAGCATATTAGTGGCTGCATTGTGTTATGGGTATGCTTGTAATCGTGAAGGACTGGGGAGTTTTTAAGGATAAAACATTTACGGAAAGGAGCTAAGCACGGGCAAAATCCTAGAGGAACCCTGGTTCAGTCTGCTTCCCCCCCAGACACTGGGTGACGAATTCAACTTTCAGCAGGACAATAACCTAAAACACAAGGCCAAATCTACACTGGAGTTGCTTACCAAGAAGACAGTGAATGTTCCTGAGTGGCCGAGTTACAGTTTTGACTTAAATCTGCTTGTAAATCTATGGCAAGACCTTAAATGGTGTTCTAGCAATGATCAACAACCAGTTTGACAGAACTTGAAGAATTTTTAAAAGAATAATGGGCAAATTTTGCACAATCCAGGTGTGGAATGCTCTTAGAGACTTACCCAGAAAGACTGTTGCAATCGCTGCCAAAGGTGCTTCTTCAAGGTATTGACGTGTGTGCGTGTGTGTGCGTGTGTGTGCGTGTGTGTGCGTGTGTGTGCGTGTGTGTGCGTGTGTGTGCGTGTGTGTGTGTGTGTGTGTGTGTGTGTGAATACTTATGTAAATGACATTTTTCTGTATTTCATTTTCAATAAATTAGCAAAATGTCTAAACATGTTTTCACTTTCACTGTCATAGAGCAGGGGTGGGCAACTCCAGTCTTCGAGGGCCGGATTGGTGTCACTTTTCCTCCATCCCTAGCAAACGCAGTTGATTAATCAAATTGCATTCTAAACTGAAGATCATGATTAGGTGATTATTGTTCGCTGGAGCTGGGGGAAAACTGTGACACCAATCCGGCCCTCTAGGACTGGAATTGCCCACCTCTGTTATAGAGTATTGTGTGTAGATGGGTGAGAAAAAACATTGATTTAATGCATTTTGAATTCAGGCTATAACACAACAAAATGTGGAATAAGTCGAGGGGTATGAATACTTTCTGAAGGCACTGTGTGTGTATGTGTAAGGTTCCTATACCGTACTTTCCTGTGGGTAAATGTATGATGGTTAAATTGATGTGAAGGTCTTGAAAGCCCTTTATCATGTAATGAAAGTGGAGATGGAGTCAAGACTGGAACACTCACAGCCAGAGACCCATTGAGACCTAGACCCTGTATATTGACATCATGAGACCAAGACCAATTCATTGTGATGAAACGAGACCAAGAGAAATAATACATTCTCTCTAAACATTTTGGTATCCGGCTTCCACGTTTAAGAAGCAAGGTAAGTAAGAGTAGCCATGTCCAAACCAGAATGGCCCATAGGGCAAAGCCTACCTCTTGTTTGTATCATAAAACAGCTTGATGTACAAGTACACACCCTGGACAGGTTGCTAGTCTATCACAGGGCCTTACCACAAATCCATCTCCCCAACCTTCCAATCTCAGGGCAGATACTCTTACCCCACGACCACTGAGTTGGCCAGAAAGCAAGGTGGTGCATCTTGACCACATGAGTTTAGAGACTACAAAAAACAATGGTATTTTCTGATACTATGAGCCGAGATCAAGACCCAGACCAGGATAGTGGTGCCAAGAAGCAGACACCTTTCCAAGACCCAATGTCGACATCAAGACCACTAGATCAAGACTATCTCTAGGTGAAAGCCAAATATACTGATTATGTTGCCTTTAATGCATGATGGTGTGTTCCGCTTGAAGGGAGAAGCTGTTCGACTGGCCCGTCAGCTGCCTGTGACCCTTGCCAAAGAGGATGTGGAGGACACACTTTTGCGGATGCAACAGCAGCTAGAGGAGACCAGCCAAGCCTGCATCCATGGACAAGCCTTTTTCCACCACCTTTCTGATATTCCTGACACCGAACAAGAGGCGCTGAAGATCATGTCCAATATTTTGTAGCTTTGTTACCTTTTTGTTACCTTTTCCATGGAAGTATAGAGCTAGTTAAAACAAACCCTGGATAAAGTGCATTTGGAAAGTAATCGGACCCCTTGACTTTTTCCACATTTTGTTACGTTACAGTCTTACTCTAAAAGGGCTTAAATTGTTTTTTTGTTCATCAATCTACACACAATTCCCCATAATGACGACGCAAAAACAGGTGTTTAGACATTTTTGCAAATGTATTCAAAATAAAACATTTACGTAAGTATTCAGACCCTTACTCAGTACTTTGTTGATGCACCTTTGGCAGCGATTACAGCCTTGAGTCTTTTTGGGTATGACGCTACAAGCTTGGCACACCTGAATTCGGGGAGTTTCTCCCATTCTTCTCTGAAGATCCTCTCAAGCTCTGTCAGGTTGGATGGGGAGCGTTGCTGCACAGCTATTTTCAGGTCTCCAGAGATGTTCGATTGGGTTTGGGTTCTGGCTGGCTGACATTCAGAGACTTGTCCCGAAGTCACTCCTGCATTGTCTTGGCTGTGTGCTTTGGGTCGTTGTCCTGTTAGAAGGTGAACCTTCGCCGCCCCAGTCTGAGGTCCTGAGTGCTCTGGAGCAGGTTTTTATCAAGCATCTCTCTGTACTTTGCTCCGTTCATCTTTCCCTCGTTCCTGACTAGTCTCACAGTCCCTGCCTCTGGAAAAACATGGTGCCAGGTTTCCTCCAGACGTGACGCTTGGCATTCAAGCCAAAGAGTTCAATCTTGGTTTTATCAGACCAGAGAATATTGTTCTTCATGGTCTGAGAGTCCTTTAGGTGCATTTTGGCAAACTCCAAGTGGGCTGTCGTGCCTTTCACTAAAGAGTGTCTTCTGTCTGGCCACTCTACCATAAAGGCCTGATTGGTGGAGAGCTGTAGAGATGGTTGTCCTTCTGGAAGGTTCTCCCATCTCCACAGAGGAACTGTGGAGCTCTGTCAGACTGACCATCGGGTTCAATGTCACCTCCCTGACCAAGTCTCTTCTCTCCCAATTGCTCAGTTTGGCCGGGTGTCCAGCTCTTGGAAGAGTCTTGGTGGTGCCAAACTTCTTCCATTTAAGAATGATTGAGGCCACTGTGTTCTTGGGGACTTTCCTTGCTGCATTATTTTTTTGGGCACCCTTCCCCAGATCTGTGCCTCGACACAACCCTGTGTCGGAGCTCTACGGACAATTCCTTCCTCGTGACTTGGTTTTTGCTCTGACATGCACTGTCAACTGTGGGACCTTATATAGACTGGTGATGTTACCACAGGTGGACTCCAATCAAGTTGTAGAAACATCTCAAGGATGATCAATGGAAACAGGATGCACCTGAGCTCAATTTCAAGTTTTATAGCAAAGGGGCTGAATACTTATGTAAATAAGGTCTTTCTGTTTTTTATTTTTAATACATTTGCAAAAATTTCAAATCTATTTTCTCTTCGTCATTATTGGGTATTGTGTGTAGATTGCTGAGATTTTTTATTTATTTAACCCGTATTTGAAGATCTGCTTATAATTAAGAATAATTAAGATGTGGTGTTCCTGATTTATTAAAAAAATGCAGGTCTTCATAATAAATGGTTTTATGTGTGTATTTACTAATGTTAATGAAAGTGAATAAATGCATGGTATACAATTAATTATAATTTTTTACATAGTTTAGTTAAGCAGGTCTTATAAGGTTACAAGAAACGTCCATATTCAGCTTATCGACTATCTAATATATGCATTATATTTCGATTTTGCACAACACTTTTAATTCAGTCTACAAAGTAATAATAAATATGCTGAATAAGTTTTTGTTAATGGATGAATTGGTCATCAAATTTGATCTGATCTTCATCTAAGTCACAACAATAGACACAGTGTGCTTCAACTAATAACACACAAATTATTGTATTTTTCTTGTATATATTGAATAGATCATTTAAACATTCACAGTGTAGATTGGAAAAAGTATGTGAACCCCTAGGCTAATGACTTCTCCAAAAGCTAATTGGAGTCAGGAGTCAGCTAACCTGGAGTCCAATCAATGAGACGAGATTGGAGATGTTGGTTAGAGCTGCCCTGCATTATAAAAAACACTCACAAAATGTAGGTTTGCTATTCACATGAAGCATTGCCTGATGTGAACCATGCCTCGAACAAAAGAGATCTCAGAAGACCTAAGATTAATAATTGTTGACTTGCATAAAGCTGGAATGGGTTACAAAAGTATCTCTAAAAGCCTTGATGTCCATCAGTCCACGGTAAGACAAATTGTCTATAAATGGAGAAAGTTCAGCACTGTTGCTACTCTCCCTAGGAGTGGCCATCCTGCAAAGATGACTGCAAGAGCACAGTGCAGAATACTCAATGAGGTTAAGAAGAATCCTAGACTGTCAGTTAGACTTACAGAAATCTCTGGAACATGCAAACATCTCTGTTGACAATTCTACGATACGCAAAACACTAAACAAAAATGGTGTTCATGGGAGGACACCATGGAAGAAGCCACTGCTTTCCAAAAAAACCATTGCTGCACGTCTGAAGTTTGCAGAAGTGCACCTGGAAGTTCCACAGCGCTACTGGCAAAATATTGTGGACAGATTAAACTGAAGTTGAGTTGTTTGGAAGGAACACAACACTATGTGTGGAGGAAAAAGGCACAGCACACAACATCAAAACCTCATCCCAACTGTAAAGTATGGTGGAAGAGCATCATGGTTTGGGGCTGCTTTGCTACCTCAGGGCCTGAACAGCTTGCTATCATCGACGGAAAAATGAATTCCCAAGTTTATCAAGACATTTTGCAGGAGAATGTTAGGCTCTCTGTCCGCCAATTGAAGCTCAACAGAAGTTGGGTGATGCAACAGGACAACGACTCAAAACACTGAAGTAAATCAACAACAGAATGGCTTCAACAGAAGGAAATGGCTCAGTCAGAGTCCTGACCTCAACCCGATTTGAGATGCTGTGGCATGACTGTGGCATCACACCAGACATCCCAAGAATATGTCTGAACTGAAACAGTTTTGTAAAGAGGAATGGTCAAAAATTCCTCCTGACCGTTGTGCAGGTCTGATCCTTAAATACAGAAAACGTTTGGTTTAGGTTATTGCTGCCAAAGGAGGGTCAACCAGTTATTAAATCCAAGGGTTCACATACTTTTCCCACCCTGCACTGTGAACGTTTACACTGTGTTCAATAAAGACATGAAAACGTCTAATTGTTTGTGTATTATTAGTTTAAGCGAACTATGTGTGTCTTGTTGTGACCTAGATGAAAATCAGATCAAATTTTATGACCAATTTATGCAGAAATCCAGGTAATTCCAAAGGGTTCACATACTTTTTCTTGCCACTGTACGTTGTAAAATATGATACTTTACATTGCTAACAATATCAGTTTAGGGACATGTTGAAAATCATGTGTTGAATAATCTGTGTCATCGTGGGTGTAGTACTTATGCTTATCTGCAGAGCTCTTCAGAATTTTGGGGGGAGACAACAAACACCCTTAGGCGTTTGAGTATGTTGGCCACAAAGTAGAGAACAATATTCATCACACATCTGTCACGAACCGGCTCAGAGCCCGTAACAAAAGGGAGACCACGTGGAGATAAGGAGTAACAAAATATATTTATTAAATAACGAAACTAGGTATAATATACAATGGTGTGTGTAATCAGTAATCAGTAGTGTAAGTGAATGTTTTGCATGCATGAATGTGATAATGCAGAGTGTTGAAAGATGCTAAAACAAACAACCAAAAAGCACCATGAAACATAACCGAATCTATCAAGGTGTCTGCCTGGAGAGAGTTTCCTCCATGAATGGGGAAGTGGTGTATTTATCCTGGGAGAGTGGGCCCAGGTGTTTCCCATGTAGCTGACGACCCTCCCAACTCCGCCCACCGGCATCCTAATAAGGAAACAAGAGCAAAGAGAGAGAAAACGGTAGACAGAGTGGGAGGGTCGTCACACATCCCCCAACTCAACTCTACCCATCAGGAACTCACATTCTTATGCAGTATGCTAGCCTACTTCTAAGAACTACTTCCTTCATGAGCAAAAAAACACAGCCTTGTCCTGTGTTACATGTAGGCACCGACAGTTGAAGTCAGAAGTTTACATACACCGTAGCCAAATACATTTAAACTCAGTTTTTCACAATTCCTGACATTTAAACCGAGTAAAAATTGCCTGTTTTAGGTCAGTTAGGATCACCACTTTATTTTAAGAAGGTGACATGTCAGAATAATAGTAGAGAATGATTACAGCTTGTATTTCTTTCATCACATTACCAGTGGGTCAGAAGTTTACATACACTCAATTAGTATTTGGTAGCGTTGCCTTTAAATTGTTTAACTTGGGTCAAACGTTTCATGTAGCCTTCCATAATAAGTTGGGTGAATTTTGGCCCATTCCTCCTGACAGAGCTGGTGTAACTGAGTCAGGTTTGTAGGCCTCCTTGCTCGCGTACGCTTTTTCAATTCTGCCCACAAATTTTATTTTTGGATTGAGGTCAGGGCTTTGTGATGGCCACTCCAATACCTTGACTTTGTTGTCCTTAAGCCATTTTGCCACAACTTTGGAAGTATTTTTATATTTGACCTTTATTTAAACTAGGCAAGTCAGTTAAGAACAAATTCTTATTATCAATGACAGCCTATGAACAGTGGGTTAACTGTCTTGTTCAGAACAGCAGATTTTTACCTTATCAGCTCGGGGATTCGATCTTGTAACCTTTTGTTTACTAGTCCAACGCTCTAACCAATAGGCCACCTGCCGCCCCATATGCTTGGGGTCATTGTCCATTTGGAAGACCCATTTGTGACCAAGCTTTAACTTCCTGACTGATGTCTTGAGATGTTGCTTCAATATATCCACATAATTGTCCTGCCTCATGATGCCATCTATTCTGTGAAGTGCACCAGTCCCTCCTGCAGCAAAGCACCCCCACAACATGATGCTGCCACACCCGTGCTTCACGGTTGGGATGGTGTTCTTCAGCTTGCAAGCTTCCCCCTTTTTCCTCCAAACATAACGATGGTCATTATGGCCAAACAGTTCTATTTTTGTTTCATCAGACCAGAGGACATTTCTCCCAAAAGTACAATCTTTGCCCCCATGTGCAGTTGCAAACCGTAGTCTGGCTTTTTTATGGCGGTTTTGGAGCAGTGGCATCTTCCTTGCTGAGGGGCCTTTCAGGTTATGTCGATATAGGACTCGTTTTACTGTGGATATAGATACTTTTGTACCGGTTTCCTCCAGCATCATCACAAGGTCCTTTGCTGTTGTTCTGGGATTGATTTGCACTTTTCGCACCAAAGTAAGTTCATCTCTAGGAGACAGAACGGCGTCTTCTTCCTGAGCGTTATGACGGCTGCGTGGTCCCATGGTGTTTATACTTGCGTTGTATTGTTTGTACAGATGAACGTGGTACCTTCAGGTGTTTGGAAATTGCTCACAAGGACGAACCAGACTTGTGGAGGTCTACAATTCTTTTTCTGAGGTCTTGGCTGATTTCTTTTGATTTTCCCATGACGTCAAGCAAAGAGGCACTGAGTTTGAAGGTAGGCCTTGAAATACATCCACAGGTACACCTCCAATTGACTCAAATTATGTCAATTAGCCTATCAGAAGCTTCTAAAGCCATGACATTTTCTGGAATTTTCCAAGCTGTTTAAAGGCACAGTCAACTTAGTGTATGTAAACTTCTGACCCACTGGAATTGTGATACATTGAATTATAAGTTAAATAATCTGTTTGTAAACAATTGTTGCTAAAATTACTTGTGTCATGCACAAAGTAGATGTCCAAACAGACTTCCCAAAACTATAGTATGTTAACAAGAAATTTGTGGAGTGGTTGAAAAATTCCAACCTTAGTGTATGTAAACTTCCGACTTCAACTGTATGTGGCTATTTCTTATGATGAAAAGAAGTGAATACAGAATCAAATTATGCAGCTGGATTGTAAATGACATATGCAGCTTTTCAACCTTCCGCGGGTGGATTTCTAGGCCTTCCTTGATGTACAATATTTTCTTTGTAATATGCACCAATATCGATACCGACATATATCTTCATTTTGATGGCCTTTTTAAGCATGTTAGCACAGATACAAACTGCAACAAAGTCTTGATTTGCATCACAGAGTAAATTAAATGCATCAAAAGTATTGGAAAGTTCCGGAAAACGTCTGAAGATCATCAGGTAATATTTGTGTGTGGAAAAGAATATCTGCATTTCTTTCAATTGCGGTTTTGTCACAGTCCCTTTTAACATGTCGTAGAGGGAAACAGAGGACACGTACGTGTTCTGGAGTCAGCTTTCATGGGGTCATAATAGCTTCAACTGTTCAAAAGCTGGAGCCGAAATTGTAGGAAGAAGACAGACACCACTCTGTCCCAACTGCTAATAGCGGACATCAAAGGTTACTCACGTAACAATGGTTCTATGATCTAAGCAGCGCATTCGGTTGACTACAGACCACTCCGTTTGTCTCCCCCGATATATTTTTTATATTACCGATATGGTCACCGATGTATCGTGCATCTCGCGACAATACTGAGAAACATATTAGTCATATAGCTCTATAGAAAACACTTCTTCTTCTTTTTTACAGTGAGTGATGACAATTACTGGTAAATGTGGGATGTGATCCAGTATTTTAGTTGTGATGGTATTTTTTTAAATCGTTAAACAATGAGCTGAAAAAGGGCTTACTATTAGTGAGATTATCACTATACAGAGATACAGTAGACACTGAGAGACCAGAGTTTTAAAAATCGAATTTTAACAATAGGCCTTGTTGTCCTCTGATTTGAACTCAAAAACAGAAGAATCAATGACCCCACAGAAAGTGCCATTGACCCATGAAATGAAATGTGTGGCTGTAAAAAATTTCCCACTGCTACAAACCAGTGCCTTTAACACCCATGAGATTAGTGTGCGCTTGATGCCCATGAAATCGAAGTAGTTGCTTTTCTGTGGTTGGCCCAAAAGTGCACAGTCACTGTGAGGCACCTCCAGTTACCTTGCTGAAAATAAAGCTCAGATGCAGTAAGGATTTAACAGTTGGTGCCCTGTGGACATATGGTTTGTGGCTTTAAAATGTTTTGATCAACTCCACATGAGCAAGGTGGTGGTGGTTATCATGGAGTTTGGCAGCGGGGACCTTAGGGGCAGGCTTCCCCAATAGGCGGCTTGCGAGCCAAATTCGTCCCGCGGGTGATTTTATTTGGCCCCCCATGTTTTCTTAGCAAAAATAATATACATATTTTGGGGGGTTTTCGTTGTTAGACATAAGACTAAAATCACCAGGAAATCAGCTCAAAGTGATTTTAATTGAGGAAATCTGTTCCCATGTATTCCCACATATAAACAGAGGTGGGGTCCAAAATGATTGACACCCTCGATTAAAGATAAGCAAAAATGACAAAAATAACTAATTGAAATAGTGAGCTACAGGTAACTGCTAAAATAAAGGAAACATCAACATAGTGTTTTAGGGGTGTGTGTGGCCAAAGAGCTCTATTTTCATGTCATCCAGCAAATGTAAATGCCTGGAGTTGGCTAAACGACTTTGGCGCTTGGATTGGAACTAGTGCTTGGGTCAGATGACATGAAATTAGAGCTCTTTGGCCACGCACACCAGTGGTGGGCTTGGAGTTGAAATGAGAATGAATGAGCAGAAAATAACCCCATACCTACTGTAAAATATGGTGTTGGATATTTGTTATGGGGCTAATTTGCTTCCACTTGTCCTAGGGCCCTTGTTAAGGTCAATGGCATCATGAACTTTACCCAGGATATTTTAGCCAAAAGCAAGAATGCTGAAACTTGGCCCCGGATGGAGCTTCCAGCAAGACAATAACCCCAAGCATACATCAAAATCCCAAATCATGTTACTGAATGTATCCAGTGTATTTTTAGATTTCATTATCAACAAATGCAGCGAAAGGCACAGTAAATGTAAAGTGCACATAAAATCAACAGTGTAATGTTTGGATTGTCTTGTGTCAGGTGAAATGTTGTCCTCACCTTTGGTCTAATCAGTTATCCATAATCTCCAAACAGTTCCCTTTCAATTGAGCCCTATCCATATATTTATTTTATTTATTTTTATTTCACCTTTATTTAACCAGGTAGGCTAGTTGAGATCAAGTTCTCATTTGCAACTGCAACCTGGCCAAGATAAAGCAAAGCAATTCGACACATACAACAACACAGAGTTACACATGGAATAAACAAAACATAGTCAATAATACAGTAGAACAAAAGAAAACAAAAAGTCTATATACAGTGAGTGGAAATGAGGTAAGATTAAGGGAGGTAAAGGCAAAAAAAGGCCATGGTGGCGAGGTAAATACAATATAGCAAGTAAAACATTGGAATGGTAGATTTGCAGTGGAAGAATGTGCAAAGTAGAAATATAAATAATGGGGTGCAAAGGACCAAATAAATAAATAAATACAGTAGGGGAAGCGGTAGTTGTTTGGGCTAAATTATAGATGTTTATGTACAGGTGTAGTAATCTGTGAGCTGCTCTGACAGCTATATATAGGCCAATTCCTGCGAGTGTGAAGGGTTAATAAGCTCTTGCCCGTTTTTCCTTCCGTAAAGGAAATTGCATTGGGTGTTGACAAGCTGAAAAACTTGTCTGGAGAGAATCACATTTTTCTATGAGGTGTTGCGGAAAGCATCTTGAAATGCTGCTCTCTAAAAACCACAGCAAATTGAGAGCCAACTTGTTATTTTGGCAAGCTAAATACAATGCCGCTTGAGGGTGGCAAAGGACTTGGAACTTCTCTGCAGCTGTCTCATGAGCATTAAGAGCATTTTAAACTAATGGCATCAGTACTCTCAAATGAAACCGATGCTAAGGAACATGCTGAGCTTTTTGAATAGTGTCCTAGTAAGGCATATAAATATATAAGGATGTGTCATAACTGGGTCCATAGGGACTGGAGGTGATGGAGAGGTCACCCAATGCCAGAGGCAGACTCTGGCAGTGCTGAGGCCTGGATCAGGTAGTGGTTCCTGGTAGGATCTCTCGGGACTGCTTGCTCCAGCCTTGTATGGGCATTTCATTGGGGTGGTGACATTTTTGATTTTGTCAGGACCAGAGTGGTAATGGCAGGAGAGACTGAGAGCGGCAGGTGGTAATTCAGGTGGATACAGCTCATGTTTCATGGGGTTAGATTGATTAGTGAAAATATTAGTTTCGCTTTTGGAGTACCAAACATGAATAGAAATGAAATGATTCTAATTGTATCCTCAAAGCCTTTTGATGGAGACTTGGCTGCACTGTCAGTCATTGTGTAATTTTGTTTCTTTATCCATCATCACTGATCCATATTGAAATGTCAGAACAATTATTGTGGAACTGCTATGCAGATGTAAGGTTTGTACATATGAAATGCAGCCATAAGTAAATAGTGAACACTTTTTGTGTGATGTTGAGTCATCTCAGAAATTTGCTAGCAGTTTGGTAGGTGGGGGGGTAACAAAGACATCCTTGAGTGGCAGTGGTTGAATCCGTGTGTGGTTCTTGGCCTGTTTTAGTTTTGTAATCCTACCCATGCTCTAACCTTATACCCCTAACCTACTAGCTAGCATGCCTAAACGTAACTTACCCTAACTGTTAACCCTAACCAGTTGAATGCTTAACCTTAACGTTACCCTAATGTCAATCACTCGCTAGCATGCTTAAACTTAACCTTACCCTATCCTTAACCACTCACTAGTATTCTTTAACGTAACCTTGTTAACGTACAACTGCTTGCACCAATTGTCCTATTATTTTAAGGACTTTATTCGATTTTTGACATAAGCAAAGTGTTCTCTCATATCTAACTAATACCGGTGCCAATAGTGTACTTTATACATTTCTGGAAATCTACTTGTCATTCCCTACATCCAGTTTCCTGTTCCTTAACAGAAACAGATGGTGCCCCTAACCTCTGTCTGTACTGCTAGGTATGTGTGGATTTCTCATTGCCGATCCAAAAGTAGTGGGAAGGTGGGTAAATATATAGCACATGTCATTTTATTTAGGCCTTGATGACTATGTTAATGGGGTTACGTTACCGGGCTGCAAAAGAAGTATGCAGTTACCCCAGTTGTTGAGTACAACCTGAGGAGCAGAGGCCTCGCACGTTGGAGCAGTGATCCAAAAGTAGTGGGAAGGTGGGTAAATATATAGCACATGTCATTTTATTTAGGCCTTGATGACTATGTTAATGGGGTTACGTTACCGGGCTGCAAAAGAAGTATGCAGTTACCCCAGTTGTTGAGTACAACCTGAGGAGCAGAGGCCTCGCACGTTGGAGCAGTGATATGAGGTATTATATAACTTGATAATGTTCCATCTGGACAGTCCATTGCGTATAATGAGGAGGAGCTAGCAGTATATAATACATTATTGGATGCACTATGCTAATTGATGCACTAACTATTGGTAAAAAACTCTAGGCTCAAAAAAAACAATACATCAAAACATTTCAGGTGGTTTGAATGACAGCTGGTAAAATAAGTAATGACTGACCTTTTTAACTGTCACATGTTTAAAAGATGATAATCAGTGAATCCCCGCTAATCACCCTGATATGACCCCAATGTGCCGAAGGCAGCACACATGGGGCAGATTCTGCTGCGGCAGCTCTGGACACGAGTGCATCAGGGAATTGCGTACCCACGGCTCTAATCGAAGTTTCAAACAAGGCAGGATCCAGGGCCAAGATGATGGCACCTCTGGGAAGGCTGCCAGCCCTCCTCTTGTACCCCCCCCCCCCCCCCCCATAGGCTCTTAAGATAATTTTTGCCTTGCAGCAATGCTGAAGCCATCTGTGGAGTCACAGCGGAGGCCATGAAAGCCAAGACGTGTGCTGTGGTTTGACCTTTCCCTGTGGCAACTATAATATTATCATAGGATGAGCTATTGAGTTGCACTCCTCGTGTTTGGATTCAGCATATAGATATAAATGTGTGTGGGGGAGGGGGTCTTTTTTTTCAAGAAATTCATGTATCCATAAGCATGTTTCTTAGTTTAGTGTAATTTGGTTCCTTATTTTTCTTTTGATTATTTATTCAGACTCATAAGCGAGCATGAAGGTAGGGGTGCAGTGAATCACGTGTCAGATTTAGTGGCACATGCTTACACAACTTTTTCACTGGTGCATCCTGGGATATATGTAAGCATATTAGTAGTCTTTAGAAATTAGTGCCTTCAGAAATTATTCACACCCCTTTTGTTGTGTGACAGCTTGGATATAAAATTGATTACATTGAGATTTTGTGTCACTGATCTACACATAATACCCCCATAATGTCTAAGTAGAAGTTTGTTTTTAGAAATTTAAAACAAATTAATTATTGAAAATCTGAAATGTTTTGAGTCAAAGTATTCAACCCCTTTTTGTTATGGCAAGCCTAAATAAGTTCAGGAGTAAACATTTGCTTAACAAATCCCATAAGTTGCATGGACTCACTGTGTGCAATTAATAGTGTTTGCAACAAGGCACTAAAGTAATACACATGGCAATGAAATTACCTTTTTGTCCTAAATACAAAGTGTTAGATATTTTTGGCAAATCCAATACAACACATCACTGGGTAGCCCACTCTAAATTTTGCTTGTCAGGATAAAAAGAAACGGAATGTAGCTGAGCACAGGTAAAATCCTAGAGGAAATCCTGGTTCACTGCTTTCCACCAGACACTGAGAGATGAATTCACCTTTCAGCAGGACAATACCCTTAAAACACAAGGCTAAATCTGCACTAGAGTTGCTTACCAAGACAACATTGAATGTTCCTGAGTGGCCTACTTACAGTTTTGACTTAAATCTGCTTGAAAATCTATGGCAAGAGTTGAAAATGGCTGTCTAGCAGTGATCAACGACCAACTTGAATTTAAAAAAGAATAATGAGCAAATATTGCACAATCCAGGTGTACAAAGCACTTAGACTTACCCAAAAATATTAACAGCTGTATTTGCTGCCTACGGTGTTTCTAACATGCATTGACTGGGGGGGATACTCTAATCAACATGAGTGTTTTATTTTTCCTTCCACTTTGTCATTATTTTGTGTAGATTACTGACAAAAAATTACAATTCAATCCATTTTAACCCCACTTTGTCACTAACATAACAAAATGTGGAAAAATTCAAGGGGTGTGAATACTTTCTGAAGGTATTGTATTATGACAGATAGTTGTGCATAGTCCCAGGATGTAAAAGGCATTAATACTGTACTGTCACTTAGCTGGTGCTAATTTGTGTTGTTGGTTCTTGCTGTTAAATTACATTTGACCAAGCAGGTCATACTGTTATAATGAATAGTTCCTTCTGTAACTAATTGTAACTATAAGTTGAATTGTAATGGTAAAAGTGCTTAGCTATGCTGTGTCTACAACAGGTAGCACCACCAGAAATTAGCACAGTGTGCAAATCTCTGAGCCATCTTGTGTATCCAGAGACTATACACAACTATCTGTAATCAATAAAGACCTCAGCAGCTGTCACTAATTAAGGGAAGGGAATTGTGCCAGCAGCTAGCACCCAGTGGGTTACTGCATGTCCGAGTGGAGAAACCTGCCAAATAAGATTCATTCCAACAGTGCCACAATGACGCTCAGAGCTGGCAGGCTTCTGGAGCTGTTTGGATATGTGTGACGAGTCAGACGTCACGCTCTGCTGCTTGGAGACCAAAGAGCAGCACTGGTAGACAAATCCAATTACACTATATATACAAAAGTATGTGGACACCCCTTCAAATTTATGGATTCAGCTATTTCAGCCACACCCGTTGCTGACAGGTTTATTAAATCGAACACACAGCCATGCAATCTCCATAGACAAACATTGGCAGTAGAATGGCCTTACTGAAGAGCTCAGTGACTTTCAATGTGGCACCGTCATAGGATGCCACCTTTTCAACAAGTCAGTTCGTCAAATTCCTGCCCTTTTAGAGCTGCCCCGGTCAACTGTAAAAGCCAACCGTCGGCTGGAGTGGTGTAAAGCTCGCTACCATTGGACTCTTGAGCAGTGGAAACAAGTTCTCTGGCTTGATGAATCACGATTTACCATCTGGCAGTCCGACGGATGAATCTGGGTTTGGTGGATGCCAGGAGAATGCTACCTGCCCAAATGCATAGTGCGAACTGTAAAGTTTGGTGAAGGAGGAATAATGGTCTGGGGCTGTTTGTCATGGTCTGGGATAGGCCCCTTAGTTCCAGTGAAGGGAAATCTTAATGCTACAGCATACAAGGATATTCTAGGCGATTCTGTGCTTCCAACTTTGTGGCAACAGTTTGGGGAAGGCCCTTTCCTATTTCAGTGCCCCCAGGCACAAAGCGAGGTCCATACAGAAATGGTTTGTCGCCTCCCGGGTGGTCTAGCAGTGCTAGCTGTGCCACCAGAGACTCTGGGTTCGAGCCCAGGCTCTGTCGCAGCCGGCCGCGACCGGGAGGGCCATGGGGTGACGCACAATTGGCCTAGCGTCGTCCGGGTTAGGGAGGGTTTGGCCGGTAGGGATATCCTTGTCTCATCGCACACTAGCGACTCCTATGGCGGGTCGGGCGCAGTGCACGCTGACCAGGTCGCTAGGTGTACTGTGTTTCCTCCGACACATTGGTGCGGCTGGCATCCGGGTTGGATGCGCGCTGTGTTAAGAAGCAGTGCGGTTTAGTTGGGTTGTGTTTCGGAGGACGCATGGCTCTTGACCTTCGTCTCTCCCGAGCCCGTACGGGAGTTGTAGCGATGAGACAAGACAGTAAATACTAACAAAAAAAGAAAAAAATGGTTAGTTGAGATTGGTGTGGAAGAACTGAGTGGCCTGCACAGAGCCCTGACCTCAACCCCATCGAACACCTTTGGAATGAAATGGAACGCTGACTGTGAGCCAGGCCTAATCGCCCAACATCAGTGCCTGACCAGTCGTTCGTTCTAAATGTTCCGTTGCCATGATGCCAGGCAGCGTTCTTATCCCTTGCTTGCTCGCTAGCCAACTTCAGCTAACACAGTCACGTCAAACAATCTAGGAAGAATAACAGCAAAGTAGCTGCCTTTGCCGTAAAACACCAGTCTCAACGTCAACAGTGAAGAGGCGACTCAGGGATGCTGGACTTAAGGGCAGAGTTCCTCTGTCCAGTGTCTGTGTTCTTTTGCCCATCTTCATCTTTTATTTTTATTGGCCGGTCTGAGATATGGCTTTTTCTTTGCAAGTCTGCCTAGAAGGACAGCATCCCGGAGTCGCCTCTTCACTGTTGACGCTGAGACTGGTGTTTTACGGGTACTATTTAATGAAGCTGCCAGTTGAGGATTTGTGAGGCGTCTGTTTCTCAAGCTAGACACTCTAATGTACTTGTACTCTTGCTCAGTTGTGCACCGGGGCCTCCCACTCCTCTTTCTATTCTGGTTAGAGACAGTTTTCACTGTTCTGTGAAGGGAGTAGTACACAGCGTTGCACGAGATCTTCAGTTTCTTGGCAATTTCTTGCATGGAATAGCCTTCATTTCTCAGAACAAGAATAGACTGACGAGTTTCAGAAGAAAGTTCTGTGCTTCTGGCCATTTTGAGCCTGTAATCGAACCCACAAATGCTGATGCTCCAGATACTCAACTAGTCTAAAGAAGGCCAGTTTTATTGCTTCTTTAATCAGAACAGTTTTCAGCTGTGCTAACATAATTGCAAAAGGGCTTTCTAATGATCAATTAGCCTTTTAAAATTATAAACTTGGATTAGCTAACATAACGTGCCATTGGAACACAGGAGTGATGGTTGTTGATAATGGGCCTCTGTACGCCTATGTAGATGTTGCATAAAAAATCCGCCGTTTCCAGCTACAATAGTCATTTACAACATTAACAATGTCTACGCTGTATTTCTGATCAATTTGATGTTATTTAAATGGACAAAACTTTTGCTTTTCTTTCAAAAACAAGGTCATTTCTAAGTGACCCCACACTTTTGAACGGTAGTGTATATTTGAGATTGTTTAAAGTAGCCACCCTTTGCCTTGATGACAGCTTGGCACACTGTTGGCATTCTCTCAACCAGATCGTGAGGTAGTCACCTGGAATGCATTTCAATTAACAGGTGTGGCTTCTTAAAAGTTAATTTGTGGAATTTATTTCGTTCTTAATGCGTTTGAGCCAGTTGTGTTGTGACAAGGTAGGGTTGGTATACAGAAGATAGCCCTATTTGGTAAAATACCAAGTCCAGCTCAAATAAGCAAAGAGAAACGACAGTCGATCATTACTTTAAGACATGGCCAGTCAATCTGGAAAATTTCAAGAACTTTTATAGTTTCTTCAAGTGCAGTCGCAAAAACCATCAAGTGCTAGGATGAAACTGACTCTCATGAGAACCGCCACAGGAAAGGAAGACCCAGAGTTACCTCTGCTGCAGATGATAAGTTCATTAGAGTTACAGTGGCTTGCAAAAGTATTCACCCCCTTGGCATTTTAACTATTTTGTTGCCTTACAACCTGGAATGAAAATACATTTTTGGGGGGTTTGTATCGTTTGATTTACACAACATGCCTACCACTTTGAAGATGCAAAATATTTTTTATTGTGAAACAAACAAGAAGTAAGACAAAAAAACTGAAAACTTGAGCGTGCATAACCAAGTCAATACTTTGTAGAGCCACCTTTTGCAGCAATTACAGGTGCAAGTCTCTTGGGTAATGTCTCTATAAGCTTAGCAACTGGGATTTTTGCCCATTCTTCAAGGCAAAACTGTTCCTGCCATTTCAAGTAGGATGGGTTCCGCTGGTGTACAGCAATCTTTTAAGTCATACCACAGATTCTCAATTGGATTGAGGTCTGGGCTTTGACTAGGCCATTCCAAGACATTTAAATGTTTCCCCTTAAACCACTTGAGTGTTGCTTTAACAGTATGCTTAGGGTCATTGTCCTGCTGGAAGGTGAACCTCCGTCCCAGTCTCAAATCTCTGGAAGACTAAAACAGGTTTCCCACAAGAATTTCCCTGTATTTAGCTCCATCCATCATTCCTTCAATTCTGACCAGTTTCCCAGTCCCCGCCGATGAAAAACATCCCCACAGCATGATGCTGCCACCACCATGCTTCACTGTGGGGATGATGTTCTCAGGGTGATGAGAGGTGTTGGGTTTGCGCCAGACATAGCCTTTTCCTTGATGGCCTAAAAGCTCAATTTTAGTCTCATCTGACCAGAGTACCTTCTTCCATATGTTTGGGGAATCTCCCACATGCCTTTTGGCGAACACCAAATGTCTTTACTTATTTTTTCTTTAAGCAATGACTTTTTTCTGGCCACTCTTACATTAAAGCCCAGCTCTGTGGAGTGTACAGCTTAAAGTGGTCCTATGGACAGATACTCCAATCTCCGCTGTGGAGCTTTGCAGCTCCTTCAGCGTTATCTTTGGTCTCTTTGTTGCCTCTCTGATTTATGCCTTCCTTGCCTGGTCAGTGAGTTTTGGTGGATGGCCCTCTCTTGGCAGGTTTCTTCTGGTGTCATATTCTTCCCATTTTTTAATAATGGATTTAACGGTGCTCCGTTGGATGTTCAAAGTTTCTGATATTGTTTTATAACCCTGATCTGTACTTCTCCACAACTTTGCCCCTGACCTGTTTGGAGAGCTCCTTTGTCTTCCTGGTGCCGCTTGCTTGGTGGTGCCCCTTGCTTAGTGGTGGTGCCCCCACTAATGGTCTTGCAGACTCTGGGGCCTTTCAGAACAGGTGTATATATTCTGAGATCATGTGACAGATCATGTGACACTTAGATTGCACACATGTGGAATTGATTTAACTAATTATGTGACTTCTGAAGGTAATTGGTTGCATCAGATCGTATTTAGGGACTTCATAGCAAAGGGGTGAATACATATGCATGCACCGCTTTTCCGTTTAAAAAAAAATACATATACATTTGATAACGATACATTTTTTAAATTTCACTTCACCAATTTGGACTGTTTTGTGTATGTCCATTACATGAAATCCAAATAAAAATCTATTTGAATTACAGGTTGTAATGCAACAAAATAGGAAAAACGCCAAGGGGGATGAATACTTTTGCAAGGCACTGTAACTGCACCTCAGAAATTGCAGCCCATTTAAATGCTTCACAGTGTTCAAGTAACAGACACATCTCAACATCAACTGTTCAGAGGAAACTGTGTGAATCAGGCTTTCATGGTCAAATTATTGCAAAGAAGCCACAACTAAAGGACCCCAATAATAAGAAGATACTTGCTTGGGCCAAGAAACACGAGCAATGGATATTAGATCGGTGGAAATCTGCACTTTGGTCTGGAGTCCAAAATTTTGATTTTTGGTTCCAACCGCCGTGTCTTTGTGAGATACAGAGGTGAACAGATGATCTCCGTATGTGTGATTCCCACCGTGAAGCATGGAGGAGAGGTGTGATGGTATGGGGGTGATTTGCTGGTGACACTGTCAGTGATTTAGAATTCAAGGCACACTTAACCAGCATGGCTACCACAGCATTCTGCAGCGATACGCCATCCCATCTGGTTTGCGCTTAGTGGGACTATCATTTGTTTTTCAACAGGACAATGACCCAACACACATCCAGGCTATGTAAGGGCTATTTGACCAAGAAGGAGGGTGATGGAGTGCTGCATCAGATGACCTGGCCTCCACAATTATCCAACCTCAACCATTGGTTTGGGATGAATTGGACCGCATAGTGAAGGAAAAGCAGCCAACAAGTGCTCAGCATACAGTATGTGGGAACTCCTTCAGGACTATTGGAAAAGCATTCCAGGTGAAGCTGATTGAGAGAATGCCAAGTGTCCCATCATTGCAACTCCCATACAGACTCGGGAGAGGTGAAGGTCGAGAGCCGTGCATCCTCCGAAACACAACCCAACCAAGCCGCACTGCTTCTTGGCACAACGCCTGCTTAACCCGGAAGCCAGCCGCACCAATGTGTCGGAGGAAGCACCGTACACCTGGCGACTGTGTCAGCGTGCATTGCTCCCGGCCCGCCACAGGAGGGCGGTGCGCGATAGGGCAGGAACATGTCGCTAGTGCGCGATAGGGCAGGAACATCCCTGCCGGCCAAACCCTCCCCTAACCCGGACGACGCTGGGCCAGTTGTGCGCTGCCCCATGGGTCTCCCGGTCACGGCCGACTGCGACAGAGCCTGGACTCAAACAAGGTTCTCTAGTGTCAATGCAGTGTCTTAGACCACTGCGCCACTTGGGAGGCCCTACAGCATTATTATAAAATGGATTCAATTGCAATTTCCCCTCATCAGTCTACACATAATACCCCATAATGACAAAGGGAAAACAGGTTTTTAGAAATGTTTGATAACAGAAATACCCTATTTACAGTATTCAGACCCTTTACTATGAGACTCGAAATTGAGCTCATTTGGGAAACTCCAAGTGGGCTGTCATGTGCCTTTTACTGAGGAGTGGCTTCTGTCTGGCCACTCTACCATAAAAGCCTGATTGGTTCTTGGCCACCTCCCTGACCAAGACCCTTCTCCCCCGATTGCTCAGTTTGGCCGGGCGTCCAGCTCTAGGACGAGTCTTGGTGGTTACAAACTTCTTACATTTAAGAAAGATGGAGGCCACTGTGTTCTTGGGGACCTTCAATGCTGCAGAATTGTTTTGGTACCCTTCCCCAGATTTGTGCCTCGACACAATCCTGTCTTGGAGCTCTATGGACAATTCTTTCGACATCATGTTTTTTGCTCTGAACTGCGCTGTCAACTGTGGGACCTTTATATAGACAGCTGTGTGCCTTTCCAAAACATGTCCAATCAATTGAATTTACCACAGGTGGACCCCAAGTTGTAGAAACATCTCAATGATGATCAATGGACCTGAGCTCAATTTCGAGTATCATAGCAAAGGGTTTGAATACTTATGTAAATAAGGTATTTCTGTTTTCGCTGTGTCATTATGGGGTATTGTGTGTACATTGATGAGGAAAATGTTTGATCTATTTGAGGCTGTAACATAACAAAATGTGGAAAAAGGGAAGGGGTCTGAATACTTTCCGAAGGCATTGTATACAGTGCTTAGGAAAGTATTCAGACCCCTTGACTTTTTAGATTAAGGCCTAATGAATGTATTTCAATTGACTGATTTCTTTATGTAAACTGTAACTCTATGAAATTGTTGCATGTTGCGTTTATATTTTTGTTCGGTGTATATACAGAATATGAACTGACACTGTTCTATACAGGTAGAATGTGTAAGTGTAACTGCTCCTGGAGCAGAATTCATGACAGCCAGGGGGGTGGGTATCTGTTAATGTTCTTCCAAAATAAATGTTTAAAAATGAAACAACAGATTGAGATGAAGTAACCAACTATTCCATAATGGCTTGGGAATTCCGCTCATGATTTGGAATATTTGTTTTATTCTGTACAGGCTTCCTTCTTTTCACTGTAATTTAGGTTAGGATTGTGGAGCAACTACAATGTTGTTGATCCATCATCAGTTTTCTCCTGTCACAGCCATTAAACCCTAACGGTTTTAAAGTCACCATTTACCTCATGGTGAAATCCCTGAGCGGTTTCCTTCCTCTCCGGCAACTGAGTTAGGAAGGACGCCTGTATCTTTGTAGTGACTGGGTATATTGATACACCTTCCAAAGTGTAATTAATAACTTCACCATGCTAAAAGGGATATTCATAGTCTTTTTTTCTTTTTTTTTACCCATCTACCAATAGTTGCCCTTTGCGAGGCATTGTGGTTGAATCTGTGTTCACTGCTCGACTGAGGAACCTTACAATTAATTGTATGTGTGGGGTACAGAGATGAGGTAGTCATTCAAAAATCATGTTAATTATTATTGCACACAGAATGAGTCCATGCAACTTATGTGACTTGTTATGCACATTTTTACTCCTGAACATATTTAGGCTTGCCATAACAAAGGGGTTGAATTCTTGAATTCTTGAAACATTTCAGCTTATAATTTTCTAAGAACATAATTCCACTTTGACATTATGGGGTATTGTGTGTAGGCCAGTGACACAAAATCTAAATGTAACCATTTTAAATTCAGGTTTTAACACAACAAAGTCGAGAGGTGTGAATACTTTCTGAAGGCACTGTATATACTGCGTGTTTGTGTCACACCCTGACCTTAGAGAGCTTTTTATGTCTCTAGTGTGGTTTGGTCAGGGTTTGATTGGGTGGGCATTCGATGTTCATTTTTCTATGTTTTGGTATTCCTTTGTTTTGGCCGGGTATGGTTCTCAATCAGGGACAGCTGTCTATCGTTGTCTCTGATTGGGAACCATAGGTAGCATTTTTCCCACCTGTGTTTTGTGGGTAGTTGTTTTCTGTTTAGTGTTCTGCACCTGACAGGACTGTTTCGGTTTCGTTTATTCACTTTGTTATTTTGTTCTAGTGTTCAGTTTAATAAAATCATGAACACTTACCACGCTGCGCTTTGGTCCGATTCTTCCTCTTCAGGCGACGACACCCGTTACACTTTGGTTCATAATCAATAGACTTACCTCATTACAACACAAAACCCTTAGTTTTAGTATACCAAACTTTCTAAATGGAAACTGTTGATCTGTCACTGTAGTGGGGTAGGCACATTCTCAGAAAATAAACCTTGCTAACGGCGCACATATTATTGCCCAATGAGGAGGCTAATTATTAACAGGGATGTCCAGTGAAATTTTGTCGGGGCTGTATATATTTAGCTCTGGAAATGACTGGTTGTCCGTTTATTGTACATTTTACAGCATTATTGCTTCTGGACATTTCACTCAACCCAGAGTTTTCCGTATAATTAATTGTATGTAATAATCTCTCTAAAAAACATTTCATAAATATTGTTCTGAGACATGTCAAAACATATCCCCCCATCTGACAGATAGGTGATATTCTTCTTCATCCGGCTGTCGGAACTGCACAGGAATGACACTGGGAGACATGAGGTTTCCATAATCCAGACTTCTCCCAGTCTCCTTAGAGAAACATCTATCCTCCATCACTGTCAGCCCACGGCCCCTGAGAACACTTGCTTCATTGCCTTGGGCTTTGGCTGTCTTTTAGCCACATTTATGTCAGTCACTGTCCTCCTCGTAAACCAAGACAGATATTTAGATGTGTTGTAAACACGATTGTTGCAGCGGATGTAACTCCAACTGTCATGTCACACAAAAGACAAAAAATAAGTAATTTAAATGTATCTTGAATGGACACCAAAAAGATCCCATCTCCCAACTTCCAGTAGCTTTACAATGTCATTAATCATGTGATAGTTTCACAGAGGTCAGTATAGTTTAGGGATGGGAGCGCTGATTCCTCCCCTAAGTGAAAAAGCAAGCAGCGGTGTGGACGGGAAGGATAAATCATTGTGGCCTGACGACAGGTAGCCTCCAGCAGCTGCACATCTGGCTCCCCTTGTCCCAGACTGGCTCCTTTTATTGCATTTCATTGCTTTCTTTGGACCCGAGAGAGACTTTAACAGATTACCTTTCAGCTGGCCCCTTATTCTCATCCTTTCTTGGTTATTTTAGTGATTACTACATATCTGCAGGTACCTGGATGCCTAGCAGTGTGAGGATTGAGAGGCTTCCCAGGATTGAGAAACTTTCCCAGGCTTCTCTGTGGGGTTGATTGGCCCATCTCTTGCTGCACTTTTATGCCAGTGTCTATCCTAGCTACTTTGATTTAGTTAATTACTCACACTTGCGTGATGAGCAACCTTCTTGAGACTTGAATACTTTCTGGCATACAGGAGACCCGGGTTCAAAACCCAGTCTGTCACATTGGTGCCGTGACCTGGATGCGTCTCTGCGAGGGGTGAAGTGTAATGGAGGTGGTTCCGTGGTTCACTTGTGTGACGAGTAACCTTCCTGAGACCTGAGGACTTGTATTAGCTCCCCAAGTCACATTAGCACAAGTCTTAGCTCCTGGAGGGCCACATACCTGTTGATTTAAATCCTTGCCTTTTGAATCAGTGTTTGATTAATGAAGTGCAAAGTTTACACTTTGGCCCCTGCGGACTGGAGTTGACACCCCTGTTGACACCCCTGTTTCAGACCTTCTCATGTGTTCAGGGAGTAGGGGTCGATAAGTAATTGGTCAATGGGCAGTCAAGACTTCCCATACATAGTCACCAGATAAATAGACAGGGCAGGAGCACACAGAGGACCAACTCCATACCAGTTACTAAAGACCCAAAACACTTGTACCTCCTCTGGTATGGCTTCCCAAAACTCTCCAACACACCTGACATAGTAGTGATGATCCAATGATGACCCCTCAGCTATTACACCAGGGGTGGGCAACTCCAGTCCTTGGGTACCTGATTGGTGTCACACTTTTTCTCCATCCCTAGCAAACACAGCTGATTAATCAAATTGCATTATAAACTGAAGATCATGATTAGGTGATTATTGGAGTCAGGTGTGTTAGCTGGGGCAAAACTGTGGCACCAATCAGGCCCTCGAGAACTGGAGTTGCCCACCCCTCTATTAGACTTTCCTCAATCAGTTAGAAGAACACATGCAGCACAGAAGGGTTTTCGTCAAGTGCGACAGCTTCATCCATCCTAATCTCTATCAACCCATGTACGTTACAAGGAAGTCCTTCCTTCCCACAGAGGGATCTGCCAGAGTGTTTCTCCAGATGTTTTTTTTTTCAGACTCCGTATGTCTTGCACGTCTGCCGAAGGCTCCAGATGTTGGACTGCCCCTGGCAGCCTACCCCTTCCCCTTGTTTGTGGCTCTCTGCCCCGTCCGGGAGCGGGATGAGGTGGAGCATCCTAATACCAGACGGAGGGGAATCCTGAGCGCAGCAACCAGAACTGTCTCCCTAGCCACCTCTAGGGGTTTCCCCCTCCTTCCCCTTTTCTCACTGTCACATCCTCACCTGTCAAGCACGGAATGTTGTTGGCAGTGTCACTTCTCTGGAAATGCTAGTCTTGCGGTGACAGATGTAGTGATGATCAGTCAAAGCGTTTCCCTGCTGCTGTTCATTTAGCAGCAACACTTACCTGGCACAGACCAGGAAAACAATCCAACATGTGGAGTACTATTGCTACCTTGACAGATATTTTTTGGAGAATGGTGATTTTGGAGAATGGTGCTGATTTGGAGGTTTATCACTTAAGCACACCTACCTGATGATTAGATTTGAAAGTTGGAGGTGTTCAAGAAGTGCTACTTATTTATGAAAAATCTGATCTGGCTGTTCCAGTAGCCATGACAGCTGTTACAGTAGACTTCCAGTCATTGCGCTAATGCTAGTTAGCAATGGCTCGCAAAACTACCTTCAACTTTCTTCAAACTGCACGCAGGAAGGAATTGCTAAATCTCGCACTATCACTTTAATACTTAGATAGCATTAACTAATACCCGATTAACAAACCATTTACTTACTAATACTTATGTACATGCCATTTATTGCCATTTTCACCTCTTTACTCATTTATTAAAAGTCTATATTTTTTCACACACACAAATGGCAGACAATATACGATTACAGTTATGTTACAAGTCCCTTCCCTTCCACCCTATGAACACACCCTCCCGGTATTACCTTCATTAGCTTAATGATGTATTCATGTTAATTACTGCATGAACTCATTAACTAAATAATCAACATGAGTAATGAAGCTGTATTCTAAAGTACTGCCGATTAGGTATTAGATCTACATTGAACTAGATTCAACAAATATTCATTGTAAACATAATGGAAAATATGTGATGTGGGCATAAAGAATACTTAATGATTTGTAGCACTATTACTTAATCATTTATTTGCGCTAACTGCTGCATTAACTAACGTTAATTAATCTCTTATTAAGTCTAAATTGTAAAGTGTTACATTGGGTATTTTATCAACTGAACTAGATGTGTAATTTTTCAACAATCATAAACATTGTGGAAAATTGTCATGTAATGTTGTCATCATGTTTATAAGTTTCAATGTAGTGTAATTTGTGTATATGTCATTGATTACATGGTTTAATTGAATTGATCGCTTCTACCTCTGAGAATGATTTGGAAGTAACTTGTTTTTTTATTTTTTATTCTACCTACTACTATTCGTTGGGCTTTTCTAGAACTTCCTGCCATTGCTATGTAGCTTAAAGGCATGATATGTGTAGGGACCACGTAATGTGTAAAGCTCGCACCCATAGTGCTTTACTTCCTGAAAATGCACCTGTTACGTGTCCGTATGCATTAGTAGGGATGGCAGTGGGCAAGGAATAACTTTGGGGGAAAAGAATACTCTCAAGGAAAGCTGTTCTGTGAATCTACTGCACCTGTCTGCTAGGCTTCAGGGTTTCCCAAACTGTCATGGGACCCCCTAGGTGCCCATTTTGTTGTGTTTTTTTGCCCTACACAGCTGATTCAAATAACCAACTCATCATCAAGCTTTAATTATTTAATCAGCTGTGTAGTGCTAGGGGGAGAAAAAACAAAACATGCACTCGGTGGGGCCCCAGGACCGAGTTTGGGAAACCCTGTGCTAGAGCCCCACCCGACTGTCATGGCAGGCCTCCAGCTCACAGCAAGAAAGGATGTCACTCTGGGCCAATGCTCAGTTCGCCCTCTACCGGGCGGAAGTGAAGCCTCATGAAGCCATCAGTTCAATAAGTCATGCTGTCAGAACGCAACAGAGTTCACTTCCTCTCTCATTAGACTGCAATGCCTACAGCCCTGACTGACTGCTAGACCCCTAGCTGGAAAAGCAGATTGAAAGACAGTTGGCATGAATGATGTCCACAATAGGTATGATATAATGTTATCAGTGAATGTTGATCTTATTACTTTTCTGTACATCCATGCATGGGTGCATACACAAACACAAGCATGCACAAACTCACACACCTCCTGTTGCTTATCCATCAGTAGACGACATATGTTGAAAGAATAAGGGTGGATAAACTCAAGTGAATGAGACATGTTGTCCAGACTACTCTGATCACTGTATGTTGTTTTGGTGATGAAACGAAATGGTAACACCACGGCTGGCTGGGTCCGTGTGATTGGTCAGCTGGTCCAATCGTTTTAATGGGGTATGGTAGGATCCATGCTGTTCCTTAGCCTGGGCACACTTTCTGTGACCATGGACAGGAGGGTTTTGGGTCTTGCGCTATTTGGCTGAATTGCCTGTGTAGTGGATGAGAAATTCAGGTCGCATGTTGGCTTGATTATATCGCTGACGTCACCTTCCTTGAGATCTGAGGCCAATTGTCGCTCATGGAATGACAGACATGTCTCTTGCTCTGTTGGCTATAAGTGGTGTTGTGCAAAGTATTTTGAGTTTGAGCCCTGTTCAGGGGAACAGAATGAACTATATTGCGGTCTATAATTCACATGTCATTTTATGTGAATTGGAACCGTAGGGACGCATTCGTCTCCATGTGTTTATCACAAGAACCTTCCTCTTCTGATTCCGTTTACATGACTGAGGCTTGTGACCAAATGCACATGAACAGGAATGTTAGAAATGACCTTTAGATGATTCCACATGGCACTTGTGTCATTCAGAACTCATTGCTGAATGAGCACACCGTCCCTTGTTTAGAATACATGCACAGCTCTAGTATTCCTAGGGCAGTAAAATACCATTACTAAGCTATTGGATGAAATAACTGAACTTAACATATAAGCAAGCACCTTTATTTGATTAACAGGTATATAGTCGCATTTGTACTGTTTTCTTGCTAGTTTGTGGTCTTATACATTTACTAACAGTGGTTTAGAAAGGCAACTGCTAATGGAAACAATGGCATATGTATACAATACAAATTAGCAAACATATCAAAATCAGTTTTTACAACTTTTGTAGCAACCAATTCTTTCTATTGGTTTGCCATAGTGCAAACTGTGTTATTTGTAAGACAGAGTTTAAACGTGGTTTTAACATTCATACTTTTCAAAATATATTTATCTGTCTTAAACACATCTCAATGTGTAGACTGCATTCATTGTGCCTCCGGTTCAAGTCCTCCTGTCCAGTAATGTTGATTTACAATAAGAATAATTCAAGTGAGTAGGGCCGTACAGGCAGTTGAATGGTGGAAAAGCTATGATTAAAAGTTGAATAAGAATGCACTGTTGCTGTGTGTGTGCATGGCGTGTATGGCATTATGCATAAAGGCCAGTTCAGACTGAGACCTCAGCTATAGTTTTCCAAGCCCTTTCAAAAGTCGTTGAGGATTCCCGGTTTCACTCTCAAACATTGCTTATATGATTATCACACTGATAGGTAAGCGTAGCTGTAAAATCTTGGGGGGAAATTAGTCTGTGTGTGTGTGCACCTATGTTTCTGACCTGGGTTGAAATATGATTTGTTGTCTTTCCAGTACTTAAGCTGTGCTTGCCTGGTGCAATGGAACCAATGGATTATTCCCCAAAGTGCAAACCCCACCTGTCTCCATCAAACAGTCAAAGTATTTGAAAGAAAACAAATACTATTTGAACCCAGGTCTGGTGTATGTGTGTCCATCCATGTCTGTATGTTTGAATAACTGGACGGAGCGTGTCACATTTAAACGTTTTGTGGGAAAATGTGGCGTACTTTGGGCTACTACGTCCACTCCCAAGTCCAACAGGCGTCGTGTTCCTACATCCATGTGATTTTAGGCCATTGTGGCTGCGAACATGTGATTGGAGGAGGGAAAAAAAAAAAAAACTGAACGAGACATGTCCGTGGTGGAAGCGCTGCTCAGCGAATGGACGGGCATTTCTTTAGCCGCTATTCTGGCTCTATTGCACCGTGTTCTGCAGAAAGCACTGGTAGTGGTGGATGGATCTGTCCCAAAGTCCAGGGTGGAGACCCTGGCTGAGCCCCTCCCCCTCACCGGCAGAGCTCTCGCTCACGAGCAGCCGCAGCGGTCCACCACCATGGAGGGGATCTTGCCGTAGATGATCTGCTCTTTGCGGTTGAAGTAGAGCATGTTGATGGGGGACATCTTGGTGGGGGTGCAGCAGGGCCCGGCGGTGCCGCGAGGGTTAGCCTTGTTCACCAGGTGGGTGTGGGGGTACTTCTGCAGGTGCATGTACTCGCACTCACCAGAGCAGTAGTTGGCCTTGTAGCGCTTGGGGGCAATAATCCAGTCCCAGCCAAAGTCTTCAAAGTCTACCGTGAGGGGGTAGCGGCAACAGCGGGACTCAGGGGAGTTCTCGTCACAGTCCAGGCCCGAGTCTCTCCTGGAGCGCTTCGGGCCCTCTGAAATCGTCACCTCCATGAAGGGTTGCTGTAAAGGCACAATACGGAATGGTTGAAAACATGAAACAGGCATTGCTTGATACATTGGGAAACATATTTGATTTTGCTTTTCCAATAAAACATTGCTGATCAAGGTTTCAAACCTGGTGTTGTGATACTTTGAGCCACTGAAAATGTGTGTGTGTGTGTGTGTGTGTGTTGGTGTGTGGGTGGGTACTTATATCCTTGTGGGGACCTAAAATCCCCAAAAGTCCCCACAAGGATAGTAAAACAAGGAAAGTTCTCCCTCGTCATGAGGACATAGGCTATTTTAAGCTTAGGGGTTAGGTTTAGGGGTTAGAGTGACAATTAGGGTAAGGATTTAGGGTTAGGAGTTAGGTTTGGGTTACAGGTAAGGGTTAAGGTTAGGGAAAATAGGATTTTGAATGGAAAACAATTGTAGGTCCCCATGAGGATAGAAGAACAAAATGTGTGTGTGTGTGTGTGTGTGTGTGTGTGTGTGTGTGTGTGTGTGTGTGTGTGTGTGTGTGTGTGTGTGTGTGTGTGTGTGTGTGTGTGTGTGTGTGTGTGTGTGTGTGTGTGAGGCTGTAGGCAATTACTCTGATTAGCACAGTCACACAGAGGACTTCAGGAATTTCTGGCCATGTAAATAATGTGAACTTTTATGTAATCAGGTGATAGGACATGATATTATTGGTGGCCAGGGCAACTATTCTGTCATACATATACTCCTTTAATGAGGTATGTGTGTTTATACTAAAGATTCTAAAGTACTTTGAAAATGTGATTGTTAGCTAAACATAAAAGCACATGAGAGCAAATCTTAGGATGCCAAGACCCCTCTGATCAACAACTGGTATTTGAAGCCAAATGAGTCTTGCCACACAATTTGCCACAAACAAATGTATTTGCACTCTTGACAAGGGTGGTACGTGTTGATATTGCATCATTACGCATTAATACATGGGTTATGGATTATTTCACATAGATCCCACGGGGATAAATAAATTACAAAACTATTTGTAAATTGCTTCGATGGGAGATCAATCTAAACTCACCAGTCCTTCTCCCGCTTCTGCTGAGGTAACGGCCAGATCATTTCCCTTCGAGTCGAACGCATTAATCTCGATTCCCCAATTCGTCTCCGGCTGCCGCAGCCACACGGACAGCACTTGTTTCACGTCGATACTTTGCCAAGAGCTGACTCCTGCATTCACGTCGATCTTTAGAGACCGGATACCTATGTGCCTGCCCCCGTCCGTGACAGGCATCAGGCGGGAGATTTGCAGGAACACGGTGGTGACTTCGTCAGCTGGCAAAAGGTGCACCCATAACTGCGCATGAACTATGCGGTTCACCTGGATCTTCGAACTAAAGGAGAATAAGCAACACTTGGGTTTCCGATCGACTTGGACGATGGATTGGGCTGGAGGAGAGAAATTATAACATTAATTACAATATGGAAATGTCATCTCTATTTCCACAATACAATTTGATTTATAAACTAAATTAAATGACTGCAAAAAACGTTTGCAGTTGTATTTAACACAAAACACAATTGTGTTTTCGTTACAGAACCCCCTTGGTAAACCAATTTCAAAATATATATTTAAAGTTACAATGTCATGACAAGTATTGATAAACTATAAAACACAACAATGTGTCTTCTCCAGGGTATCCTCCAATATAGCCTAGCCTATCTAGTTTTAGAACCTCCACACTCAACACCAGAGAGTGACACTGGCACATTATAAGATGGAACTTGGCTCGTACGTATTGTTCGTAAATTTACTGCGTAAAATTCTATAGTGGTTTCAATTTAACATGACATTACAGATCAAAACGAATTCATTATTCGTATGAAATTCCAACCTATTCTCAACATAGTGGTGCAAGTAATACGGGATCAGATATGCAAGTGCGCTCTGTGCCCAATGCGTAAAAACAGCTGCGGTCTGGTGCCTTTTTAACGTTATTAAACACTGAGTGTACAGAACTTTAGGAACAAACTTCCTAATATTGAGAACAGCCTCAATTTGTCGGGGCATGGACTCTACAAGGTGTCGAAAGCGTCCCAAAGTGATACTGGCCCATGTTGACTCCAATGCTTCCCACAGTTGTGTCAAGTTGGCTGGATGTCCTTTGGGTGATCGACCATTCTTGTACACATTGGAAACTGTTGACCGTGAAAACCCAGCAGCGTACACTCAAACCGGTGCGCCTGGCACCTACTACCATACCACGTTCAAAGGCACTTACGTATTTTGTCTTTCCCATTCACCCTCTGAAAGGCACACATACGCAACCCATGTCTCAATTGTCTCAAGGCTTAAAAATCATTATTTAACCTGTCTCCTCCCCTTCATCTACACGGGTTGAAGTTGATTCAACAAGTGACATCAATAAGGGATCATAGCTTTCGCCTGGATTCACCTGGTCAGTCTATTTCATGGAAATAGCAGGTTGTCCTAATGTTTTGTACACTCAGTGTATAGTTGCATTGAATAATAGTCTGTCAAACTTACGTTCAGTGGCCATTGTCATGATTGTTTCTGTGGTGGCATGTTCATCATCTTCTTCCATAACTTCATCCTTATTGTCATCTCCAAGAACATCGTACTGGTCAAGAAGTTGCTGCAAAGGTGGTGCCTTAGGCAGGAGCTGCTTGACAACATCTCGGCTGATATTGGGAGCTTGCTTGAGTCGTAGTTTGCTAAGAATTTGGGACTTGATGGCGTGTAATCTCATGTTTTTGATCTGCTGTCGGACCTCGCATGTTGAGCACTGCTCGCCGTCATCCGTGGCAGGGGGCTGGTGGTGCGCGGTTTGATCACCAAGACCCACTGGACCGAAAGCAACCATGAAACTGAGATAAATCAGAACCTGCGTCAGATGCATTATCTAAGGTGCGGAGTTAGCTATAAAATTGGAATCCCAAATGTAATATGTATTGGCGTGAAGACGGACTACAGAGTTGCCTGTGTTTGAAATCAGGCTCTACACTGATAGGTGTCATACTTTAATTCGGCAGCCCTTTTTATATTGCAACTTTGGCCTCTCTTTTGTGTCGTCAAAATCTATGATTGGTTGGGCTGGCAACAATGAATTTAACAGACAGACATTAACTGTATTTTTCTGTCAAACCTTAAAGAGGTACGCAATGGCAAGGTTTGGAATAGTTTTGAGACAACTACACTATCAATCAGACAAGACAGTACTGCAAATGGTCAAATAAACATTTCGGATATAGTTCTTGATTTATTGCATAAACTTAAGTCAGCCACAGCCTGTCAACATCTGAATGCCACTGAGAAACCTGTTTTATTTAGCCTGTCCCATCACACCAGCGGTAGACTGGAACCAGAAATCGGTTCTGAGATTTATAACACAATGGCCCATTTTTCCCCTTGAGGCCCCCACAACTAAAAATGTTTCCTCAAGGCCTCTACAGCAGCCCATTTTATTCATTGAGGCCACCATTATTAGCCAGATAATTATCATTTTGGGCAAAAAAAAAGAAGTTAGACAGGCCCTCTAGGCAAAACATTTACCAGCCCTTCTGACATTTGCCAGAAATGCCAGATAGTCAGTCCGCCCCTGCATCCCATCAAAGCTACAGGGATCAAATTAATCGGAGTTATGACTTCACTTCTTTACGTTAGTTATATGATCATTTTACCTATCTTTCTGAATCTCTCTTGAAAATGTAAGGTAAATTATTTACAAATATGACAGGAACCAATATTTAGTCTATGTAGACCTATAGGCTACAAGGAGTAGACCTACTTGTCTCCAAACCTACTTTCCAAAGGCAAAATGTATTAATCAATAGGCTATAGGATAGATACCATTGCATAGAAAATATATGGCGAAATGGGCTGTACTGTAGGCCTACTATACTGTACTAAACTATAGGCTACTGGGTATTGTTGCCTTGGGGTGTCTGATTTACGAAAGCTTTTTCGTTAAGACGTTTAGTGCCATCGTGCGGCTTATCGACAACTACAGTTGCAACATTACGCACAGGTTATGAAATATTATTTTCATTTACAGATGAAAAGTAACATATAGGTTCTAATGAAAGTCAATCAAATCGTCAAAATTATGTAAATTTTACGCAGCAATATGGATGGCATGACACAATGACTTGGTCACGAGTCATGTCAATGGTTTATAGCCTATTATCATTATGGAATTTGAGACTATATCCCTTATGTGAAAGAAAACATACTGAACGACTTTAACTAATGTACACTTATGGACTATACAGTTTTACGCACACTCCTCCAATGAGTTTTACAGATTTACGCATTCGTCAAGAACGAATTCGTCATATATATATATTTTTTAAATGACAACAATTGGTTTTAAATATATATGAGCACATATAGCTTGCTATCAATACTCATAAAACCTTACACAGTTCCCCTGTGGCTTAAGCGAAAGCGCACTACGGTACCTCCTGTGCCATAATGGTCCAGACCTCTTGGCAGACTCAGTAGTAGCCTAAAACCTAGATACAGGGAAGCTGCACGGGGGTACACTTCCAGCAAAGGCCTGGGAGACAGGATTATAATCTATGGCATTAGTTTATAGCAACAACTGAATATATTCCTTACTTTAAACATTGTAATAAATCACTGAGAAGTCAAGCATGCCACAAGAGGGTGATATTGTACAAGTATCAGTAGCCTGATTGTGTGCGCCCAATTTACCTCCACAACCTAGTCGACACAGCTACTAATTGCTGTTGAGTGTGTATTCAAAATATAATTACGTCCTACAAGCTACAGCCGCCATTAGAAAGTGAAGTCAAACAGGCAACAATTTCAACGATGACCTATGGGTAATCTCGAGTAGAATGATGGCAAGAAGTTGTCGTCATCCAGGTCCAGGACTATTCATGGGTTTGAGACCTTAAACCGATTTAGCATTTAGTTAAATTACTGCACAATGTGGTATGGTGCAACATTGGATGCCCAGTTTGGTAACGTAGTGCACATTTCGTGCAGAGAGAGAAACTGACCAATAATGTCGCTGCCTTCCAAGCTTCAAGTTCAAATCATTGGACGCATATGCAGCGGTTTGAAGCCGATAAGGAGATTGAATAGAAAGGAGAGGCGGCACATATAGTAATTTCGGTTCACAATCCGTGTGGATGTATGACACTTCTTTATTGAAATCGACGGTAGGGGAATGTGTCGTTAAAGAGAAAACGAGGATGTGATTTCCCACTGGGTGAATTTGATATTCATGGGGGTAAACTCACCCAGTCCTACTTTTCCAAGAGCCCTCTTGAAGGTATGTATCCCACGCATCAACAATATTTTATGATATGTATTTTTCAGGGAATTGTGTGGGAATTGGACTATAGGCGCAGGCTACGTCTAAATAATGGTGTATTAAGCAGAAATGCGCTCATGAGTAGGGAATTTTCAGAATCCTATTTCCAAGGGTGACAACTATTTCGCCCTCTATTTCCCCATCCCGGTTAGCATTTCTCCTTGACCTTTTATGTTCACATTTCAATAGTGAGATTATTTCATATATGCCCTTACTAATTCAAGAAAGGTGGGTTTATAGTAGAATGGGGGATAAACTTCCCTGATATGGCCAACTTCACCCTCACATTCCCAAGGACGGAAATTAAATGGACACATTTTTTATTTAGAATAACTTTTTGTCAAATAATAACCTATACGACTATATTACACATAATCAGGTTATTTCCAAATGTAAAATATAACAACAAAATGTAAAGTAGAATTGTTGTGTGTGTTGGTTCCCCCCCCCCCCCCCCCCCCCCCCCCCCCCCCCCCCCCCCCCCCCCCCCCCCCCCCCCCCCCCCCCCCCCCCCCCCCCCCCCCCCCCCCCCCCCCCCCCTCCCCCCCCCCCCCCCCACCCCCCCCCCTCCCCCCTCCCTCTACCCCGCTGGGGAGGAAGGTAGGGTTTACAGGGTCGAGTCCCCATGATACCTGGGCTAGAGCGACCATGCTTGCCACGTTCCATGCTTGAGCTAAATGCTACATTGCCACGTTCCTTTATAGGCTACCTGGGCTAGAGCGACATGCTTGACATAAGGTAACAGGCATCACCTTTCCCCACTTTGTCTTAAAATATGAAAAGATGTGTCATAAAGATCTGATTGAAGTTTTAGGAATCAGCACTGTACTTATATAAGCGGAAGCCACTGTCAAAAAGCATAAGCTACAATGCTAGCATTTTGCAGCATCTGTATAAAGCAAATGTATGTGAGAGATGAACAGGATGATATAATAGTGTGCTGCTCTATCAGAGAAATAATCACATGCCACCTTGAATCTGGATCAGGCAGGACTGAGGTAGCACACACACGCACAGGACAGATGGAGATGTGGACTACAGCAAATAACATCAGTCCTTTGTGCATTCAACCTAGAGCCACATAGTCTATTTATACAATGCCTAGTCAAAGTCTACACACCCCTTGCAGTCTTCACATTTTGCTACCTTATAATTAAACAAAAACCTACTCCACATTTTTCAAAGTGAAAAAAATTATAGAGCATTTTCCAAATTACTTATATCTACACAGAACAAAAATATAAATGCAACATACAACAATTTCAAAGATTTTACTGAGTTAGTTCATATAAATAAATTAGTCAATTTAAATAAATTCATTAGGCCCTAATCTATGGATTTTCACATGACTGGTAATACAGATATGCATCTGTTTGTCACAGATACCTTAAAAAAAGGTAGGTGTCGTGGATCAGGAAAACCAGTCACTATCTAGTGTGACCACCGTTTGGCCTCATGCAGCGCAACACATCTCCTTTGCATAGTTATTCAGGCTATTGCTTGTGGTTTGCAGAATGTTGTCCCACTCCTCTTCAATGGCTGTGCGAAGTTGCTGGATATTGGCGGGAACTGGAACACTCGGTTGTACTCGTCGATCTAGAGCATCCCAAGCGTGCTCAATGGGTGACGTGTCTGGTGAATACGCAGGCCATGGAAGAACGGTACATTTTCAGCTTCCATGAATTGTGTACAGATCCTTGCGACTTGGGGCCGTGCATGAGGTGATGGCGCCGGATGAATTGCACGACAATGGGCCTCAGGATCTCGTCACGGTATCTCTGTGCATTCAAATTGTCATCGATAAAATGCAATTGTGTTCGTGTCTGTAGCTTATGCCTGCCCATACCATAACCCCACCATGGGGCACTCTGTTCACAACGTTGACATCAACAAACCGCTAGCTCACACAACGCCATACACACTATGCTGTCTGCCATCTGCCCAGTACATTTGAAACCAGGATTCATCTGTGAAGAACACACCTTCTCCAGTGTGCCAGTGGTGGATATGGAGGTCCTGGGCTGGCATGGTTACACGTGGTCTGCGGTTGTGAGGCCGGTTGGACGTACTGCCAATTCTCTAAAAGAATGGCTTATGGTAGAGAAATGAACATTCTCTGGCAACAGCCCCTGGTGGACATTCCTGCAGTCAGCATGCTTTTATTTCAGCTCATGAAGCATGAGACGAACACTTTACATCTTGCGTTTGTATCTTTTGTGCCATTAACTTCATCTGGCTTTAATTCCAGTTTCTCTACAACTATACTGAACAAAGATATGTATTTCCTTCAAATGTTGATATTTGCTTCCATACACAATTCAATATTACTTTTGCAATACATTAAATAGCCTTATAAATTTGACAAGTCAACAAATTAGATATTCGATTCACGTCTCCAAGTAAACCAAAAATAAAAGTTAAAGATTAGGATTAACCTCTTTTAAATGTTGATACTTGGTTGCATTATCAACCAAACACAATTCAATATGACTTTTGTAATGTAATACAGTAAATAGCCAAAAGTTAAGGCAATCTTAGAAACTAATGTAACAGTATCTATTCAACCTTAAAATGAGTAACACATCCATGGCCACATTGAGGTTTTCTAACCATAAATGTATTTTTTTGTAATCATAGAAAGCGTGCATGTTCAACATAGCATGTAAAGGTCGCACGTCTGTGGAAATCTTCACAATTGCTGTAATAATCTGTGCAGAATCTTGAAACGCATTGATCACTTGCACTATGTACTTTTAATGCAGTCTAATCTCAACTGCAATCCAGGTCATTTGGTTGTGCTATTAGATTAATGGTTGAAAGCGCAAGTGATAACACATTCAGATGACTTAACCTTAACCAAAAATCAGACATTGTTTTTCCATTGGAATTTGGTTGTGCTTTAGATGTTTGAAAGCGTAGTGATAACACATTGGGAATTCAACAAACTTCTGGCTGTCCTTTTTGAATGGGTGAATAAAAGGTTTGAAATCTCATTGATCAACGTCTCAACCAATATGACCCAAAGGTCCATGTTGAAATCACCTGGTGGTCCAGTGTGTAGCTACTGCTGCATAGGTGGTAACAGAGGGAAAAATGCTAAGTCACTGTGAAAATAGTAGGCCTCTCAGTTCTTTCCTTTGCCATCTGGTATTTTTAGGCTTGCCTCTGATGGAAAATAAAAACACTGAAATCCTCTCCCTATTTTCTCTCCCTACAGCACATGGAAAAAGATCTGTGTAGGGGAGTACAGGAGCATGGCTGACCGTCTGGACTATTTCAGCGAAGCTCGGTCCAGACAAGAATCGGCTTCCTAGCCATCACTTCTCGACCAAAGCCTAAGCCCCCTCTCAGACACACTCCTTGCTTCACCAGCTCCCTGAAATCAATGCTACACTATTTATATCATGGGATGCGTCAAATCCAAGAAGAGCGATCCGACCCAGTACGCCAACTCTGTGGAGAAGGTGGACGGCAAAGCTTGGGAAGCGATGGGGCGAGAATGCGCTGCTGGTCCACTCGGAGACGGGGTCAGGAAAGACTCCTGCCGGGTGGAACCCCATCCTGCTGGAGTATGCCCAGCGGCTTCGGAGGAGATTGTGGCCCGGGCAGTGCAGCAGTGCTGGAGGTGGACAGCCGCTACAGTGACATCCCTACATGAGTGTGACGTGCCATGAGGGGGGGGCAGAGGCAGTGCAAGAGGCATTTCTGTTCTGGGATTCACCTTGACCCTTTGGGAGAGGAGGACAAATGGATGCCCAGAAGACAGGAGACCGGACAGCACTCAGATTCAGGGTGAAACAAAACACTACGAACATGTACCAGCTGGAGATGACAAGATGTTGATCCCAATCTATGGTCCAAAGCCTTTTCTGTTTAATTAATACATACTTGGATGTTGAACTCATCTGGTGACATTTTGACCTTGACTAACAGACAAAGACCTTGGCTACTCCTCTCATATTCAATCTAGACCATGTGCTTCCCTCTATCGTTAGCTAGAGGATGAGAGTTGGGGTGTGTTTGGTTAAACCGGCTTGGGAGCCAAAAAGCAGGAGAGTATCATGAATCCTGCTTTGAAAATTACGGTTCTGCCTTTCAGTAAAAGTATACCGTTTTTTTTTTTGCTTGACGCGTGCCACATCATGGGGCCAAATTTCAGGTCCTATGTAGGAAATTATTAATTGGCCCTCAAGTGTTTTTCACTTGAAATGTTTGCTGGGGTCAGCAGGTACACCACCTCCCTCTCTATCTGTCTTCTCAGGCAGAAGCTCCCAGGTTAGGGATATTGGATAATGGTGTCCCAGGGGGCCTGTGGTCCACATCCACCAACAAAGGAAAACTCATTCTTCAAACTACCCATGAAGTAGGTCCGGGACGATACCAGTATCGCGATATTCGTTAGTATCGTGGCAAGGAAACAAAACATGAAGCGAATTTAACTTCAGCCCTGATGTTGGAAACAAAAATCATTATGTTGTTATCCAGAGTCCCGTTCATTTATTTTCCAAGCTATAGCACACAATATTTTACATACAGCAGGTTTTTAAAGGACCAAAGAGCTTCGTGTTTTCATTTTGCCATGGAAAGAATATCGCGATACTGGTATCGTCCTGGCCCTACCATTAAGCAGGTCTGCCCACGAGCTGCAGCATCCTAGGACCTGACTACGGTCACTTTGACAAAATGATGCTCGAGGAATGTTTTACAGAGGTTCAGCGTCCTCCCATTTTGTGAATTTGAATGCCAATGACAATAGGACATTCCTGAGGGCTGGCTAGGTCCGCATGCCATGAGTAAATCAGGACGGATTCACACACTTTTACCGTGACTTTTCTTCTGGGCACAAAAGTGTGCTGGGTTCACAAATACCTTTTGTTTTGGCCAAAATGTCTAGGGCCAAGCACCCTGGTTTTTACGTACTGTCTTCTATCCAATGATGAACTACTGCCATCTGCCCCATAGAATTTACAGCACAAATATGCAACTCTAAAAGGCCATGCTATTTTTATTAAGAGCAAATGGCTTCTTAATAGTACGATGCTATTTTAACAGGCCAAAGACACACATACTCACAATAGAGAGTTGAGTTGTTTGGAATAGGGGACCACAACTGCCAAAGTCCTTAATGAATGCTAATACAAGCACAATATGTTGATGGGCTTTCTTATGACGTTTATTTGATAGAAGGCGATATTAGTGAGTTTTAGTCATAGCACGTCAGTTCCCACCCTACCACAAACGATGTTCAAGAAGCTTTAAAAGGTGCATTAGTCTAGGCTGGGCAACATGGTACATTTCCAGAGCGTTAATTAGGGTGCTATTGTATCACCACAAAGAACAAGTGGACATTATTTGACTGGAAAATCAAGTTTTGCTGAAGTTTGGAATGTGTATCTCAAGTGAGAATTCAGCTGGCAGGGCATTAGGTTTGCTCAGCAAAAATGTGGTGGTGTGCTTTAAATGCGACACCAACATCCATTATAGTTAAAGCAACAAATACTGTTTATAATGACATTTGCACTAATCTGGGTTGAGAGATGAATCTCTTGAACCATCCCAAAAATTCTGTAAACAAATTTAAAAGCCTGTCGAATGCCTCCGTCGAAACAGTTTGCGCGTATATTACAACAACATTTTGTGACGTTATCTTTGTTTTGTGTTTTTTTTTTTTTTGTCTGTTCGCGCACACAACATTTTTCTTGAGGCAAGTTTAAGTTCGGTAGCCCAAGTATATGCCCCTTTGTCGGTGATGGTGCTACTCCTAGTAGCAGTGGAACTATAGACAGGATTCTTGAATGAGAGACGACAAATTTTCATGCACATTTTCTCACTTGAGAAATACTGCACCAAACATCTTAGTTAGATGTAAAATTACTAAGACCTCCTCAGCAAAAATGCCAACATTAATTACTAATAATTCTTGATTTATCTTCGATTAATCTGACTCTTTTGAGGAAGTGTTATTGGCTAAGTTGTTGCTACGGCATCTCAAGAGGTCAAACTATAATATTGCTGCTGCTCTTGTTTTTCAAGCAAAGGTCTTTTAAGGGAGTTTGCTAGTAGCAAACCAAACTAGTTTGTGGGCCCATTTAGCGGTGACCCAATTTTTTCCCCATACTGAATTCCTTAATCTAAGAACTGGGAGGTGGAGGGTTTAGAAACAGATCACTGTTATCACTGCTTCAGCTAAATGTTTTAACAACTTATAGATAAAGCTGTAAAAACAATACATTCAAAAGTGTTTTCCATTAAGCTTGATTTTGACTCCAATAAATTGGTTGATAAAAGTAATGTTTTAGTATGCAGAAGACAGCTGGCACTACAGTATATACTGTATACAATGCATTCGGAAACTATTCAGACCCCTTGACTTTTTCCACATTTTGTTACGTTACAGCCTTATTCAATGGATTCAATTGTTTTTTTCCCCCTCAATCTACACAATACCCCATAATGACAAGGCAAAAACAGGGTTTGGTCTCAAGTCTTCTTGGGTATGACGCTACAGGCTTGTATGTGGGGAGTTTCTCCCATTTCTTCTCTGCAGATCCTCACAAGCTCTCATGTTGGATGGGGAGCGTCGATGCACAGCTATGTTCAGGTCTCTCTCCAGAGTTCGATCTGGTTCAAGGCCACTCAAGGCCATTCAGAGACTTGTTCCGAAGCCACTCCTGCGTTGTCCTGTTGGAAGGTGAACCTTCTCCCCAGTCTGAGGTCCTGAGTGCTCTGGAGCAGGTTTTCATCAAGGATTTCTCTGTACTTTGCTCCATTCATCTTTCCCTCAATTCTGACTAGTCTCCCAGTCCCTGCCCCTGAAAAACATCCCACAGCATGATACTGCCACCCCCATGCTTCACCTTATGGATAGTGCCAGGTTTCCTTCAGATGTGATGCTTGCATTCAGGCCAAAGAGTTCAATCTTGGTTTTCATCAGACCAGAGAATCTTGTTTCTGAGTCCTTTAGGTGCTTTAGGCAAACATGTGCCTTTTACTGAGGAGTGGCTTTGCCTGGCCACTCTACCATAAAGGCCTGATTGGAGGAGTGCTGCAGAGATGGTTGTGCTTCTGGAAGGTTCTCCTATCTCCACAGAGGAACTCTGGAGCTCTGTCAGAGTGACCATCGGGTTCTTGGTCACCGCCCTTCTCCCCCGATTGCTCATTTTGGCCGGGCGGCCAGCGCTAGGAAGATTCTTGGTGGTTGCAAACTTCTTCCATTTAAGAATTATGGAGGCCACTGTTCTTGGGGACCTTCAATGCTGCAGACATTTTTTGGTACCCTTCCCCTTGACACAATCCTGTCTCGGAGCTCTACTGACAATTCCTTCGACATCATGGCCTGGTTTTTGCTCTGACACGCACTGTCAACTGTGGGACCTTATATAGACAGGGGTGTGCCTTACCAAATCATGTCCAATCATTGAATATATCACAGGTGGACGCCAATCAAGTTGTAGAAACATCAAGGATGATCAATGGAAACAGGATGCTCCTGAGCTCAATTTGAGTCTCATAGCAAAGGGTCTGAATACAGTATTTTGTTTGTTTTATACATTTGATAAACCTGTTTTTGCTTTGTCATTGTGGGGTATTGCGTGTAAATTGATGAGGGGAGATAATGTATTTATCCATTTTAGAGTAAGGCTGTAACGTAACAAAATGTGGAAAAAGTCAAGGGTCTGAATACTTTCCGAGTGCACTGTATTTCATAAAATAAAACTGCGATAGCCTTCTAAGTTACGTCGAACACAGAAATCCAATGCCTTGGATATGGTCAATGTTGCAGTTCACAATGCTTCCAGCTTGAAAGAAATACAAGGAATACCAACGTATGTACAAACTAGGTGTACCTGGATTCTTTCCTTTGAAATATGATGTCAGTATCGGTAACAATGGCGAAATTTCACTTGAGTTACAGTAACATCTTGTAACATCAGTCTTTCAGTCAACCCTTTGGTTTGATTATGAACAAAATGTGTTTTCTGTTGGGAGATCCTAATGCTTCTTTTGCATCATCTGAATCTATATATTTATGTAATATTCATTTCACCTGCAGCACTGTACAGGTCTGTAAATAACTAATTGAAAAAAAATGTGAATACCAATAAAGCTGAAATCTATGCCTTCTACCATTGATTAAGTGACTTCATCTCTTTTTTGAGAAAGGGCATCGGCAAGATTAGGACCTGTGACCCTCTATCTCAGTGCATAGTCAACTGCTGTTGAGGCACTTAGAATGTTAATAAATTAGAAATGTGATTAGTGAAGTATGTTGGGTAATGTTGGCGGGAAAAAGTTGAAACTTTGGTTCGAACTGGAAACCTTGCGGGTCGCAACCCGCGTCTGACGTCCCCCATCCACCTCAGACCCCACTAACCTTTACTAAGCTCTGACCAATGAGCTTTAATCCAACCAATCAATTTGTCCAACTACTTCTGAAATACTTGGGAAGGTCTGATTGCAATCAATTATTTTAATCGTCGACACTTTTAAAGATATGGGCACAATCAGAATATGGGCAAGATCAGGAGAGAGGACACGTTAGCACCTGGTATAAATGGGGCCATTGATCATGAGCATCATCAAAGGTTAATCATCTGATAATGACCCTAACCCTTACTTACCCCTTACTGTAGTCTCACGGTACCACATCTCAACACTGTATTCTCATTTGAGAATGGCTTGAGAAAAATCGTCTGGAATCAAAGCTACCCTTACTCTAACCTTAAGCAATTTCAATTTCCCTATTGCCTAACCTTAACCTTTGGATCTGCTGTCTTCCGTCTGAATTAAATCAAATTATATTTGTCACATGCGCCGAATACAACATGTGTACTTCAGGATACAGCAGCGGGAGCACCCCCTATCTACATCGAGGGACAGTAATGAAGGTGGAAAGTTTAAGTTCCTCGGCATACACATCACGGACAAACTGAAATGGTCCACCCACACAGACAGCATCGTGAAGAAGGCGCAACAGGTGACAAGTGATGTCAGTACAGTGCATCAAAGCTGGGACCGAGAGACTGAAAAACAGCTTCAATATCAAGGCCATCAAACTGTTAAAACAGCCATCACTAACATAGAGAGGCTGCTGCCTATATACAGACTCAAATCACTGGCCACTTTAATAAAGTGATTTAATAATGGTCTCACTAGTCACTTTAAATAATGACACTTTAATAATGTTTACATATCTTACATTACTCATCTCATATGTATATACAGTATTTTATACCATCTATTCCATCTTGCCTATGCCGCACGGCCATCGCACATCCATATATATATATACACTGCTCAAAAAAATAAAGGGAACACTAAAATAACACATCCTAGATCTGAATGAATGAACTATTCTTATTAAATACTTTTTCTTTACATAGTTGAATGTGCTGACAACAAAATCACACAAAAATTATCAATGGAAATCAAATTTATCAACCCATGGAGGTCTGGATTTGGAGTCACACAAAATTAAAGTGGAAAACCACACTACAGGCTGATCCAACTTTGATGTAATGTCCTTAAAACAAGTCAAAATGAGGCTCAGTAGTGTGTGTGGCCTCCACGTGCCTGTATGACCTCCCTACAACGCCTGGGCATGCTCCTGATGAGGTGGCGGATGGTCTCCTGAAGGATCTCCTCCAGACCTGGACTAAAGCATCCGCCAACTCCTGGACAGTCTGTGGTGCAACGTGGCGTTGGTGGATGGAGCGAGACATGATGTCCCAGATGTGCTCAATTGGATTCAGGTCTGGGGAACGGGCGGGCCAGTCCATAGCATCAATGCCTTCCTCTTGCAGGAACTGCTGACACACTCCAGCCACATGAGGTCTAGCATTGTCTTGCATTAGGAGGAACCCAGGGCCAACCGCACCAGCATATGGTCTCACAAGGGGTCTGAGGATCTCATCTCGGTACCTAATGGCAGTCAGGCTACCTCTGGCGAGCCCATGGAGGGCTGTGCGGCCCCCAAAGAAATGCCACCCCACACCATGACTGACCCACCGCCAAACCGGTCATGCTGGAGGATGATGCAGGCAGCAGAACGTTCTCCACGGCGTCTCCAGACTGTCACGTCTGTCACATGTGCTCAGTGTGAACCTGCTTTCATCTGTGAAGAGCACAGGGCGCCAGTGGCGAATTTGCCAATCTTGGTGTTCTCTGGCAAATGCCAAACGTCCTGCACGGTGTTGGGCTGTAAGCACAACCCCCACCTGTGGACGTCGGGCCCTCATACCACCCTCATGGAGTCTGTTTCTGACCGTTTGAGCAGACACATGCACATTTGTGGCCTGCTGGAGGTCATTTTGCAGGGCTCTGGCAGTGCTCCTCCTGCTCCTTCTTGCACAAAGGCGGAGGTAGCGGTCCTGCTGCTGGGTTGTTGCCCTCCTACGGCCTCCTCCACGTCTCCTGATGTACTGGCCTGTCTCCTGGTAGCGCCTCCATGCTCTGAACACTACGCTGACAGACACAGCAAACCTTCTTGCCATAGCTCGCATTAATGTGCCATCCTGGATGAGCTGCACTACCTGAGCCACTTGTGTGGGTTGTAGACTCCGTCTCATGCTACCACTAGAGTGAAAGCACCGCCAGCATTCAAAAGTGACCAAAACATCAGCCAGGAAGCATAGGAACTGAGAAGTCTGTGGTCACCACCTGCAGAACCACTCCTTTATTGGGGGTGTCTTGCTAATTGCCTATAATTTCCACCTTTTGTCTATTCCATTTGCACAACAGCATGTTAAATTTATTGTCAATCAGTGTTGCTTCCTAAGTGGACAGTTTGATTTCACAGAAGTGTGATTGACTTGGAGTTACATTGTGTTGTTTAAGTGTTCCCTTTATTTTTTTGAGCAGTGTATATATATATATATAATATGTACATATTCTTATTCCATCCCCTTACATTGTGTGTATAAGGTAGTTGTTGTGAATTTGTTAGATTACTTGTTAGATATTACTGCACTGTCGGAACTAGAAGTACAAGCATTTCGCTACACTCGCATTAACATCTGCTAACCATGTGTATGTGACCAATAATATTTAATTTGATTTGTGTAGACCTTACCGTGAAATGATTACTTACAAGTTAACCAACAATGCAGTTTTAAGAAAATAAGAGTTAAGAGAATATTTACTAAAAATGAAAGTAAAAAAAGTTACAATAAAATAACAATAACGAGGCTATGTACAGGGGAGACCGGTACCGAGACAATGTGCAGGTGTACAGTTTAGTCAAGGTAATTGAGGTAATATGTACTTGTAGGTAGGGGTAAAGTGATTATGCATAGATAATAAACAGTGAGTAGCATCAGTGGCAGTGCAAATAGTCCGGGTAGCCATTTGATTAATTGTTCAGCAGTCTTATGGCTTGGGAGTAGAAGCTGTTAAGGAGCCTTGGCGCTCTGGTACCGCTTGCCATGCGGGAGCAAGGAGGACAGTCTACTACTTGGGTGGCTGGAGTCTTCGACCATTTTTTGGGCCTTCCTCTGACACGCCTAGTATAGAGGTCCTGGATGGCAGAAAGCTTGGCCCCAGTGATGTACTGGGCTATACGCGCTACCCTCTGTAGCGCCTTACGGTCGGATGCCGAGCAGTTGCCATACCAGGCGGTGATGCAACTGGTCAGAATGCTTTTGATGGTGCAGCTGTAGAACTTTTTGAGGAATATCCACTACCTAGAGTTGAAACAGATTTGATCATGTGCTCAACCCATTCTTGCCTATCCAGGGCCAACAGCTCCCTCTGCGCCTGTGTTATGTCCCTGTAACATGAACTGAATCATTAGATTAGCTGATAGACTGTCAGGTCCAGGAGATTTCTAATCGGCCAAATGGATTAATGGATCACACAAATTACCTTTGATATAGTGACTCAGAAGCTTTAGCAGCTGAACAATACAGGCTTGTACACAAAGCCAATGTTTAACATTCCACTTTATAAATGGAATATACAACTAAGTGTTAAATATATAGTTACATAGGCAGGTACAGTGCAATTATGCTTTTGTCAACAACTTCAAACAAAACATCAAATTATATATATATTTTTTCATACACATCTTTATCAACATAATTATTATACAACATACGTTTGAAGCTACTAGTTGGGAAATTGTAGTCATTGAATTGTACACCAGGGTGCACAGTGAATTGAGAACTGGCCTTTAGCATACAGTAATACAATGGCAAATGCAACACTGAGTGATCACTCCAGATACATGACAAGGGCAAAAGACATTAAGAAGAATGACACCCGGCTGGTGCGTTTTGAAGGGCAAATTCTAAACCATAAAATCTCTGACACCAAGAGAATTACTGAGCCTGTGTTCTCCAGAGAGAGAGTTTATGCTGGTTCATTGTTTACTTAGCAAACTCCATGGCGGGTCATTTAGCTTCTCTCGGCCTCATTCTCTCTGGGAGCCTGTAAGTGCTCTTAACTGTGTGCTGAGGGTTTGAGTGCTGCAAATGGGATTTAATATAACCAATGATTTGAGCTGCGTACAGAGAAATTCAATCAAAGCCACACTGCAGGAAAAATAATATAACAGCTAAAGTGCTGCAAAATCGCCATTTTCATTAAAATGCAAATTAGGTAGAAATTACAGTAGGTTGTACATTTTGACATGGTGTTTTCCCCAGTGTAGGCTTCCTGCATTGTGTATTTGATTGAATGTATTGGGACGTGTATTGGACAGACTGACATGCACTAGTAAACATGAAAGTATGACTCAACAAGGGCCATAAAAACCACCTGACAGTACCATCCCAAGTTATGTGATACTTCAAACAGGATAGAACCTCTTCCTTACCCAGCTACTCCACCTACTCACCAAACAAACATTTGATTCTTTGCACCACCAACTGTAATGAGAAATATTGCCCTTTGCCAATAATTCTGTACATCAGCACAACAGAGATATTGACTTGCCCAGTTAAATAAAGGTTAAATAAATGTAAAAAATAAATATATATAATGCATCAGGGATCCCCAACTAATTCAGCCACGTGTCAATTTTTTCTGGAGCGTATGGACAAAACCTAATCATTTTGAACCTTGATTACATCTCTTTATTTAAGCATGGGAACAGATTTCCTAAATTAAAATCACTTTATGGTTATTTCCTGTGACTTTAGTCTTTTTTTTGTTTATTTGTGGGGCCAGATATAACCACCCGTGGACCGAAGTTGGCCCCCGGACTGCCTGTTGAAGACCCCTGCGTACATATTGTCTGACTGACTATATAACTGGTTTTGTATCCCACTTTAGCCTTTTAGCTTGATGCTAGGAGTTGTCTTACAAACACTTGTGCCAGCTTTTTGAGAAGTCATGCTTGAAGAGTCAATTTAATAAAATAAAAAATGCAAGCCCCCTGTTTGCGAGTAACCTAATAGACAGCACTAGAAAGGTTTGGTATGTAGCCCAATTCCTTTTCTAAATGTAGTGTCTTCATATTATTGACTAATAAATCTGCCGTATCAGTTTGAATTCACATACCCTAATGCCTCATCGTTCACTTTTGCAGAGGATTTCTGATGCCTAGATCATTGCTTGATCCATAGTCCTACGATTTGCAATTCAGCACTACAAACTTTGAGACCAGCTAGCTAGATAATGTAGTTGTATATTAGGAAACATCAATTTAGTAAATCTAGTAGAAACAAACCAAAAAGAGTCACTGTGTTATCAACCATCATTGTAGAAAGTCCATGTCCATACTTTGAATCCATGTTGATAGATGTCATGTAACAATCATTGACACAGTAATGTTATACATTTTTTATTTCACCTTTATTTAACCAGGTAGGCAAGTTGAGAACAAGTTCTCATTTACACCTGCGACCTGGCCAAGATAAAGCAAAGCAGTTCGACACATAGAGCAACACAGAGTTACACATGGAGTAAAACAAACATACAGTTAATAATACAGTAGAAAAATAAGTCTATATACAATGTGAGCAAATGAGGTGAGATAAGGGAGGTGAAGGCAAAAAAAAAGGCCATGGTGGCAAAGTAAATACAATATAGCAAGTAAAACACTGGAATGGTAGATTTGCAGTGGAAGAATGTGCAAAGTAGAGATAGAAATAATGGGGTGCAAAGGAGCAAAATAAATAAATACAGTAGGGAAAGAGGTAGTTGTTGGGCTAAATTATAGATGGGCTATGTACAGGTGCAGTAATCTGTGAGCTGCTCTGACAGCTGGTGCTTAAAGCTAGTGAGGGAGATAAGTGTTTCCAGTTTCAGAGATTTTTGTAGTTCGTTCCAGTCATTGGCAGCAGAGAACTGGAAGGAGAGGCGGCCAAAGGAAGAATTGGTTTTTGGGTGTGACCAGAGAGATATACCTGCTGGAGCGCGTGCTACAGGTGGTGCTGCTATGGTCACCAGCGAGCTGAGATAAGGGGGGACTTTACCTAGCAGGGTCTTGTAGATGACCTGGAGCCAGTGGGTTTGGCGACGAGTATGAAGCGAGGGCTAGCCAACGAGAGCGTATAGGTCGCAGTGGTGGGTAGTATATGGGGCTTTGGTGACAAACGGATGGCACTGTGATAGACTGCATCCAATTTATTGAGTAGGGTATTGGAGGCTATTTTGTAAATTGACATCACCGAAGTCGAGGATTGGTAGGATGGTCAGTTTTACAAGGGTATGTTTGGCAGCATGAGTGAAGGATGCTTGTTGCGGAATAGGAAGCCAATTCTGGATTTAACTTTGGATTGGAGATGTTTGATGTGAGTCTGGAAGGAGAGTTTACAGTCTAACCAGACACCTAGGTATTTGTAGTTGTCCACATATTCTAAGTCAGAGCCGTCCAGAGTAGTGATGTTGGACAGGCGGGCAGGTGCAGGCAGCGATCGGTTGAAGAGCATGCATTTAGTTTTACTTGTATTTAAGAGCAATTGGAGGCCACGGAAGGAGAGTTGTATGGCATTGAAGCTCGCCTGGAAGGTGTTAACACAGTGTCCAAAGAAGGGCCCAGAAGTATACAGAATGGTGTCGTCTGCGTAGAGGTGGATCAGAGACTCACCAGCAGCAAGAACGACAATAATGCGCTGGTGAGGTCATAGTCTCTCTGCCCCCACAGAAATGGGCACGGCACTGGGGTGTGGTCTTACCAAAGTCCTGCTGTTGTGAGAGGCCACTGAGTGACTGGCATGCCATGGCCTGATGGTCCTTTCCCTGTCTCCTTTCCAACTGTATGACCACTAATAGGTGAATATGGTGGCTTATTTCAACCATAAACTCAAGGAGAACATGGATTATATTGAGTTGACATGAAAGAAAGGATACGAGGGACGGAAACTAATTTAGGCAACTTGGACACCTATGAAAGAGGAGGTAGTATTAAGGGCCTGGGGACTTTGGCACGTACCACCATGCAGGCTTGATTGAGTCTGCACTCCATCACCAGAACCTCTACAAACTCTTGGCGCTTCCCTCCTGAAGCTGCTTGAAGGTTATCTTCAGCGATGTGGGAGACATCTTGGCTAGGGTCTGTGAATTTACAAACACAAAAAACCTGGTTAGCTGTAGCCTAGTTTTGTTATGACATAAAGTATTGATCATTAACTTTATGGTCAATACACTGGAAATGATTTCATGTGATAGTGTGAATAGCCTATATCATTATAGTCACCCACAATTACTAGCTTTGCATTGATATGTGCCAAATCACATTTTATTTGTTACATGCTTCGTAAACAACAGGTGTAGACTAACAGTGAAACCTTTACATACGGGCCCTTCCCAACAATGCAGAGAGAAAGAAAATACACACACATATATATATATATATATATATATATATATATATATATATATATATATATATATATACATATATATACATATACATATACATTATATACATATATATACATATATATACACATATATATACATATATATACACATATATATACATATACATATATTACATATACATATATATACATTATATATATACATATATACATATATATATCTATATATATACATATATATATATACATATATACATATATATATACATATACACATATAGATATATACATATGTATATATACATACATACACACACACACACACACACACACCACACACACACACACACACACACACAACACACACACACACACACACACACACACACACACACACACACACACACACACACACACAACTTGGAGTTGTGAGGGGCTGCACATTCACAGCCCTAACCCTCTATCTATAACTTCCCTTTCCCTAATTTCCCACACACCAAATCTGAACTCATCACTTAGTGTATGTCGGCAACTGAATGTGTTACTCTCACATCATTTTATTATGTGAAAAATTATTATTATTATTTTTGTATTTTACCCCATTTTTCTCCCCAATTTCGTGATATCCAATTGCAATCTAATTACGATCTTGTCTTATCGCTGCATCTCCCCAACAGGCTCGGGAGAGGTGAAGGTCGAGTCATGCGTCCTCTGAAACATGACCCGCCAAACCACGCTTCTTAACACCCGCCCACTTAACCCAGAAGCCAGCCGCACCGATGTGTCGGAGGAAACACAGTTCAACTGACGACCAAGGTCAGCCTGCAGGCGCCCGGCCCGCCACAAGGAGTCACTAGAGCGTGATGAGCCAAGTAAAGCCCTCCCCCTGGCCAAACCCTCCCCTAACCCGGACGACGCTTTGCCAATTGTGCACCGCCCTATGGGACTCCCGGTCACAGCCGGTGTGACACATCCTGGGATCAAACCCAGGGTCTGTAGTGTTTGCCTCAAGCACTGCGATGTTTCATTTAACATATACATTCTTGGCACGGGACCATGTTATAATCCCCAGTGTGCAGGTGGGATTTCCATCCACTAAGAATATGTGTGTTAGTGAAACAACCAAGGACAAGTGTAAAAAATAGCCCACATTACACAACAGCTTTTCATAAAAAAACACATACGGTAGACAGGTCCATGTGTACTCGATGATAAGAGTGTATATAAATAGCGACTAGCGGTGATCTCTCTCTCTGCTCAAAAGTACCTTGTGCTGCAGGCCCTGACTATTAGCAGTGCACCAATGCTAAATATAACAGAACACTTGGTAGTGCAGTGTGCTTCAATGCTGGTTCTGGAAACACACATGGTGTGCTGGCTTTCGTTCCAGCCCAGTACTAAAACATCTGACAACTGTAATCATCAAGCCCTTGATTAGTTGAATCAGGTGTGATATTATTTAGAGCTGGGCTGGAACAACAGCCAGCCACCATGTGTGTTTCCAGAACCAGCATTGAAGCACACTGCACTACCAAGTGTTCTGTTATATTTAGCATTGGTGCACTGCTAATAGTCAGGGCCTGCAGCACAAGGTACTTTTGAGCAGAGAGAGAGATCACCGCTAGTCGCTATTTATATACATCTTATCATCGAGTACACATGGACCTGTCTACCGTATGTGTTTTTTATGAAAAGCTGTTGTGTAATGTGGGCTATTTTTTACACTTGTCCTTGGTTGTTTCACTAACACACATATTCTAGTGGATGGAAATCCCACCTGCACACTGGGGATTATAACATTGGTCCCGTGCCAAGAATGTATATGTTAAATGAAACATCGCAGTGCTTGAGGCAACACTACAGACCCTGGTTTGATCCCAGGATGTGTCACAACCGGCTGTGACCGGGAGTCCCATAGGGCGGTGCACAATTGGCAAAGCGTCGTCCGGGTTAGGGGAGGGTTGGCCAGGGGGAGGGCTTTACTTGGCTCATCACGCTCTAGTGACTCCTTGTGGCGGGCCGGGCGCCTGCAGGCTGACCTTGGTCGTCAGTTGAACTGTGTTTCCTCCGACACATCGGTGCGGCTGGCTTCTGGGTTAAGTGGGCGGGTGTTAAGAAGCGTGGTTTGGCGGGTCATGTTTCAGAGGACGCATGACTCGACCTTCACCCTCCCGAGCCTGTTGGGGAGATGCAGCGATAAGACAAGATCGTAATTAGATTGCAATTGGATATCACGAAATTGGGGAGAAAAATGGGGTAAAATACAAAAATAATAATAATAATTTTCACATAATAAAATGATGTGAGAGTAACACATTCAGTTGCCGACATACACTAAGTGATGAGTTCAGATTTTGGTGTGTGGGAAATTAGGGAAAGGGAAGTTATAGATAGAGGTTAGGGCTGTGAATGTGCAGCCCCTCACAACTCCAAGTTGTGTGTGTGTGTGTGTGTGTGTGTGTGTGTGTGTGTGTGTGTGTGTGTGTGTGTGTGTGTGTGTGGTGTGTGTGTGTGTGTGTGTGTGTGTGTGTGTGTGTATGTATGTATATATACATATGTATATATATATATGTGTATATGTATATATATATGTATATATGTATATATATATGTATATATATATATATATATGTATATATGTATATATATATGTATATATATGTATATGTATATATGTATATGTATATATATGTGTATATATATGTATATATATGTGTATATATATGTATATATATGTATATATATGTATATGTATATGTATATATATGTATATATATATATATATATATATATATATATATATATATATATATATATATGGTGTGTGTATTTTCTTCTCTCTGCATTGTTGGGAAGGGCCCGTATGTAAAGGTTTCACTGTTAGTCTACACCTGTTGTTTACGAAGCATGTAACAAATAAAATGTGATTTGCACATATCAATGCAAAGCTAGTAATTGTGGGTGACTATAATGATATAGGCTATTCACACTATCACATGAAATCATTTCCAGTGTATTGACCATAAAGTTAATGATCAATACTTTATGGTCATAACAAACTAGGCTACAGCTAACCAGGTTTTTTGTGTTTGTAAATTTCACAGACCCTAGCCAAGATGTCTCCCAACATCGCTGAAGATAACCCTTCAAGCAGCTTCAGGAGGGAAGCGCCAAGAGTTTGTAGGAGGTTCTGGTGATGGAGTGCAGACTCAATCAAGCCTGCATGGTGGTACGTGCCAAAAGTCCCAGGCCCTTAATACTACCTCCTCTTTTCATAGGTGTCCCAGTTGCCTAAATTAGTTTCCGTCCCTCGTATCCTTTCTTTCATGTCAACTCAATATAATCCATGTTCTCCTTGAGTTTTATGGTGAAATAAGCCACCATATTCACCTATTAGTGGTCATACAGTTGGAAAGGAGACAGGAAAGGACCATCAGACATGGCATGCCAGTCACTCAGTGGCCTCTCACAAACAGCAGGACTTTGGTAAGACCACACCCCAGTGCCGTGCCCATTTCTGTGGGGGCAGAGAGACTATGACCTCACCAGCGCATTATTGTCGTTCTTGCTGCTGGTGAGTCTCTGATCCACCTCTACGCAGACGACACCATTCTGTATACTTCTGGCCCTTCTTTGGACACTGTGTTAACAACCTTCCAGGCGAGCTTCAATGCCATACAACTCTCCTTCCGTGGCCTCCATTGCTCTTAAATACAAGTAAAACTAAATGCATGCTCTTCAACCGATCGCTGCCTGCACCTGCCCGCCTGTCCAACATCACTACTCTGGACGGCTCTGACTTAGAATATGTGGACAACTACAAATACCTAGGTGTCTGGTTAGACTGTAAACTCTCCTTCCAGACTCACATCAAACATCTCCAATCCAAAGTTAAATCCAGAATTGGCTTCCTATTCCGCAACAAGCATCCTTCACTCATGCTGCCAAACATACCCTTGTAAAACTGACCATCCTACCAATCCTCGACTTCGGTGATGTCATTTACAAAATAGCCTCCAATTACCCTACTCAATAAATTGGATGCAGTCTATCACAGTGCATCCGTTTTGTCACCAAAGCCCCATATACTACCCACCACTGCGACCTATACGCTCTCGTTGGCTAGCCCTCGCTTCATACTCGTCGCCAAACCCACTGGCTCCAGGTCATCTACAAGACCCTGCTAGGTAAAGTCCCCCCTTATCTCAGCTCGCTGGTGACCATAGCAGCACCCACCTGTAGCACGCGCTCCAGCAGGTATATCTCTCTGGTCACACCCAAAACCAATTCTTCCTTTGGCCGCCTCTCCTTCCAGTTCTCTGCTGCCAATGACTGGAACGAACTACAAAATCTCTGAAACTGGAAACACTTATCTCCCTCACTAGCTTTAAGCACCAGCTGTCAGAGCAGCTCACAGATTACTGCACCTGTACATAGCCCATCTATAATTTAGCCCAAACAACTACCTCTTTCCCTACTGTATTTATTTATTTTGCTCCTTTGCACCCCATTATTTCTATCTCTACTTTGCACATTCTTCCACTGCAAATCTACCATTCCAGTGTTTTACTTGCTATATTGTATTTACTTTGCCACCATGGCCTTTTTTTTTGCCTTCACCTCCCTTATCTCACCTCATTTGCTCACATTGTATATAGACTTATTTTTCTACTGTATTATTAACTGTATGTTTGTTTTACTCCATGTGTAACTCTGTGTTGCTCTATGTGTCGAACTGCTTTGCTTTATCTTGGCCAGGTCGCAGGTGTAAATGAGAACTTGTTCTCAACTTGCCTACCTGGTTAAATAAAGGTGAAATAAAAAATGTATAACATTACTGTGTCAATGATTGTTACATGACATCTATCAACATGGATTCAAAGTATGGACATGGACTTTCTACAATGATGGTTGATAACACAGTGACTCTTTTTGGTTTGTTTCTACTAGATTTACTAAATTGATGTTTCCTAATATACAACTACATTATCTAGCTAGCTGGTCTCAAAGTTTGTAGTGCTGAATTGCAAATCGTAGGACTATGGATCAAGCAATGATCTAGGCATCAGAAATCCTCTGCAAAAGTGAACGATGAGGCATTAGGGTATGTGAATTCAAACTGATACGGCAGATTTATTAGTCAATAAATATGAAGACACTACATTTAGAAAAGGAATTGGGCTACATACCAAACCTTTCTAGTGCTGTCTATTAGGTTACTCGCAAACAGGGGGCTTGCATTTTTTATTTTATTAAATTGACTCTTCAAGCATGACTTCTCAAAAGCTGCACAAGTGTTTGTAAGACAACTCCTAGCATCAAGCTAAAAGGCTAAAGTGGGATACAAAACCAGTTATATAGTCAGTCAGACAATATGTACAGCAGGGGTCTTCAACAGGCAGTCCGGGGGCCAACTTCGGTCCACGGGTGGTTATATCTGGCCCCACAAATAAACAAAAAAAGACTAAAGTCACCAGGAAATAACCATAAAGTGATTTTAATTTAGGAAATCTGTTCCCATGCTTAAATAAAGAGATGTAATCAAGGTTCAAAATGATTAGGTTTTTGTCCATACGCTCCAGAAAAAATTGACACGTGGCTGAATTAGTTGGGGATCCCTGATGCATTATATATATTTATTTTTTTACATTTATTTAACCTTTATTTAACTGGGCAAGTCAATATCTCTGTTGTGCTGATGTACAGAATTATTGGCAAAGGGCAATATTTCTCATTACAGTTGGTGGTGCAAAGAATCAAATGTTTGTTTTGGTGAGTAGGTGGAGTAGCTGGGTAAGGAAGAGGTTCTATCCTGTTTGAAGTATCACATAACTTGGGATGGTACTGTCAGGTGGTTTTTATGGCCCTTGTTGAGTCATACTTTCCTGTTTACTAGTGCATGTCAGTCTGTCCAATACACGTCCCAATACATTCAATCAAATACACAATGCAGGAAGCCTACACTGGGAAAACACCATGTCAAAATGTACAACCTACTGTAATTTCTACCTAATTTGCATTTTAATGAAAATGGCGATTTTGCAGCACTTTAGCTGTTATATTATTTTTCCTGCAGTGTGGCTTTGATTGAATTTCTCTGTACGCAGCTCAAATCATTGGTTATATTAAATCCCATTTGCAGCACTCAAACCCTCAGCACACAGTTAAGAGCACTTACAGGCTCCCAGAGAGAAATGAGGCCAGAGAAGCTAAATGACCCGCCATGGAGTTTTGCTAAGTAAACAATGAACCAGCATAAACTCTCTCTCTGGAGAACACAGGCTCAGTAATTCTCTTGGTGTCAGAGATTTTATGGTTTAGAATTTGCCCTTCAAAACGCACCAGCCGGGTGTCATTCTTCTTAATGTCTTTTGCCCTTGTCATGTATCTGGAGTGATCACTCAGTGTTGCATTTGCCATTGTATTACTGTATGCTAAAGGCCAGTTCTCAATTCACTGTGCACCCTGGTGTACAATTCAATGACTACAATTTCCCAACTAGTAGCTTCAAACGTATGTTGTATAATAATTATGTTGATAAAGATGTGTATGAAAAAATATATATATATAATTTGATGTTTTGTTTGAAGTTGTTGACAAAAGCATAATTGCACTGTACCTGCCTATGTAACTATATATTTAACACTTAGTTGTATATTCCATTTATAAAGTGGAATGTTAAACATTGGCTTTGTGTACAAGCCTGTATTGTTCAGCTGCTAAAGCTTCTGAGTCACTATATCAAAGGTAATTTGTGTGATCCATTAATCCATTTGGCCGATTAGAAATCTCCTGGACCTGACAGTCTATCAGCTAATCTAATGATTCAGTTCATGTTACAGGGACATAACACAGGCGCAGAGGGAGCTGTTGGCCCTGGATAGGCAAGAATGGGTTGAGCACATGATCAAATCTGTTTCAACTCTAGGTAGTGGATATTCCTCAAAAAGTTCTACAGCTGCACCATCAAAAGCATTCTGACCAGTTGCATCACCGCCTGGTATGGCAACTGCTCGGCATCCGACCGTAAGGCGCTACAGAGGGTAGCGCGTATAGCCCAGTACATCACTGGGGCCAAGCTTTCTGCCATCCAGGACCTCTATACTAGGCGTGTCAGAGGAAGGCCCAAAAAATGGTCGAAGACTCCAGCCACCCAAGTAGTAGACTGTCCTCCTTGCTCCCGCATGGCAAGCGGTACCAGAGCGCCAAGGCTCCTTAACAGCTTCTACTCCCAAGCCATAAGACTGCTGAACAATTAATCAAATGGCTACCCGGACTATTTGCACTGCCACTGATGCTACTCACTGTTTATTATCTATGCATAATCACTTTACCCCTACCTACAAGTACATATTACCTCAATTACCTTGACTAAACTGTACACCTGCACATTGTCTCGGTACCGGTCTCCCCTGTACATAGCCTCGTTATTGTTATTTTATTGTAACTTTTTTTACTTTCATTTATTTAGTAAATATTCTCTTAACTCTTATTTTCTTAAAACTGCATTGTTGGTTAACTTGTAAGTAATCATTTCACGGTAAGGTCTACACAAATCAAATTAAATATTATTGGTCACATACACATGGTTAGCAGATGTTAATGCGAGTGTAGCGAAATGCTTGTACTTCTAGTTCCGACAGTGCAGTAATATCTAACAAGTAATCTAACAAATTCACAACAACTACCTTATACACACAATGTAAGGGGATGGAATAAGAATATGTACATATTATATATATATATATATACACTGCTCAAAAAAATAAAGGGAACACTTAAACAACACAATGTAACTCCAAGTCAATCACACTTCTGTGAAATCAAACTGTCCACTTAGGAAGCAACACTGATTGACAATAAATTTAACATGCTGTTGTGCAAATGGAATAGACAAAAGGTGGAAATTATAGGCAATTAGCAAGACACCCCCAATAAAGGAGTGGTTCTGCAGGTGGTGACCACAGACCACTTCTCAGTTCCTATGCTTCCTGGCTGATGTTTTGGTCACTTTTGAATGCTGGCGGTGCTTTCACTCTAGTGGTAGCATGAGACGGAGTCTACAACCCACACAAGTGGCTCAGGTAGTGCAGCTCATCCAGGATGGCACATTAATGCGAGCTATGGCAAGAAGGTTTGCTGTGTCTGTCAGCGTAGTGTTCAGAGCATGGAGGCGCTACCAGGAGACAGGCCAGTACATCAGGAGACGTGGAGGAGGCCGTAGGAGGGCAACAACCCAGCAGCAGGACCGCTACCTCCGCCTTTGTGCAAGAAGGAGCAGGAGGAGCACTGCCAGAGCCCTGCAAAATGACCTCCAGCAGGCCACAAATGTGCATGTGTCTGCTCAAACGGTCAGAAACAGACTCCATGAGGGTGGTATGAGGGCCCGACGTCCACAGGTGGGGGTTGTGCTTACAGCCCAACACCGTGCAGGACGTTTGGCATTTGCCAGAGAACACCAAGATTGGCAAATTCGCCACTGGCGCCCTGTGCTCTTCACAGATGAAAGCAGGTTCACACTGAGCACATGTGACAGACGTGACAGTCTGGAGACGCCGTGGAGAACGTTCTGCTGCCTGCATCATCCTCCAGCATGACCGGTTTGGCGGTGGGTCAGTCATGGTGTGGGGTGGCATTTCTTTGGGGGGCCGCACAGCCCTCCATGGGCTCGCCAGAGGTAGCCTGACTGCCATTAGGTACCGAGATGAGATCCTCAGACCCCTTGTGAGACCATATGCTGGTGCGGTTGGCCCTGGGTTCCTCCTAATGCAAGACAATGCTAGACCTCATGTGGCTGGAGTGTGTCAGCAGTTCCTGCAAGAGGAAGGCATTGATGCTATGGACTGGCCCGCCCGTTCCCCAGACCTGAATCCAATTGAGCACATCTGGGACATCATGTCTCGCTCCATCCACCAACGCCACGTTGCACCACAGACTGTCCAGGAGTTGGCGGATGCTTTAGTCCAGGTCTGGGAGGAGATCCTTCAGGAGACCATCCGCCACCTCATCAGGAGCATGCCCAGGCGTTGTAGGGAGGTCATACAGGCACGTGGAGGCCACACACACTACTGAGCCTCATTTTGACTTGTTTTAAGGACATTACATCAAAGTTGGATCAGCCTGTAGTGTGGTTTTCCACTTTAATTTTGTGTGACTCCAAATCCAGACCTCCATGGGTTGATAAATTTGATTTCCATTGATAATTTTTGTGTGATTTTGTTGTCAGCACATTCAACTATGTAAAGAAAAAAGTATTTAATAAGAATAGTTCATTCATTCAGATCTAGGATGTGTTATTTTAGTGTTCCCTTTATTTTTTTGAGCAGTGTATATATATATATGGATGTGCGATGGCCGTGCGGCATAGGCAAGATGGAATAGATGGTATAAAATACTGTATATACATATGAGATGAGTAATGTAAGATATGTAAACATTATTAAAGTGTCATTATTTAAAGTGACTAGTGAGACCATTATTAAATCACTTTATTAAAGTGGCCAGTGATTTGAGTCTGTATATAGGCAGCAGCCTCTCTATGTTAGTGATGGCTGTTTTAACAGTTTGATGGCCTTGATATTGAAGCTGTTTTTCAGTCTCTCGGTCCCAGCTTTGATGCACTGTACTGACATCACTTGTCACCTGTTGCGCCTTCTTCACGATGCTGTCTGTGTGGGTGGACCATTTCAGTTTGTCCGTGATGTGTATGCCGAGGAACTTAAAACTTTCCACCTTCATTACTGTCCCGTCGATGTAGATAGGGGGGTGCTCCCGCTGCTGTATCCTGAAGTACACATGTTGTATTCGGCGCATGTGACAAATATAATTTGATTTAATTCAGACGGAAGACAGCAGATCCAAAGGTTAAGGTTAGGCAATAGGGAAATTGAAATTGCTTAAGGTTAGAGTAAGGGTAGCTTTGATTCCAGACGATTTTTCTCAAGCCATTCTCAAATGAGAATACAGTGTTGAGATGTGGTACCGTGAGACTACAGTAAGGGGTAAGTAAGGGTTAGGGTCATTATCAGATGATTAACCTTTGATGATGCTCATGATCAATGGCCCCATTTATACCAGGTGCTAACGTGTCCTCTCTCCTGATCTTGCCCATATTCTGATTGTGCCCATATCTTTAAAAGTGTCGACGATTAAAATAATTGATTGCAATCAGACCTTCCCAAGTATTTCAGAAGTAGTTGGACAAATTGATTGGTTGGATTAAAGCTCATTGGTCAGAGCTTAGTAAAGGTTAGTGGGGTCTGAGGTGGATGGGGGACGTCAGACGCGGGTTGCGACCCGCAAGGTTTCCAGTTCGAACCAAAGTTTCAACTTTTTTCCCGCCAACATTACCCAACATACTTCACTAATCACATTTCTAATTTATTAACATTCTAAGTGCCTCAACAGCAGTTGACTATGCACTGAGATAGAGGGTCACAGGTCCTAATCTTGCCGATGCCCTTTCTCAAAAAAGAGATGAAGTCACTTAATCAATGGTAGAAGGCATAGATTTCAGCTTTATTGGTATTCACATTTTTTTTCAATTAGTTATTTACAGACCTGTACAGTGCTGCAGGTGAAATGAATATTACATAAATATATAGATTCAGATGATGCAAAAGAAGCATTAGGATCTCCCAACAGAAAACACATTTTGTTCATAATCAAACCAAAGGGTTGACTGAAAGACTGATGTTACAAGATGTTACTGTAACTCAAGTGAAATTTCGCCATTGTTACCGATACTGACATCATATTTCAAAGGAAAGAATCCAGGTACACCTAGTTTGTACATACGTTGGTATTCCTTGTATTTCTTTCAAGCTGGAAGCATTGTGAACTGCAACATTGACCATATCCAAGGCATTGGATTTCTGTGTTCGACGTAACTTAGAAGGCTATCGCAGTTTTATTGTTATGAAATACAGTGCACTCGGAAAGTATTCAGACCCCTTGACTTTTTCCACATTTTGTTACGTTACAGCCTTACTCTAAAATGGATAAATACATTATCTCCCCTCATCAATTTACACGCAATACCCCACAATGACAAAGCAAAAACAGGTTTATCAAATGTATAAAACAAACAAAATACTGTATTCAGACCCTTTGCTATGAGACTCAAAATTGAGCTCAGGAGCATCCTGTTTCCATTGATCATCCTTGATGTTTCTACAACTTGATTGGCGTCCACCTGTGATATATTCAATTGATTGGACATGATTTGGTAAGGCACACCCCTGTCTATATAAGGTCCCACAGTTGACAGTGCGTGTCAGAGCAAAAACCAGGCCATGATGTCGAAGGAATTGTCAGTAGAGCTCCGAGACAGGATTGTGTCAAGGGGAAGGGTACCAAAAAATGTCTGCAGCATTGAAGGTCCCCAAGAACACAGTGGCCTCCATAATTCTTAAATGGAAGAAGTTTGCAACCACCAAGAATCTTCCTAGCGCTGGCCGCCCGGCCAAAATGAGCAATCGGGGGAGAAGGGCGGTGACCAAGAACCCGATGGTCACTCTGACAGAGCTCCAGAGTTCCTCTGTGGAGATAGGAGAACCTTCCAGAAGCACAACCATCTCTGCAGCACTCCTCCAATCAGGCCTTTATGGTAGAGTGGCCAGGCAAAGCCACTCCTCAGTAAAAGGCACATGTTTGCCTAAAGGCACCTAAAGGACTCAGAAACAAGATTCTCTGGTCTGATGAAAACCAAGATTGAACTCTTTGGCCTGAATGCCAAGCATCACATCTGAAGGAAACCTGGCACTATCCATAAGGTGAAGCATGGGGGTGGCAGTATCATGCTGTGGGGATGTTTTTCAGGGGCAGGGACTGGGAGACTAGTCAGAATTGAGGGAAAGATGAATGGAGCAAAGTACAGAGAAATCCTTGATGAAAACCTGCTCCAGAGCACTCAGGACCTCAGACTGGGGAGAAGGTTCACCTTCCAACAGGACAACGCAGGAGTGGCTTCGGAACAAGTCTCTGAATGGCCTTGAGTGGCCTTGAACCAGATCGAACTCTGGAGAGAGACCTGAACATAGCTGTGCATCGACGCTCCCCATCCAACATGAGAGCTTGTGAGGATCTGCAGAGAAGAAATGGGAGAAACTCCCCACATACAAGCCTGTAGCGTCATACCCAAGAAGACTTGAGACCAAAACCCTGTTTTTGCCTTGTCATTATGGGGTATTGTGTGTAGATTGAGGGGGAAAAAACAATTGAATCCATTTTAGAATAAGGCTGTAACGTAACAAAATGTGGAAAAAGTCAAGGGGTCTGAATAGTTTCCGAATGCATTGTATACAGTATATACTGTAGTGCCAGCTGTCTTCTGCATACTAAAACATTACTTTTATCAACCAATTTATTGGAGTCAAAATCAAGCTTAATGGAAAACAACTTTTGAATGTATTGTTTTTTACAGCTTTATCTATAAGTTGTTAAAACATTTAGCTGAAGCAGTGATAACAGTGATCTGTTTCTAAACCCTCCACCTCCCAGTTCTTAGATTAAGGAATTCAGTATGGGGAAAAAATTGGGTCACCGCTAAATGGGCCCACAAACTAGGTTTGGTTTGCTACTAGCAAACTCCCTTAAAAGACCTTTGCTTGAAAAACAAGAAAGCAGCAGCAATATTATAGTTTGACCCTCTTGAGATGCCGTAGCAACAACTTAGCCAATAACACTTCCTCAAAAGAGTCAGAATTAATCGAAGATAAATCAAGAATTATTAGTAATTAATGTTGGCATTTTTGCTGAGGAGGTCTTAGTAATTTTACATCTAACTAAGATGTTTGGTGCAGTATTTCTCAAGTGAGAAAATGTGCATGAAAATTTGTCGTCTCTCATTCAAGAATCCTGTCTATAGTTCCCACTGCTACTAGGAGTAGCACCAATCACCGACAAAGGGGCATATACTTGGGCTACCGAACTTAAACTTGCCTCAAGAAAAATGTTTGTGTGCGCGAACAGACAAAAAAAAAAAAACACAAAACAAAGAATAACGTCACAAAATGTTGTTGTAATATACGCGCAAACTGTTTCGACGGAGGCATTCGACAGGCTTTTAAATTTGTTTACAGAATTTTTGGGATGGTTCAAGAGATTCATCTCTCAACCCAGATTAGTGCAAATGTCATTATAAACAGTATTTGTTGCTTTTAACTATAATGGATGTTTGGTGTCGCATTTAAAGCACACCACCACATTTTTTGCTGAGCAAACCTAATGCCCTGCCAGCTGAATTCTCACTTGAGATACACATTCCAAACTTCAGCAAAACTTGATTTTCCAGTCAAATAATGTCCACTTGTTCTTTGTGGTGTATACAATAGCACCCTAATTAACGCTCTGGAAATGTACCATGTTGCCCAGCCTAGACTAATGCACCTTTTAAAGCTTCTTGAACATCGTTTGTGGTAGGGTGGGAACTGACGTGCTATGACTAAAACTCACTAATATCGCCTTCTATCAAATAAACGTCATAAGAAAGCCCATCAAACATATTGTGCTTGTATTAGCATTCATTAAGGACTTTGGCAGTTGTGGTCCCCTATTCCAAACAACTCAACTCTCTATTGTGAGTATGTGTGTCTTTGGCCTGTTAAAATAGCATCGTACTATTAAGAAGCCATTTGCTCTTAATAAAAATAGCATGGCCTTTTAGAGTTGCATATTTGTGCTGTAAATTCTATGGGGCAGATGGCAGTAGTTCATCATTGGATAGAAGACAGTACGTAAAAACCAGGGTGCTTGGCCCTAGACATTTTGGCCAAAACAAAAGGTATTTGTGAACCCAGCACACTTTTTGTGCCCAGAAGAAAAGTCACGGTAAAAGTGTGTGAATCCGTCCTGATTTACTCATGGCATGCGGACCTAGCCAGCCCTCAGGAATGTCCTATTGTCATTGGCATTCAAATTCACAAAATGGGAGGACGCTGAACCTCTGTAAAACATTCCTCGAGCATCATTTTGTCAAAGTGACCGTAGTCAGGTCCTAGGATGCTGCAGCTCGTGGGCAGACCTGCTTAATGGTAGGGCCAGGACGATACCAGTATCGCGATATTCTTTCCATGGCAAAAATGAAAACACGAAGCTCTTTGGTCCTTTAAAAACCTGCTGTATGTAAAATATTGTGTGCTATAGCTTGGAAAATAAATGAACGGGACTCTGGATAACAACATAATGATTTTTGTTTCCAACATCAGGGCTGAAGTTAAATTCGCTTCATGTTTTGTTTCCTTGCCACGATACTAACGAATATCGCGATACTGGTATCGTCCCGGACCTACTTCATGGGTAGTTTGAAGAATGAGTTTCCTTTGTTGGTGGATGTGGACCACAGGCCCCCTGGGACACCATTATCCAATATCCCTAACCTGGGAGCTTCTGCCTGAGAAGACAGATAGAGAGGGAGGTGTGTACCTGCTGACCCCAGCAAACATTTCAAGTGAAAAACACTTGAGGGGCCAATTAATAATTTCCTACATAGGACCTGAAATTTGGCCCCATGATGTGGCACGCGTCAAGCAAAAAAAAAAAAACGGTATACTTTTACTGAAAGGCAGAACCGGTAATTTTCAAAGCAGGATTCAATGATACTCTCCTGCTTTATTGGCTCCCAAGCCGGTTTAACCAAACACACCCCAACTCTCATCCTCTAGCTAACGATAGAGGGAAGCACATGGTCTAGATTGAATATGAGAGGAGTAGCCAAGGTCTTTGTCTGTTAGTCAAGGTCAAAATGTCACCAGATGAGTTACAACATCCAAGTATGTATTAATTAAACAGAAAAATGGCTTTGGACCATAGATTGGGATCAACATCTTGTCATCTCCAGCTGGTACATGTTCGTAGTGTTTTGTTTCACCCTGAATCTGAGTGCTGTCCGGTCTCCTGTCTTCTGGGCATCCATTTGTCCTCCTCTCCCCAAAGGGTCAAGGTGAATCCCAGAACAGAAATGCCTCTTGCACTGCCTCTGCCCCCCCCTCATGGCACGTCACACTCAATGTAGGGGATGTCACTGTAGCGGCTGTCCACCTCCAGCCACTGCTGCACTGCCCGGGCCACAATCTCCTCCGACAGCCGCTGGGCATACTCCAGCAGGATGGGGTCCACCCGGGCAGAGTCTTTCCCTGACCCCGTCTCCGAGTGGACCAGCAGCGCATTCTCGCCCCATCGCTTCCCAAGCTTGCCGTCCACCTTCTCCACAGAGTTGGCGTACTGGGTCGGATCGCTCTTCTTGGATTTGACGCATCCCATGATATAAATAGTGTAGCATTGATTTCAGGGAGCTGGTGAAGCAGGAGTGTGTCTGAGAGGGGCTTAGGCTTTGGTCGAGAAGTGATGGCTAGGAAGCCGATTCTTGTCTGGACCGAGCTTCGCTGAAATAGTCCAGACGGTCAGCCATGCTCCTGTACTCCCCTACACAGATCTTTTCCATGTGCTGTAGGGAGAGAAAATAGGGAGAGGATTTCAGTGTTTTATTTTCCATCAGAGGCAGCCTAAAAATACCAGATGGCAAAGGAAAGAACTGAGAGGCCTACTATTTTCACAGTGACTTAGCATTTTTCCCTCTGTTACCACCTATGCAGCAGTAGCTACACACTGGACACACCAGGTGATTTCAACATGGACCTTTGGGTCATATTTGGTTGAGACGTTGATCAATGAGATTTCAACCTTTTATTCACCCATTCAAAAAGGACAGCCAGAAGTTTGTTGAATTCCCAATGTGTTATCACTACGCTTTCAAACATCTAAAGCACAACCAAATTCCAATGGAAAAACAATGTCTGATTTTTGGTTAAGTTAAGTCATCTGAATGTGTTATCACTGCGCTTTCAACCATTAATCTAATAGCACAACCAAATGACCTGGATTGCAGTTGAGATTAGACTGCATTAAAAGTACATAGTGCAAGTGATCAATGCTGTTCAAGATTCTGCACAGATTATTACAGCAATTGTGAAGATTTCCACAGACGTGCGACCTTTACATGCTATGTTGAACATGCACGCTTTCTATGATTACAAAAAAATACATTTATGGTTAGAAAACCTCAATGTGGCCATGGATGTGTTACTCATTTTAAGGTTGAATAGATACTGTTACATTAGTTTCTAAGATTGCCTTAACTTTTGGCTATTTACTGTATTACATTACAAAAGTCATATTGAATTGTGTTTGGTTGATAATGCAACCAAGTATCAACATTTAAAAGAGGTTAATCCTAATCTTTAACTTTTATTTTTGGTTTACTTGGAGACGTGAATCGAATATCTAATTTGTTGACTTGTCAAATTTATAAGGCTATTTAATGTATTGCAAAAGTAATATTGAATTGTGTATGGAAGCAAATATCAACATTTGAAGGAAATACATATCTTTGTTCAGTATAGTTGTAGAGAAACTGGAATTAAAGCCAGATGAAGTTAATGGCACAAAAGATACAAACGCAAGATGTAAAGTGTTCGTCTCATGCTTCATGAGCTGAAATAAAAGCATGCTGACTGCAGGAATGTCCACCAGGGCTGTTGCCAGAGAATGTTCATTTCTCTACCATAAGCCATTCTTTTAGAGAATTTGGCAGTACGTCCAACCGGCCTCACAACCGCAGACCACGTGTAACCATGCCAGCCCAGGACCTCCATATCCACCACTGGCACACTGGAGAAGTGTGTTCTTCACAGATGAATCCTGGTTTCAAATGTACTGGGCAGATGGCAGACAGCATAGTGTGTATGGCGTTGTGTGAGCTAGCGGTTTGTTGATGTCAACGTTGTGAACAGAGTGCCCCATGGTGGGGTTATGGTATGGGCAGGCATAAGCTACAGACAACGAACACAATTGCATTTTATCGATGACAATTTGAATGCACAGAGATACCGTGACGAGATCCTGAGGCCCATTGTCGTGCAATTCATCCGGCGCCATCACCTCATGCACGGCCCCAAGTCGCAAGGATCTGTACACAATTCATGGAAGCTGAAAATGTACCGTTCTTCCATGGCCTGCGTATTCACCAGACACGTCACCCATTGAGCACGCTTGGGATGCTCTAGATCGACGAGTACAACCGAGTGTTCCAGTTCCCGCCAATATCCAGCAACTTCGCACAGCCATTGAAGAGGAGTGGGACAACATTCTGCAAACCACAAGCAATAGCCTGAATAACTATGCAAAGGAGATGTGTTGCGCTGCATGAGGCAAACGGTGGTCACACTAGATAGTGACTGGTTTTCTGATCCACGACACCTACCTTTTTTTTAAGGTATCTGTGACAAACAGATGCATATCTGTATTACCAGTCATGTGAAATCCATAGATTAGGGCCTAATGAATTTATTTAAATTGACTAATTTATTTATATGAACTAACTCAGTAAAATCTTTGAAATTGTTGTATGTTGCATTTATATTTTTGTTCTGTGTAGATATAAGTAATTTGGAAAATGCTCTATAATTTTTTTCACTTTGAAAATGTGGAGTAGGTTTTTGTTTAATTATAAGGTAGCAAAATGTGAAGACTGCAAGGGGTGTGTAGACTTTGACTAGGCATTGTATAAATAGACTATGTGGCTCTAGGTTGAATGCACAAAGGACTGATGTTATTTGCTGTAGTCCACATCTCCATCTGTCCTGTGCGTGTGTGTGCTACCTCAGTCCTGCCTGATCCAGATTCAAGGTGGCATGTGATTATTTCTCTGATAGAGCAGCACACTATTATATCATCCTGTTCATCTCTCACATACAATTTGCTTTATACAGATGCTGCAAAATGCTAGCATTGTAGCTTATGCTTTTTGACAGTGGCTTCCGCTTATATAAGTACAGTGCTGATTCCTAAAACTTCAATCAGATCTTTATGACACATCTTTTCATATTTTAAGACAAAGTGGGGAAAGGTGATGCCTGTTACCTTATGTCAAGCATGTCGCTCTAGCCCAGGTAGCCTATAAGGAACGTGGCAATGTAGCATTTAGCTCAAGCATGGAACGTGGCAAGCATGTCGCTCTAGCCCAGGTATCATGGGACTCGACCCTGTAAACCCTACCTTCCTCCCCAGCGGGGTTAGAAGGGAGGGGGGAGGGGGGGGGAACCAACACACACAACAATTCTACTTTACATTTTGTTGTTATATTTTACATTTGGAAATAACCTGATTATGTGTAATATAGTCGTATAGGTTATTATTTGACAAAAAGTTATTCTAAATAAAAAATGTGTCCATTTAATTTCCGTCCTTGGGAATGTGAGGGTGAAGTTGGCCATATCAGGGAAGTTTATCCCCCATTCTACTATAACCCACCTTTCTTGAATTAGTAAGGGCATATATGAAATAATCTCACTATTGAAATGTGAACATAAAAGGTCAAGGAGAAATGCTAACCGGGATGGGGAAATAGAGGGCGAAATAGTTGTCACCCTTGGAAATAGGATTCTGAAAATTCCCTACTCATGAGCGCATTTCTGCTTAATACACCATTATTTAGACGTAGCCTGCGCCTATAGTCCAATTCCCACACAATTCCCTGAAAAATACATATCATAAAATATTGTTGATGCGTGGGATACATACCTTCAAGAGGGCTCTTGGAAAAGTAGGACTGGGTGAGTTTACCCCCATGAATATCAAATTCACCCAGTGGGAAATCACATCCTCGTTTTCTCTTTAACGACACATTCCCCTACCGTCGATTTCAATAAAGAAGTGTCATACATCCACACGGATTGTGAACCGAAATTACTATATGTGCCGCCTCTCCTTTCTATTCAATCTCCTTATCGGCTTCAAACCGCTGCATATGCGTCCAATGATTTGAACTTGAAGCTTGGAAGGCAGCGACATTATTGGTCAGTTTCTCTCTCTGCACGAAATGTGCACTACGTTACCAAACTGGGCATCCAATGTTGCACCATACCACATTGTGCAGTAATTTAACTAAATGCTAAATCGGTTTAAGGTCTCAAACCCATGAATAGTCCTGGACCTGGATGACGACAACTTCTTGCCATCATTCTACTCGAGATTACCCATAGGTCATCGTTGAAATTGTTGCCTGTTTGACTTCACTTTCTAATGGCGGCTGTAGCTTGTAGGACGTAATTATATTTTGAATACACACTCAACAGCAATTAGTAGCTGTGTCGACTAGGTTGTGGAGGTAAATTGGGCGCACACAATCAGGCTACTGATACTTGTACAATATCACCCTCTTGTGGCATGCTTGACTTCTCAGTGATTTATTACAATGTTTAAAGTAAGGAATATATTCAGTTGTTGCTATAAACTAATGCCATAGATTATAATCCTGTCTCCCAGGCCTTTGCTGGAAGTGTACCCCCGTGCAGCTTCCCTGTATCTAGGTTTTAGGCTACTACTGAGTCTGCCAAGAGGTCTGGACCATTATGGCACAGGAGGTACCGTAGTGCGCTTTCGCTTAAGCCACAGGGGAACTGTGTAAGGTTTTATGAGTATTGATAGCAAGCTATATGTGCTCATATATATTTAAAACCAATTGTTGTCATTTAAAAAATATATATATATGACGAATTCGTTCTTGACGAATGCGTAAATCTGTAAAACTCATTGGAGGAGTGTGCGTAAAACTGTATAGTCCATAAGTGTACATTAGTTAAAGTCGTTCAGTATGTTTTCTTTCACATAAGGGATATAGTCTCAAATTCCATAATGATAATAGGCTATAAACCATTGACATGACTCGTGACCAAGTCATTGTGTCATGCCATCCATATTGCTGCGTAAAATTTACATAATTTTGACGATTTGATTGACTTTCATTAGAACCTATATGTTACTTTTCATCTGTAAATGAAAATAATATTTCATAACCTGTGCGTAATGTTGCAACTGTAGTTGTCGATAAGCCGCACGATGGCACTAAACGTCTTAACGAAAAAGCTTTCGTAAATCAGACACCCCAAGGCAACAATACCCAGTAGCCTATAGTTTAGTACAGTATAGTAGGCCTACAGTACAGCCCATTTCGCCATATATTTTCTATGCAATGGTATCTATCCTATAGCCTATTGATTAATACATTTTGCCTTTGGAAAGTAGGTTTGGAGACAAGTAGGTCTACTCCTTGTAGCCTATAGGTCTACATAGACTAAATATTGGTTCCTGTCATATTTGTAAATAATTTACCTTACATTTTCAAGAGAGATTCAGAAAGATAGGTAAAATGATCATATAACTAACGTAAAGAAGTGAAGTCATAACTCCGATTAATTTGATCCCTGTAGCTTTGATGGGATGCAGGGGCGGACTGACTATCTGGCATTTCTGGCAAATGTCAGAAGGGCTGGTAAATGTTTTGCCTAGAGGGCCTGTCTAACTTCTTTTTTTTTGCCCAAAATGATAATTATCTGGCTAATAATGGTGGCCTCAATGAATAAAATGGGCTGCTGTAGAGGCCTTGAGGAAACATTTTTAGTTGTGGGGGCCTCAAGGGGAAAAATGGGCCATTGTGTTATAAATCTCAGAACCGATTTCTGGTTCCAGTCTACCGCTGGTGTGATGGGACAGGCTAAATAAAACAGGTTTCTCAGTGGCATTCAGATGTTGACAGGCTGTGGCTGACTTAAGTTTATGCAATAAATCAAGAACTATATCCGAAATGTTTATTTGACCATTTGCAGTACTGTCTTGTCTGATTGATAGTGTAGTTGTCTCAAAACTATTCCAAACCTTGCCATTGCGTACCTCTTTAAGGTTTGACAGAAAAATACAGTTAATGTCTGTCTGTTAAATTCATTGTTGCCAGCCCAACCAATCATAGATTTTGACGACACAAAAGAGAGGCCAAAGTTGCAATATAAAAAGGGCTGCCGAATTAAAGTATGACACCTATCAGTGTAGAGCCTGATTTCAAACACAGGCAACTCTGTAGTCCGTCTTCACGCCAATACATATTACATTTGGGATTCCAATTTTATAGCTAACTCCGCACCTTAGATAATGCATCTGACGCAGGTTCTGATTTATCTCAGTTTCATGGTTGCTTTCGGTCCAGTGGGTCTTGGTGATCAAACCGCGCACCACCAGCCCCCTGCCACGGATGACGGCGAGCAGTGCTCAACATGCGAGGTCCGACAGCAGATCAAAAACATGAGATTACACGCCATCAAGTCCCAAATTCTTAGCAAACTACGACTCAAGCAAGCTCCCAATATCAGCCGAGATGTTGTCAAGCAGCTCCTGCCTAAGGCACCACCTTTGCAGCAACTTCTTGACCAGTACGATGTTCTTGGAGATGACAATAAGGATGAAGTTATGGAAGAAGATGATGAACATGCCACCACAGAAACAATCATGACAATGGCCACTGAACGTAAGTTTGACAGACTATTATTCAATGCAACTATACACTGAGTGTACAAAACATTAGGACAACCTGCTATTTCCATGAAATAGACTGACCAGGTGAATCCAGGCGAAAGCTATGATCCCTTATTGATGTCACTTGTTGAATCAACTTCAACCCGTGTAGATGAAGGGGAGGAGACAGGTTAAATAATGATTTTTAAGCCTTGAGACAATTGAGACATGGGTTGCGTATGTGTGCCTTTCAGAGGGTGAATGGGAAAGACAAAATACGTAAGTGCCTTTGAACGTGGTATGGTAGTAGGTGCCAGGCGCACCGGTTTGAGTGTACGCTGCTGGGTTTTCACGGTCAACAGTTTCCAATGTGTACAAGAATGGTCGATCACCCAAAGGACATCCAGCCAACTTGACACAACTGTGGGAAGCATTGGAGTCAACATGGGCCAGTATCACTTTGGGACGCTTTCGACACCTTGTAGAGTCCATGCCCCGACAAATTGAGGCTGTTCTCAATATTAGGAAGTTTGTTCCTAAAGTTCTGTACACTCAGTGTTTAATAACGTTAAAAAGGCACCAGACCGCAGCTGTTTTTACGCATTGGGCACAGAGCGCACTTGCATATCTGATCCCGTATTACTTGCACCACTATGTTGAGAATAGGTTGGAATTTCATACGAATAATGAATTCGTTTTGATCTGTAATGTCATGTTAAATTGAAACCACTATAGAATTTTACGCAGTAAATTTACGAACAATACGTACGAGCCAAGTTCCATCTTATAATGTGCCAGTGTCACTCTCTGGTGTTGAGTGTGGAGGTTCTAAAACTAGATAGGCTAGGCTATATTGGAGGATACCCTGGAGAAGACACATTGTTGTGTTTTATAGTTTATCAATACTTGTCATGACATTGTAACTTTAAATATATATTTTGAAATTGGTTTACCAAGGGGGTTCTGTAACGAAAACACAATTGTGTTTTGTGTTAAATACAACTGCAAACGTTTTTTGCAGTCATTTAATTTAGTTTATAAATCAAATTGTATTGTGGAAATAGAGATGACATTTCCATATTGTAATTAATGTTATAATTTCTCTCCTCCAGCCCAATCCATCGTCCAAGTCGATCGGAAACCCAAGTGTTGCTTATTCTCCTTTAGTTCGAAGATCCAGGTGAACCGCATAGTTCATGCGCAGTTATGGGTGCACCTTTTGCCAGCTGACGAAGTCACCACCGTGTTCCTGCAAATCTCCCGCCTGATGCCTGTCACGGACGGGGGCAGGCACATAGGTATCCGGTCTCTAAAGATCGACGTGAATGCAGGAGTCAGCTCTTGGCAAAGTATCGACGTGAAACAAGTGCTGTCCGTGTGGCTGCGGCAGCCGGAGACGAATTGGGGAATCGAGATTAATGCGTTCGACTCGAAGGGAAATGATCTGGCCGTTACCTCAGCAGAAGCGGGAGAAGGACTGGTGAGTTTAGATTGATCTCCCATCGAAGCAATTTACAAATAGTTTTGTAATTTATTTATCCCCGTGGGATCTATGTGAAATAATCCATAACCCATGTATTAATGCGTAATGATGCAATATCAACACGTACCACCCTTGTCAAGAGTGCAAATACATTTGTTTGTGGCAAATTGTGTGGCAAGACTCATTTGGCTTCAAATACCAGTTGTTGATCAGAGGGGTCTTGGCATCCTAAGATTTGCTCTCATGTGCTTTTATGTTTAGCTAACAATCACATTTTCAAAGTACTTTAGAATCTTTAGTATAAACACACATACCTCATTAAAGGAGTATATGTATGACAGAATAGTTGCCCTGGCTACCAATAATATCATGTCCTATCACCTGATTACATAAAAGTTCACATTATTTACATGGCCAGAAATTCCTGAAGTCCTCTGTGTGACTGTGCTAATCAGAGTAATTGCCTACAGCCTCACACACACACACACACACACACACACACACACACACACACACACACACACACACACACACACACACACACACACACACACACACACACACACACACACACACACACACATTTTGTTCTTCTATCCTCATGGGGACGTAAAAATGTTTTCCATTCAAAATCCCATTTTCTCTAACCTTAACCCTTAACCCCAAATCTAACTCCTAACCCTAAATCCTTACCCTAATTGTCACTCTAACCCCTAAACCTAACCCCTAAGCTTAAATAGCCTATGTCCTCATGACGAGGGAGAACTTTCCTTGTTTTACTATCCTTGTGGGGACTTTTGGGGATTTTAGGTCCCCACAAGGATATAAGTACCCACCCACACACCAACACACACACACACACACACACACATTTTCAGTGGCTCAAAGTATCACAACACCAGGTTTGAAACCTTGATCAGCAATGTTTTATTGGAAAAGCAAAATCAAATATGTTTCCCAATGTATCAAGCAATGCCTGTTTCATGTTTTCAACCATTCCGTATTGTGCCTTTACAGCAACCCTTCATGGAGGTGACGATTTCAGAGGGCCCGAAGCGCTCCAGGAGAGACTCGGGCCTGGACTGTGACGAGAACTCCCCTGAGTCCCGCTGTTGCCGCTACCCCCTCACGGTAGACTTTGAAGACTTTGGCTGGGACTGGATTATTGCCCCCAAGCGCTACAAGGCCAACTACTGCTCTGGTGAGTGCGAGTACATGCACCTGCAGAAGTACCCCCACACCCACCTGGTGAACAAGGCTAACCCTCGCGGCACCGCCGGGCCCTGCTGCACCCCCACCAAGATGTCCCCCATCAACATGCTCTACTTCAACCGCAAAGAGCAGATCATCTACGGCAAGATCCCCTCCATGGTGGTGGACCGCTGCGGCTGCTCGTGAGCGAGAGCTCTGCCGGTGAGGGGGAGGGGCTCAGCCAGGGTCTCCACCCTGGACTTTGGGACAGATCCATCCACCACTACCAGTGCTTTCTGCAGAACACGGTGCAATAGAGCCAGAATAGCGGCTAAAGAAATGCCCGTCCATTCGCTGAGCAGCGCTTCCACCACGGACATGTCTCGTTCAGTTTTTTTTTTTTTTCCCTCCTCCAATCACATGTTCGCAGCCACAATGGCCTAAAATCACATGGATGTAGGAACACGACGCCTGTTGGACTTGGGAGTGGACGTAGTAGCCCAAAGTACGCCACATTTTCCCACAAAACGTTTAAATGTGACACGCTCCGTCCAGTTATTCAAACATACAGACATGGATGGACACACATACACCAGACCTGGGTTCAAATAGTATTTGTTTTCTTTCAAATACTTTGACTGTTTGATGGAGACAGGTGGGGTTTGCACTTTGGGGAATAATCCATTGGTTCCATTGCACCAGGCAAGCACAGCTTAAGTACTGGAAAGACAACAAATCATATTTCAACCCAGGTCAGAAACATAGGTGCACACACACACAGACTAATTTCCCCCCAAGATTTTACAGCTACGCTTACCTATCAGTGTGATAATCATATAAGCAATGTTTGAGAGTGAAACCGGGAATCCTCAACGACTTTTGAAAGGGCTTGGAAAACTATAGCTGAGGTCTCAGTCTGAACTGGCCTTTATGCATAATGCCATACACGCCATGCACACACACAGCAACAGTGCATTCTTATTCAACTTTTAATCATAGCTTTTCCACCATTCAACTGCCTGTACGGCCCTACTCACTTGAATTATTCTTATTGTAAATCAACATTACTGGACAGGAGGACTTGAACCGGAGGCACAATGAATGCAGTCTACACATTGAGATGTGTTTAAGACAGATAAATATATTTTGAAAAGTATGAATGTTAAAACCACGTTTAAACTCTGTCTTACAAATAACACAGTTTGCACTATGGCAAACCAATAGAAAGAATTGGTTGCTACAAAAGTTGTAAAAACTGATTTTGATATGTTTGCTAATTTGTATTGTATACATATGCCATTGTTTCCATTAGCAGTTGCCTTTCTAAACCACTGTTAGTAAATGTATAAGACCACAAACTAGCAAGAAAACAGTACAAATGCGACTATATACCTGTTAATCAAATAAAGGTGCTTGCTTATATGTTAAGTTCAGTTATTTCATCCAATAGCTTAGTAATGGTATTTTACTGCCCTAGGAATACTAGAGCTGTGCATGTATTCTAAACAAGGGACGGTGTGCTCATTCAGCAATGAGTTCTGAATGACACAAGTGCCATGTGGAATCATCTAAAGGTCATTTCTAACATTCCTGTTCATGTGCATTTGGTCACAAGCCTCAGTCATGTAAACGGAATCAGAAGAGGAAGGTTCTTGTGATAAACACATGGAGACGAATGCGTCCCTACGGTTCCAATTCACATAAAATGACATGTGAATTATAGACCGCAATATAGTTCATTCTGTTCCCCTGAACAGGGCTCAAACTCAAAATACTTTGCACAACACCACTTATAGCCAACAGAGCAAGAGACATGTCTGTCATTCCATGAGCGACAATTGGCCTCAGATCTCAAGGAAGGTGACGTCAGCGATATAATCAAGCCAACATGCGACCTGAATTTCTCATCCACTACACAGGCAATTCAGCCAAATAGCGCAAGACCCAAAACCCTCCTGTCCATGGTCACAGAAAGTGTGCCCAGGCTAAGGAACAGCATGGATCCTACCATACCCCATTAAAACGATTGGACCAGCTGACCAATCACACGGACCCAGCCAGCCGTGGTGTTACCATTTCGTTTCATCACCAAAACAACATACAGTGATCAGAGTAGTCTGGACAACATGTCTCATTCACTTGAGTTTATCCACCCTTATTCTTTCAACATATGTCGTCTACTGATGGATAAGCAACAGGAGGTGTGTGAGTTTGTGCATGCTTGTGTTTGTGTATGCACCCATGCATGGATGTACAGAAAAGTAATAAGATCAACATTCACTGATAACATTATATCATACCTATTGTGGACATCATTCATGCCAACTGTCTTTCAATCTGCTTTTCCAGCTAGGGGTCTAGCAGTCAGTCAGGGCTGTAGGCATTGCAGTCTAATGAGAGAGGAAGTGAACTCTGTTGCGTTCTGACAGCATGACTTATTGAACTGATGGCTTCATGAGGCTTCACTTCCGCCCGGTAGAGGGCGAACTGAGCATTGGCCCAGAGTGACATCCTTTCTTGCTGTGAGCTGGAGGCCTGCCATGACAGTCGGGTGGGGCTCTAGCACAGGGTTTCCCAAACTCGGTCCTGGGGCCCCACCGAGTGCATGTTTTGTTTTTTCTCCCCCTAGCACTACACAGCTGATTAAATAATTAAAGCTTGATGATGAGTTGGTTATTTGAATCAGCTGTGTAGGGCAAAAAAACACAACAAAATGGGCACCTAGGGGGTCCCATGACAGTTTGGGAAACCCTGAAGCCTAGCAGACAGGTGCAGTAGATTCACAGAACAGCTTTCCTTGAGAGTATTCTTTTCCCCCAAAGTTATTCCTTGCCCACTGCCATCCCTACTAATGCATACGGACACGTAACAGGTGCATTTTCAGGAAGTAAAGCACTATGGGTGCGAGCTTTACACATTACGTGGTCCCTACACATATCATGCCTTTAAGCTACATAGCAATGGCAGGAAGTTCTAGAAAAGCCCAACGAATAGTAGTAGGTAGAATAAAAAATAAAAAAACAAGTTACTTCCAAATCATTCTCAGAGGTAGAAGCGATCAATTCAATTAAACCATGTAATCAATGACATATACACAAATTACACTACATTGAAACTTATAAACATGATGACAACATTACATGACAATTTTCCACAATGTTTATGATTGTTGAAAAATTACACATCTAGTTCAGTTGATAAAATACCCAATGTAACACTTTACAATTTAGACTTAATAAGAGATTAATTAACGTTAGTTAATGCAGCAGTTAGCGCAAATAAATGATTAAGTAATAGTGCTACAAATCATTAAGTATTCTTTATGCCCACATCACATATTTTCCATTATGTTTACAATGAATATTTGTTGAATCTAGTTCAATGTAGATCTAATACCTAATCGGCAGTACTTTAGAATACAGCTTCATTACTCATGTTGATTATTTAGTTAATGAGTTCATGCAGTAATTAACATGAATACATCATTAAGCTAATGAAGGTAATACCGGGAGGGTGTGTTCATAGGGTGGAAGGGAAGGGACTTGTAACATAACTGTAATCGTATATTGTCTGCCATTTGTGTGTGTGAAAAAATATAGACTTTTAATAAATGAGTAAAGAGGTGAAAATGGCAATAAATGGCATGTACATAAGTATTAGTAAGTAAATGGTTTGTTAATCGGGTATTAGTTAATGCTATCTAAGTATTAAAGTGATAGTGCGAGATTTAGCAATTCCTTCCTGCGTGCAGTTTGAAGAAAGTTGAAGGTAGTTTTGCGAGCCATTGCTAACTAGCATTAGCGCAATGACTGGAAGTCTACTGTAACAGCTGTCATGGCTACTGGAACAGCCAGATCAGATTTTTCATAAATAAGTAGCACTTCTTGAACACCTCCAACTTTCAAATCTAATCATCAGGTAGGTGTGCTTAAGTGATAAACCTCCAAATCAGCACCATTCTCCAAAATCACCATTCTCCAAAAAATATCTGTCAAGGTAGCAATAGTACTCCACATGTTGGATTGTTTTCCTGGTCTGTGCCAGGTAAGTGTTGCTGCTAAATGAACAGCAGCAGGGAAACGCTTTGACTGATCATCACTACATCTGTCACCGCAAGACTAGCATTTCCAGAGAAGTGACACTGCCAACAACATTCCGTGCTTGACAGGTGAGGATGTGACAGTGAGAAAAGGGGAAGGAGGGGGAAACCCCTAGAGGTGGCTAGGGAGACAGTTCTGGTTGCTGCGCTCAGGATTCCCCTCCGTCTGGTATTAGGATGCTCCACCTCATCCCGCTCCCGGACGGGGCAGAGAGCCACAAACAAGGGGAAGGGGTAGGCTGCCAGGGGCAGTCCAACATCTGGAGCCTTCGGCAGACGTGCAAGACATACGGAGTCTGAAAAAAAAAACATCTGGAGAAACACTCTGGCAGATCCCTCTGTGGGAAGGAAGGACTTCCTTGTAACGTACATGGGTTGATAGAGATTAGGATGGATGAAGCTGTCGCACTTGACGAAAACCCTTCTGTGCTGCATGTGTTCTTCTAACTGATTGAGGAAAGTCTAATAGAGGGGTGGGCAACTCCAGTTCTCGAGGGCCTGATTGGTGCCACAGTTTTGCCCCAGCTAACACACCTGACTCCAATAATCACCTAATCATGATCTTCAGTTTATAATGCAATTTGATTAATCAGCTGTGTTTGCTAGGGATGGAGAAAAAGTGTGACACCAATCAGGTACCCAAGGACTGGAGTTGCCCACCCCTGGTGTAATAGCTGAGGGGTCATCATTGGATCATCACTACTATGTCAGGTGTGTTGGAGAGTTTTGGGAAGCCATACCAGAGGAGGTACAAGTGTTTTGGGTCTTTAGTAACTGGTATGGAGTTGGTCCTCTGTGTGCTCCTGCCCTGTCTATTTATCTGGTGACTATGTATGGGAAGTCTTGACTGCCCATTGACCAATTACTTATCGACCCCTACTCCCTGAACACATGAGAAGGTCTGAAACAGGGTGTCAACAGGGGTGTCAACTCCAGTCCGCAGGGGCCAAAGTGTAAACTTTGCACTTCATTAATCAAACACTGATTCAAAAGGCAAGGATTTAAATCAACAGGTATGTGGCCCTCCAGGAGCTAAGACTTGTGCTAATGTGACTTGGGGAGCTAATACAAGTCCTCAGGTCTCAGGAAGGTTACTCGTCACACAAGTGAACCACGGAACCACCTCCATTACACTTCACCCCTCGCAGAGACGCATCCAGGTCACGGCACCAATGTGACAGACTGGGTTTTGAACCCGGGTCTCCTGTATGCCAGAAAGTATTCAAGTCTCAAGAAGGTTGCTCATCACGCAAGTGTGAGTAATTAACTAAATCAAAGTAGCTAGGATAGACACTGGCATAAAAGTGCAGCAAGAGATGGGCCAATCAACCCCACAGAGAAGCCTGGGAAAGTTTCTCAATCCTGGGAAGCCTCTCAATCCTCACACTGCTAGGCATCCAGGTACCTGCAGATATGTAGTAATCACTAAAATAACCAAGAAAGGATGAGAATAAGGGGCCAGCTGAAAGGTAATCTGTTAAAGTCTCTCTCGGGTCCAAAGAAAGCAATGAAATGCAATAAAAGGAGCCAGTCTGGGACAAGGGGAGCCAGATGTGCAGCTGCTGGAGGCTACCTGTCGTCAGGCCACAATGATTTATCCTTCCCGTCCACACCGCTGCTTGCTTTTTCACTTAGGGGAGGAATCAGCGCTCCCATCCCTAAACTATACTGACCTCTGTGAAACTATCACATGATTAATGACATTGTAAAGCTACTGGAAGTTGGGAGATGGGATCTTTTTGGTGTCCATTCAAGATACATTTAAATTACTTATTTTTTGTCTTTTGTGTGACATGACAGTTGGAGTTACATCCGCTGCAACAATCGTGTTTACAACACATCTAAATATCTGTCTTGGTTTACGAGGAGGACAGTGACTGACATAAATGTGGCTAAAAGACAGCCAAAGCCCAAGGCAATGAAGCAAGTGTTCTCAGGGGCCGTGGGCTGACAGTGATGGAGGATAGATGTTTCTCTAAGGAGACTGGGAGAAGTCTGGATTATGGAAACCTCATGTCTCCCAGTGTCATTCCTGTGCAGTTCCGACAGCCGGATGAAGAAGAATATCACCTATCTGTCAGATGGGGGGATATGTTTTGACATGTCTCAGAACAATATTTATGAAATGTTTTTTAGAGAGATTATTACATACAATTAATTATACGGAAAACTCTGGGTTGAGTGAAATGTCCAGAAGCAATAATGCTGTAAAATGTACAATAAACGGACAACCAGTCATTTCCAGAGCTAAATATATACAGCCCCGACAAAATTTCACTGGACATCCCTGTTAATAATTAGCCTCCTCATTGGGCAATAATATGTGCGCCGTTAGCAAGGTTTATTTTCTGAGAATGTGCCTACCCCACTACAGTGACAGATCAACAGTTTCCATTTAGAAAGTTTGGTATACTAAAACTAAGGGTTTTGTGTTGTAATGAGGTAAGTCTATTGATTATGAACCAAAGTGTAACGGGTGTCGTCGCCTGAAGAGGAAGAATCGGACCAAAGCGCAGCGTGGTAAGTGTTCATGATTTTATTAAACTGAACACTAGAACAAAATAACAAAGTGAATAAACGAAACCGAAACAGTCCTGTCAGGTGCAGAACACTAAACAGAAAACAACTACCCACAAAACACAGGTGGGAAAAATGCTACCTATGGTTCCCAATCAGAGACAACGATAGACAGCTGTCCCTGATTGAGAACCATACCCGGCCAAAACAAAGGAATACCAAAACATAGAAAAATGAACATCGAATGCCCACCCAATCAAACCCTGACCAAACCACACTAGAGACATAAAAAGCTCTCTAAGGTCAGGGTGTGACACAAACACGCAGTATATACAGTGCCTTCAGAAAGTATTCACACCTCTCGACTTTGTTGTGTTAAAACCTGAATTTAAAATGGTTACATTTAGATTTTGTGTCACTGGCCTACACACAATACCCCATAATGTCAAAGTGGAATTATGTTCTTAGAAAATTATAAGCTGAAATGTTTCAAGAATTCAAGAATTCAACCCCTTTGTTATGGCAAGCCTAAATATGTTCAGGAGTAAAAATGTGCATAACAAGTCACATAAGTTGCATGGACTCATTCTGTGTGCAATAATAATTAACATGATTTTTGAATGACTACCTCATCTCTGTACCCCACACATACAATTAATTGTAAGGTTCCTCAGTCGAGCAGTGAACACAGATTCAACCACAATGCCTCGCAAAGGGCAACTATTGGTAGATGGGTAAAAAAAAAAAAAAAGACTATGAATATCCCTTTTAGCATGGTGAAGTTATTAATTACACTTTGGAAGGTGTATCAATATACCCAGTCACTACAAAGATACAGGCGTCCTTCCTAACTCAGTTGCCGGAGAGGAAGGAAACCGCTCAGGGATTTCACCATGAGGTAAATGGTGACTTTAAAACCGTTAGGGTTTAATGGCTGTGACAGGAGAAAACTGATGATGGATCAACAACATTGTAGTTGCTCCACAATCCTAACCTAAATTACAGTGAAAAGAAGGAAGCCTGTACAGAATAAAACAAATATTCCAAATCATGAGCGGAATTCCCAAGCCATTATGGAATAGTTGGTTACTTCATCTCAATCTGTTGTTTCATTTTTAAACATTTATTTTGGAAGAACATTAACAGATACCCACCCCCCTGGCTGTCATGAATTCTGCTCCAGGAGCAGTTACACTTACACATTCTACCTGTATAGAACAGTGTCAGTTCATATTCTGTATATACACCGAACAAAAATATAAACGCAACATGCAACAATTTCATAGAGTTACAGTTTACATAAAGAAATCAGTCAATTGAAATACATTCATTAGGCCTTAATCTAAAAAGTCAAGGGGTCTGAATACTTTCCTAAGCACTGTATACAATGCCTTCGGAAAGTATTCAGACCCCTTCCCTTTTTTCCACATTTTGTTATGTTACAGCCTCAAATAGATCAAACATTTTCCTCATCAATGTACACACAATACCCCATAATGACACAGCGAAAACAGAAATACCTTATTTACATAAGTATTCAAACCCTTTGCTATGATACTCGAAATTGAGCTCAGGTCCATTGATCATCATTGAGATGTTTCTACAACTTGGGTCCACCTGTGGTAAATTCAATTGATTGGACATGTTTTGGAAAGGCACACAGCTGTCTATATAAAGGTCCCACAGTTGACAGCGCAGTTCAGAGCAAAAAACATGATGTCGAAAGAATTGTCCATAGAGCTCCAAGACAGGATTGTGTCGAGGCACAAATCTGGGGAAGGGTACCAAAACAATTCTGCAGCATTGAAGGTCCCCAAGAACACAGTGGCCTCCATCTTTCTTAAATGTAAGAAGTTTGTAACCACCAAGACTCGTCCTAGAGCTGGACGCCCGGCCAAACTGAGCAATCGGGGGAGAAGGGTCTTGGTCAGGGAGGTGGCCAAGAACCAATCAGGCTTTTATGGTAGAGTGGCCAGACAGAAGCCACTCCTCAGTAAAAGGCACATGACAGCCCACTTGGAGTTTCCCAATGAGCTCAATTTCGAGTCTCATAGTAAAGGGTCTGAATACTGTAAATAGGGTATTTCTGTTATCAAACATTTCTAAAAACCTGTTTTCCCTTTGTCATTATGGGGTATTATGTGTAGACTGATGAGGGGAAATTGCAATTGAATCCATTTTATAATAATGCTGTAGGGCCTCCCAAGTGGCGCAGTGGTCTAAGACACTGCATTGACACTAGAGAACCTTGTTTGAGTCCAGGCTCTGTCGCAGTCGGCCGTGACCGGGAGACCCATGGGGCAGCGCACAACTGGCCCAGCGTCGTCCGGGTTAGGGGAGGGTTTGGCCGGCAGGGATGTTCCTGCCCTATCGCGCACTAGCGACATGTTCCTGCCCTATCGCGCACCGCCCTCCTGTGGCGGGCCGGGAGCAATGCACGCTGACACAGTCGCCAGGTGTACGGTGCTTCCTCCGACACATTGGTGCGGCTGGCTTCCGGGTTAAGCAGGCGTTGTGCCAAGAAGCAGTGCGGCTTGGTTGGGTTGTGTTTCGGAGGATGCACGGCTCTCGACCTTCACCTCTCCCGAGTCTGTATGGGAGTTGCAATGATGGGACACTTGGCATTCTCTCAATCAGCTTCACCTGGAATGCTTTTCCAATAGTCCTGAAGGAGTTCCCACATACTGTATGCTGAGCACTTGTTGGCTGCTTTTCCTTCACTATGCGGTCCAATTCATCCCAAACCAATGGTTGAGGTTGGATAATTGTGGAGGCCAGGTCATCTGATGCAGCACTCCATCACCCTCCTTCTTGGTCAAATAGCCCTTACATAGCCTGGATGTGTGTTGGGTCATTGTCCTGTTGAAAAACAAATGATAGTCCCACTAAGCGCAAACCAGATGGGATGGCGTATCGCTGCAGAATGCTGTGGTAGCCATGCTGGTTAAGTGTGCCTTGAATTCTAAATCACTGACAGTGTCACCAGCAAATCACCCCCATACCATCACACCTCTCCTCCATGCTTCACGGTGGGAATCACACATACGGAGATCATCTGTTCACCTCTGTATCTCACAAAGACACGGCGGTTGGAACCAAAAATCAAAATTTTGGACTCCAGACCAAAGTGCAGATTTCCACCGATCTAATATCCATTGCTCGTGTTTCTTGGCCCAAGCAAGTATCTTCTTATTATTGGGGTCCTTTAGTTGTGGCTTCTTTGCAATAATTTGACCATGAAAGCCTGATTCACACAGTTTCCTCTGAACAGTTGATGTTGAGATGTGTCTGTTACTTGAACACTGTGAAGCATTTAAATGGGCTGCAATTTCTGAGGTGCAGTTACAGTGCCTTGCAAAAGTATTCATCCCCCTTGGCGTTTTTTCCTATTTTGTTGCATTACAACCTGTAATTCAAATAGATTTTTATTTGGATTTCATGTAATGGACATACACAAAACAGTCCAAATTGGTGAAGTGAAATTTAAAAAATGTATCGTTATCAAATGTATATGTATTTTTTTTTAAACGGAAAAGCGGTGCATGCATATGTATTCACCCCTTTGCTATGAAGTCCCTAAATACGATCTGATGCAACCAATTACCTTCAGAAGTCACATAATTAGTTAAATCAATTCCACATGTGTGCAATCTAAGTGTCACATGATCTGTCACATGATCTCAGAATATATACACCTGTTCTGAAAGGCCCCAGAGTCTGCAAGACCATTAGTGGGGGCACCACCACTAAGCAAGGGGCACCACCAAGCAAGCGGCACCAGGAAGACAAAGGAGCTCTCCAAACAGGTCAGGGGCAAAGTTGTGGAGAAGTACAGATCAGGGTTATAAAACAAGCTAGATAGGGCTGAGCTTATGGAGAACCAGGGATCTCTTACAGTTGGAAATTCGTGGAGATACAGTCTGCAGAGCATTGTATCCCTTAATTTTACAGAATGGTGAGCAGATCTTAACAATTTTATGTCCTGCTTAGAACGCCTTGTGTGCAGTCAAATTTAAAACGTGCTTGCGATAGGACCCTAGAAACTGTGTAGTGCAATTAATACGTCAACCCTAGGGGATTGGCGGGGTCAAGAAGGATCTCGATAGCCTAATGCAGTCCGAAATCATAAGCAAAAACGGGCATACCTCATAATCGTACCCAATCAAGGTAATATAGACTATGCTTTTGCCATAGGGCTGGCCCATTTACTCAGCCTGGATGTACAGATCGCGCAGCGTTACAGAAAGCTCAAGAGCTCAAACAGGCTAGTCCCGGTCTCGGTATAACATGAACGCTGTGGCTTTCTCGGACATAGGCAGAATTTTGAAAACTTTCTGAACAGAAGATTGTGGTTTTGTACCACAGTTAGGGCTAATGACGCTCTCCTTTGAAATTCCACAATAATCCAAGACCACAGCCTCAGACTAGTACTTTTATGTTGCAAAATTACATTACTATGCCTATCTAACATCACAGGGGGAACGGGGGGGGGGGGTTTTTAAGGCGCCAGATTGTGTTCCAGCATGTTATATCGGCTTGACACACGCCTAGGGGGGGGCACTCGGGCCGTTTCTAACGTTCAGTATGTCCTGGATAAATCATTGCCCATGCAACCGCTAACTTGACACCCCTTGTAGGATTGTCATAGACCTGTCGCTCGTTTAGCTGTTGACGAAAAACACAAAACTGAACATGGCACCCCAAGGCCATGTAAATCTGAGCAGGTTGGGACATTCAACAAGAAATGGTCTAAAATGTCATTGCAATTACAACCTTAAAATAGATGCCCTAAACCACATGTTTGTGGAATTCTACATTGGCCCAATCTGTAAAGGGCCTTTGAAAAAGCAGAGACGCAGAAGTGGTTCAGAAGTACCACATGAGTGTACATTCACCCTTGCTGAACAGATGAAACATACAGAGAAATATTGTTTTTCATGATTTTGAGACCAAATCATAATCAGGGGTTCACTTGCCTATTTTGTAGCTACCATGACTTTCAAGGTTGAAAAGTGGTCGGTCCGAGGCCCCAATTGTGCCCGGCTCTTTCTAAAACATTTTAGAAAGCCACAGTACAGAAACTTTCACGTTTATAGCGTCACAATAGCGCGAGCCTATGACTCTTACCGTCTTCGGAAACCCCTTAATACAATGCAAGGGCGTTGCGCCAGTGTCATTGCTCAAGGAGTAAAATCTTATGTTTTGTTGACCCGCGCCTTCAACTAATACATTGACAGCTTAATGCTTCTTACATGAGATTGGCTCAATGCCAGAGCCTGGGTTTTGAAACTCTGTCAAAGGCTATTCCCACACTTCTTCACATCTGAGGAGAAATCTAAATTATATAGATCTTATCCCTCCCCCGAAATGTACGGGTGTGATCAAATGTCTCCCAAAGAGCCGTGAGAAATTCTGACGTGGTACGAGACAGTAAGGACATGGCACTTTTGATTTCCATAAAGAGATGGCATCATACTGTGACAATGCGTGTTTATACTTACGGAAGAATGCCTCAGATTCAGAGAAGAGGTCATCAGATGCGGGCATTGACCCGGAGCTGTACAACTATTTGCATCCACGTGCAATGAACAAACCTATCGTACACACTATCTAACTCCACATCTTAGCTTATCCCCTATTCGCCAGTACACTACCGACGCCAATTCAGTCCTACTCTAGTGGTTCCATTCAATGGTTGGGTACTTGGCCCGCAGGATAAAGATATTTTATCCAACATGCTTTGATCGTGGTGAGAATTCGTTTGGCTCTATTACCATGTAGTATGGGTACACACGATTGACAGGGTTTGAGACAGTGTATGAGTACAACGTTGTTTCTTCCACGGTGTAAATTATGCTTTGTTCCCAGGCCATGTGTGTCCTAACCCAAATGACTTTTGGGTAAATGGTCCAAGAAGTTTTCAGCCAAATTGGAATTCTTTACAGGCTACTTACGGGTTAAAAAGTTGTGGTTTTGTGGAGCACGAATGGACAGCCCTAAAATAGGCAGTTCCTCATGTTCAGGCCTTCTTACCCAATATACCCTTTCCAGAGCCCCTGGAACCGCGACAGGCCCTTGTTTGGGAGGCCGACCAATGCTTGACTTGAGGGGGGGGGGGGGGGGGGGGTGGGGGGGGGGGGGGGGTGGGGGGGGGGGGGGGGGGGGGGGGGGGGGGGGGGGCGTTATTAGCTCAACACCGAGAGACCATAAGATATGTAGATTTTACATCCCTTTATAATCCACATGTAATGATTCCTCATGCTATACTATAGGGTCATACCGAATTATTCACCGAGACTTTGACATACTCAGAAATTATTTTGGTTTATCAAAGCGACTGTCTACCCTCCTAGGTGGGCCTTTTTATACCTGTGTTGCTTACAAGGGGCCTAAAGAAAAACTTTTCTTCCCCTTTGTCGCACATGCAAGTGAAAACAACAACCAGAAAACCCTTGTGATCACTCAGATCAGAAAAGAGCCCTACCGTGTATGGGTCACCGTTGAATTCCTCATCTGCTTTAGAGAAGGGGTATCGTGTGCCAAATCTTTGTCCACAGTGTGGAACTTTGCCAGGAAATCAGACACACTTTTTAAAGAGTACATCAAGACCTTCTTGAGATGCAAGCAATGGCTTTCAGGCTTATCTCGGCATCCGTCACAGATCAGAAGCAAAGACACGTACATTCCAAGACTACACCATGACAGAGAAGGCATACGTCTTGACCCTGACAGAATAGAGTCACAAAACCAAAAGAAATGTATTCGAAATTGTACTTGAACTCCCTTTGGGGGGAAATTAGCGCAAGATGCAATATGCTATAACTTCGATCATTAAAGACCCCGAAGAATTTTTGGAATTTGTTTTTGTCGGACCAATACGAAATTTCACATTTTTCATTCTTGAGTAAGACATTGCTTGGTGCAATGGCGCTCACAAAAATGGGTTTCTACCCCAGGTAATGTAAATGTGTTTCTTCTTGCAGTCAAATTTACCCACAGCCTATGGCCTACTTGAACTGTACACCCTCATGGAACAGCTCAGAGCGGGTTCTTTACCACGACACAGACTCTGTGTCTATGTAAGGCAAACCGGGGGATTGGAACCCCCCATTAGCAACTATTACTTGGGGTATATAAAACGAGTGAACTCGAAGAGGGTGAACCATATCACAGAATGTCCTCAATGTGGCCCAAAAGCTATGCTTTTTAGGACTAAAGCCAATCACGTGGTGTTTGAAAGCCAAAGGCGGTGACTCAAAACTACGAAAATGCCCCGCGTGTAAACTTGGAATCAAATCACGCGCTTGGTCGAGGGTTTCGTAAATGACAGGAATAGTGCCTTGGAGATTTTAGCTTCCTACAATCAAAATAGTGAGGATAAAAAGGGGTTTCATCTAAGAAACGCCCCACTCACAACAAGATTCAGGGTATTCCTATTCAAGAGACGCTAATGCCTGACGGTACCTACAATTGCCCTTTGGCTCTGACTTATGATACAAGCCCCAGTGTGTTCTTAAAGTCTTAAGATTACCTGACGACTGTCCGAGGATTTGACCCACGTTTAAACTGCCTTTTTCGGCCTTAATTGCGGCCCCTCAAACATTGGTAAACTTTTTTGTAAACAGTTTTTAGAGAATTCAGAACATGTTTTATCTCAAAAGCCTGACAATATTGTATGGTGTTATTCCTGTACCACCTCTGTATGATGAATTATTGAAGACCATAAAAAATCAAGTTGTTGAAGGAATACCCGATTCTCTGTTCTGATGATGAACTTCTCCCCCCCCATATAAAGCAATCTGCTTGTTTTGGACGTATGCTATTGGCGGGTAGCGACACCCCGAAATTGCACGAGCTTTTACCCGAATATGCTCATCTAGAAACATGTCCGTGCATTTACTTGGTCAGAATGTGTTTCACCAATGTAAAAATAGCCGTAGCCCTTAGCTGACCGCCAACTAACGGTATTTGTTTAAAAATCCTAGAGACAAACGCAATTAGCGCTCTAGCTCGCAGATGTACCCTGGAAGGAAATCATACTTTATGGAGAGCTAGGAGGGATCCTACCAAGAGACCATTTTTCTTATTTAATCGTGGATTTAAAAAGCAAATACTCCAAACACCTACTATACGTACAGGTCTGTTTTGTTTCTCTGGGATGGCCCTGCTGCATACCTTCCTAAAAGTAAACGCTATGTCTCTGCGTTTAAAAAAAACTCTGGACCCTCTTAGAAGGCTAGTTGGGTCTACAGCTAAGAAACGAAGGCCATCTTGGGTCGCTGTTCTTCAGATCTCATATTAGCCCTATGTGAGATTGCTTGAATCTTCTCAAAGGACGCATTCCAACTCAAAACACCGAACCAAACTGAAAAAATTAAAGAGACAAAGACCACTTCGATCAACTCTTTGCCAATAAAAGGCCAGTCTCAAAAGTGAAAAAGACTAGCTACAACAGTCTGGGGGTTTTCCTGCTGCCTTTACTAAGTAGAGCCTGGCCCATATACACTACCCCAGCCTTAATGTCTGCCCGACGTGGGTGTTGAACAACCGTTGTGATGGCCACAAAAAATGTACGTTGGTGCCTCAACAAGAGTTGGATAGACTTAAAAAACAAATTGGCATGGTCTGAAGACTATCCGACAAACAGCGGAAAAATGATTTTGGAACGGCCCATGAATGATGATTTTGAACGAAAAGGCTTGAACCCTATATAAGATTCAAAAATACACAACCTAATGCAAATGTTTTGACCTCTGGTAAACACATATGGCTAGAGAGACTAACCCTTTAACACTTTCCCTACCCGGACCTTTAACAGATGTCGAACCTGAGCGATAGCCAGGCCCCTGTATAGCCTGTACCTGCGTCTTGCCTATTGAAGATCATATGTCTGTTGAAGCTCAAATGCATTTGAGATAAAGTTAGCATTACTCCTGAACACATGGTTCCGTTACGTAACGAGGAAGAATGTTAAATCATTATGAACAAGATAAAGACTCAAGGGATAGCTGCTTGGAGACGACTCTGGAGAGTTTATCCTTCAGGGCCTCTGTTTGTCAGGTTCACATATGCTTGACTTGCTTAAAAGTACACGGCTGCCCACAAGGTTCTGATGAACAGAAGGCCTCCGCTGGCGTCATTTCTTAAGGCCCTGGCATCCTCAACATTCCCCTCTGGGTGTACCCAACCATAAAGCTTCGTCAACAGATTCCAGCTTTAAAACAAAAACCTTCAACGAGATACAGCACCCTAAAGATCACACAACGGACGCCTCCCGCCCCCACTATTAAAGGTATGATGATAACTCTTTACTCCCATGACGTCTCAGGACCCTTTTCTAATCCCGATCTCTCGGTGTGGTTAGACTTTTGAAAAAGATTTTTGAATGACTATGATTAAATTCAATAAATTTTTATTTGAGAAATAAACAATTTAGACAGTTGTGGCATTCTTGAAAACATATGACGTGAGCATAACGCCTTGATTACCGGTCTTAAAAGGACACACATTTGAACAGTTTTCTTTTTGATATTTTCTAACAAAACAAGATACCAGGGTATCAATTACTTCTAAATCATCCTTATAAAGAGACATAACATCGTCAAAGAAGACCTCCCCCGGGCTCTTTGGCACAGATAGAATACCAGTGTATGACCACAGCATGGTAGTGGAAAGGCTATCTTGCCCCTTGTTGATGCTGTAGTAGATTTCTTTGAACCGTTTTAAGGTCAAAAATCTTTATTAGATTTAGGGAAATGTGAAAACCGGGGGCGCCATAGAATCAAAAAAAAGTTGAGATTTTTCTTCACAAAAAAAAAAAAAAAACCTTCCTCTGCTAGAGGTCATAGCTAGCCAATGTTCACGACAGGCATTGTCGTTTGAGATGGGTTTTTGACAATAAACATGGCCGGCCTCTCAGGCATTGCTCAGATAGGTAATGTTCCATCACAAGCCCAACACTCCACAAATTGTTGTTCCATCAAGCCAGCTTCATGAGCCCGTCCGAACTCTTGGGTAATTCGTGTCTTTGCTTCCAAAGGTCGCTTAATAATAATCCACTAAGACCTGTCCTTCGGGCATCACTTCCAAGATTGATCAGAGCATGCGTAACAATCATGCGAACTGTACAGGCAAAGGTGTAACGGAAACGACATTGCAAGCCTGATGTTACCTTGGGACAACGACAGACTAGATTTCCTGAGGTGTCATCGTCAGGTGATAATTGAAAGCATACAATGTGTAAACCCTATGCAAAATCATTTCTGTCTATAGGCAAAGAGAGATCTTTGAGATTCGCCTGTAGCCAGGATAGAATTGTAAATTCTCGCAAACATATATGTTGTATTAAATGTGGTTGGAAAAGCCTTAGCGGGACCTGCCGTCCGTCCTGACAGAGAGCTACATACTCTGCATTGAGTGTTGAAACTTAAAGTTTTTTTAATCTAAACTGCCCTAAATTAGAGGCGTGATCAACCAGACCTATACCACATATCTAGGTACAGGGCCTAGAAATAGGTTTTTCTTGAATGCAGATTCTACTGCCCACCAGGTATGCTAAAGGTTTTCATGGTAATTCTTTGGGAGGGTAAAGGGCATTTCCTTTCATCAAGCAGGGGGTGAAACCCAGACGTACTGCCGTAGATACAGACACATATTTTTAATAAAAATGGTGGCCCCCAACCTTTCAAACTAAAATCCCCGTCTTGGGGGAGACATCAGGCAAAACTCTCCTTGGCCCTGGTTAATTTTAATCTAATCAACCGAATTTAAGAGTAACCGTTCTTGAAAGAAAATGTCGAGTGTATATGGCCTGCAAATGAAACTCTCGAGATCGGCGCAGTAGGCGGCGCGTGCCGCCAGTCCTTTGTTTGCCCGCGTTGGAAGGGTCTGTCATTCCATAGCGGCTCCTTCAGTATCCTTGCTAACAGCCCGGCGCTAAATTATGTTTTGAGAGTGTCTTCGGAGTAGTTTAGCAAACACTCCATGATGCTCTATAAGGGTATGTGGCGCTCGCTTTGACTGATTAGGCGTTCACCCAAAGTCACGTCCACTCGGAGAAGATGGTGGCGCATGGGGTATAATGAGACTCACTTTGGCATCGCCTGCCAATATTTGGCCTATCTCTTTTGTCACTTTAGACGTTTAAATGCACCAAGGTGTTGTTGAGCGTCCAGATAGGTTGTTCACCGTGGCCTGGTATGAAAAATTCGATAGGCCCGTTATCGGTAGTAAGCCGAGGGGGGGCTATCTCCCATAACTGACCTATCTATTGAATGCTGCGTTAACGGGGCCGTGAAAAGATCGAGTTCTGTCCTTTATAGCTGTCAGAGGACATACGGTGTTAAAGACCATGTCAATGTATTCTTTTAGAAAATACTTTCCTAGTATCTTTTTGTCGTTTTTTGGCCAGACCTCCTCCCTTTACCCCGTACTTGTGACTTACTGAGGTTCTTTTAGACAGTTAACACTCCGCTTTTAGGTGTCAGGCTTGCGTCGTAAACCCTGGGGTCTCTTTTTTGGCCTTCGAGACAATTCAAAAGCCCCGAGCTTCTGATGCTCCACCTCTTGGTGACGCCCTCGGCGTCATAGCATTTGCTACATACCTCACTTACATAATTTTTAGCCGCTGATCTATTTTAAATGGCTTTTGGCTATGCTGAAGCCTCTCTTCATAAAGGTATAAAACCATCCTGAAGGGTTACGGAATATACCTCCTATCCCAGCACCGTACATTGTCGTGCCTGCCATGATACTGGTAGCATTCACCAACTTGATCCCACATAGTATGAAACAATTTTAAACGGGGTTTAGGGTCGGATGATGGTGCTCCATAACCCTTTATTTTATTATTTTTATAAATATTAATACAAATTATATATGTAGAGAGGTTTTTGGTGGGCTCTAAAGTGTAGTTTTACAATCATTTTACCATAAGTAAATTCAATGTTTTCGTTCTGATCCGTTTTATAGACTCAACCAGAATGTTTTCATATAATTTCTTGCTGACAGTACGTAGTGCGGCTTGGCATAATTGACAGTGACGAGTCCCATCCCTTTACCGTCTATATAACTGTTCTCGAAGGAGGGGCACGACAGTGTCCCGACCCTTTTGATAGGTAATGATGCGGTATACACAAATATGATTGTAAAATCCGCACTGGATATCCGCAGGGATGGTAATAATTTATCGTTCACTACGTCCATTTATTGGGGGCCATCCCCACATGTAGGCTAAATTCCGCTGCGTATCCTTTATACACCTTAGCAAGCCTGAGATTGTATCCCTTTTATGGATAGGGTGGTAGATAGGAATATTTCATCCTGGTTGCAGGGTTAGGTTTCATTCAACTACTGAGGACTATCCTGTCGACGGTCCTATAGAAACCTTTTTTAAGCTTTTAATAAGTTTCACAGGTTCCGCTACTTTTTGGAATAAAAAACGCCACGGTCCTTATCTTTGATATTATACCAACTATGGGGGTATGTAATCACGCTGAGACCTACCCCAAGCATCTGATAACTCTATAGCTTTTGGAAAAATTGGTTGTAAAGTTCGAACTCTGATTATTACGATATATAGTGACGACTCATTACTGGGGAGAGTCAGGTAGAAGCCGCCCTGTGTTCCATGATGCCACTCCTGTGTACACGAGAAGTGATGACCTAGGTTATCATGCATTTAAGTTAACCCCAGCTGCCTCTCAACCATAATCGTGCTCCAATACCCAATCTGTGAACTTTTGGGGCAGTTTTTCCAGCGGACCAGCAACCATTTTTTACCCTTTCTCTCTTCTGATTCTAGAATCGTCCTCCTGTGAAAGACTTTGTTTTTAGACCCAACGGACCTTCTGTAATTCCTTCTCATAAAAGATCCTCTATAAGCTCCCGTCATTAATCTTTTAAACTTGTAGAGCGGGGTATGAGGGCAGACATTCTGTAACGGTAAACAACTCATCGGTTGTAACACCTTGCTCATATTTTTTGTCGAAAACACCCCTCAACTAGATAATACCACCAAGTCACCCACGTTGATTTAACAGTTAATTTTTTCTTACGGCGAAGGGGGAACAAACCTACAGATTTTTTGAAAGACTGAAAAAGAGTTTCAGAAGACACCTTATGCGAAGGCTTCATACGTATATCACCTTATGGTAGGCTGTTGTTGTAACCCTGTACTAAATCAGGAACTATATCGATATATCTATGTGTGTTTGTGAGCCTGTTAAAAATATCCCACATCCGCTCCTTCAAAGTTCTGTTAAAGCGTTCAACAACTGAAGCTTTACAATCCGAGCCTGTAGCAAAATGTATTATATTATGCTTATTCATGAGCTTCTGAAATGTCTTATTAAAAAATTATTTTCCGCCATCAGTCGGCACTTTCTTGGGTGCGCCTCCTGCCTTCAAGATTGATTCAAGGCCCGGGTTACCTCGGCCCCGTCTTATTTTTTAACACCCTTACAAAGGCTATTTTAGAGAAAATATCTATAACCGTTAGCATGTAGCGATTTCCATCATTTTTATCGGCAAGGGCCTGCATGTCACATAGATCCGCCTGAAATTGGGACAAGTATGCGTAGAAAAAAAATCTATTTCTTGGAAATTGTTTTCTTACAGGTTTATGGAGAGTATAGGCATCCTGCTCTGATAAGCGATGCTAAAGTGAATGAGTGGTTAACAGGCTACCTGTTTCTTTGGCTATAGCTCTCTGTAAACGCTCTTTACCCCCATAAGACCCGGGGTTAGCGGGATTATAATAAATGTTA